>NC_072732.1:85571734-86191734 GCF_026930045.1 Uloborus diversus | reverse complement strand
CCAACATATGGACCAAATTTTGTTTGATTCCGCCAGTAACTTCCTGAGGAATAGCAAGCACGCGTAAACTCGAAAAAACGTCCCATTGCTCCACCCCCCTTGGAGGAATTCGCGCCAAAAACTAATGGGCACAAGTTCACATAGGGGCACATATGTGTACTAAATTTCGTTCGATTTCATGCGGTAGTTTTTTGTTGTAGAGCGGCCACAAAAAACTGGTCACACACAGGACGTGACACACATACATACACACACACATACATACATACACACACACATACACACACACACACAGACAGACAGACATTTTCCAAAAATGGTCGAAATGGACTCAGCACACCTCAAAACGTTCGAATCCGTCAAAATTCGAAATTCGAAAATTTGCACGAATCCAATACTTTCTTCTATATATTAGATATAGAAGAAAGTAATAAATCGTAATCTGCGTATTTCTCGTGATTTTAATTGTATGGAAATGATAGGAAATATTATCTCAATGATTTAAAATTTTTAACTGTTGCCATCTTATGTTTGCTAACAAATAAAATATTTGTAATTCATTCAAGCAAGGCTTTTAAAATAACTTTCAATTTTCGCTCTTTGCTTTGTTCTTGCAATAATTCAGACATTGGGATGGTCGTCAAGTTTTCGCATGTGTAATTTTGTTTTTGTTGGGAATATTGCTTCCTCGTCAAGCATGGGGAGGGATCAGAAAAAAAAAGAAAAATATAGAAGAAAGTTTCGTGATGGCCACAACATACTAGTAATTGTATGGAAATGATAGGAAATATTATCTCAATGATTTAAAATTTTTAACTGTTGCCATCTTATGTTTGTTAACAAATAAAATATTTGTAATTAATTCAAGCAAGGCTTTTAAAATAACTTTCAATTTTCGCTCTTTGCGTTGCTTTTGCAATAATTCAGACATTGGGATAGTCGTCAAGTTTTTGCATGTGTAATTTTGTTTTTGTTGGGAATATTGCTGCCTCGTCAAGCATGGGGAGGGATCAGAAAAAAAAAAAAAAAAAAGAAAAATATAGAAGAAAGTTTCGTGATGGCCACAACATACTAGTTGGAAAATGTCTGTCTGTCTGTGTGTGTGTGTATGTATGTGTGTGTGTGTATGTATGTATGTGTGTGTGTGTATGTATGTGTGTCACGTCTGTGTGTGACCAGTTTTTTGTGGCCGCTCTACAACAAAAACTACCGCATGAAATCGAACGAAATTTAGTACACATATGTGCCCCTATGTGAACTTGTGCCCATTAATTTTTGGCGCGAATTCCTCCAAGGGGGGTGGAGCAATGGGACGTTTTTCGAGTTACGCGTGCTTGCTATTCCTCAGGAAGTTACTGGCGGAATCAAACAAAATTTGGTCCATATGTTGGTATTAACAGGAACAGGTGCTGATTCAATTTTGGTGTCAATAACTCAAACGGGGGTTGAGCTATAGAACGTTTTTTGTCGTCAATTGTGACTGCTGTATCTCAAGAAATAATGAACGGAATGAAAGAAAAATTTATCGGCAAGTAGCCCTTAGTGGGTATAAGAACTGATTTTATTTTTGTGTCAACAGCTAAAAAGGGGGGTAGCGCAATCACCCGTTCTTTTTTTCCATTTTGAGTGCCCTATCTCAAGAAGTAATGCTACGTTCTGGTTGAAATTTGGAATATATGTGAATCCATATGTAAACAGGCTTTGGTTCTATTTTGACGCCGATCGCTCCAAGAGGTGTTGATTTTTTTTTTTTTTTTTGCGAATAAAAATATTTTATTAATGCAACAATAAGAAAGATAAATCGTAATAGATTGTCGTCTGCGTATTTCTCGTGATTTTAATTGTATGGAAATGATAGGAAATATCATCTCAATGATTTAAAATTTTTAACTGTTGCCATCTTATGTTTGTTAACAAATAAAATATTTGTAATTCATTCAAGCAAGGCTTTTAAAATAACTTTCAATTTTCGCTCTTTGCTTTGCTTTTGCAATAATTCAGACATTGGGTCAAGTTTTTGCATGTGTAATTTTGTTTTTGTTGGGAATATTGCTTCCTCGTCAAGCATGGGGAGGGATCAGAAAAAAAAAAAAAAAAGAAAAAGAAAAATATAGAAGAAAGTTTCGTGATGGCCACAACATACTAGTTAGCTGTTGACACCAAAATAAAATCAGCTCTTATACCCACTAAGGACTACTTGCCGATAAATTTTTCTTTCATTCCGTTCATTATTTCTTGAGATATAGCAGTCACAATTGACGACAAAAAACGTTCTATAGCTCAACCCCCGTTTGAGTTATTGACACCAAAATTGAATCAGCACCTGTTCCTGTTAATGGCAACATATGGACCAAATTTTGTTTGATTCCGCCAATTACTTCCTGAGGAATAGCAAGCACGCGTATGACAAAAATTTAAATTTCTTGAAAAATACGCTTAAAATAGCCAAAAATTTAAATAATTTTTCTATTACATTTTCTTTGTCAAGAGCTCTCTTCAATACGTTTAGTTTTAAAAAAAAATAATCTGCCTTGTAGTTCAAAATTTATGTATTGCCGAAGCCATTTGCACAAATGAGACATTTTTACGCACTGTATTTCTGGAATATTAAACTTGTTTTTAATTGTGACAGTTAAAATATGATGAATCATGATTATATATCATAATATGATGTAGCAAATTTATAGTTTTCTTGCATTTAAAAAAATATGTGCCATCCTCTTTTTTCTATGGTTCTAGTAGAGATATTTTGAACAAGAAATAAATTATTCAAGTTGTGTTGCAAGGGTTGGCAAGTATTTCGCCACAGGTGAAAAAAACACGGTTTTCCTCTTCCAGCAAAAATAAATTTTTTGCCAATATTCAAAAGGGAACAAAAAATGGAATTTTTACAGACAACTTACGTAGTTTTTTTTTAATTTTGCCCTCAGTAAATTAATAAAAGATATTAAACATGCTTTAATTAAATTCTAGTTTTGGTTTTCTTTGACATCTAGCTTAAAATAAATGTAATATTAAACTTGCTTAAACGAATGCTTCCAAAGATTGTTATTATTTTTTTTAAATAAAAATTTAATTTACAATTTGTATTTGAGACAGGAAAATAAATGCAAAGGATGATTGTCTCAAAGGACTAGACATTACCAGTTCTCAATTACTTTTCCGCGGGTATCAATTTCCCCAGTCAGGAGAAAAAAGATAATTTTCTATATTATTTGACTATTTTCAAGCAAAATTAAATAGCTTGAAAATCTAAATGAAATCTGGGAAAAGAATAACAGTTTAAATTTTTGATGAGGTTGGTCGTCCTGCCCGCAAAGGGTTATTTTTTGCCAGGATAGTGGCAAAAACTGGGGAAAACAAGTACAACAGTTGTACAATTTGAATAATCCAATTGAAAATTAAATTAAAGCAGACCAAGACTAGGTTCTTCATTAACATAAATGTACAGTTAAAACAATTTAAAGTAAACTAGGGGAAATAGATAATGATTTAAAACTTGCATATTGCGATGCAATGTTTAAAAAAATATCCTGATATACCGGATCCAACTGAATTTGAATGAGCTTTGACTATTTTTAGGAGTAATTGTCAATAATAAAATTTCATATTAAGTTTGAATTATACATTTTTATCACATTTATATTTCACATAATCATAGTTGACTAATTATAATTTTTATTACTCTGTTGGCATTGCAAAAATGTGCACTTCTTCCCTGCTAAAAATTAAAAGATGAGAATTTCTTATTTAATAGTTAGGACAGTTTAATATTTTATACCAAAGTCAGTGAGTTGATTTTTATTGCTTTTTACTCTCCACTTTCTTTCTGCATTCATAAAATAAAAAAGAAAAGCATTTCACTAAAACAATGGATTACTGTTCCACTGATGTAATTGTAATATTTTAGGCACGAAAACATGAAAATTATTAGAATGCAGTTAAAATTACTGATGATATTAAACACGTTATATCCAATCCCCATAAATGAAGCAAATCTAGTTTTGCCACTTTGGCAAACATGGGCAAAAAATAGTTTTGCCAGGACACTTTTAGAATTTTTTTTCCCTACCTTTGGCAGAAATGTGCCAAACCTAATTTTTAAAAAATATTTACTTATCTGAAATTTTATGTTTAAAAGAATTAGGCTCATAGGAAAAATTTTACTGCATTATATTGCAACATGTTGTGGTGGAGGTTTAAAAGGGATTACTTTTGTTACTAAACGCAAATTTTGCGAATTGTAAATAAATATAATAAATAATAAAATTGATAGCTAAAAAATTTCATTCCTATATATCTTTGTTAACAGAACTCAATCCTTCTTTCTCTAATTTTGTTTTTTGCCATTTTTTCCGCTGTCCTGGCATAAATGACTTCTTGCCTGTAAAATGTCTAACCCTTTGTGTTACCCACTATTGCCCTTTAACGTGCAATAATTTTGAATAAAATTTTCTAAGTGAATTGCTTTTTTTTTTTTTTTCAATATTTTTCCCCAATACCTACTAAACCTTACATTTAAATATTCTTTTATAATGGCACTAAAGATATCCCTGGAATCTTGTTTCCCGGTCCTGTTTGTACACCCGTACGCAACAGAAGCGGGCATTTTAGTTAAATCAACAGAAAATATTCACTATTAAACACAGCAGTTCTAGGTAAAATAGCACTGATTAAGCCCTTCAAACCCGAATGTTTTGGGTAGACTTTACCCCGCGTCAGTTAAAACTAAAGCCCTCGATCCGTCTCTTAAGTGGGCGACACGCTCCAGCATCCGCCATTTTGTGTCGTTCTGCAACTTTTTCCCTATCTCAATAGTAGAAAAATACAGAGTTTCGCTCATTGAAAAGTATCTTTTTATCAACGAATGTTTACAGATTTTTAATCGTAACTTATGTAACTGATAATATACATACAAAAATACAAAAATGTTGAATTTTACCTTAGTAAAATATTTTTTTTATTATTATACCGAATATTAATAAAAAGGTGTTTTGAAGAAATTTTCGACCATTTTTAAGAGTTTTTTTTCCCCCTATATAGACCTTCTGAGTTACAAATTACTTGAAGTGTTTTAAATATGCGTTTTATTATTAAAAAGTTGGTGTAGTAGAACCAGGGGCGGATACAGAAAAATCTCTCGGAGGGGATCCGGGAAATTGAATAGCACCTCCTAATTCCCACTGCCACATACGATGTTTCATAACAAAATTTTCATTACTTTATTTTAAAATGTCTTTTTTTTTTTTTAAATTTTTCTCAGGATCCCTTAAACTAATGATCCACTTCTAAGTACATACATATTATGTACCAATATACTTTGAATGTGGACGCAAAACATCTTTAACGTTTCAAGTCAATTAAATACAAAACCATAATAATGCTACCGAAATGCTATACAATTAGCGGTTTTTATTTTAGGAACAATGTCGTAATGATTATAACACGAGGGCAAGGTTATTCATAAAAAAAATATACCCATACCTCATTTGAGTTTTTAATATTATTTTATAGTATTTTAACTATAAAATATTATTTAATTAAGAAAATCATAGCTGTTAAATATATAAGTTTTACTGAAAAATTCAGGACAATTTCTGTGTGGATTTCAAAGCAGTTGCTGATTGTTCTTGAAGTCATGATACAGTTGAGAAAACATATTCATATTACATGCCGCCTCCATTAATATCATGGTTTTCTCAAGAAACTACGAAATGATTTCTTTCATTTTGCGTTTTTTATAAGCTGGAAAAAGAAAAAGCTAATTTTTCGCAAATAGTTTCCTGGATCAAAATAATTCTTTTAGGCACGCCTGCACATTTTTTTGAAGAATGTTAGTTATTGATTCTATCAAAGAAAAATTAATGGACGAATCGCGATATTACATTCCCTTGAATTCAAAACCAGCGAGTTAAATGTATAAATGTATTCTGCCACTCCAGGACTCCAGTATGACTTCTTTAGCAAATAAAAATGCTATTATTCAAAATATGCTCTATGTGTATATTGTGTTCTGTTTAATTAACTATATTAAAGAATGCTATGGAGAAGTCAATTAAAAAATAGTGAATAAGATAGCTAAATAAGTTCATCCTTTTGGGGGGGGGGGGCACGGATCTCCTGCCCCCCCCCCCCAAAGGATCCTTAAATCCACTACTGAGTAGAACAGTAGTGAGATAAATTATGTCATAAATTATTTGTGGACAGCAGTTTGAACTTATTCATACAGAGCAGTATCATTTATATTATTAATGTGAGTAGTTTTTTTTTTTATGGAAAATTATTCACTTCTAAAAAATTGCAAAATTTCTTTTTGTTTTAACCAATAAGGTTTTATTTTCAGCAGGACACTTCCATGTTTTTTTTTTTTTTACACTTTACCAACACCTTCTTGTTTTCTCATGACGATGTTTACATTAAAAAAATGCCTTTCATTTAAACCTGATTGTTAAGGATACTACTAGTTCTTAAAAATTCAACGAACGATAATAAAATGTACACCAGTTTTAAATCAATATTTTTAAAAAAATAATAATTGAATTATTTGGACACAATAGGAATTCACATAAAAGAGTGCAGATTACATCTGTGACGAACTGTTATAAATAGTAATAATGATTTTTAAAGTAACAGATACTTGGATAAATCATATATATATATATATATATATATATATATATATATATTATTAAAAAGGTTTTCACGTCAAATAAAAACTAACGAAAAAAAAAAATTTTCCGGGCAAAAAAAAAAAAAAAATCTTCACGTAATTGTATAACTTTGGCTTGAGTTACATGTTACTATAATCTCAAAGAAACTTAATTTTTTAATGAATAACTTCATACTTTTAATATCTTAATTTGCATGCGCAAAATAGATAAATAATTAACTTGGCAACACACTGAAACTCATGGCTATGACACATTAAAAGCAAAACGAGGTGTTCTTAAAATAATTTTGCTACAGTTATTGAAACATTTTGAAACTAACTAAACAATAGAAAATTTACATTAAACTAAATAAAATAATTAGTATATTTAAATGTTGACGGCTTTGTTATCTTACACTCAGAAAAATCAGTTTTAAAAACAGGGCAAACATTTTACTACTACTAGCAATTTATTAGGTGCCGTTACATAGTTGAGCTTTACAATATTTGAAGGAACTATTGATGATGAATTTAGTGAATATCCTTATCATCCCATGAGAATTAACAAACCATCAGACAGTTTCATGAAAAGTAAAAAATATTACAATTTCAACAAGAGTTTCAAAAAGTATCTGAAATTGCACAGGCAGTAATTGATGAAAACATTTAAAATACATAAATAATCTTTCAATGTATTTCGATATAGTAATTTTGAACTGTTAGAACATCTTAATGCACTGCACCAATGCATCTTCACATTAAAGATAACGTTTGATGAAAAATACGAATAGCAAGGAGAAAATATCTAGTATTCCGCACACTAAAATCACACAGGGCAACGACACAAAATGGGCGGACTGAACCCACGTGACTGCCCGCCTCCAATCGCAGTCCGAAAGCGGCGCGCAGTGCATGGATCAAAGCGTGTCGTCACTTAAGAGAAGAATCCAGGGCTTTAGTGGCGACAACAGCGGTGTTTTTTTCCCCCCGGACAAGCGCGCGCGCAACTTTCGTCCAGATGCAACGAGAGAAAATTTTGACCGTTTGGCGATTTGCCACCAAGTATGAATCGTTATCGCGGTTTTGGCAGCAGACGTGACTTCAGCTTCTGAAGCATTTCGCACAGGCTACTGAGTTTCTATTCATTCTTTCTTTTCACTTATCCGGCAAAAACAAATACATACATAAGATTTCTAAGAAAAACGAATTTGAAAATGATAAGCAACATCACCATTTTCTTTACATATTATGTGTCATGAGTGCGTGAATGAAAACAAAGTAAATAACAAATTTTAACTTTCACAAGAGAAACGAATCAGAAAAGAAGACCATTACTTTAAAAAATTAAAAATTTAAAAAAACCCCGACTGAGTCGCAACTGTAGAATCAAGAGGAAAAATTGAAAATCCTTTTAAAAACCTTATAGGTTATTAACAAGAAGTTCTGTCTAGAACTAGACGAGCTTACTTTCCCCTTATACCCATACTACTTTCTAGTACCTGATCAATAATCTCAAAAATAGCTAAAATCGCAAATTTTTTTCAAACATATTTTTAAAATACTTTAAGCTGATTTCTAGGAATAAAATATTCCTCACTCATCTAAAAAAATTAGATGCGTAAAAAAAAAAAAAACAAAAAAAAAAAAAAAAAAAAAAAAAAAAACGAACAAATAAAATCGCAGCAATTTTTTAAACAAAGCAGCTAATACACTTGTTCCATTAAAAAAATCTTTAACAGCTTTCAAAACGAAAGAATAATAATTAAAATTAATAAGCTCATTAAAATGAATACATGATATCAAAAAAAAAAAAAAAAATTGAATTCTGAAATTTGAATTCAAATTATGTTTTTTCGCAATCACGAACTGAGACAGGACCCTACTCATTGGAGTTATTGTTTCTAGAAACGGCTCCTGTTTCCCCCCCCCCCCCCCCAAGTCTGCCTCTCCTCTAGGCGGTTACTTGTGCATAGTTGTGTGTGTGCGTAGACCGGTGTGTATGCACGTAGGTGTGTGTGAAGTCGTGTGTGTGTATGTGTGTGAAGTCGTGTGTGTGTGTATCTGAACGTGCGTGTGCGTTAGAACATGGACGCCCTCCAACCAGGAGAAGCGGATAGCTCAAAACCGAGCAGCCGCGCCGCGCCGCCAGCAGAGGACGGTGGGCGGTGGTGCTGCAAAGGCTTCTGGTCCAAGTTGAAAAAAGGCACGGACACCAAAAACGGTCAAATGAGAACAATAAGCAATCGTGATTGCTCAAAAAAAAAAATCGTTTCTTTTTCCTCTGTTGCCAAAAACATTATTTTAAATGAATTAATGCACTTACCAAACAAATACAAAAAAAAAAAAAAAAAAAAAAACAATAAAATGTAAACTTAAAAAAATTATTTTCTTTGTCAAAAAAAAAAAAAAATAAATCCGTCTGCGCATATCTTAAAGTAGAAACATAAATGACTTCGAGTTTATTCGCCAAAAACTGAGTACCTAAATTGTAACTTTAGCGTCAAAATAAAAACAAGTCATATCAACAATAATTATTTCACAGTTAAACCGTAGCTGCGGAGTCGGAGTCAATCTCATTTTGAGATAAAGGAGTCGGAGTCGAATATTTAAGGAATCGGAGTCAGTCATTTGTCCTCCGTGATACAAATTTTTGCCAAAACTACGAAGTCAGAGTCGAAGTCGGGGAGTCGGAGTCCAATTAATTGTCGGGCACAGGAGTCGGAGTCGGAGTCAAGTGCCCCTAAATTCTCGGAGTCGAAGTCTGGAGTTTGGGCGTCAAGAGTAATTTAGAACAAAATGTGTTTGAAGTAAATCCGCCTTCAAGTGCGGAGTCTACATTGACTTTCAGTTTCCCCGTAGGCGCTATTGTTAAGGGATTTGAACTGTTTAAAATTGAAACGGAAAATTGTTCAAATCAAAAAGATATTTTATATACAAGTTTTTCATCAAAATCTTTTTGCTACAAAGCTTGTTTGAAGCAAATTCGCCTCACAGTTCGGAATTGCCTTCAATTTCCCCGTAGGCGCTAATGTTAAGTTTTTTGGAACTGTTCAAAATTGAACAAAAAATAGTTCAAATCAAAAAGTGAAATATGGGAATGAGGTGTCCTTGCCGAGATCTTTCGAACAAAAAAAAGTTTTTTCGAATCGGACTATTAATTCAAAGCTATTAGAGGGGGACAGACAGACAGACCGACAGACATTATTCTCCATCTCAATACCCTTCTTTCCAATTTTTAATTTTCACATATTTATTCGATTATTTTATTTATTTTTGACTTTTTTTTTTGTTTTTCGGGATATTTTTAGATGCATTAAGCCTTCTTTCATGCTTTTTTCTTCCTTTCTGTGACGTTTTACTGGGAAAGTAGGCTATAAATCATGTCAAGTATTTTAATTGCTATTGAATAGAATCGGGCAACATATTAAAATATCATTTTTACATCATTGCTTTTAATTTCCTTGTCGGGCCAACAATGAATTCGTTTATCATCGCGTTAATAAAGGCTTAGTCGTTATTAAAATTTGCTTTTAAAAAACGTTATAATTCGAATCTATGAAATATGGAAGTTCCAAACACATTCTATCAGACGCGGAAAAAAATTCTCTTTATTTTGGTGTTAAATAAAAAAAAAAAAATTAACTATGTTTTCACTGCAAAAACTGCGAAAAACCTTTTAGACGGGTTTAATTAGTATCTTCGTTAATGAATGTCATCCAAAGATGCAACCTAGCTAAGAACACTCTCGATCAGCTCTCCTTTCGAACATTTTGTTTTTTCAAAATCGGTCCATCCTTTTAGGCGCTAGAGTGCCACAGACAGACACACAAATATACAGACACAACAAACTTATAACCCCCTTCCATTGTTTGTCGGGGGTTAAAAATGAGTCTTCTTGAAAAAGAAAAAACTATGACAATTGTTTTTCAACGAGGAAAAAATTCGAAAAATAAGTAATGATTTCCATTGCTCATTTTAACGTGCAATAAAAAAAAGTTTATCTTGAAGCAAATTAGGAAACATAATATTTCTATAGTTGGGCGATTCAAGGCAAATCAACACGATTCAAGATCGAGACTTTTGCATTATCTTACTCAACATTTTAACTCTATTTAGACGAACAAGAAGAATTATATGCGAAAATTTCAATGAACTAATTTTCATTCTATAAGCTCATAAATGGCAATCCAATCGAGTAATAAAAATTATCAGAAAAGAAAAATTTCTAACTCGTCTCTTGGCTTTGTTTTTGTGACTAAATTTTAATACTAGTACTTGAAGTTTTATGCTTTCTCCTTCAAAATATGCGTTTATTTACTTTATTCTTGAATGAAAAATAAATAGCATATAATAAAAATATCGTTTGGCGCAGTATAGCCCTCAATGGCTCTTGCGCCATAAAAATCAAACCGACCAACCCTTTCCCTCCCAGGTACAGATACATGCATACGAATAAGTTTAATTAATTTCTGCTATATCCAATTTTTACGAAAATAAGAATTGAAAAAACCAAAACGAACTATTAGCTATAGATAACTGAAATGTACTTTTTATAAAATGTTGAATTGAGAATTCTTGATAAAATAATTCAATTATAGTTTCTCATTCTATAAATGCTGACAAATTCTAAACGAAATAAACAATTCACTTCGAATGGTTATCGCAACGTATATTTAAAAAAAAAAAAAAGAAAAGAAAAGAAAAGAAAAAAAACAGAAAAAAAAAACTTTTATCTTCGAAGAAATTAGAAAAAATAAAAAGTATATCGTCAGCTGAATGCTACAACTAGGTAATTTTAAATTTGATTAAAATTGAATGTTTTACGAAATGGTGGTTTAATGATATATTCATTTCGTGAAAAGATATTAATTCCTTGAGTTTTTTTTCGAAACAGTATGAAAAATACTGAGTTGAATTTGCGTACTTTAGGATATACCCCACACTATGAATATGAATGATTTTAGTTAATTTTAAACTTATTTAATTTTGAACATTCACGCTGTGAGGTTTTGGAATTGAGTTTCACATCCCCCCCCCCCTTTATGGTTTCTGTGTGTAAATAATAAAATGTGCACCAGTTTCAATTTTCTCTATAATGAATCATAAATAATAAGCCTTCATAGAATAAACTTTAAATAGTTTCCTTATAATAACTAATACATATTTCTTTTTGTTACTATCAAGCTGTCCATTTACACACACACACACACACAGCAAAACTAGCTTCTAAAATCCGAAAATCAAACGCTCCTGAAGCGGAGAATGGTTGCCGCAACGTTAGTGAAACCAAAAAGCCCGCCAACACTATCGGAATCCAAAATCCCAAGATCAATGCTCTATAATTAAATCAATATCTCGCTTATTATAGTTGCATTGAGCGTCTCCCCTTTCTTCTATCCTCCTTGGTATTTTCCCTCCGTTTTCGTAGGACAGGGACAACTCCGCCGATTGAGCTGGTAGGGTGCAATATTTGGCGAAGTTTAAAGTCATTTAGACTCTATCCTGTGTTTTTCTGAACGTTCTTTACGTTTTGAGAGAATTTGAATTCCTTGTTTAAGTCAAGAATTTCTCATGTTCATAATGCATTGCACCCCCCTCCGGAGTTTTTTTTTTTTTTTTAATTAGAATAAGGAATTTTTTATGCATTTGTAGTTTGTGAGGGTAAACGTATGTTACTTTCCCAGCAATGATGTACAAAAGAAAATCAATTATCCAAAAATATTCCAACAATTTTCTTTCATTCAATTAATTATTGATAAAAATGTTGTGTAAAAGCATCCCCTAATTTTTCATTCTAAAACCATTTGAGTGCTTTTATTTTTTTTTCATGATGAAATTTCAATCACCAATGTTGGAGGCTCCAGTAAAAAAAAAGGTTTGATTGGTACTTTTCAGTTATACCTCAGGCCTTTTTTTTCGCATTTTTTATTGTAAATATAGTGGATTCTGAATCGTAAATCTTTTTATAAAGTTTTGTTTTATATTCGCTTTATACATTGAAACACTTTGAACTGTTAGTGTGACTATACTTTACAGTACAGATAACTCTCGTTTTACACGAGGGTTACGTTTTATGGAAATGCTGTGTAAATTAAGACTTAGTGTTGAAATAGGAGTTAGGTTCCATAGATGCCGAAAAAAAAAAAACGCTCAGTTTAGTGATAGATAAATTATATATATATATATATATATATATATATATATATATATATATATATATATATATATATATATAAATATATATAATATTATATATTATACTATATATATATATATATATAATATATATATTATATATAATATATATATATATAATATATTAGATATATATAATATATAAAGAGGTTTAATGTAATTACCGATATATAGGAACAACGTGTATTACGAAAACATGAATTAACTTAGTGTTTATAAAAAAGAGCTGGTTATGATATCTAGAGGAGGAAGAGTGACCTTCCAAAAACACTTAAGACTTTTGTAGAAAAAGCAGATGTTTTTTGTTAAACTAACACTTAATGCCTGCTGCTGCAGAAGATGATGATATATGACTAATAAATGAATACATAATTAGTCATTAGTAAAGATGTAAATTTTCGGAAATTTTGAAGTGGTGGAAAAAAAAACTGGGTTTCTTTCTAGAAAAATAGGAAAAATTGATTTTTTTATAAATAAAAATAGAGTTTCTTAACAACTTTTATTTTCTTGGAACATATACAAGGTTAAGCATTAAAAACATATGGAATCCTGACATCTTCTTTTTCTGCTTGACAGAAACACACATAAAGGTAAGTTTAATTAGAAAAAAAAAAAAAAAAAAACAGAAAAAAAACAGCCTTTTTTTGTTTTATAACTGACAGGGTTTCTTGATGTACTACCAGAAATAAGTCAAATCGACGTTAAACCAATAATATTGGGTAAGGTGTCTAATTATAACTATTACATTTTCTATTTTAAACTGCCTTTGAAACTTGAAATAATAATAGTAATTATTGACTTTCAAACATGAGTGATATTGTTTTTAAAGCAAAATAAGTATGAATTCCTTTCCTTGCAATGTAACTTTACTGTCTGAAAATGAAAGCTATTGAGTTTTTGACAGAGGTTGAGCGCGCTACAAAGTAGCTACATTTTTCAGTAGTTTGTATTCTAACTCACTACTTTTTTTAAAAAGTAGTGTAGAGGGCGATGCAAAAAAAATTGTAGTTTGTAGCGATTTCTTCAAACTACTTTTAAATAAACTTAAAAAAAATCACTGAAACGAAATTGGCGGCTCGCATTTCTAAAACGAGCTGATGTGTGCATCACATGACTTCCTTTTACTCCAATTTAATGTAATTTCCCCAATATTGGTATTTTTAATGTGATTCAATAGTTTACTCTCTAAATATCACCAACAGTGGCCAAATTGAAACCAGATTTTAAAAAAAATTGTCAAATTTGTCGCCAAGCTGGCGACAAACCTTAGTGACCAAAAGGCTGGCGATATATCGCCAAGTTCCGACAAATTATACACCACTTGAGTTTTACATCGAAATTAACAATGATTTCCCCCAAAAATGGGCAAAACCCCCCTTAAGAGCATCCGTATGCAACCAAAAGGGAATAAGTGCACAACTAGACCCCACTAGGAGTCTACGTACCAAATTTCAGCTTTCTAGGTCATACCGTTTTTGAGTTATGCGAGACACATACACACATACAGCACCTAGGCATATATCCACGTGTGGTCGCAAGGACGTAGCCAAGGGGAGGGTCCATGGGGTCCGGACCCCCCCCCCCCCCCCGCTTCCCGAAAGACCCCTGTCCTTTTTTCTCAGTTGTTGCGTCTCGCATCAATTAAATTTTTCCGAAAGATAATGTTTTTATAAAACGCAGCATTTTCCCCTTAAATATTCCCATTAATCGGCAATTTTCTCAGCGCTTGAGTCAATTCAGAACACGAGAACCTCGTGCAACAACTACAGGTTCCCAATTTTCGTCTGCTTTTTGCTTTGTCCGAAACGGGGAAATGTCCCTTTCTTCTTTCAAACCAGCTGGGTCGTTTGACCTTGAAATTCAGCCCCTCACCTTTGGTCCATCAAATTGCCATCGGCAAAGTAAAAACAAGCATTTATTGCCACTTTCGTCGTATCCCACAGTCTCATTGGCGTGGTTTTCTTTATTTCTTTCTCCTTTATTTTTGGATTTTCGTGGATTTCGTAGACGCATGTTGTACGAAAGACAGCCAGAGTGAGGTGTGTTCCTGGTGAATCAGTAATTGAATTCCGATTCTTTTCTGTTTTAACACGCACTCTTTATCTACGTCATACTTATAGGAAACATAACTTGAACAAAATTGTATGCAAAAGAAAATTAAGTTTACCCAAACTAGGTAAGTCGCAGTGCTCCCTTTTAAAGTTTTCTTTATAATACGAGCAATTTTACGTGTTAATGTGTTTTTCCATTTAAAAACTAATTTTAGATTCTAAGTCAGCGGCGAAAAAAGAAATTCTACACATTTCGTGTGTTTGAGGATGAGAAAAAATAATTATTGATTTTTTTTTTTTTCATTTTAATTTCCTTATATTTTTGGCATGGTTCATTTCAGATTCATTTTATATTTTGATAAAAGTTTTATTTGAACTTTTAGATTATTTTTAACATCTCTCTCCTTTCTGAGTAACAAATTACGTAGATTTTTTACTGATATTCCTCCCCCCCCCCCCCAATATTTAAGCATTATCATGGAACATATTGAATGCCCAAAAATAATTAGTATTTGAAGGTAAAATGAATAAAATAAATGAATAGATAAAACTTGAAGTTGATGTAACAAGCTTTTCGCGGTATCAAAATTTTATAGAAAAATGAAATGGAAAATTACTTGAATATTTTACTGTGATCAGTTTATGAAATTACAAGCTAGGCCATATTAACGCATGTAATAAGTAATTTATTAGAAATTATTACTTTTAAATCTTACTGAATTGTGATTCTATGATCCCAAAAGAAAACAGTTAGTCAGTTTTTAATTGACGAAAAAAATCTCTTTTTCGATGTTGTTCCATTAAACATATTTGTATTTGCATCATTGGAATACATTTTCTGATTGTTATTCACTGGCTTTGTACTAAGGAGTTATTTAATTAGCATCTATGCATCCATCTTTAGTAAATTGTGAAGGTAGCATTAAACGTAACAAAAAAACAGACATCTGCATTTAACTATAAATTACTAGGTGAAAATTATCGCTATTTACTGCGTTACAAGCAAAGAAAGAAAAAAGGTGAATACGAGGTAAATTTTTTGAGTTTTTCGTTTCTATATTGCCTTTTTTTTTTCAAAAAAACTCTTATTTTCTTCAAGCTAAAGATATTTACTATTTCTTGCAATAGAGTGTTTTGCTAACATCGTATTAAAGAAAAAAAATCATTACCTGCGTCGTAAAATATGATATGTATTGTTGTTAAAATTAACAACATGTTGTTAAAATAAAATTACACAGATGCTTAATTTAATTCATTAGGTATACATTCCATTAATCGGCATGCAAAAGATCCCTTAGGTCGTTTGACTATGAATGATCTTGACAAAATTAAATTCCTTTTGCAGTTTCGCATCGAAGAGAGCTCAGGTGTCTCCATCTGGTGGAAACTGGGCATCAAATTTTCCTGTGACATTCACATCCGCGCCGTAATGGTGGCATATGCCATATCGTTGGTTCGCACTTGTTCCGCAAAGACTAAAGCCTCTAACACAGCCCCATTAGAAAGAAAAAAATAATGATAAAAAACGGAAATACGCCTTTTTCGGTATTTAAAATTTTTTCGAACAGCTTTCTCCCTTTGAGGATAGTGACTTTACTTGAGAACACCATTTATTTCTTGATTCTCTTTTTTTTCGGCTAACTGAAATCACTGTGTCAATTGGCTGAAGAAAGAAAATATATATATATATATATATATATATATATATATATATATATATATATATATATATATATATATATATATATATATATATATATATATATATATATATATATATATATATATATATATATATATATATATATATATATATATATATATATATATAAATGGTTGCATCAAAGGAAGCCTCCGTCCCTCAAAGAGTTAATAGTTTGTTCAAGCTTTTAATTGATGATTAGGAATGATAATTAGAAAACGGATAAGATTGGAAATATCATTCTATTTCGTATTATCAAAAGAATATTATAAATGTAAATAAATAAAACTAATTCAAGCTTTTTAAATGAAACCTTGTTAATATTTTCGTTGAGAGAGTTGTGGGGTTTTGCCTGAAATGTTGTTCAAATCGGACAGGGTTACGTTATGTAACATTCATATAGTTATACATTCCACTCCATAGATATAGATTTATTTATCCTCATATAAATAATGCCGATGATAGAGTAACCCGCGTGTTTCAACAATGAATTCGCGCCACGGCATGATATGTAATTTGATAATATGTTTTGGTAATGTTTAACATGCAGGGAAAGGCTTTATTGTGACAAGGCTGAACTCGCTCCGGTAACTTAACAGTTTTACTGGTAAGACTGTGTCATCTCAGAGGAATGAAGAAACGAAAATAATGAACGCTATCTACTTGAGTTTAGGGTTAATCCACTGGTGTTAGAGTCAAAATTTCAACTATCAAAATATTACCGAACAGGCAATTGCTTCGTTCAAATGAAGAAGAGTTGCAGCAATTTGACAGGTGGCTTTCTAGTTTTCAAATAAAATGGCATAAGTACAAATGAAATATATTACAAAGCTTTAATATTTTATTAAATTATCGCATGCATTTTCCAAGTAATTTCTAGTGCAGTTTTCGTTTTCCGTGTTTCTTTTATTGTGTCCTTTTTATTAATAGAAAATATATCACTTATTTTCAGGAGGACAGAGGTTCCCCATATTTGGAAACTTTGTATGTGATAACTTTCAGTTTAATGTTAATTTACAAACTGACAATAATTAATTTACCACTTAACATAAATTTTTGTTAACTAATTTTAACTAATGACTCTATTAATTTCAATTATTTAATTAATTTTAGTTAATTATCATATTGTAATAATCAGTTTTAATTGGATTTATTTTATCTTGTGTAATTATCAGCTACTAATTCTGCTTTAGCATGCCTCCTCTTTTGAAGTTCGTGCAACCTTGGACACCCCCCCTTAACAAAGTTCTAGCTACGTGCCTGGTGGTCGGGTCGAAAAAAAAACTCAACATTCATTCGGGGTTGAGAAAAATGGAAATGAAGGCCGATTTTTGAGTGAAAATTTTTTCGCGAATACAATACTTCCTTTTTTTGCAAAAGGAAGTAAAAAACAGCACTTCCCGACAGGTATGCATATCATTTTCTTTCTTTTTGCTTCCTTTTACAAAACGAGCTGATGTGTGCATCACATGACTTCCTTTTACTCCAATTTAATGTCATTTTCTCATTATTGGCTGTTTTAATATGATTCAATAGTTTACTCTGTAAATATCTCCAACAGTGGCCAAATTGAAACTAGATTTAAAAAAAAAAAAAAAAAACACCAAATTTGTCGCCAAGTTGGCGACAAAACTTAGCGACCAAAAGACTGGAGATATATCGTCAAGTGTCCGCCAAATTATAACACCAAGCGAGTTTACATCAAAATTAAGAATGATTTCCAACCAAAAAGGGGTAAAAGACCCCCTTTGAAGCATACGAATGCAACCAAAAAGGAAGGTGCACAACTAGACCCCACTAGGAGTCTATGTACCAAATTTCAAATTTCTAGGACATTCCGTTCTTGAGTTATACGACATACATACTCACATACGCACATACATACGTCACGAGAAAACTCGTTGTAATTAACTCGGGGATCGTCAAAATGGGTATTTCGGGTGTTTGTACGCTAAGGCACATAACCACGTGTGGTCAGGTTGAAAAAAAAACTCAGTATTCATTTTGGGGTGAGCAAAATGGAAATTAAGGCCGATTTTTGGGTGAAAATTTTTTCGCGACTGCAATACATCCTTTTTTGTAAAAGGAAGTAAAAAGGGCTTCTCTTGGCAGGTACTATATTATAAACACTAATTTGCACACATGATTATAGTATATATGTAGGAAAATTTGGTTACTATTACTTAAAAAATCATTTTAAAACTGATAATAAATAAAATAGAATAAGTCATATATGCTAGTAATAATTTTTTAATCAAGATTTGCAACTTCTATGTAACTAGATTAGAATCAGGTGTATAAATAAGTTTTACATATTATTATGTATACCTGTATGTTCACATTCAATAACTTCTCAATATAAAACATTGCTTTATTAGATACTAGTGGTACCCGCCCGGCTTTGCCCGAAGTAGAAAATTAAAAAGGTCATTTGATTCGCCTGTATATTTACAAAAAGGGTAGGTGAGGGTAAAGCCCCGCAGTTTATAGTTTATGTAACACTGTGGTTAATAAAGAGAAGAATTTCTCACTATTTCAAATTAAAACCGTAGAATGGTTTATTAGCTATTGCCTCTCCTAATTCTAGCTCAGTCTGATCATTAATTACGGAGAAATTTACAAATGAACCGAAAAAAATAATTACGGGGTTTTACCCCACAAAATGGGGTAAAGCCCCGCATTGCAGGGGTAAAGAACCGCAATGCGGATCCTTACCCCAGTCAAGGTAATTATGGATAAAAAAGGATGACTGCATAAAAAACACCTGATAATAACTCTTTACAACATTCTTTATTGGTTTAGATTTTTTAGTTGTATTTCCATATCTGTATTTAAGTTATCGAATAAAGTGAAAAGTCTCATTATGATTCTTTTCTTTTTTTCTATTTTTGAATTTATTGGCTTTTTGGCCTGTTTTCTTTTTTTCTTCTCTCTCTTTCTCTCTCTCTCTCTCTCTCTCTCTCTCTCTCTCTCTCTCTCTCTCTCTTTTTTTTTTTTTTTTGTGAAAGTTAACTTAGGTCGTTTTGACTCCATATCATGCTCTTTTCTGTTTTTCGCACGCCTTTTCTCTCTTTTCCCATAGCAAACTGTTCTTTTTACATGGCTTTTCCATTCATCCTACTGGACCACTTCGAAGAAATTGGTGATTCTTTCTTTTTCTTGAATAAATAAATTATGGTGGGATGTAGTGCTCAAGTGGGTTCATGGCGTACGCAGCAGTACTCAGTTGCAACAGTTTCGGCAATATTTCTCTTTTCCTTTAGGAGCAACGTGTAGAGGAAGTTTGTTTGGTGTCCGTCTGAACACCAATTTCGTCCATGTTAAATATTTGGTTGGAGCCGAACTTTTACATTTTTAACGAAGATTCCAAATTGTCGTCAAAGTATTGTGAGAGCTAAGCCCTATTTGAAACCCATGGCTCTAGCTACGCTGGTTTTGCTTAGAACTCGCAGAGACAGCCTATTTCTCTTCATGAACTCACTTGCAAAATCCTTACCAGCAAGTTGGGATTGAACACAAAATTGATGATGTATTTTGTTTTCCTATGCATATTTATAAAGAAGAAACCTTAAAAATTTTAGAGTAAGACCGAAAAATCTCCGATGGAGAGTAATACAAAAAAAATTACCAAATCTTTTTTTTTGCTCTAAAAGGTAAAGTAAAGGTTGATTAAATCTTCAAAGTTTCTCACCTCCCTCTTTTTTTTTTTTTTTTTTTTTGTTTTCTTTTTTGTCGATCCCCAGGTTTTAACCCAATTTTAACGGCTGCCATGCAAATTGATGAGAATACTTCTATTAATCTAAGCGCTTCATTGAGTTAAACCTCCGTTATTGCTCTTAAATCTATTTTTATTTTGCACGTCCTGGAGTAAATTGCAAAAATTAAAAATATATTTTAACTGAAATGAGCATGAAATTTTATTAAAATAAAAAATACCCATATAATCATACTCAAATTAAAATTGGTGAGAAAATACGAACAACCGAATATTTTTTTTTTAAATAAAAACAATTGCCCAAACACATTAAAAAGAAAAATAATAATGAAATAGTGAAAACTATTAATTTCGGATCAAGTATGGCAAATCCCCGCACTTTTGGAGCTGCGGGGATTTACCCCAAAACTCCTGCGGTTATTTACCCCATTTAGCCACTTTCTGGAAAAACGGGCCATGTTGTTTTAAAAAAGCCCGCCGAAGAAATTATTTTAACCCGAAAGTAAAGCTTAAATTTAGCAGTACCATCAAGGAATTCGCTGATTCTTTTCCTCAAATCCAGCAGTTTGTAACGCTTAAATAATGTTACAGAAAAGTTACATGTAAGTAGTAGAAAACTGACTTTCCTCATTTTCTCACCTCGAGAATGACTCACCGGGTCAAACTTTCATGGAACAATTAGTTTCAATGAGATAAAACTATCACCCGATGGTCAACTTTTTACTCGATTGATATCAGTCAAAAAACTCGGTGCGGGTTTTTACCCCACGCGGGGTTTTACCCCCACCTACCCTAATGGATGATGAATTTCTCGTCAATTTGCGATGTTAATTTGCTCGCCCATGTTACGGTTCCACGTTATGATAATTTACTCGTCCACGTTATGATAATTTGCACCGTTAAATGTTCTTAAAATTGGAATAGAAAAATCGCTTCGAGGTGCTCACCCAAATGCCACAAACTAATTCTGTACCAAATTTCATGAAAATCTGTCAAACGGTATAGGCGCTATGCACGTAACAGACATCCAGAGACACAGACTTTCAACTTTATTATTATAGTAAAGAAGATTATTCGTGTTTAATATTCTCTTACACATACAAAATACAATTTTACTGAAAATAGTTAATACGTATGTAATCAATCGCGAATACTGCTTTGACTTTCTCCTACATTTGACCTTATTGTCCCTAAGCTATTTCCTGGAATCGATAGGGAAGGGACATTTATTATTCAGATAGTAAAGGGGTTGGGAGCATTGAATAGTACATAAAGAATGCATAATGACAAGTCCTAGATACTTGCGTTAGCTGCAGAAACCCCGCGACTTCGATAAGTTTTTTTAAATACTGAATCGTAAGAAAAAAATACTAAATCTTAGTAAAGCACGAATGTCCATCGTTGGCCATTCTTGTATTCTTCATTCTCATTCATCCTTGTTTCAAAAATGAGGAGCCGCTCTGAGTGCAACTTCTTAAATTCAGCACAGATCGCATTTTTTTTTTTTTTTGCTAATTCTTGACCATGACTAGATTTGTTGTTATTGTCATTATTATTATTATCATTATTATTATTATAACAGTTATTAATTGTCTCAATTTCATACCTCAGACACCTACAAAAACATCCGAACTCTTTTCATTTTAAAGTACCATACTCATTTACTCATACTGAAAATATTTTATGACTTTCTAAAAAACAATATGCATTTAAAAAGTATTACTCCTAATGAGCACATATGGGTCCATGTACCTGTACTTTGAGTTAGTAAAAAGACATCCATTATTTACTAGACCTAAAAAGAAGTAATATGGATTCCACTACAGATATTTTCTTTTTCGTTTAATACTTACGTCATTTGCTGTATTTGCTCCATGAAAAGCAAAAATATATCTCCTCTATTTGAATAAACTATTTTGACAAAAAAAAAAAAAAAAATAGAATGTGGAAATGAAATCAATTTAATTGATCATATAGATTTCTGAATAAATAAATAAATAAATAAATAAATAAATAAATAGAATATAAATAAATAAATAAATAAATAAATAAAATATAAATAAATAAATAAATATAATAAAATTATTAAAATAAATATATTTATTTATTTATTTGTTGCTCAGAGATTTTGCACTCAGGATTTATCGGGATTAGTCAGACGGACTAGTCTTCGTTCACCAACATTCAAATGATTTAAGTATATTCTTCAGCTGAAATATATTTATCTTGGAGACAAAATCAGCTAAACATTCCAATTATTCCATTAAAACTGTAAAATGTATGCAATAAATAAATGTGCACAAAATATTTTTGAAAACGTTTTATACTGAACTTTGACTTTGAACTGTCAAGCTAACCAACAATAATTTCTGACAAGGTTTCTAATGCGCTATATTAGGTCTATGTTTGCGATTTTTCGCAAATACAAATACAAATGTGACGACCAGCAACAGGCTCTGGGCCCAGCTAGATTGGTCCTAGTCAATTTACAATCCCCAGTGAAGATCAATGGCCCTCTTAAAACTATCTACTCCCTTGCTCATTACGACCTCTTCCGGTAAACTGTTCCAAGGTTCCACTACCCTGCTATAATAATAATTTTTCCTAATATCCATGTTAGCCTGAGATTTAAATAGCTTAAAACAATGACCCCTTGTCCTGTTTTCAGTGCTAAACTTCAGCCCCGTAACATCTTTCATTTTAATAAAATTAAACAACTGAATCATGTCCCCTCGGTCCCTTCTTTGCTCAAGACTGTACATTTTTAACCTTCTAAGCCTGGAATCATAGTCAAAGTGAAAAAGTCCATTTATTAGCCTTGTAGCTCGCCTTTGAACCCTTTCCAATACATTAATGTCTTTCTTAAGACAAGGAGACCAAAACTGAACAGCATACTCCAAATGAGGTCTTACCAAACTTCTATATAAGGGCAGAAGAACTTCTTTAGATTTGTTTGAAATAGATCTATTGATAAACCCAAGCATCTTATTGGCCTTGTTTCTAGCAATGCTGCACTGTTGGCTAAACTTGCAAATAATAACTTGTACACTTATTTCCATGCCCTAAATGTAGCACTTGACATTTCCCAACATTAACAGCCATACCCCATTTATCAGCCCACTCCGTAATATGATCTAGATCCTCTTGCAGCTGTTTTGCTTGTTCTTCATTATCTACAGCCCCCATAGCTTTGACATCATCAGCAAAACAATTCATGTTCCCAGACATATTTTTGTGAATATCGTTCATAAAAACAATGAACAAAACAGGCCCTAACACTGATCCTTGAGGAATCCCGCTTAAAACCTCACTCCAATTAGAGTAATTTCCCCTTACAACTTCCCTTTGTTTCCTTCCGGTCAGCCAGTTTTTTACCCAAATGAAAGGTTTCCTTCCTATTCCTATATCAGCTAATTTGCTAAGTAGAGCAACATGCGGAACCTTATCGAAAGCTTTTTGAAAATACAGTAGCCCGTGAATTAATTTCGTGTATTTAGATTCGCTGTTTGTCGCCAAAAGCTGATGTGTTGCCAAGAATGAAAATTTTAAACCAGTAACCCCTTTTAACCCTTGAAAATGGCACGGCGGATTTGTCCTGTGCAGGGCAAAGGGGGGATCAGAGCAGCGGCGGAGAAGTTCTATGCGGGGAGAATTGCGATAAAACTTGCGGCGGAGAAGTCCTGTTCCGGTCTAGAAAACTGAGATGGGCACAGTAGGTCTTAGTCCCCATGAGCTGTTGCGCCACTGGATTTGGTTTTAAATGTCCACGCATTTTTTTTTTTTTTTTGATTTACCCAAAAACGAAACCATACTTACTTTTTAAGAACTACAATTCAATTTAAAGGTACATGGATAAAGTAATTAGGAATGGAAATTATTGTAATTATGCTTTTAAACTGATTAGAAGTGTTATTTTAAAGGGCATTTTCCAATCGGGGGGGGGGGGGGGAGAAAAGGGGCTCGCTCTTGGAGGGATCTTAGTAGAACTGAGAGAATGAGGCAACATCACTCTTCAGGGGATGAGCACCCATAATTTATCAGAGGTTATGATACAAGATATAGTATACGTAAATCTGGAAAACCGAGGAGTGATCATTATCGTATCCTTGACGCGAAGGAAAAAATTGTATTATATTATTTTAGGTACGGCAATTATATTTAAATGGACATGTATATAGTAATAAGGAAGGAAAATTATGGCAATTCCCCAGAAGTGTGGTACGTTCGAAAATCTAATAAACAGCATTTTGAAATGAAGTGTGGCTATCGCATTAACTATGGAATTAATTACTAAACATTTATGTTTTTTTTTCTTTTTGGCTAAGTACTGAATGAAAAAATATTTTAAATTCAATATCCTATTTACAATAAATGTCCTTTCTTTATAATGTAAAGGAAGTCTGACAAGAATCTAAGAATAAGAATTCAGATACAGCAATGAAAATAACCTGTTTTTCAATCCAATTTCAAGTACGCAACACGAAGTATCTCTGACTAATGATGAGAAAAAAATTGCGATTAGTATTCTGGGTCGTCTCGTCGGACTTGGTGTCTCAATAACGTCTGGTTGAACGAAGTCTGACAATGATTTTACAATTCAAATACAGCATGGAAATGATTTTGTTTTCCAATCCGATTTTGAGTATGTAACACGAAGTGTAGGTGATTGATTATGAGAAAAGTTTTGCGATGGGTACTCTGGGAACTTATCGTCATCTGACTTGAGCTTTTAATAATCGCTGGTTAAATAAAGTCTGACAAGAATTTTACAGATTACAACAATGCTTTTGTTTTCTAACTCAATTTCAGATACACAACACGAAGTATCTCTGATTGATGATGAGAAAAGTTTTTCGATTGGTATTCTGGGAACTTATGGTCGTCTGACTTGTACTTCTGGAGATGTCATCAGTCTTATGCATCCTCATTGGGGTGGAGTACAAATGAGATGGCAGGTAGAAAGCATCTGTAATATTCTATTAGTGCGGAAAGTTGGTGAAAAATCAGGAGTATTTAATATACATTTGAAAAGGTAATACGTTCTTTATTGTAACCTTCTTCTTACAAGATTTTTTCTATTTTTTTTGGTGTAAAAGTTCAAATGTGTGTGTGTGGGGGGGGGGGGGAGCTCACATCTTGTTTTTTTCCCCACATAGCTCGGGAAGAGTTGACTTCTGAGGGAAATATTTCTTGTAAATGGCATAACTCCTGTAAATAACTCTTAAAAGCTACGAAATGTAAATATAAAAATGTGTGATGCATTAATAAAAGAAAATAAGAAGTACTAATTCAAATAAGATGTTTACAACTCTTTTTCATTTTCATTATCTTTTCATTCTCTTCCACGCACTTTTATTATGTTTTTTGTTGGGAAAATACGCCTAAGAGTTTCAATAAAGTAATTAAAAAAAAAAAAAAAAACGACTTCTCCAAATTGTAGCTAGAAATTGCTCTGAAAAGTAAAAAATAATTTTATTCTTTGAACACCAACACCATCGATAGGGTCTGGTGATGTAAAGTGGTCATAAAATCGTAGGTTTTCAACTTAGGTGGATAATAAATGCAACAAATTCTTTAAACACTTCAACTTTTTTTGTTGTTATTTTACATTGCATTATTAAAGAACACGGTACATTGAATTTTAGGAAGAAAAATATTGATTTTAGTAGTTTTATAGAACTTTCTTTTCCCTATGTTTTTATGACCACTTTACCCCATGGGGTGGGGGAAAGTGGTCATAGCATGGGGTAAAGTGGTCATAGTTAAAAATAGATGCAAAACCATTATAAAGAACCCTAATGCTTGTATTTTTCAGTTGTTTTTATAGTTACGAGTATATTCACGAGTACATGCGTGTATACACGAATATATACGTGTCGTGCTATACACGAGTAAACATGTTCCTACATGAGTAGATACATGTATACATCAGATACATGCATGCACGTGCCTACTCAAGTATATACGTGTATATACGAGTATATAAGCATGTATACGTGTCTACATGAGTACATACGTGTCACAAGTATATACGTGTCACGTATATGTACGTGTCACGTGTATATACGAGTATATACGCGTATAAACGAACATCATATGCGCGTATGCACTTGTATCTCGAGAAAATACGTGCATACTTGAGTATATATGTGTATAGTAGACGTATATACGCATATATAAGTGTACATGCATATACGGGTATACACGAGTTAATTCGTGGATACATCCAGTGCGTCTTTGGTACGTGTCTACTCACGTATATATAATATGGAAGCACGAGTATATACGCATGTGTAAACACGATTATATACCTGTATAGACGTATATACGTACATTTACGTATTACAGTACATGTATGTATACACGAGAATATACGCTTATATACTTATCGGCTTACAGAGTGAATCTAAGCTCTTGGGCAAAAATCAAATGGGTGTGAGAAGGGAGGATAAGAAGCAAAGAATCATAAAGAAGTTATAATCACTGACGCGCTACATGCACACAAAGTCAGAAACTGATGGATGCAAAGCAGGGCACAAATTTGTTGCACAAAGATGATTTCACCTATCATTTTAGTTTTTAAGAAATATTTAGAGCAGTTGTTGAAAGTTACGGCCTGTAGTAGCTCTAATACAAGCATCGCAACAAAGGCGTAGCGGTTGATGAAAGTTTTTCAAAAGTCTCGTTATTGCAACAGAGACCCATATAGCACACTTCGTCTGAGCGATGTTCCAGCGACGTCGCAATGTCCCATTCACGTCACATCACACTGCGCTATTAACAGTACGTCGCTGCGATGTTACAAGCAAACGTAGCTGCAACATCTTGATGCGACATGCTTGAGACGTTTTCCCCTCTCTCCGAACTAGTACACGCATGCGCAAAATGAAGAACTTTGCCAGCGAGTGCTGATTAACTGTGACTGTAAATTTTTTAACTGATCGATTCCAATGTGTTTGTTTTTCTGTGGTATTTCCGCTATGATTACTGATTAAACGAGAAAGTTCGTAAACTAATTGTACTATTCTCTAATTTACTGCAAAAAGTTTTTTTGAATAATACTTAAAAAATCCGAATTCATAGCTTTGTTATGGAAAGATATTAATTTTTTCTATGCCTTGTGTTTTAATGTTGTCACACGTGTGCTGGTTTATTTTAAACTTAAGCGGTTAAGCTTCTCATCAAACATTTGATTTTAAAATTTTGAGTTTTAGTAGGTGATGGATCGTCTTCGATCCATAAAAAAAGTTAGCTAATAGAATTTGAATGAATGAATTGTTGGTTTATAGAATTCTTGCTATTTTATTCTACATCATGTTGTTCGTTAAATATAATTATTGTTATTTGCTTTCACTATCATTTTTCTTGATTTTTTAAAAGTACTATGTTTACAAAACTCAAAATTCTTATTTTAAATATTCTATACATTCATCTATGGCTTTTCTTTCTTAAGACTTTATTCATGAGTTATGTTAAATTTTATATTCATTACTTTATTTGCATAACGTATGATGAAAACAATTACTCTCCAATGTGTATTTGCTTAGTCTTCAATATTTAAGCACACATTAAATATTAACTTTTCTGCGCAATACAATTCAATTCAGAAATGGATAGCGAAAGAGGGTAGTACAGTAAAACCTGCAAAGTTGACCACCTTTGTAAGTTGACCACCTGTCTATGTTGACCGCTTTTGTCAGGAACGGAATTAGTCCTATCTTTTATAATGAAGGAGAACCTCTGTAACTTGACCACTTTTCTATCTTGACCACCTGTCTAACTTGACCACTAATGTACCCCAAATTTGGTTTGGAGTATTGTAAAAAACCCTTTGTAAGTTGACCACTTGGTTTATTTTTTAAAACTTAATTTAGCAAGTTATTTTTTTATTTTTTTATAGCTTTCCAGGAATATTTTTGGTGCCAGACCAGCATTTTACCAACTAAATAAAACAGCAACATAACTAAACCTCCTTATAAATTTAACCACATTGGAAAACTACTAAGAACCCTTTTATTCTCCAAACTTGTTTTTCTTTTGTTGTTCTATTTGAGATTACCTTTTGTACTCTCTGTTCAATGAAACCATGTGTCAGTAGAAAAGTACAAAGTATTTATTTCCACTTGCAATATTTTGTGGCAACACTGGAATTGTGCTAGAGTAAAAGTTACTTGCATTGCAGTATTTCTAGTGCAAGGGATAAAGAAATGGTACATTTTCATTTTCAACTGCCATATTGAACTAGGAGAGTTCATCACCTTGTTGCTCTTTGTGTTATAGTTTTACATAAAATGGCTTCAAAAAGAAAGTTAGTTGAACTTGAGATTGGTAAAAAGTATGAAGTATTAAAATTAATTGAAAAGGGAGAAACCCAGAGAAAATTAGCTGACACATATGGAATTTCCAAAACTAGTGTCTAATAAGTGCGCCAAACTTCAATGAGGAGTTATTTTTTTGAAAAGTAGATCATCATGGTTATAAATGTATTAAATGTATATGAGAAAAAAAAAGCAAAAAATTTGTTATTTTTGATTAGCTATGAATTTTTAGGAACTATTAATATCAAATAACTTTTTATAAACAATGATTTTTTTTTGATCAATTTACTGAAATTTTAAATTTACATGACACATTATACGTCATTCTGAGAAAATAACCCCTAAAAATATTTCAATAACATTTTAAATTATTGTTTCAAAGTAATGTTAAACAATGAAAGTGAGTTGAACGGAGATAGTAAGTGTCAATTAGTCAAAAAATGAATACATGGTGCAAGAAATGACAAAAAAAAAAAAAAAAAATCATTACCCCCTTTATAAGTTGACCACCTGTCTAAGTTGACCACCAAAGTACTGCACCGCAAGTGGTCAACTTACACAGGTTTCACTGTAGTGTATTTTCTTACTCTCTCTGCCGTTGTATCTTTTTCTGTCTTCTTAAGCAGTCCCATTCCTTTTGTCAGCAGTTAACTAATTATAGTTGGTACAATAAACTTAGAATGATAAAGCATTCATTATAAATGTCATGAATTCAGACTAAGTAAGTATGAATAGTATTGATCTATATCTCTGTATTGTGCTGTGATGCCATCTATTGCTAGATCCTCTACCAAGTCATGCTGACTTGCAGATATTAAATTTAAAAGTAAACCCTAATATCTTTAAAATTCTCTTTATTTTCATGTATCTCTGTTTAAAAAAGCTTATATGATTGTGTCAAATATAGTTTTAAAAAATCTTCAAGTTACTCGAGATAATTTCAGTGTAATGACTGACATATAAGATGTGAAGTCCTAATAATTGCACAAAATTGTACATAACTTTAAAAATAATCAGGCTCATGCAAGATTATGTAATCCAAAAAGTTATTTTCATTCAGAAAAATAAAGATTTAAACCATATTTTTAAAACACAGTTGAGGTTTCCCCAATTTGTCTATTGTGAACGGCATTAACTTTTCAAATTAAAGATTCAAAATAGTAAAATTATTGCTCAAAATAGGTAGCTTTGAATTAATTTCATGTTTAATATTTATTGTACTTAATAAACATTTTGCTCATTTATAAGACTTATTTTATTCATGGTCTATCTTTCTTATTTGTTGTGATTTTAAATAAAATATGCATATACAGTAAACTCCCGATTATCGGCGGTCGGATTAACCGCTGCTCGGATTATCCGCGGGTCTTTTCATTCCCCCCCAAAATTATGATCGTGTGATTGTTCGCTTTAATATTTTACATTTTTTTTATAATCAATGTCAGTAGATGCAATGTAGCAATGTTTTCAGTTAGAATTTAAATGCATGCGCGAGTGTTATTAATATTAATATATACATATATATATATATATATATATTTTTTTTTTTTTTGCCATCATATACACTAAGTATTGTTTTTTACTTATTATTCGGATTATCCGCGGTTACTGTGCCACCCTATTCCGCGGATAATCGGGAGTTTACTGTACTTTCAAGATTTTGAAACAATGCACAGAAAAATGCTCTACTACATACAGGGTAGGCTTTCTGCTGGCAGAAACCAGTTTTTGCCATGCCATTGGCAGAAACTGGTAAAAACCGGCAAAAACTTAAAAGCGTCTTCAATAACTCAAGTAATTGCTAAATGATATTCATTTAAGTAAACAAAAAAATAAATTTCATTTCATCATTTAAAAAAATAAAATCCTATGTTAGTGCCCTTGATTTAGTTTGGAAACTAAACTTTTCAATTGCAGATGCTTGTAATGTTTGGATTGATCTAACAAAGGACGAAAAATCAAATGGGTGCTTAGGAGAGAGACATACAGAATTAAACAGGCATTACTTAGTGTAATATGCTTGCTTGTATCATATACTTATGTATCAAGTACTCCTGCCTTCCCCCCACCCTACCCACTCTGGAAAACGTTGAAATGGTGTACCTTAAGTTATATAATCATTTCCGATGAGAACTTAAAAATTTTTTGAGAGTCCTTAAAAAGTCCTTAATTTTCACTTTTAAAAATGAGTATGAACCCTGATGTACATATCAGCAGCAAATGTATCTGCACAGCATCAAAACGTACCCATGCAAGCGTGCGTCTATATTATCTATCTATGTTCACAAACCTTGTAAACTGACCCACCCTGTGCAATCTAAAAAAGTAGAAATTATTTCCAATTACCTTGATATTGAAGATGAGTTTTATGAACTAATAGTAATATTTCCTTCTAATTATATACAGTAAACTCCTGATTATCCGCGAGTCATTCAACAATCAAGAACATGTATTTTTGCAGCAAGAAGCTTAAGCCAATGGCTGTTTTCTTCTCGAAAAATTGCAGATTTAAACTCATAGTTGTTTATGTTTTATTATTTATTGATTTGGTTATTTTTTACACTTTCTTCATCCTGCATGCCATTGTTATTTATTGATGTTCAGTTCTGTTGTGCAAAAATATAAAAACATTTTTATTGTGCTGCATATATTTTCACAAAACGAAATAGTGAAACCTGTGTAAGTTGACCACTTGCGGTGCAGTACTTTGTTGGTCAACTTAGACAGGTGGTCAACTTATAGAGGGTAGTAACAAAAACTGTTTTTTTTTGTCATTTCTTCCCCCATGCATTCATTTTTTAACTAATTGAAATACTTTAAACTCCATTTCATTGTTTAACATTACTTTAAGACAATAAGTAAAATGGTTTAAAATATTTTTAGAGATTATTTACCAGAATGACGCGTAAATTATCATACAAATTCAAAATGTCTGTAAATCGATCGAAGAAAAAAAAGTCTCATTGCTTATGAAAAACTACTGACTTGACATGAACAATTCCTAAAAATTCATAATAAGTCAAAAGTGACTTAAATTCTTTGATTTTTTTCTTGTACATTTGTAACAATAGTAATCTACTTTTCAACAAAATAACTTCTTAATGAAGTTTGGCGCATTTTCTGGGACTTAACATAAACCCAATGTTTTTAGATAGAAACATAAATATTCATTGGTGTTTTTAAAAATGTTTGATTGCTTATTTGATGCATAACTGATTACACTTTTAGTACAATCTAATGCTTTTGCCAAGTGGTCAACTTACAAAGGGTTTTTTACAATACTCCAAACCAAAGCTGGTGTATATTAGTGGTCAACAAAGCTATGTTTGTCAGCAAGAATATTTTTTACCTTTGGTTGTCCCTCTCTATAGCCGTTTAGCGGTTTGGCCGCGATTTTTGATATCCACTGCACTTGTGCCTCTTAATTCCTCATATAATGGGAGTTTACTGTACAGTTGAACTTAGTTAATGTGAAATGATAGAAACTCCACAATTTGTTCGATTAGCTGTTATTTATAACAGTTGCATAAATAAGTGAAATAGTGAAAAAAACAAATGAATATTGTCTTTAAAAAAATGAATTACTACTATTCATTATTGCGGTATGAACATATCTGTTAGTTATTAAGATTTTCCATTTTTTGAAAAGAAGGATGCTAAACAGTGGAGGAACAAGTGATAATCCGCATAGACATATAGAAAGTTCCGAGAAATGTCCACAGACAACAGGTATAAGGGCTTTATGCTCCATACAAAAATATTTAACGTATGGTTGACTTTTTAGTCGTACAAAATGATGTACAATTTCGACAAAAAAATGGCATTCATCAGCAAAAGTTTTCAGAGGAGGGGTCAAAAATTTTTGTTTGTCTTAGCCTAAACTTTCATTTGAATGCACCTATTGTGCATAAGATTTTCAATTTAATTATGTACAGTGATGTTCCTATCATTTTTTCTGAGAGTATACTCCCAGTAATCAATTATGCACAATATGTGTATGCGATCATATGCATAATATGAAAATTTTTTAAGCTTGAGGGTATAGGATATATGTGTTAAAAACGTTTGAGAGTATACGCGTACTATATGGAGTATACCCTAGGGGGGCACCACTGATTATATATAGGGGACCCTATCTGAACACTCGCTAAAGTGAGCACTGGCCTGAAACATAAATTTTTGGGAGGGCGGAACACAAGATAGTCCCAGAATACATGTGCATTATCCAATTTTCTCCTATAAAGAACACGTCCATAATCCAAACAGTTTTGCTTGGTTCCATGATTGTTTCAAACCAACTTAACTAAGAAAATATTCGTTTTAACCGAGATTTTGTATCAACCGTGAATATTGGGAATTAAACAATATTTTTGCATTAATATTTTATTATTGGGTCTAAATGCTACTAAAATATATATATCGTCACCTCAGAGCAACAGTAGGATATCTTAGTATTATTCCTGGGATTAGATTTCTTACTGTTGCTCTGAGGCGACAATATTCTCTTGCTATATTATTTTCTATTTTTTAAATTGAACAATCACTATTCGTATTCAACAACCAGGGGCATGCACAAAAATTTTGGGGCCCATCCCAAATGACTTTCCCGTTACCCTTTATGTTGTTTATCCTTATTTTCATCCCTAGTTTAAAAAATATTTTGCCAACAGGTGTCCTCCCCCCCCCCCTTTGCACGCCCCTGGCAATAACTAATCTGAGTTTTTTTTTTTTTTTTTCTTTTGTACTTCTTAAGTTAGTGCGTACTAACTTGTATGAATTGTTTCTGTTATGTGGGAATTTAAATATTTTGTTTGAAAGGTTAGCTATACAATTTTAGCAAACATTTAGAATTAATGTGAATGTTACTTGATGAAAAATACAAAATTTTTGTTTTTTCCCAATAAATAAGAAGAGATTTCAGAAATTTTTAGCTGCGAGCTGTCACATTTCCTCATCAATATCACAAGCCCAATGAATGTGCATGTAACTGAAGTTGGACAATTCCACGTGTCCAGATCATCTCTGGGCTGTCGCATTGGGATGAAAACATCACACTGCGACAAAACATACATGTTGCATTGCAACATAACAGAAGTTGGACAATTCCACGATGCCAAAACATCCCTGGGCTGTCACATTGCAACAACTCATACATGTCGCATTACGACGTAACTGAAGTTGAACAATTCCACGTCTTCAGAATATCCCTGGGCTGTCGCATTGTGACGCAACTGAAGTTGGACAATTCCAGATCTCCAGAACGTCCCTGGGCTGTCGCATTGCGACAACCCATGCATGTCGCATTGTGACGTAACTGAAGTTGGACAATTCCACGTCTCCAGAACGTCTCTGGGCTGTCGCATTGCGACAATCCATACCTGTCGCATTGCGACGTAACTGAAGTTGGACAATTCCACGTCCCCAGAACGTCTCTGGGCTGTCGCATTGCGACAACCCATACATGTCGCATTGCGACGTAACTGAAGTTGGACAATTCCACGTCTCTAGAACGTCTCTGGGCTGTCGCATTGCGACAACCCATACATGTCGCATTGCGACATAACTGAAGTTGGACAATTCCACGTCCCCAGAACGTCTCTGGGCTGTCGCATTGCGACAACCCATACATGTCGCATTGCGACGTAACTGAAGTTGGACAATTCCACGTCTCCAGAACGTCTCTGGGCTGTCACAATGCGACGACAACATCACATTGCGATGAACCATACACGTCGCATTGCGACGTAACTGAAGTCGGACAATTCCACGTTGCCAGAACATCTCTGGGACGTTTCTGGAATGTGCCGTGACGTGCCCGAGACGTTACAAACGTCGCAGTGCGACGTATTTGCTACATTGCTGAGATGTGACTGTGCTATGTGGGGAGGGATCTGTGAATGCGACCCATGTATTACAGCTAAAGGCCGCAAATTTCATCAATCGCTTTAAAACTATCTTAAATCCTAAAATCTTGTGTAAAATGGTATTTGTGTAATATATATATAAATTTGTGACTTTTTTTGCATCCATCAATTTCTCACTTTGCGTGCATGTAGCGCGTCAGCATTGTGTTTGTGACCATATGTTCCTTATTGATTCTTGCTTCTTATCCTCTCTTCTAACACGTTTTAATAATTTGCTCAAGAATGTAAACTCACCCTGTATACTTTTGTATCATATGCTTGTGTGTAAGTGTCTACTCGAGTACGTAAGCATATATACGTGTCTACCTGAGTATATAAGTGCTCTTATATATACGAGTATAAGCGAGCATATACGTGTATAGTAGAATGTATAGCTGTATGGATAAAAAAATACTTGCAGATGCCCATATACATATTTTTTGGCACATTTATGCCAAAAAATGTACGTCTATATACATGTCTACACGAGTATATATGCGTATTTATACGCATATACTCGTATATTTAACCCCGTTTACTGTAAAAACAATACATATTAAGTAAAATTAATATTTAATTTGTATCTGCCTTATACCTAAAGATTAAGTGACATTAGAAGAACAATATTCGTTAAGCTTAATATTATGACTACTTTACCCCATCTTACTTAAATTGTTCTAAAAAATTATCTAAAACAGATTCAGCTTACTGCTAATGAGTAATAGTTCTCGAGACATGTAGGAAGCTTCCTGTACAGTCAATTTGTTCCTAATTCTAACAAACAAAATTTCCCAAGGATGTTAAAATAGGTGTTTAGATTTTAAAATTTTTCATATTCATGCAAAATATATTTTTTTTACTGAATAAAATTTTGCCAGTTGTAAAATTTTGTATTCAAAGTGTAGTTTCTAACTGCCTTACTCTAAAATAAAATTTTCACATTCATTCGAACATTTATTTCCAAGCATTGCCATTTATTTGACGTATGACCACTTTACCCCATTGACCACTTTCCCCCCACCTGACCCTACTATTTTTAACATCCATAAAGTCGACGCAAAAAACAATAGATAAGATAATACTTAACCGAAATTTAATTACTACTGTAAATTATAATGGACTCAGGTTCTTCAACAGAATTAGCCTACATTACATTGATGACAACGTGATATCTGTTTAGCGGTATAAATGTTTCGTTCTTAACTTTGAAACATATCAAATGACTTGCTTTACTCAATAAGACGATAATATCACACAGCACCTTCCTTGTTTCTTACCTTTTAGTATTTTTTGCCGTTTTCAGTTTCTTAAACTTTTTTATATTTTAATATTTACCGTTCAACCTGTGATGGACAACAAAATAATTGTGTGAGTAATACATACTTAACAAGCCAGCATATAAGTTTGATATGAAAGGATGGTAAATTTATTACTTTTTAGAGCAATTTCTAGCTGCAGTTTTGAAGTCGGTTCTATTTTTTTTTCTTTTTTTTCAAAATCATTTTATTTTATTCTTTTTAGTGTAAATATATTTTAGAAATAGTATAACGTTTTCTCTCACGAAACTTCAAACAAATGCCCTTTACTTAAAAGAAAAAAAAAAAAAAAACTATTAATGCATCCAAAACTATTTAAACATTAATGGTTTCCTCAACCAATTTATATTTCACAGTAATACAAGTTACTCGTGATAAAATTCTAAGTCTTCTAACTTTGGCCCAGTTATCCAGTATTGGCATGAGATGACAAATACAACTGGAGCAATGGTAGTGATTAGTGAATGAACTTCATGTTTGTTTCAGGGAAGCTTTCATTCGAAATTCTCATTATGATTGCTATTAATGTTATCACTAGGCCGACTGCAAGGGGCTTGGAGGGCTATTCCCCACCGAATATTTTTTGTTTGTGTGCGTCATTTTTTCGATTGAGTGGCGAGTGCTTTGCTAGAGAAACGCTTTATTGAAGATGAATGTCTTGTTACCTGACGAGTGTCAATGAAAATTGCGAAAATTTTGAGGAATTTGTATGCTTTTATGAAACTTGAAATATTAAGGCAAAGGCTCTATGTAATATACTAAAAATAATGTACTGTAATATACTGTTATCGTCCGCCTAGACTTGCCTTTTTAGTGTTTTAGAAGACTGCTATGACGGTGCGTCAAATATAAGGAGGAGAATTGGTGAACTTTAAAAGTTGGTTTTAGATTTGCAGCTACAAACAATATATGTCCACTGCATGGCTCTAGGACATGTTTCTGCCATTAGTGAGCAATTCTGTACCAAGAGCAATGCTCGATTTTATTTCTTTTCTCCCAATTCATCTTTTTCTCCCACCACTAGCAGCAGCCTTGGAGTGAAATTCCTCCCATGAAACGAAAACAATATGTACTTACACAAACCAACACGTATAAAGTTTGTTAACCTGCCTAGACTTTTCAAATTTTTTGTGGGGGAGGGGGAGTAAAGAGTATATACTCGATGTGTACATTACACCGAAAAAGAGAAAAAAAACCGAAATCCAGAACCATTCATATTAAAATATATGGGACCCATTCAATCAGGGGGCGTATCTAAAGGAGGGACATAACCCCTCCCCAAACCTTGTGATTGTAGGAAATTTTTTTAAGAAGAAAAAAAAAAGAAAATATTATGATAAGAAAACAAAATTTAACACATGCGTTTTACTTTAAAAGAAATTTAGGTTTTAATTGGGAGAGGAAATTAAATTCCTCTCCTCGATACAGATCTATTATTTCCAAAATTTTGCTCCATCGTTTACATCATTTCTTGAGTCTAATTTTAGGAAGATCTCCAAATGCTGCTGCTTGCTCTCCTCGGAGTACACTTATTGCTCACAAGACCAAAGATAGACCAAATTTGCGATTTTATGGCTTAAAATTTCGAAAATTTTCTGGGCTGGGGGGGGGGGGAGCTTTTTTTTTCTAATGCTGCTTCACAATGCCACGAAAAGTAACCAAAAATTGCATTTGGGACCTTAATTTGGAAAACTTTTCAACGGAGATAAGCTTACCAAGCCCTTATCTTGACTAAAAGCGGCTTAAATGGCATTTTTTGGGGCTTCAATTACAATCTATTTCCAATAGCCCAGGTTAATATCGTGGTAGCTTTAAAATGAAGTTTTTGATGGAGGGGGAGTTCACGAATCTTCCATCTCTTCTCTAATACGCTCAAAAATAACTTAAAATTGGGATTTTAGAGTCTCATCCTCAATGGCAAAATATTTCCAGGAAGGGCAGATGGCAGATTCCAAGCACTCTCTTTCTATTTGTCTGCAAACATTGCCCAAAGATTCATTTTTAGACTCAACAGCAGAAGAGCACCCACCCCCTGTCCTAATTTCTCAACTTATAACAGCAGAATATTTCAGTTTCTAAACTTCATTTTCATAAAGTATTGGTTAGCACACGAACCCTGACCTTTCTTCTTACACCCTCAAGAAAAAAAAAAAAAAAAAAAACCTAAAATGCGTTTTTAAGAACCTAATTTTCAAAAATTACACAAGAATTTTAATTTCGAAACATTTTTGAAGGGAAAAAATCCTAAATCCATCCCCCTCACATAATGTTTCGAAAGAGAGCATAAAATTGAGTTTTTAAATTTTTATTTTAATACAATTTCTGGGGAGTTGGTTCAAAAATTTCGGATGGTCCCCTCCCAGAATACAAATGTGACGACCAGCAACAGGCTCTTGGCTCAGCTAAGCTGGTCCTAGTCAGTTTATTAGTCCTCAAAAAAGATCAATGGCCCTCTTAAAGCTATGCACCCCCTTGCTCATTACCAACTCTTCCGGTAAGCTGGTCCAAGTGCCCACAACCCTACTAAAATAGTAGTTTTTCCTTATTTCCAGGTTAGCCTGAGATTTGAATAGCTAAAACAGTGACCCCTCGTCCTGCTTTCAGTGCAAAAAATTAATGCATTAATATCATTCATTTTGATAAATTTAAAACAACTGAATCATATCCCCTCTGATCCTCCTTTGTTCCAGGCTATACATACTAAGCCTATTAAATCTAGTATCATAATCTATATCTGAAAGTCCCCTTACTAGTCTAGTTACCCTTCTTTGAACCCTTTCCAATACACAAATATCTTTTCTCAGCTAAGGCGACCAAAACTGCACAGCATACTCCAAATGAGGTCTTACTAAACTCCTATTTAAAGCCAGAAGAACCTTCTTAAATGAAATGATCGGCTAGGTCCGCCACTGAGTGCAATTGACCTCCCCGACCCTCCTTCATGACGGGTTAACAAATAATTTCAGTGCCATCTCACCTACGAAGGAGTTGAAGAGGAGTAAAATTTATTTTTCTGATTTATCGCTTACTATCAGAACTAAATTGATCTTGACCCCGTTTTTGTACCATTTCTCGGTTTATAGAAATCATATTTTGTGTGTCGGTCTTGTGACTCTCACTGACACAGACTATATTTGGTCTTATTTGAAGCCGCATTTGGGGCTTCATTTTTGAGATAACTTTCCAGGCAGTTGACTCTTTAAAATGGGTCGATAGGACATCATTCTCACTCAGAGGCGGATACTGAAAGTTTTTGGATGGGACCCAAGAAATTGTAAAGCTCCCCCCCCCCTTGCATTTCAAGTTTTCATAGTGCTTTTCTAGGCACATCTTCACACAATTTTTTTCTAAATGTCAATTACCGATTTCATCAAAGAAGAATTGACAGACGAATGGCGATAGTACGTTCTTTTGAGTTCCAAACTAGTAAGTTATATTGCCTCTCTGGTCTCTGACTCCAGTATTACTCCTTTAGCAAACGAAAATGCTTTTATTCAAATAAGATTTGTGTCTTTTTAAATACCTGTAAAACATTTCATGTTATACAGGGAAGTCAATTTAAAAAAAAAAGAAATAGTTATATTAATTTTTCTTTTGGGGATGCCCCTCCCCCAAATCCGCTACTGTTCTCACTGGGTTGCCACGCGAGGAATTTCACTTTCTTTATGTTGGAATACACTATTTTGGAGCTTTTTATGAAGTTTAAAATAGGTTACAATTTTATAATACTTTTTTGCCATATGTTTCACTTTTATACTTTTACTTAACCACAAACACTTGTGGTGTTTAGTAGCCTTATGTAATTTACCCCTGAGCTTTGAAACAACCATAATTAATTCCTTTAAAAAACTTCAAACAATGCTATTGCATAAACAATTACGTTTTGTAAGTATTTTTTTAAAGAAGTTTCTTTTTAATAAGTTTATTAGATTAGTTTCTGTTTTTCATGAAAATAAAAAACTTATGGTCTTTTTTTTTCCAGTGATGGAGATGATGAAAGCAGAACACTACAGTTTTACAGTGATTGTGTTGAAAGTGCTATAAGTTGGATTCAAAGTTTACTTCCAGAAAGTAATTTAGGTAACTATTTGAAGATGCAGGAAATAAATCCAAGGAAATCAATCCTGAGGACAGTTTCTTTGGAGTCTAACGACAATCCAGAATACAGCTCTGTCCAAAAAAAATATCGTATTTCAAGACAGCTCTGAAGAGCCATTGTTGCATTTTAGTCAGAGCTCCAAAGGAACTGAGTATGGAAAAATTAATCGCACAATAAAACACATCAAGGATATTCCTGACGATTCTCTTGATGCGAGTATTGGTTCAATTCAACCACGAGACAGAAATAAAAGTGAAAATTCATCTTCAAGTGATGAAGTAGGCAATAATTCAAACAGGACCAGAGCCGAAGACCTGGAGGAACACGTCTATGAAGAAATAAATCTAGAACATTCTCGAACAAAAAGCGTGGGAGGAATAACTTTGTATGAAGAAATCGACGACTCAGATGACGAATATGTTCCACCTCTGCCACCACCAGAGGTTCCAGAACGTCAGGCTCCTAATGTAGTCAATAAGCAAAAAGACGAACGCTTACATATGCTCTCTGAAAGCGTCATGGTAGCTTTGAAGCAAGCCGAAAACATGCCTTCGACATCTCCTCAAATGCTCAGAAAGAACATTGTCAGCAAAGCAGTTAGGAAGTGTAAGAGCCTTTATGTCAGCCCAATGAATCTGAAAGGAAGTAGAAAAGAAGTACTATGTAAAATGCCAGAAAGGAGAAATTCAGAGCCTAACATGAAGGGGTGAATTCTCCGAAATGCTCTAATCACTTCATATCTAGAAAAGTTTAACTCATTAAAAGTCAAAATTTAATACTTGTGTACATTCTGTTAATCAATTTAATATAGAATCTCATTTTCATAGTCGAGATGTTGGTACTGATTTTTAAGAAATAAATGTTTTTAAGGAAAAGTTTAGCGTGAAGCTTTATTTCCTGCAGTAGCAGTAAATGAAATAATAGGCATCTTAGAAAAAATTCCTCTAGCTGCAAACAAAGTTTGATGTCCGATGGTAATTGCAGAAATATATACTAATTCTTAATGTAAAGCTTTTCATGTTTCCATCCTATTTGGCATTTCAGTGTACATATGTCAGAATAGATAATCAGGAGTGTGATGGGACTAAGGGACTGATGTTAATGTCTTATTGGTCTATTTCTCCTTGATTCGATTTACCAATAAGCCAGGCTCAAAAAAATTAGACCTATATTTGGAATCACAAGGAATTGATTCTGTTTAATAAATTCAATGACGCTACCAAAAAAAAAAAAAAAAAACCTCAAGATAATTTTTATCAACGTTTAGGTTGCAGCCAGTGTGAAAAATGTTGTCATGTGTGTATAATCTCAGTCAAATAAAGACTGAAAACCGAATAGGTCACCCTGATACTACATGCATCCGGTAGAATTGTTTTCAGCAGTCTGCGACACAGGTTAAAAGGCCCAAAAATATTCTGCAAGGTAAACCAGCATTTGATAAGTCATAGCAATTATTATAAAACATCACCATGCAATGCTCGAAAATAAAATGTTAAATTCAAAAATTACTTGCAAAACGTAGGCAAAAAAACTTTGAAATAAAATGGAAAACTGAGGCGAAGGTGTGAACTTGCCGAAGCAAGTGTGTTTGACTTCTTAACTGCTAGAGCCTACAATAAAGATTTAGATGTCTTTTTTGTTTACTTTTGGTTTTCTGCTTCATTCTGAATTACATTTTTCTACTTTGAATTCAAAAGATTCGTGCAGAAAGTAAAAGAAAATCTTTCCAATTCAGAAACAGTTTGCAGGTTTGCTCAAGAATTTATGATGGGCATTGCAGTGTCACGCTGTTTCTGCTATTAGAACCATGCACATGCAATGATAAAAATATGTGCTATTGTAACTCTAGGGCACTTTGTATGGTTCAGGTAGGGAGGGGAGGGGGCATAGGTGTTGTATCTACTACCTCGAAAATTCTAAATCAGATTCAGTATTTATCCTGAAATAATTGTGTACAAGATCCCGAAACCAACAGCCCAGCGATCACTGACAAATTCTTTCCCAATTTGATTATGAGGTAGACATTTCAAGGTAATAGGATGCTTCCCCTAGAGTGTTGCATTTTTGATCATGAGCAATGCAATAGGTAATGCCACTTAGAAAGTAAAATCGCAAACAGACAACAAAATTCAATTTATTGCACTCACTGTAACATTTACAGCTAAAAGACACAAAGAGCAATAGAGAAATCACCTGGAATGTATGAATGATGCTTTTTCACAAAGTGGTTTTATCTAACATTTGGCAAAATATGGTTTTAAAAGAATAATTAAAAAGCTTCATGAATTACAAATATGTTAGAAAATAAAAAACAATATTTTACTTTACATTATACACCATTATCTTTTCATGACCAATATAAATAAATTAAACATACTTTTCGGTATAAGTAAAGTAGCTAACAGAGAGAGTAGTTAAAACTGAATGGTACAAAATCAAATATTCATTTATTATTTCTCATATTATAAAATAATGATTTTTATACAAAAATGCTTATTCAGTGAAAGATTCAGCTGTAAAGGAAATTATCAGACACATACTCTAGTTCTAATATAAAACAGCTGCAAACATCTCAGTAATTAGGCACATATAAATCTGCAGTGATAAACTTGGTTTTCTTTGCCTTCATATTTTGAAATAAGAAAAATTTATTAGATCACACAGGTTGGGCAGAGAGGGGAGAATAGGGGCAAAAACCCTGTGGTCTAAGCGCATCAGCTAATAAGAGAGATTTTTGGATAGGGGTTGGCTGAGCAGCCCACATTCCAGTATTTTGCCTCAAGGGCCAGTTAAGCTCTCAGTGGCTTTAGCTTTCTCGTTTATTAACTATTATAAAATAAGTTTTCTTAAAATGTTACATGTACATATAATAAGAACAAGTCTAAAAGCAAATTCAAAGCCTTCATGTGTTTATTAAATTTAGTTTCATACACACTTCACTCTCTCTTTTTTGTGATAAACAATTAAAATTGATACACATGTTTTTGCTGAAAATGATTAGGAAAATTATTTATAATCTTAAAATGCATTAAGAAATAGCATGCACATTTTTTTTGTTATAAATAATGAAAATAAATACACATGTTGTTGCTTAAAAAGGAAAATATGCATACATACCTAAAAGTGAAGACAAAATTTTAAAATCAGAGAAACTTACTTAGGTTTTATGAAGAGAATAAATTGTAAATAATCCATATTATGATAAAATATTGATTCAGAATTAAAATATTTTTGTAAAGAAACATGTAAATCCCAAAAATTTTATATGTGGATGATAACCTTTAAAAGAAGTCTTTGTAAGAAAAACTTTATCACTGCATATCAGAAACATTATCTTTAAATAAAATACTTCCAACAATTCTGATGCATCAGAAAATATCTTTCTAAAAGGCCATGTTAGTATAAAGAAATTCTAGACTAAGTTTTTCATTTCTTAAAAAGGTCTAAAAATTTCCATTTGAAACATGTCTATGTTCAGACAACCATATCTACAATTTACAGACCTATACAAGTTGATGCCAACTATAATACAAATTGGAAATAGTAAAAGGTAAATAATTTTCACATGCAAAATAATAGGACCTTTCATTTATGAATAATACAACCCTACAAGGCCACTGAAATTAAAAATGTAATACTTCAAAGGCAGTTTTCATTTGAAAAATAAATAAATAAATAAATAAATATTTATCTAGAAAACTTTTTAACATGATTAAAATGAAATAATACGTTCTGCATTTTGAGAAATTTTATAAAAAGCGCACAGTATAAAAATTTTCATTGTCTTTTACAATTTCAATTAAAAAACAGGTACTGTAATATGAAAATTTAAATACCAATTGAAAAGTGTAATATGCATATATAGAAATAAATAAGATAGAGATATCATTTTCAACTTTTATTTTAAATATTAGAGATATTTCTTTATTTATCAGAAGTTTATCTTATTCAGATTTGTAATTTTGAAAATTTTGAAAGTGTCAAGTATAATTTTTTTCATTAAAAGTTTTTAATGTCTATAAATGAATTTGTTGCTAATACTTATATTTCAATAGCAAAATTAATTTTGAAAAATGTTTGAGTACAATATTCAATTATTAAGCTCCAACGATAATTTTTGGACAATCTAAATATCTCAAAAATCATTTAGCATAATTGAATAATTAGTATTATCATCCCATGTACAGGTTAAACTAACTTTTGGCACTTGCCAACTTTGACATTATACAATCAAACATAAATTTATATCAGGCACATTTATATGAATATTATTTATGCGATAAAAAAAGGTACTTGTAAGTAAGGGGGAAAAAAAACAATTGCATTCATTTCACACTAAAAAGCTGCTTTAAGTTATTGAATATTTTGATATTTTACAAAAACATAAGTGCTACAATGCATAAATCAATTACACTGAGAAAGAATTGCTTAGTGAATAAAGAGGAGTCATACATGAAACTTATGTTTCTGCAATGATAAAAAAAGTCACACTGACTTCCAATTTTACTTTTATATTTACACACAGCACTCATGAAGTGTCTGTAGCCTCAAAAAAAGGTTAACAACCTTCAATCAAAGAACAAAATCTGACAAAATGAAAAGCAAAAAAGATTTTTAAAATGATATGAGCATAAAAATCTATGCTAAGAGAATATCATTTTTATACAACAAAAGAGATCATAAGAACAGGGGCAACCTGATGGCAGGCTATGAGTGTGATCTCCCGAAAATTTCCTTATTTGATAAATTTTATCTGACATATCAGCAAAATTGGAGCTCGTATTGCAATATTTAAAATTCCTTTTCATAATTTATAATATCCAATGTCTTAACTCAATACATATGGGTTTGTGAAGATGCTCATATTCTTTATCATACAGAAACAAGTGTTTCAGTTTGCAAATTGAGAATTTCCACGCTCCTAACACATTTTCGGAGCATCCCAGCATAACATGAGTTATAGCATAAAAAAAAAAATGATGAAGCACTGCAATTTTAGAGAAAATAAAATTACAAAGTACAGGGGCAAAATATTATTTCATTACATAAAGCACAATATCACATAAGTTAAAAGATTTAAAAAAAAATAAAAAATAAAAAATCACCTTTTTACAATATTTACAAACCATTATTTATTCCATCTAACTTCACAGAGCAACAATTGTTCATTTTTTAAAACAATCCCCTGTAATGAGTGCTATTTTATTAAGTACTTCATTTAATGTACTAGTGTAGAGTCATGTCACTAGATCAATGTTTTTCAATGACTATTATTAAAGTTGAAATAAATAAATAAATAAAATAAATAAATAAAAAATACCCAGAATATAACTATACAATTCAGTATTATCGAGGCTACTTAGAAATCAATGTATTTTGTAATCTACAAACAATAAAATAGATGAATAAATAAAAAAAAAAAGCAAAAATTTTTTGTTTTAAAAATTTATTCTTTACACATAAAATCTTACATTTAAGAAATCAGCAAATATTTTATTCAAAATGTTAGGAGCAGTATAAACAGAGTATCATTACTTGGGAGTTATACGTGAACAAGACAAGTATATAGTGGTAATTAGGTATATTTTTTATTCAATTATTAAGCAAAACCTTTATATTTTATATTTGTGATTACAAAAAATGCTCAGTTTAAAACTAAAAAGTTTCACGTTACTGCTTATTGAAAAGATAAATAAAATTAACATAATCTTGAGGAAAAATAAACTAATGAAAGCTAGGAAATCACTCTACATTCGAAAAATAAATTTTCAACAAAATATTCTTATTGTGCTGTACATCTAAGCTACTCAGTTTGGTGACTTTAAACGTTATTCATAAATAAAATCTATTTTTCTCATGCACTTCAGAAGTAAATTAATTATAAGTAAAATTTCATGTAACATATAATTTTAAGTACTTCGGCATATATACGAGTCAAATTTTATTTAAAAAAAAGGTAAGTAAAATTTTGGCTTATTTTCATTCTTATTTAAATAAACATACTCTGTTTCTTTGATAATGTTTTTCAGTTTATATATTCAAATCTTTCTCCTGTAAATTTGTAAAATATACTATTTTCAATTTTTTTTAATGCATGCAAAAAATTTTATGTGACAAGAAAACATTTAGTGTATTCAGTTTATGATAACAAAGTTTATACATAATACTTTTAAGAAAAAAGTATCAAATGCAGAAAGATTTATATTTATTGTCTAGTTGTTCTGCATATCAGCCATTGCCTACCTTCTTTCAAATGGTACATCTTAGAATACTTGAAATCACATACAACACCAAATATTATAGATCATGAAAAAGTTTAACCATCTATTTTTAAACTTTTTTTTTTCAAACTGTAAAGCTAAACTTTTTGTTAATGCTCATATTATGAAGCAAACTTCTAACAAAAATGTACCTACAATACTATTTTCACTACATTTTAAAGAAACATGGTATTTTGACTATTTAGGATGCCTCAGCTTTGAACGCAATATTGGAGCAGATCGATCATCACTATTTGCTTTCCTCAAATTAACGCCAACTCGTATTTCACCCAGAAGATCAGCATGACATTGAGATACATCAACCGAGCCTCGCCCAGCAAGCCATTTTTGTACACGGGAAGCGGCATCATTTTGAGAATTGCTGTGACTTTTTATCGAGTCTGTTTGGAAAAGTATACCTCTATGAACTTTTGTACGTTCGAGATCTAGGGAACTTCTACGGTCAGGAGCAGGTGGGAGCCTTTTCATTGGAGCTTGTTCTTCAATTGGATTCTTGTTTCTTGGGAACTGATCGAGAAGTTCACTGAATGTTGGTTGTGATATACGGCGTTGTGCTTTGGTTTCTAATGGTCTAGGAGCAGTGTGGAATTTTGATGGATCAGGTTTGCGATCTCTTCGCTCCACCCGACTAAGTTTCAATTCTAAATCTGACAGCAAGCTAGTCTTTTCTGGTGTGCGTGGTAGTTTCTTCATTGGGGCTGTTTGAGAATTTTGTCGAGGCGGAACTTCAAGAACTTCTTCTAAAGGAGGAGGAGGAGGTGGAAGTCGTTCAGGAACTACTATGTCATCATCTGAATCTCGTTGGAGAGCGTCGAGACGTGCATTTAGAGCACGCATTAACTGAGCATGAGCATCTGAGCTGTCAGCATTTTCTGAAAACACATTCCATGAAGTTGATTCTTTTGAAGAGGGGTCATTGCTTCTCCGGTGAGGTGGCACTAAAGGAGGATGACGTGGTGCCGAAGACCTTCGTACAGGTGGTGGTGGTGCTCGAACAGTATAGGTTCCTTCCTCGTTTGATAATTTTGAGGATAGTGAATCTAGGAGAAAAAATAAGATAAAGTTCTATAACGCATCAAAAAATCACTTACACAAAACAACTAAGCGTGGAGAAATATATCATTTTAAACACATAAAATATCACCAAAATATAATAAAAGTTGTTTTAAATCCAATAGTTAAATGCAGAAATAAAAAGATACTATGCATTTAGTTACTCCCTAGGTTAACCGTGTTTAATTAAACATTTACACATCAGATTTTATTATGTATAACTTATGTACCATGTAAGTTGTTAGATGGAATTTGTTCTATTCCTTGTTCAGGAGTTACACTGGAAGTATCTTTTAACAATTTTTGCTGAACAGCATTTTGAGCAAGGGTTGCAGCTAAACATTTTTGAAAAGATGCCTGAAAATGATACCAAATATAAGTTTTTAATCAAACATTTGTTGCTTAAGAAATATAACAAATAAACTTGAATATAAATGGCATACTTTTGAGGAGCAGTCTGGAGTAGTTGCATTATTCAAAGTATTGGATTTGCTAGAGGCACTGCATGTATCTCCTATATTTACATATATATGATTTTCTGAAACATAAAAGATAGAATATTATGCACTTATTAGGTGAGAGAAAGTAAATACTAAAATTGAGAAAATTCACTTCTGAATGTAAATACAGTAAGAACTACTCGAGGAAAGTTGTACAAGAACGTAAGTTATTTCTACCCTTAATGAAAGTACCTGTAAACATCTACATATATATGCAGTTGAAATTTACATTCAATACCTAATTTATCTCTAATCCATTTAAATCCTATGAACATTCTGGCACACACAAACAGAAAAAAAAAAGTGAGCTACAACACCTGCCATGTCAATGTTATTTGCAGAGTTACTTAAATTATTAACATTTCAGCTCCCATTACCAGTGAAGACTTGTGTAAAAGGCATAAAATTGTACAGAAAACAGCAATTAAAAGAGTTGATGCTCAAATTCAGGGGTAACTGGAACGGAACCATCATTTTTGATGCAAGAGATTTTACAGAAAGGATGCTTTTAAGATCTACCTCTGACAGTGATACATATAGTTTTCTAACTTCATAATGTGTTGGCAATGTAGGGAAATGTGGGGGCAAAAATGTTGTACTCTAATCATATATTCAAATAGATAAATCATTTCTGCACAGCGATACAATCTGGAAAGGCCAAGGCCACTCTGACTTCATACTTATCCTTCCCACAATTCCCTTTTTCCCCCTTGAATAGTTTTATTCTTTGTTCTTGATATAGTGTGTGTGTATCTGTTTTTGTGCCGTATGGAGTATATTTTATAATATGTATATACATTTAGTTTTTAGTCATTCCTAATTAAATCTTTACGTGTTCTTCGTCTACTCGTCTATTGACTGTTCTTCATGCGTTCAGAAAACTCAACTATCACACTGCTGCCTATCGAGATAAGAAAAGGTAAGCCAACCTTTCCTTACAACATTGATTATGAGACTGATATTCTCTAACAGTGTATATGTTGAAGTTCTGAACAAAGTTAAGACTGTATATATAATTTTCTATTGAACTGTGTTTAATAAGAGAATACTAAATATGGCTCAAGCAAATTTCAAAGATTCCACTCAAATAACGAAACTGAATTCCGACAACTATGCTACTTGGAAATTCAAGATTCAAATGCTCTTAATGCGTGACGGGCTGGATGATCTTCTTGATACGCCCCCGCCCGCTGAACCTAATGCTGAATTTTTAAAGAAAGATATACAAGCGCGAGCTATAATTAATTTATGTGTAGACGACTCACAAATTATTCACGTAAAAGATGAAACAACAACTGCCGACACATGGCAAAAATTAAAAACGATACACGAACGATCCAATTTAAGCAGTAAACTATATCTATTGCGAAAATTATATTCTATAAAGATGCCTGAACATGCTGATATGATTGAACACATAACTCACATGACAGATTTAGCCGAAAGACTAAAAGCTATCGGTGAAAATATCCCAGATCAACATGTAGCAGCTCTTTTATTAGTTTCGATTCCCGAATCTTACAACAATCTCATCACTGCTTTAGAAGCAAGAGATGAAGCACTTATAACATCGGATTTAGTAAAAACGAAACTAACAGATGAATATAATCGAAGAATAGAGCAACAAGCGGATAGAAATCATAACACTTCAACTGCTTTTAAGACTGCAATTAATGCAAGAAATTATAATAATAAGAATTCGAATATATTATGCAGCTTTTGTAAGCGGTACGGTCACACAAGCGATCGATGTTTTAAATTGCAAAACAAAAATAAAGCCGATTCCAATAATAAGAAATCAGAATTTCATGGGACCAAAAATGGCGGAAAACCTGCTCGACATTGAATGATTGTCGACTCTACAAAATCTCGTAAATCACACGAAGATCTTCCCGCAGCGCCAGTCGATCAAAACGTCTCAAGGTTAACCGAAAGAAACTTTATTGCGAATCCGATTCATTATTCCGAACAAAAAACAAATGAAATTGTTCTTTATATGGACTCTGGTTTGAGCTCCCATATGTTTTCTGATGAGGTGTTATTTTCGGAATTAAATATGTAACAAATCCTTAGCTGACATAGTTTTAGCGGATGGAAGTATTTTGAAGTCAAAGGCCATTGGAACTGTAAATCTCGATTTGAATGATGAATACGGTCTGCAAAATATCAGTTTGACCAATGTATATTTTGTTCCAGAATTAAAAAGTTATTTAATATCCGTGAAGAAGATAACAAGCAAGGGATTCTCTGTACTTTTCAAAAAAGAACAATATTTCGTGAAAAAGAATAATGAGATAATTATGCATGCGCATTCCGATAATGACAGTTTATACAAAATTGTTTTAAATAGACACTCAGAAAACGCTAATATTGCAGTTGAATGCAAAAATAAAAATTGTATCCGAATATGGCATTCAAGATTAGGTCATAGGAATTATGACGCAATCAAGCAACTCGTACGCGAAGATCTTGCTGATGGAATTAAATTGGATAATTGTTGTCATAGTAACAATTGTCCAGAATGTATAAAAAATAAAATGCAGCAACTTCCATATCCAAAAGTTTCTAATGCGCGCAAGTAAAGCACTGGAACTCATACACAGTGACGTTTGCTCTATGCCCACTCCCAGTATTGGTGGAAAGCATTATTTTGTCACATTTATGGATGATTATACTAGATACACCGTCATATACTTACTTGCTAAAAAGAGTGAAGTTCTTTGTAAATTAAAGGACTATGTAGGCATGACAAAAAATAAATTTGGAAGAATTATACAAACTCTCCGAACTGATAATGGCGGTGAATACATAAATAGTGAAATGGAAGATTTTTTATCTAGTAACGGTATCAAACATCAACTCAGCGTTCCGTTTTCACCAACTCAAAATGGAGTTAATGAACGAAAGAACAGAAGTCTTACAGAGATGACTAGATGCCTGCTGTCCCAGTGCAAATTACCAAATTAATTTTGGGGTGAAGCTATTATTACTGCAAACTACATTCAGAACAGACTTCCAACTAGAGCTTGCGAGAAGACGCCATATGAACTTTGGAGCGGAAGAAGGCCTAATTTAGCTCACATGAAACATTCGGTTGCACAGCCTATGCTTACGTACATAAGGAAAACAGAAGAAAGTTGGATGAGAAAGCAATTGAAGGAACTTTCGTTGGTTATGATCAACGTTCTAAAGGATACAGAATATACACCGGTGGAAATCGTATAATTGTCAGTAGAAGCGTAAAATTTATCGAAGACTGCTCGATAACTAATAGCGTTGAAATTTCATCTCCTCCACCAGTCGAAGATTCACTCGAAGATGAAGAATATGATGATAAATCTGTGGATGAATCCGAAATGACATCTGAAGAAGAGCGAATACCCGAAGAGAAGCCTAGACAATCAAAAAGAAAAACCAAAGGGAAACCACCAGATCGCTTAGGATTTCTTGCCGATGAACTTAAAAATGTTCCTGAAAATTTCGAAGATGTAGTTAAAATGAATCCAGCAGAAAAAGAAAATTGGCTTCAAGCAATAAATGAAGAAATCGAATCCTTGTCCCGGAATAAAACTTGGGAGTTGGTTGATCTTCCACCTGGAAAGAAAGCCACTGGAAATCAATGGGTATTTAAGCTGAAGAAGAATGAAAACGGAACAGTAACACGTTGCAAAGTGCGCCTTGTTGTAAAAGGTTATAGTGAAAAATTTGGAATCGATTATGAGCATACTTTTGCCCCAACAGTGAAATATACAACAATCAGAACCTTTCTAGCAGTCGCAGCATACGAAAAAATGCAAGTGAGACACGCTGACGTTACCACTGCATTCCTTCATGGCGATTTAGAAGAAGACTTGTACATGAAACAACCAGAAGGTTATATCGATCAAAAGCATAAAGATAAGGTTTGCAAATTAAAGAAAGCAATATATGGATTGAAACAAGCAGCTAGAGCTTGGAATAAAAGAATTGAAGAAATTTTAAAGAATGAAGATTTTTCTCAAAGTATTGCAGATCCATGTCTTTTTCTAAAAAACGATGGAAACGACAGAATAATGATCATAATCTATGTCGACGATATACTTATAGCATGTAAATATGAAGATAAAATTGCGAAATTAATCAAACAACTGAACAAATTCGTCGAACTGAAAGATTTAGGAGAAGTAAGAAATTACTTGGGAATCAACATTGAACGAGATGGAGACAAATTTCTACTAAACCAAAAATCAAAAAAGAAATTCAGTCCAGATATCAAAAAGCCTTCTTATACACCAATGGACACATCTTATCCAAAAGAAGAGGATTCCTCTCTCCCACAAGTTGACAACACGCAATACAGGCAAGCAATTGGAACTTTACTTTATATAGCTACATTAACCAGACCGGACATTACCTTCACTGTGAACATATTAAGCAGGAAGAATGAATCTCCCAGTGAAAAGGATTGGAAAGCAGTTCTAAGAGTCATTGAATATTTGGACTCAACGAAGGACATTTATTTACAAATTGACCCTAGCAGCCCACCAACTCTTACCTGTTACACAGATGCTGATTTCGCATCTGACCTTGCCACTAAAAAATCAACAGGGGGTACTGTATATTTCTTAGGGAACAATCCTATATTTTGGTCCACTAAGAGACAAAATTGTGTTTCACTATCTTCAACCGAGTCGGAGCTCATTTCTGCAGCCACTGCTGCTCAAGAGCTGAAATGGATATTAGATCTACTTAAAGATTTCGGCCTAATTCAAAAATTGCCTGTTAAAAATGTTTGAGGGTAACAAATCAACAATTTCTTTAATTCAACATGGGAAAATGAATACTAGGTTAAAGCATCTTAACGTAAAATATTTCTTTTTGCGGGAAATGGAAGAAAATAAAATAATTAAGATAACCTATTGTTACACTAACTGTATATTGCAGATATTTTTACTAAACCTTTGCCTAAGCCAAAGTTCATTGACTTTAGAAATAAGTTAAATTTAGTTTAAGTTTTGTAATTTGAATATACGATTAAGGGGGGAAATGTTGTACTCTAATCATATATTCAAATAGATAAAGCATTTCTGCACAGCGATACAATCTGGAAAGGCCAAGGCCACTCTGACGTCATACTTATCCTTCCCACAATTCCCTTTTCCCCCCTTCAATAGTTAATTCTTTGTTCTCTTGATATAGTGTGTGTGTATCTGTTTTTGTGCCGTATGGAGTATATTTTATAATATGTATATACATTTAGTTTTTAGTCATTCCTAATTAAATCTTTACGTGTTCTTCGTCTACTCGTCTATTGACTGTTCTTCATGCGTTCAGAAAACTCAACTATCACACCGCTGCCTATCGAGATAAGAAAAGGTAAGCCAACCTTTCCTTACAACACCTCTGACAGTGATACATATAGTTTTCTAACTTCATAATGTGTTGGCGATGTAGGGAAATGTGGGGGCAAAGTGAAATAATGGGACAAGTGAAATGGGGAAACATTTACTCTTTTTAGTGCCACCTACCGTAAAATTCCGAAAGTAACCCCCCTATCGATTATAGCCCCCCTTTTTTGTGGAAAGTGAAATCACGTTAAAATCCTGAATATACCCCCCCTCCCTCCCTTCACCTGAAGATTTTCCGATCATCTTCATTTGCCACTCCCTCCAAAAAAAAGAAGGATAACATTTTCTGTTTTACTTGGAAAGCATTTACAAAGGTTTAGTTTCTCCCTCCATGTGCAGTTTTGCTTTCCTAAAAAAAAAGAAAGAAAACACAATGATTTTAACAAAAAAGAAAGAAAAAAATTGTCTCCATGGTTTATTCCATCCAAAGTGTCTAGACTCCTTTTGATGCAAATGCCTTTTTTTTGTTCATATGTATTACAAAAGAAATTTATAGGATTGTACTGCTTTTTATTCACTTTGGAAGGAGCATTTTTGTTCTGACTTGTGAAACTGAACGATCTTCAACACAGCGCCATTTTGAAAACGTGATGCCATTTTGGAAACGTGTTGCTTAAAAAGTAGCCCAAAACTTAAAAATAACCTTTTTTTAAAAGGAGAAATAATGTAATTGAATGAGTTTAGGATCATCAGAAATGTAAATTTTACTAAATCGAGTAAGAGATTTGTCTGTGTTTGCGTTCGCGAACTTTGTAAAGCTCAGTTTTCGAAATTACGATCTTCATAACGAATTTGTGGCATACTACTAAAAACAATTATTTTGGCTAATTTTTCAGAAAAATCTCGATTATAACCCCCCTTCTGAAATCAACAAGTTTTGTTTTGAAAATGGGGGGGGGGGGGGGTACTTTCGGGATTTTACGGTATCTGGTCGTATTATAATTACGTAGTAACACATTTCGTTCATTCCACCCAGGAAAAAGTTATGAAGATCCAAGCATATTATAAATGCAACCAATTTTCAAAAACTGGAATTCATTATGTTGAAGGTCAAAAATTACTATGTTTAATGTGGAATGATGAATGTTATTGTTATTAAGATTTTAAATATTAATTGAAACCCTCTAATATACAATGCAGTATTTAACTATTTAATAGCACAAAATTTATTTTTATTTTAAATGTTTTGTACAATTAGTCAAGTGCATATTGGACAAAGTGAAAGCATTCATTTTGTTAACTTATTCAATCATTTATTAAAACACTAACATATTTATGAATTAAATCATTTACTTACATTAATTCATTTAATAATTCACGTATTCATCCATTCATTCATTTTTTCTCACACATTAATTAAATAATTTGGTTGTTACTTCAGTATCTATTAATCTATTCATTCATTCATTCACTCACTAATTTGATCAAAAATACTTTTAATAATCAAACAGAAAATATTTTATTCAAAAAATGTTTTATTTTTCAATAAGCTCTATGCAAAAACAAAGCGAACATTTTCCATTTTATTTGAAGATACACATTTACTGTCCAAATAAAAATAATGTTTCCTTGCAAGTTTTTTTACATTATATTGTTATTTCTTTATGTTCTGTAATTTTTGAAGCAAATTTACAATTTTCATTTTGAGAAAGATGAGTTACCTTAATTACTTCACTTTGTCTCTCATTTCCCACAACCTTTTTGGGAAGAAAAAGGTGATCAAACACATGCAATTGGGATTTGAAGAGCAACAAACAGTTAGGTAAATGAATTGGCGTCTACTTATGAGAGAAATACTCATTTGCAATTTAATGCAAATATGCATAAATCTATGTATGGTCCACCTCTGGCAAGTTGAGCTCCGCTACCAGATTGATTAAACGATTCCATTTGTTGGAATAGGGGTGAGAAAAAAACGGCTTAAAAACTCTTAGATTTAGTTTGCAGTGTTATTGCCCATTAGGTGAATAGTATATTTCAGGTAAGAAGCAGCAAGCGGTACAGGATTTTCTCGCCAAAAAGGGTTGCAATAGTAACCCAACTCTGTGCCTAACAATTCCTTTTCTTACTGATTGCTCTCTCTTGAAAGAAATGGACTTGCTCAAGGCCATAGCTCAACTTCTCGGAGGAGCACAGAATATACAGTCGGACCTCCATATATCGAAGTAGCAAATTGCCGGAAAAAAATTCGATATATAGAAATTTCGATATATAGAAACGATCTTATTTTATCATAAAAATCACCTAAAACATTAAAATTAAAGCTAATTTTCGTGCATGAAACCCAATTTCTAATTTATACGAGCATCGGATTAAACGAAAGTTAATAACTGAAAAATTAACAGAAATTACATTTTTGTGCCTTCATACATCTTGATTCTTCCGCAGTTCAACTTGATTCGCAACATGAGGGGATTTTCGCTTTGACAGTGTAATCGAGAGAAAAGTAAAAAATCAATCTACTTAACTTGAATGATTTTTACTGAAGCTAAAAAGACTAGGAATGATAATCAACAGACAAAAAGGATAACGTAAAACTGATTTTACAGTGTTACTGGTTACCACTAAGGTTTGAAATAAACCTGAGGGAATCTAAGAACTTCAGAACGGAACAACGACCTATCTACACACCCCTCAAATCCAGATTTCTTATGAGTTTCTTAGCAACCTTTAGTAAACATAATTTTTTTCCCTAACCTTCATTTTTCATGAGACAAACAGTCTAAAGTGGAAAAAAAAATCTAAGAATGTCTCAAAAAAAATTCGATATATAGAGATTTTTTCGATATATAGAAACAATTTCTCTATGTAATGAACATTGAAATTTACTGGGATTTCGGTATATAGAAAATTTCGATATGTGGAAGTTCGATATATGGAGGCTCGACTGTATCTGTAAGCTTTGATTTAATTTAAAAGTCTTTTGTAAAAAAGATATGTATTTCAACAAATTATATTTTCAGCTATATTCTTTCCTTTTCAGTTTCCAAATTTTTCTAATTACTCTTCAAAATCTTATACTATTTCTTTTAAAGATTAGGATAAAACTTAAGGTGAGGTATTTATAAATTACCTGTGTTTTTCCTAATTTGAGACTCTGTCTTTTGTAATCTGTGAGCAAGATTATGAGGCTTAGGTGGAATGATTGGAGCTACATGTTCCATTTCTTCGGCCCTGGATAAATTACAGAAGAATACATATCAAAATATAATGTGATTTGTACAATATTAAATTAAAAAAATGAGGAGCAAATGATATCAGGGGTACCAAACACTCCTTTTGGATGGAGGAAATTCTTAATTTACAGAATGGTACTTTGAATTTCACCAAAGGAAAAAGTACGAGCATACTTACATCTAATGAAAAGACACAAGAGACATTACCTTTCTTAATGTAAAACTGCAAAACTGTTTCGAACTTTGTTGAATCATCAGAGGAAGTTTTCGGCATAAGTAAAATATTTAAGAGGTCACAATGACCTCTCATTGGGCCTCCCTTTAACTATGCTTAACTTCCACAAACTTTCCAAAAAATTTGTTATAATTTCTCCCGCCATTTCTTCATCTCTCACACATACAAACACAAGTTCAAATTTTAATGTAACACTAGCTGCATCACCCAGCTTTGCACAGTGCATCTCGGAAATAATAGTTATGCATAGGGACGCTTGTTCAAATATCAGGCTTGAACAAAAAAAAAAAAAAAATCAGTAAACTTTTGCGGCAGATTGCGGGAAAATAACCAAAAAGTAAATATTTTAAATCCCCCAAGTGCAGGAAAAGCCTCAAAAAAAAAAAAAAAAAAAATATTTATTTATATTCGAGAAAAAAAAATGGCAACAGATCTTTCATTTAACGATTTTCTTCACACTATAACTACAAGTTTTAATAAAAGCATTGTTACGGAAAGTTGAGATGAAGCACTGAATAATGATTTGAATAGAGGAAAGCTTTCGAAAAATGGGGATTTTATTTTGAAACCCAAGAGTCATAATTAATAGTTTTTAATTGATATCTCCGCTAATTATTAATGGAGGATTATATTAAATATCCAAACATGAAGACGGGAAGATTACGAATCCATCAATACCTGGCTCGATGGTCAGTTCATTGGCATTCGGGAGAAGTTACTTAAACATACATACATAGATACATACGCTCAGTTTTTAATTATATAAGATACCTTAAAGGTAATGGAGGAGGATAAGATTTATGTGTTGGTGTAGCTTCTTCACTACAGTCATCCGCAAAATCTTCTATTGGGTAGTCTGGAGGATATTCTGGCATTGGAGCTGATTCACTTTCAGACTGAAGAGGTCTAAATGTATGTGTTGTTATGGTTGGACGATTGTGTCGTTCATAAGCTAAAGGAAAAAGACTCTGTTAAGCTCTACATCCATCGAATTAATCAAAACAGAGCAAAATTTAATTGTAAACAAAGACATTTAGTAATACAACTTAAAAACATTCTGAATAAAATTTGTTGAAAATTGGATAAAGTGACTCAAAAGCAATTGCTATGTGTTAAGAAAAGAAGAAAGATGGCAGAGAAGATAAACCCTGCTTTGGCAGATATAATAATACGAATAAACTAAATCGAAAAATAAATCAAACATCCAATAAGGTAGATGCAAACTAATTGTTTCTGTAGCTTAAAATTTCATTAAAATGTTTTTTTAGGAAAAATTCCAACATAAAACTATAAAACTAAGGAACAAAAATAAAAACCTGTTGAAATTGTGTGTGGTCGCTGTGACTTAACAATGGAAGCAGCAGCCTTTTCAAACTGTAAGGTATCTTGCAGATTTGGCCAAGTTGCCATTGCACAAGGAGCTTCTGGAAAAGAAGGCGATGGACTTTCTTTCTTCACTGATTCAGATTTTTTTGAAGCATCATTTACCTTGAAAACACAGGAAGCAATTTGTAAAACGAAGTAGTTACATCAATATATAGACATAAAATTACACACATATATACATACATATTACATCATATATGTACCGATAGTAATTTCCTTCAGAGTTTTTAAACATGCTGATCTTCTCTACTTGCTTGACACTTAAGTCGACAATGACGTCATGACGCGTGGGGAAAAAAACCAAGTTAACAGACAAAACGTCACACTGAATAGCTACACCTACCCAACCTACTTCGCGAATAAGCGGGATAAACACCTGTCTATGAGCTGCTATTGGCTGGTGTGTTTGATTCAAATGGATAAAATGCTCTGCGGATGAATTTACCACTTTGCTACTAAAAATTGAAAATCTTTAATGATTGACAAATTATGACAAAAAAAGGTTATACACGCGTGGGTTTAACTAACTAATCCAATTTCTAAAGTGAAGAATGTAATTTCATGAGAATATCAGACAAGGTGCTAGGAATTATGTCCTTCCCTTGGTTTCAGCGTATTTCAGGGTTTCCGCTACGGTCGCATTTTTCGCATAATGCAAAAACACTATCTGAATTGCGAAAATAAAGCAATGCATTTTCGCTTTTTTGCTCAAATAAAAAATAAATTAGTTTTTTAAATGAAGAAGAAATGTATGATCCTAGAGAGGAAGCGTGCATGGCGATAATCAACTTAATCTTTTTTAAATCTTAGCTAAGATATTTAAAATACAATTAAGTTCAATAACTATTAGTCTTATCCAGTATTATGTCCCCCCCAAAACTGCTTTATTAGGAGGAGGGGACTGCAACGTTCTAAACACCAATCATGTTTTCTTTTTTTATTTTATGTTTAAAAAAATTGTTGTTGTACTTATTTCTTCAAGGATGTCCCAAATGAAATATGAATTTTATTTTCAACTGGAGATGAAACACACTGAGGCATATATAAATATATAAGAATGTGTAACATTTTAGCATTTTGCTAACATTTTTCCATCAATTTTAGCTTTTATGCTAAAGAACTTTTGAACCCAGCTTAAACCCTGGCGTATTTCTCCATTGTCAAGTAAGCTTGCAGTCAAGCATAAACTTACTGAAAACATCAGAATCAAATATTGAATCTGCATTGAATTAGAACCTCTATCAGAACCAAGTTAAAACACATACTTTCAACTAGGCAAAATATTTCATTTTGAAAACCTTATAATTTGAAACCTTGAAAATTATTTTTCAAAATAAACAATAATTTTGTCGGCCAAAAGCAAGGGATGTAACTTCTAATGAAAATATGTTCAATTCCTTAACAATTAACTTTCTATACATTAATAGCTCATTTCTATATTTATTGTTGTAACGGGAAATGCAAAAAGCAATAAGGTGAGAAAATGAAGTTGTAGAAGCTTTAAACAATTGTTAATCTTCTCAATCTGGCAACTTTTTACACAAAAAATAGATTGTACAGCACAATTTCACAGAGCAAATTGAAGGGAAATCTGAGAAGATATGAACTTTAATTACAGTATGGCAATTTTAGTACAATATTGCAATAGACAATCGCCAAAGGGATGAGATCAGTTCCCAAAAATTGCACATAAAAGTCAAAGCATTGAGCAAAATTGCAAAAAATAAGGAAATTAATTAATAATAAAAAAATTAAAATGAATAAAATGTACAGCTGGAGACTCATGGAAAAATCTCTGGACGGTATCGGGAGAGTTGGCAACAATTATGATGAGTATGATAATTTTAGGATTACCTTTTTTTGGGGGGGGGGGGGACTGTTTGTATTCGAAGCTTTTACCTCAAATAACAACAGAATATCATTAAAAACCTTTAAAATATTAACTTATCAGACCTTTTTAATGAAAATTTTTAATAAGCAATTTGACTTGATATTAATTTGCAACAGATATACTCAACACAGAAAAATAAATGTTGATAAAAATGAAATTTGGTAAAAAAATAGTAAATGATGTCCGACTTCCGTAACAAGAAATTTTATCAGTTGCCACTGTAAGATACCCTAATCATAATGTACAAAGTTGCAAACATTATAATTAAGTTATAGATTTATCTCATAATTTCAGTTATTTGAGAACTACTTTGATCAGTTTAAAAACAAGAGTTTCAAAACTAAATTCCTATTTTGCCTTGGAAAATGAAAATGTATAAAGAAATATTGCATGTCCAAGGGAATAATTATCTCTTTATCATAAATAAAAGTAAGGTTTCAAAGAAATTCTGGAAGGAAGTCTGTGGCGGGCGTTTGTCCAGGAGACCCCATAGCACCTACAGCCTTGAAATTTTGTACAAAATTACTTTGAGCCCCGGGGGTGTGCACCTGGGGTTTTATTTTTTGAAATTCAATTTAGTTTTTTTAATCAATTTTCTTAACTCAAATTTTGCGTAAATTGCCTATTGAAGGGATGAAAAATTATTTGCACTTATTAATATATCATTGGAAAGAGTAGAATTTTCCGCGTTCTACGCAAATTGTTTCAATGCTCTAACTTTAATACGGCAGGAGTTATTTGCGTTTTTAGCACTTACTTTTTCAGGTTTAGCTAAAATTTAGGCACTACTTTTTTCATTAAATCTATCAGTAAAAAGTGAAGGAATTGTCCCAGTTTTCTTTTTGACACCACCGGAAAGAGCGGCTTTTTTTACTCTAGATCTAACTCAGCCTGTGGTCAAAAAACTGAGCTTCTATCTCAAAAGGAAAAAAGTTACAAGCCGTTAAAAATCAAGTTTGAATCATCTAATCTTCATTAAAATTCTTGATGTTTTATTTGGCGTTACCATAGTTACGTCTTTTTAATTTGCATGTTTCTTCTTTCTTACTCACAAATTTTAAGGGTTTCGATTTTAACGGAAAAAATCTTAGGCTCAACTCAATTTAAGCCCCAAGCCAAAGAGCAAAATATATTACTAGAGACCATAAGAATAAAAGCGACTTTCCAAACGTACAAAACTGAAGTTTTGCAATGCTCATTAGCTCCTTAGCTCGTATGGCTCTGCAAGTTGGTACACGTTAATTTGAAACCCGAGGAAGGGGTGCTTGTTGTTCCAAAGGGAGCTCATAATGCGTTTTTAATCTGCTTCTTTCTAATAGACGATTTAAATCTTTGCGAATCAAATAAGATTGTGTAGCAATCTTTGGGGGTTGGTGAGCGTTAGCCAGCGGGGGGCAGAGCCCCCTTAGATATTAAAACAAAATAAAGCTTTTAATTACATAGTTAAAAACACAGAATATAAGATTAAATAAAATAAATTAGAAGTAGGGATTTTTCCAGAATTTTTCACCGGGTCCTATTTTTGTGAATTTAAAAATTTTCCATAAAAAATCAATTATTTTTTTCAAAGTTCAAATTGTAAACCAACAGTAATGTACCTATTCATATTAAATTTCCCATTTCAGTACTACTTTATTAATAAATAATTTTGTGAAAGGTCTGATTTGGTCACTTGGAATTTTTAAGGGTCTATTTTGTTAATCAGAATTTTGTGAAGGGTTCCTTTCAACTAGTTAAAATTTTGTGAAGGGTTGAAGGACTGAAGTGTAAATACCTGATCAGTGAGCTCTAATGGCGGTGGCGTCGGAAGCCTCGTGAACAATGTATCCTGGGAAGTAAAACCTGAATCTTGAGAAGATACACTTGACAGTCTAAATGCTCCACTTGGTGGCTAAACGTACATAGAGATGAATATTATATTTAAAATAAAAAAGCATTATACAGTAGAGAAAAAATTATCCGTTATGTTTGGGATTAGTGCGATACCGGATATTTGAATTTCCCAGTCTTCTGGATCGTGAAAAAATGCTCTTTGCAGATTGTTTATAAAATCCAAATTACTATAATAAATAGTAATGTATTTTAAAATATGAAGAAAACAATTCAGAAAAGCTTAAAACTTTTGAAATATTAAAAAATATTTTACGAAAGAACCATTTAAAAGTTTAAAACATTCACAAGACTCAGAAAAACAGTAAATAAATCAGCGCAGAATTCGATAATGCCTAAAAACAAAGAAATAAAAGAGTAAGAAACATGATTATGAACTTAAATGTGCGTTTTTTTTTAAACTAGTGTATTAAAAGAAATCATTTCTGTAAACAGTCCTTTTTGTAAAAGTTTTGGTTTTGTGATTACAGTAGTTGTTAATTTTTGCTTTTGCATTGAATTCATGTCAAGAGAAATTTGCTTTTTAAGTTCTTGCAGCCTTATTACAGATTTTGGTTTAACAACTTCTACATTCCACGATATTAGCTGTGAGGAAATTTCAAATCTGGTATTCGGCGCTTCATCACTTTTCGTGTAGTCACTCATGCTCTAAACGGCTTTAATTAATAGACATTCAATAAAAAATTTGCTTTACAATGCATCAGTATTTATTTCTTTAGTTTTTGGTTGGAATAAAATAGGGAAGATGCCAGATTCTTGAGTGTCTTTTTCAAGTTTCACCCAGAAAAATATTTTCTAACTTTTAGATAATTAGCATTTTGCTTGTAACACTAATTTACCTTCAATTCAAAAATTGTCAATGCTTTTTTTTTTGTCTAAAGCATGTTTAAAAGCAGACATTGAAACATCAAATGTTTTTATAGGAAAAATACACCTGCATTGGAAGTAACACTTCTTAATTTTTTTTATAACACTTATAAAATATGTTAACTATAGAGTTTCGCTCTTTCAAAGCTAAAGAACTTTAATGTTTTTAAAAGTTGAAAAAATTCAAAGTTTAAGGGAAAATGCTACGCTGTTTCGCATGAAATGATGTTTGCAATAATGACAGTAAAAATAAATACTGTAGATAAAGTCCTGTGTTTTGCTACAATTTTTCAATAGTAAAAATTTCACTTTGCAAATGTAACTGGGGAAAAATAAATAAATAAAAAAATTAATTAAAAAAAATAGCAATCATATTTTTTAACAAAAAAGCATAATGAAAAATATTTTTTGGGACAGTTTTGGAAAATTTAGGAGGGGGTTTGAACCCTAAAAACCCACCATTTAAATACAACCCTGGAACTAAGGAAATTTTCCAGCAGCAGGAGGATATGGGCTCAGGCATACCTAACATTTACACTTTTTCCAAGGGGGAGAAACGGGAACCAAAAAATGTACTCAATGCATATTATACTGGATAACAACAAAAACTACCGCCTAGGCCAGACCTCACTATTACTACACATTGCCCCGTGGCATAGGACAAGTAGTGTTGATGTTCTATGGATCAAGCCCAGGTTGCCTGAGTGAAAAGCCATCCTACAGATAGATATTACAATATCATTTTATCAAAATCCTCTTTAAATACCTGAGACAAAGATCGACTTCGTTGATGGGAAGAAGGAGAATGTGTGCTGTCACTAGAGGAACTATTTAGGCTGCTAATACTACAAGTGCTAGATTTCCTTGAACCAACAGAAGTTGGAGATCCAGGAGGAGTCTAAAATATACAAAAACAATGATGCTGAAATACAGTAACATACATTTAATATAAAAAGTTCTACAGAAATTACTTTTAAATACAATTTTAAAATGGATGACAAATTATATTATTCCACTAAATACCAATAAATTTTCTTCAATGAGCAAACCAATTTAAGTCAATTATTGTGTATTAAACTAATTGCGAATTAAAACACGCGATGTACCTACAAGTTTTGCAAGCTACTATTTGACCAAAGCCCTTACCATCGATAATCATATTTTTTATCTAAAAACATAATTGTATTTTTCAAGATGTAGGTTTTGGCAATTTAAATACAAATAACACTGTGATGCAAAAAAAAAAAAAAAGAAACCTTCAACATGCTTTTGACATTTTGACAGCTGATTCTTATGTAAAATGACCCCCTGAATCCGAATATGACCTCTGTTTTCCCCCTATACATACCAATTTTTCTTTAAAGGCCCCCCCCCCAAGTTTTTTTTTTCAATTTTCCTTAGTTTTAAAGCAATTATTATTATTTTTTGGAGGTAAAAGGAGCTTTCTATTAACTGCTAACATAGTTTTGGTGGGCAAGAGAGGTTCAAAGTTCAAGATCATGGACACTGATCGCAAAAAGGGGGACTTGGGGGGTATACCCCCAAAATATTAGAAAAATCACGAAAAATGAACTTTTTATTCTGCTTTTTTAAAAAAGATGTTTGTAAAAAAATTTTCGGTGCAGAATGAGAGTATAAGACTCGCTTCTATGACACCTATGTCCAAAACAATTTTTGCAATGTAAAAAAAAAAAAAAAAAAAAAAACTATCATATAATGCCGTACATTTGCATACGAGTTGAATCACAGGTCTTCATTCAAAAAGACATTCTTCTGGCTGATTCTTATGTAAAATGACCCCTTGTTTCCGAATACGACACCGAACCCCCCACTATGCCCCCCTTTTTAGAACCCCCCCTTCCTCTGATTCAGAGCCTATTTTTTAATTTGGAGGGGGAAAAGAGCATTACAATAACCGTAAACATTATTCTGAATGACTAGAGATGTGCAAAGCTCAAAATCTTGTGCATATGTAGCAAAATAGAAAGCATGGGAGCGCCCCCCCCCAAACACACTATGCAGTAAAAATACTCTCAAATGCTTTTGAGGCTATTCCGGCTGATTCTTCTGCAAATTGACCCTCTGAATCCAAATATGATCTCCGTTTTCCTCCTACACATACCGATTTTTATAAAAAAAATACCCCTGATTTTTTAAAAATTTTATTTGGGGGGAAGGGGGGGGGGCAATTTTTATGTTTTGCTACACATGCACAAGATTTTGAGCTTTGCACATTTCTAATCATTCAGATAATGTTTACGGTTATTTTAGAGCTCTTATCCCCCTCCACAAAAAAAAAAAAAAAAGGCTCTGAATCAGAGGAAGGGGGAGAGAGAGGTTCTAAAAGGGGGCATGATGGGGGGAAAGGTGGTCAAGCAAGACCAAGGAACCTTTGGAAACAAGGGGTCATTTTACATAAGAATCAGCCAGAAGAATGCCTTTTTGAATGAAGACCTGCGATTCAACTCGTATGCAGTGGCGTAGCTACACTTTTTGCCACCCGGGGCGGTTCCTCAATTTGCCACCCTTTATGATGGGAAATAGTTGACACATTAAAGAGTCAAAAGTATTTTAATATGATTTTAATAAACAAGAAAATAAACTTATTTTTTTCCCTTCTTATTTTTCTTGCAGAAGGGGAAAAAAAAGGAATTCAGAGCAACACCGAAACATTCCAAAACTTAAGTCAAAATTCGGAATTTTACGCAATTTTTAGTAACGCTGATAGAAAAGATGTTTGGAGCTCCCGCCAGGTTTTTTTTTTTTTTAAATTAAAATTAGTTTTATGCATTCTTTGGTGACGTGAGGGGGTCAGGACGTTTCAAGGAAAATTTCCGAAACTGAAGTGTTCGAAAAGTAATTTTAGGCTAGTTTTGGATACGTGAAGACATTGGGGAAGGTTCGGGGCTGCTGTCCAGAAAGTTTTTCAACTAAACAGAAAAACACATAAATGTAGGAGGCTGTCTAGTGGTGTAAGGCTCTCCCCTAACTCCAACAGAGACTGGATTTTCCTGCTGAAATATTTTCAAACTTGAAATCAATTTTAGTCTATCTTTGATGACGTTAAAGAGAATAGGGAACGTTCAGGAGCTCTCTAAAAGTTTTTCGATGACGAAGTTTCAAAAGCACAGTGGGGGTGTTTCTTCAGTCAAAAGTATTACTTTTATCCACAGAAATTGATAGAATAAGCAAAAAAAAAATAACATGGACCCAGAAAATACCTTTATTTTCCCAACAGTTGTTTTTTAAATAATTTTTTTAAATGTCCAATTTTTCAAACAAGGCGTCATCTTTATGACGTCACAAATGATGTCCTTTGGCGCATGTTTTGTTGCGTTTCCACGTTATGATAATCAAGCAGCGAATTAAAAATTGCCTCTACCCTTGCTATCAACCATATTGTTGCCAGTACACGTGAGTAAAGATGCGAATTAAATATTGTGCTCTTCTGAATGGCAACAGTGAATGGCATTTCATCATTTGTGATGTCATCGGCAGAAGCTTTGAACAATGAAAGCGCACCGATTAAAGTAATTTTTAAAAATATTAAACTTAGTCAAATTATTTTAAAAATGGTCAGATCCTATGTTTTTTAAGCATGCTCTTTCAGAAAAAAATAACTTTTAAATTTTTGGAAACGACCCCATTGTAGGCTATCTTTGACGGCAATAGTTTCCAAATGTTTCTAAAAATGTTGGGAAGTCAGGTGTTTTTCCATATCCCCTTGAAACTTTTTCAGATGACGTCCTAAAAACGTGACTTCAGCCATTGTTTGACGGACAACGTTATAACAGGGTTCAGAGGGAGTTTCCCACCCAAAATCTTTTTCGAAACTGTTGCTCATTTTAAGCTCTTCACTGCTGAGAAAAAAAGGGTTTGCGGTCTGCCCTAAGAAATTTCTAAAAACGAAATTTGGAGTCAACTGTTATGACGTTAGGTGATTTCGTGCACATCTGGGGTCCCTACCCTTAGAAATTTTTTGAAGTTTAAGTTTCAAAAACCCATCTTTAAGCTATTTTTGGTGACATCGGATGAGATGAGATTTTAAAGTTCGAAGTTGATGTCCTAAATACACACTTTAGACTATCTTTAATCATTATACAGGAAGGGTCAAGGCTTGACCATCCTCATGAATTTGTTGGTATTGAAGTTCTAAAAACTCAATAATCAATATTAGGCTAAAAGTCGAGATGTGAAGGGATCGGGTGGGCGTTATCTGATGGAAATCTTTCGAGACTCTAGGACTAAAACTGCACTGTTGGGCTGTTTGGTGACGTTAAGGGATCGGAAGTTTCTGTTGCTCTTTCCGAAAATGTGACATTTATTGAGGGTTTAACAACGCAATTTTAAGCTATCCTCAGTTGATCGAAGTTTTCCGGCCTCAAAACACATATTAAAGCTAATAACACTTTAGACAACGAAAAGGGGGGGAGTGTAAATGGAGCCCCTCAAAAAGCTGTTTTAGGCTATGTTTGGACAAATTAAGAGAGGAAGGGATAGAAAGTGGCTCTCCTTCGGAATTTTTTCAAAATTGAAGTACTGAAATTGCATTTTAAGCTTTGCGACAATTGGAAGAAGCGTAAAGGCTGGGGAAATTTTCCTAATTTAACATTTTAGAAACACAAATTTAGGGTCATTTTGGTTTCTCAGAGGGAGTTATTACTCCCTTTTGGATCCGTGCTTCAGCGACTCACCTAATGTTAACAACTCAGAAGTTGCCATCCAGGGTATGAGCAAGACTCACCCCCTCCTTTTCCCTAGATCCGGTACTGCTATATTACCAAATTTGAATGATTTTCTTTTTCACTAATAGAGGTCGAAATATTCTAAGTCTTTGCCCAGAGATCATTTAACTAACTAAAAACCTTTCCTTAAAATAAATGACTAAATGTGAAACTCATTGTATAAAGGAATTAGTTGCTATAATACAGTAATACAAGCAATTATTATTCGAGTTGTGAATAATTTTTTTTATAAAATGAACATAGAATTCATTCTGTCTTAGTGAAAATTTTGTAGTCAAAGCAATTGTTGAAACAGATAATGCTATCCTGAAAATGAACAAGAAATCGCCCACCATTTCAGACCTTTCTCCTTTTACTCTTGTTGTCACTTTCCTTTAGAAAAAGATTTTTTTTTCTTTTTTTAAATACGGTGGTTTCCTAGGAACTTACTTAAAATCAAGAGGTAGCTTCATTATATAACGAAAAGTTATGAAATGTATTGTTTCCCCTGTGATAGTTAACCTTAACAATAAAAAGAAAAAAACAAAAACATGGTCCTTGACTTTACACTATTACCTCCTTCAGTCTGTAGCTTCAGACGAAAGAAGAGGACAAACAAACAACAGTGGTGAGATGTATACAAAAAAAAAACACATGTTTTGTATTCGAATAATTTTATTATCATAGTCGTACTAAAATCTTACAATTCAAAGACTTTTTCTTCTTTTTTGCCTCCAGTAATAGATCAAAAATATGATTTCCCTATTGGGAAAACGCTTTACATTTTTTTGCATCAAAAGTGTGTGCCGCCCCCCAAAAAGTGCCACCCGAGGCGGACCGCCCCCTCCGTCCCTCCCTAGCTACGCCACTGCTCGTATGCAACGTGCAACATTCACAAGACAGTTTTTTTTTAAATTTTTTTTTACATCGCGAATATTTTTTTGGGAGTCATAGAAGAAAGTCTTATACAGTAAAACCTGTAAAGTTGACCACCCTTGTAAGTTGACCACCTGTCTATGTTGACCGTTTTTGTCAGGAACGGAATTAGTCCCATCTCATATAATGAAGGAAAACCTCTGTAACTTGACCACCTCTCTATCTTGACCACCTGCCTATCTTGACCACTAATGTTCACCAAATTTAGTTTGGAGTATTGTAAGAAACCCTTTGTAAGTTGACCACTTGGTTTATTTATTTATTTTTTTTTAACTTTCTTCAGCAAATTATTTTATTTTATTATTTATTTATTTGTTATTATTATTATTTTCATAGCTTTCCAAGAATGTTGTTAAGGCTTTGATGACAGAACAGCATTTTACTAACTAAACCCAGCAGAATAAAGCTTTATGCTGCTCTTTATTCTCCAAACTTGTTTTTCATTTGTTGTTCTATTTGAGATAGTAAAGTAAAGCCTTTTAGTAAAGTGAATAAGTCTTAGTGCTAGTTTTTTTTTCCTATTTTTTCTTCAATTTCTAGAGCCGTTAGCCCCTTTAAGGACGCGGGCCTCTTGCACTGAGGGTACGCAGATCTGAGCTTGCTAATGAGTAAAGTTAAATTTTTCTGGTGCGAGGGATTAAGAGAGAGGACATTTTGATTTTGCCTTTATAAACTGGTAGAGTCGAGCTTGTTGTTCTTTGTGCTATAAGTTTTACATAAAAACTTTCAAAAAGAAAGTTAGTTGAACTTGAGATTAATAAAAAGTATGAAATATTAAAATTAACTGAAAATGGAAAAAGCCAGAGAATATTAGCTGGCATATATGGAATTTCTAAAACTAAAGTGTCTAATATAGTTAAAAACAAGGAAAAATTAACAAAATTATTTGAATAGTATTTTTAATTATTGTTTCACTTTCAATAATCTTAAACAATGAAAGTGAGTTGAACAGAAAGAGTAAGGGTGAATTCCTAAAAAAATGAATACTTGGTGCAAGAAATGACAAAAAAAAATTAAAAAATTACCGCCCTTTATAAGTTGACCACCTGTCTAAGTTGACCACCAAAGCACTGCACCGCAAGTGGTCAACTTACACAGGTTTCACTGTACTCTCATTCTGCAGCAAATTTTTTTTTAAAAACATCTTTTTTAAAAAAGCAGAATAAAAAGATTGTTTTTCATGATTTTTCTAATGTTTTGTGGGGGTATACCACCCCAAGTCCCCCCTTTTGCTATCTGTGTGCATGATCTTGAACTTGGAACCTCTCTTGCCCTCCAAAACTATGTTAGCAGTTAATATAAAGCTCCTTACACCTCCAAAAAAATATGATTGCTCTGAAACTAAGGAAATTTGAAAAAAACTTGGGGGGGGGGGCTTTAAAAAAATTGGTACGTATACGGGGAAAACGGAGGTAACATTCGGATTCAGTCTTATTTTACATTAAAATCAGACGACGAAATGTCAGAAGCATTTTGAAGGTTGTTTTTTGCCGAACAGTGTAATTTACAAGGAAAAGTTAAAATTACAATGCAACGTCAACATTTTTAGTGAATTTGTGTAGCAATGCAATAAAATACCTAGTTGATGAAGATACTGAAATATTGATGAAGATAATGAAGGTAACAGAAAAGACATACTCGAAATGACCAGCTTGTATCCGAACTCTTTACATCCTGTATAACTTGCTCACTGGCAGGAGGTAAACTGTTAGGATCTTCTACTAGTTTAGATAATGCATCCAGAACTTCTTGAATATGACTAACTTCATACATAGTGGATAATTCTGAATCCTAAATTTTACAAGGCATGAAAAAATTATTGAGACATAACAGACTAAATTGGAAAAAGAAATTTTAACCAATACAGTCAAATTTTCTTACAATAACAGGTTGAAGGCAATGGACAAACAAACAATATCTGGATCGTTCTTCAATAAGAGCTCTTCGTAAAGCTTGTTTTTCTGTTTCTTCCAAAAGATGATATTTAGTGTTGACATCCCGAATGGCACTATCCAAGGTCTTTTTAGCATCTCCTTTAGGAGCTTTGAACATAATATAACAAAATCAATGGCTATATTTTAGTTTAAGAACAGTTTAAAATTTAAAACACACATTTGAAATAGAAAACATGAATTTATCACATACGAATAAAAATCTATTAGCAATACAAAAGATACATTTGTCTGAATACAATAGATATGACAGACTACATTAAGTTTAAACTATGTAATTAAACTTTATTTTTTCAATAAACATACATACAGAAAGAGAGTCTGGACTAAATATTCAAAAAAAGAAAAAAAAAGAAATTCAATGCTGTCAGAAAAAAATATATGCACGCTCACAAACACAATGAAAACTTCTGCAGTGGTCAAAACCATTCACATAATCAAGATTTTTTTGGCTAAGAATGTAATGTTAAAATAACTCTTAAGAACAGTCACTAAGAACTTTTTAAGAGAAAAAATGATCCCCAGTCTTTTTTTCAGGAAACAAATTAATTTAAAAAAATTAAAACCATGAACTTCAAACATACCTTTCCGAACTTTCTTTTGCAAACGCAGTGTATCAGAAGACTTCTTTTTAATGTCCTGTCTAACCCGTTTGTATTCTGAAATTTAGAACAGTACAGATTAAACTAAGAAATACTGCTGTTTGTGAAGAGCAACAATATTTTTTACTCATTAAAGACATCATACATCATCATTTTCAAAGATTGAAAATTTTCATATCAGTTGAAATTTGTATTAACCAAGAAAACTATATGGGGTGTACTAAAAGGTATGATCCGATTATAAATTGTTTTTTTTTTTTTTTTTTTGATGGAAACGTATTACAGTAATGGAACTGAGTAGAAAATTTATTAATTACTAAAAGTTTTATCAATAGAATTATAAATGCTGTTTGTGTCTACTTTTAGCAGCATGCATAATGCAAAAACAATAGGGCAATTTGTGAAAGCTGTCCGTAAGACGATGGAAGTTACAAATGCCACTACTTTATTATCCTTTTTTATGTCCTTCATGTTTTTAGTTTATGGAGTTGCAAAAACTTGATCCTTCACATTAAAAAAAAAGTAACAGAGGGTAATTAACCCTCTGCTTTGTAGTAAAGGAGTAGTGGCATTACATTACACTACAATGTCCCCATGTACCAACTACTATATGTGGTTTGACAGGTTGGATGCAACCCTGAAGATGTTTGTTTCGATTTTGGGACCCTCTAGTTATGCCTTAAGCCCACTACAACCTTAGTAGTCGTGGCATGGCATCTATCATTGCTATTACTTTACAGAAAGTGCAGATGAATTTAGTTGCCAACATGACCTCCAGCCACACATAAAACACTGGGCACTCAATTACTCTTTCATGGGGACATAACATTTAAAATGCCATTGATAAATCTTAAGTAATTTTTTGAGTTTTAGCATTTTGTTTCATTTTTTATTTTGCACATTTCTGCAACAAAAAAGTTTAGAACAATGTCATTTTTTTTTAATAACTCCAGTTTTGAGTACAATTATATTAAACAATAAAGTGAAATTGGCAATGAGTAGACTAGCCATTTCCAGTAGATGTTGAAAAGGGAAGTATTAGGAGTTACAAAGTGGTGATAAATAATATATCAACCAATGGCACATTTAAGACATAGAAAAATAGGTAGACATATCAAATACAAGTAATGTTCATAACCTCAAGTTTAAACATGAGTAGGATTATAAAACAAGAGTGAGTTGTAAAGTAAGAAATAACAACGTCAAAAAAGCACAATTGCAGATTACTGCAGACATGTGTTTCGGCATTAAAGGGAATGCCTTTTTCAATGCAAAATGTAATGAGCTTATGGATGAAAAGACATCCGACAAAAGCCAAGAGCAGATAATAAGCATGCAGCTTAAAAGATAAAAATAGCCGATTAACCAAACACCAATGAGAAAATTATAAACCGATAAGGAACCAATAGGAATGAAAGCAAATGCCAAGAGCTCTCTCTGAGGTACAGTAAACCCGAAAGAAAGAATTGAAGGGCTCAGTGGATAAAGGTGTTAACTGACAAATCATTTGTTTTGAGAAAAACGCAATCAAAGTTCAAAGCCTAGTATTTTTTATGCAATGGATAAAATGTTTCTCTTTTGGTAGCAAATGTTAGTTTTTTGTTTGAAATATCTATTATAAAATGATCAGCTGTGAAAATCATCAATTAATGAGTATTTTTATCACTTTTATGTAGTTAACACCTTCATCCACTAAATTTCGGATCAAACTTTTCATACCATGTAAATGGATGATGGTAATAAAATACACTAACATCTATCTGAATCACATTTTTTGAATTATAAATTTGAGAAAACATCGCAATATTCTGGATTTAATAACCAAATAAAATAAACAAACTTTTTAATAAGCTTTACTGTCATTTACATATAATTTACATTTATAACAGTGCTGTAAAACCATTGATGTTCCTCTGGAACAAACTTTTGTTGCCCTTTAAGATTTTGAGCTTTTTCCTTTGTTATAGTTCCTGTTTTACCCATTTTTCTAGGAAGACGAAAATTAGTATTTAGTGGTCTTGCTATTTTTTTGTTTCATAGTAAATCTACTCTTTTAAATGGCAAAGATTGCTCATAACTTTCCTTATATAGATAAGATACATATTCTTCAACCCAAATCCATCTGATCCCATCCCTAAACCTAACTTTCTCTTGTAGACAATTTTTCTTCTTGTTTCTCAAATTTAACATTGTTGCAAGCATTTCAGTATGGCGGAAATGGTTTGTCATATCAATTACTTTATTTTTTTGAGATACACTCCGGATGATATCCCGATACTGATCTGGTACATATATCGTTTCGTGTTTTCTAAGAACCTTCTCAATTCTTTCAAAATCCCAATCTGAATCTAGATATGTATGTTCCACTTTTGGAAATTTGTGGTCAATTGATTTGAAATAACCTTTCAACATAAGGAATTGATAGAGGCAGATGATTGCAAAGTTTTGTTCTGGCCAGCACAAGAGTCACTCCATACTATTAAACCGCCTTTTGTGTTCAGCTCATCATCTGTTTCTATTGCCGTTAAAATTGAATTACAGACTTCTGAGCATCCTCGGTGGGCAACATCTTCAGTACATGTACAAAATGTGACTTTGGCTACATTTTTATAAATTATATGTATTCCTAGATTGTAGAACCACATCTGACGCAAGTAAAAGGCTTTTGATGTTGTTAATTTTGGCAACGGCATAGTCTGTTGTAAGTCAACGGTAATGAAAGCAGTACCATTATTACTTTTTGCATATTCCCTATCAAATTTGATTGACTCGAAAGCAGCTTTGAAATTCTCTTCATGTTCTTCATCATTATTGCCGGAATCACATGTGCTACATGTATCGCTTCTTGGTTGTGAAAAGGACAAGTTAAATTCGCTATTAAAAATACTTCTGTATGTCCACTCTTTGTCAAAAAAGGTTTCTCGTTGGTGAGTTTCGTTACATCATTCAATATATAAAGCATACATTTTTGAGATACTAAGAAGAGGGGATAGGTATTTTCTGTGAGGATTGTTGCAATAATGTGAACTTTCTGCTGGGAAACTGTTTATATGCTCCATTACATATGCTTTCACATCATTTTCCACTTTGTGTGGTCTTGAACTGTGATGGCCCCTTTTATCTGGTGCTGACAACCCATTTGAAACACTGTTTTTTATGATATCAAGCTTTTTACTCCCAATACCATACAAAGAGCACATAGCTGTTTTGAAAATATTTATAATTTGACAGTCGAAAGTGACATAATATTTGTATGAAGCTGCCAACGTTCGAATCAAAATCGGTGCTAACTCTATGGAAAACGGTGCCCTTTAGTGGATGAAGGTGTTAACATACGTAAACACTTTTAACCACTAGAAAATTTACGGTTTTATGTTAGATAACACCTTTATCATCTAGAATCTCTGGAAATACACAGAATAGGACTTTCAATGCCAGCTTATATGAAATATAATCATTTAAAACTTTCATCCATCAACAAAACTCGTTTTTTTAAAAAATGTCAGTTAACACCTTTATCCACTGATCCCTTCAATTCAATTGGACAAAGATTAAGCCAAAGCTTACACAAAAAGAAATGTCAATAACCATGAACCGCAAGAAAGGAAAAGCTGAATGGAAGAAAAAAACCCACCAGGAAATAAAATAAACAGAAACAAAAATATTCCGAAAAAGGAAAAAATAAAGATAAATAGAAGAAAAAGAGGGGAATGTCAACCCTGACAAAGGTAAAAATAAACAAATCCAGATAGATAAAAATGAATGGAAAAATAAAAAAGTATGAAAAATAGAAAAAAATGTATGGAGAAAGGATAGTGTTGGGGATGGGAGTCAAACGTTGGAAAAATATGGAACTGCTTTAAGATCATTAATTAAGTTAGAACTGTTCCTCAAAATATGGAAAGATTCCCTAAAGTCAAGATCTGATAAATTGGGGCATTTTTGAACAATCTGATAAGAGTTAAAATCAAAAGAGTGATTCGAATCCCAACAATGTTGAGCAATAACTAGACATATTTGTTGTTTTTTCACATAATTTTGATGCTCTTTCAAGCAGGGCCTGATTAACGCACGGTCCTGTGGGTCCGTGGACCTGGGCACCACAATTTTAGGGGCACCAAAATAGGGTGAATTTCTTTCTTCTTCCCCTATTTTTTGTAACTTTTACGTTGAGAATATGCAAAATTCCTTGTGAAAGGGGCACCAAATTTTACCAGGACCTGGGCACCACTTTGACTTGATCGGGCCCTGCTTTCAAGCGGAATTTTAAAGCACGCCGAGTCTGTCCAATATAGGCAAGTTTACAACTACAATTAATTTTATAAATTCCACAGCAGTTAAGAGGGTGAATAGGATCTTTAAGATAAGAGAATGAAAGTTTATTAATAGGAGAACACCACCTGGAATTGGAAACATTTTAGAATCTTAGCAACCTGATAGCTTACAGATGGAAAGAATGGCAAAACAACCAAATTCTTTTTAATGAAGGTTCGGTTAAGAACATTAGTTTGGGATTTATTTGAAAGTTTTTATAAATGGAATCAATCAAAGTTGGCAGACAGTCTCTATCAATTGCCACAGCTTTAAGATAATTAAGTTCCACTTTAAGAAGTTCCGATGAAAAACAAATATTAATTGCGTGATAAACAAATGAATAACTTGGGAAAAATTTAAAATTCATTAAATTTTTGAAAGATCTAAGTAAATGTCCAGATAAATGTAAACAATCATTCAGAGAGAAAGAAAGAAACATTGAAGGAGCACTTATAATCTGAAAGACTGATTAAATACACAAAAGTTAAGATATCATACAACATTGATTACTTCTTTCTTTGAAATAGCACTTAATCTATTTTATGAAATATTATACAGTAAAACTCCTCCTAACGGACACTCTCCCAAAAAAAGCGGACACCCCTATTATGCAGACAATTTTTAACTCCTTGATTCCAAGCCAAATAACATTATTAAACTCCTGTCCTGCAGATAAAACAATTTGCCCCATTAGTGCCCCCATTAGAGGGGTTTCACTGTATATATAAGAAAGCTTTAAAAATAGTAAGAAGATAAATCACATCGATGAAGTTAAAAGTAATGTTGATGACATAGTGTTTGAGAAATAAGAGTATTATAATAACAGTTCAAAACAGTCAACACTATAAAAACGATTTTTACAAATTAAACAACTAAATAAAGAAAAATAAACGTCTAAATTGGGGTAGCGGAGGGAAACACGTATCTAAAGGACACACAGAGATACACATACAGCAAGAAACAGTGAGAAATTACAAAACATAGCATTAAAAATTGAAAGAAATATTAAAACTAAACATTTAAATAAGAAAAAAATAAAACATGTCAAACAATAAATGCCACCGCACAGCATGCAAAAAATATAACAAATACTTCCTAAGCAAAATAAACCCTTTCTCGTCCTTATAACTTCAACTCAAAGATACATTTAATTTGGAAATATACATCACTTTTGAACAAATTTAGCCAATGAAATGAAACTCTAGCTAATAAAGCAAACAATAATGCAATTTCATGCACCACCTTAAAATTTTCCATGCTCAACTCTAATGTCACATATCAAAACATTTTCACAAAGCAGGAAAATTTGATTCAATTTAAAACCTTTGGCGTGGTCTTTATCCATTTGATATGCTACTTTCTTCCAATCTTCCAATTTATCCTGCAGAGGGATCACTAAATGGTCCATCAGTGCACTAAAACAAATGATTTGAGTGTTCACAAACACTCAGACATCTTTGCACTTCTTGAATTGGGTAGAACAAACATATTTGATGTTTAAAAAAATTTGTTTCCCCCTACATGAACTGTCCACAAATGATGTCATGCTTGGATAGAGGTTGCAAACAAATTTCAATAGGTTTTTATTTCAATCAAAATGTGTGATGTCACACTTCTTGCTATCCTCTCCTTCCTCCTCGTCACAATTTCATGAAACCCCCTCCCTATTCAAAGTATGATATCATTTGTGGATGATTCTAAAGTATTCTAGAAATATCAGGCAAATGTAAAAAAAAAAAAAAAAAAAAAAAAAAAAAAACTGATCTTATTCCTCTCAAACCAAATAAACATTTTTTGTAGGAACTTCAACCATTTAAAAAGTTGTTTTAAAAAACAAATTATGCATTGAAAAGTACAAAAGATACTGCTCCCAAGAAAAGAATAAGTAAACATTTTTTGTAGGAACTTCAACCATTTAAAAAGTTGTTTTAAAAAACAAATTATGCATTGAAAAGTACAAAAGATACTGCTCCCAAGAAAAGAATAAGTAATAAACACTGAAGTGTATTTATTGTCTTTAAAATTACAGTCTGGAAAAAAACATGTTTCAGTTTATCATTGCATGTTGGAACATGGGTGTAAAACAACATCAATTCCTGCATTGTAACAGGGTTCACTGCATATATGGAAGAGCATTTCAGCTGAGCATTAAAAACACTTTTATTTAACCAAATTTGATTGGAGTGATAACACTATCAATTCTAATTGAAAATTACATTTTAGAGTAATAAACTTTAAGGGTGTAGAAATCATTTCCTTATGTCGACAATCCTGGAGAAATTTCATATTTTAAAGTTTATTTCAACATTTGAATGCAAAAGAAAATAACTTACCTCAAACATAATAAAAAATAACAGGATAAAGAAACAAAGGTATCTTTTACTCTTATTAAACACTAATTGCAACTTTTTGTTTGTATTAGTCTCAGCAAGTATCTGGTGCTAGACTGCCCAGATTTTCAGGGCTCATGCCTAAAAATTTAAGAATCGATATTCTGCTATTACAGTATGGCTTATAGGAGTAGTTCTAACTTCATAATGAATGTGAATAAGCTGTTTACACATTGTAAACACATTCTGGTATAATTTTATACAACTGAACTCTTAATCAAAGATTTTAATTACAGTAAAAGCATAACAAATAGGAAAGTGAGGGAAAATGTAGATATTTAAATACATAGTTGAAATTCAGAATAAAGTAAAAAATTTAATATAATAGGGTTATAGCAAAATTGGAAAAAAAAAAAAAAAAAAAAATCAAAGAACAAAAAACCTCATTAAATATAGCTTGTTGCACACAACTACAACTGATGAAAGAAATAAAGACAATTGACCAAAATTTAGATAAATAATAAATTAATATATTTTTTCCTTTAAAAAATAAATAAAAATAAAATATAATGTGACAACTTTATGTTCAAGCAAAAATGGATTTTCTTCTTTTCTTCTGTAAACATCTATATGAAATGAGCACAGCCACTGACATCCTATGGGAAATTTTGGAGTGCCATTTAAGAGTCAATTAGTTACTTTGGGATTTTGAGACTTTTTTAAAATGACCCAAATTTAATATTGTATTCTTATTGTGAGACATCGTCCATATTAAAAGAGGCTCTTCATAATTGAAAAGTTCAAGATGTGTGTTCACTGGCAGAAATATGTACTGGATAACTGAATAAAAAGAAGTGTTTCTCTTACAGGACCTATTAACTTATTTGGGGGGGGGGGGGGAGCAACATCAAATTTTGCATATACTGTCATAAAGTTAAATAAATTAATTTATAAATACTAAGTATAAAATGAAAGTAGCAAAAAAAATATATATATATATTACGTGTATACCTGCAGAAAGTTTTGAGCTTTGTCTCAACGCTTCTGTGTCTCAGGCATAACCTAGTCAAAGCAGAGCCAATATCTTTTGTTGCACCTAAAAAAGTGAAATAATTTGAACTGCAGAAATCATTACACACTTTACATTTGATATCAACATTTAAAATATTTCATTGCTGAATTTTAAGCTATTTTCCAACTGGGCTGGAACAAGTTATTTCATAAAAAAATTTTGCTACATTCGTCTTAGTATAAATACTGTGACGTGTAAAAAACTTTTTCCTCCCTACTCCGATAGCTCAGTGTTTCTTTCAGACCTTTTGTTCTGGGGGGGGGGGAGCACTTTAAAATTGGGGGAGGGGACAAGGGTGTATTGAAGGGGCGGGGCACTTTTAAGAGTTCATAGGGGTCAAGGGCAAATTTAAGGAGTGGGACACGCAACCCCCATCCCCCCCAAGAAATAAATTCAAAATTACCAACTCTGAATATAATTTTATAACTTCAATTTGTGAAGTTACCTTCAAGTTTGGCTTGCTCGCCCCTCCACAAATAAATCCCTATATACGTCCACAGGTGGGACGATATATGAATTTAAAAAACTCCTGGTTGATTATATCGTTCTCATAAAAATGTATCAGATCAAAAGACTGACAGTACTGCAATGTTATAAAAGCAAATTTTTATTGTAAAATACAAAAAAAAAAAAAAAAAAAAAAAAAAGAGCAATGAAAGCATGTTTTTTAATTATTAAAATGTACACAAAATCACTCTACTTGTGAAAAATACTATCAAGTTTGACATTGACGGTCCTCTGTTACACTGCAAATGATTAAGAAATTTATAAAACACGCAACAAAGCATGAATATCATGTAGTAAAAATGATTCAAAATTAAGCACATTTATAGAAACAAATGTTCACTGAATTGCTTCTTCTGAAGTCGAGTTTTGTTTCATTAAATTGTCTTAGAACTCCTAAAACTGACAATAATGTGTAACAAAATAAAAATTACAAATTTTGAAGAAAAATAACTCTCACTAAGTTTCTCGGGGAAAAAAAGAAAAGGAAAACGATTAGAGCCCTGAGTATGCGCACTAAAAATTCATGAAAAAATGCATGCATATATATGCACTAAAAATACTTAAAATATTCATTAAAAGCTAAAAAATATGAGCTAAAAATGAAAAAAAAAATGCTCTTGTTTTTTCTTAACTTAGGTGAAGAAAGTGAAGGAAACTTTTGTGAAAAATACAGAAAAAAAAAAATGAATTTTTGCCGTTTTTATGCATTTATGTGCATTAAATGTCAAAAGGGGCCAAAATTAGCAATTAAATATGCATATATGCAAAAGACGGCTCTGTAATATGTGCAAAACAAATAACTAATTAAATAAATAAAACTAAAGTTTAAAAAAAAACTTAGGGTTTTTAAAAATTGAAATATTTTTAATTTTTTGAACTGAAAGAATAGGTAATCACTAAATTTGAACAAAAGTTATTAATTGTCAAAAAAGCAAGCATGAGAAACTTTTAAAGAGTTATTTCTTTTACTTAAAATCTAAAAAAAATTGTGGGTTTTGTAATGGGACCCCAAATTAGTAAAGTTTTAATTTAGGATTTCGATTGCATCCTAAACAGATGCGTATGTAAGGACTATTTATTATTAAGTAGATAGAGTTTTATTTAAAAAACATTATGTATGAAACTTTATTATTTTTTAAACAATTTCATTGAAATTAGTTTTGATAAAGCTGTCAAGGTAAGAAGACTTGGAGATTTCCGGACACCCTTGTAAATTAAATATTGGAGTTCATTCTTTTACACAATTTTTAAAGCATGCAGTACAATATTATCAGGAGTGATTATTGTAAATAAATTTTTAAACTAAAGAAAATTAATATATTAAAAAATAAAAGCTTCCCTCAAAATAATTTCTTTTCGACTCTGATTGCAAAGATGATCGCTAAAGACAGTAAAAACTTCTGTAGGGAGACTTAAACGAATGTCCGGCTCCCGACTTAAACAAGTTCACACGTTAGAGGGCTTCAAGTTCAAGAATGATTATAAAATAAATCTGTTCTTCTCTCAGAGAAAATCCGCATGGATTTTCAAAAGTTTCCTAATTGGTTAAAAGTCGTGTCTTAATGAAAACTGTGGGATAACATAAAGGGGGCAGTAAAAAAGCCGAATTTTCAGCCATTTCTTCCAAAAAGAAGACGTTGATGACATCATGTCATTTGTCATATAAAAGAAAACAAACATAGCCATTCTCATTACAGCCTGCCAAAGATTACTAATAGCTCACTATCCTTTCCCCTCCATTCAATGATCCTCATCCCGGAAACTTTCGAATTCCAACGAGATGTGCCATGAGTGCGCACAGAGTACATGTCCTAATTTTCCAATACAAACCTCACATTGTGTGAGTTAATAACTAGATAGATAGTAGATAACATAGTTCCAACCACCCCATCCCTATCACCACAACAGCAATAAATGGACAACAAACAAAAGAGGTTAATAAAAAGGAAAAACATATCTTGTTCGTTAATTAATTGCACATATATTTTCCAGGGAAAAAAATGTTCTATTAGCAGTTTGCTGCCAGCAAGGGACTTTCCATCAATGGTGACAAAATGGGACACAGAAGCAGAACCCCCCCCCTCCCCTCCGGGTTAAAGTTCCAAATTTTCTATGACTTCCTTTTTCTTTTTTTAAAAATCTTTACATAGTAAAACAAATGTAATCCAAATTTTTCTGCAAGAGGAGGGGGGGGGGGGAGGGAGCAGTTAGCCTCCTTCATGGGGGGGAGGGGGTACTGCACCCCAAAGAGGTGCCTGAAAGAATATGATAGCTACATTAGAACTATCTGTTTTTATGTTCAAATTACAGCAAAAATATTAACTAGCAAATTCAGTGAAACCTTGATAGGTCAACAAAAAAAGGGAACACAAAAACATGATGAGTTAAGAGGTGACTGTCAACTTAGCGAGGTTTCACATTATCAATTTGTTAAGAATTATCTGTATTGCTTATTTACTACTTCAGTTGAGTCCCAAAAGTCCAAGGTAACTGGGGCTTGCACCACCTCATACTGATGAAAACTCGGACTGCATGGAAAGTTCTTCTGGACGACAAAAAGACATGCTCCTTATATTGTCCAGCCTTTTGCTTCCATACACAATGAAAATAAAATATTGTCTTTCTGAACATGAATTTTAATTACCCCTTAATGAATTTTGATTAGCGTTTTTTAATGACATCTTAATATTTATGTTAATAAACTTGTAGGCAAATAAAAGAAAATGCATTTTGACCGTCTTTGAATCCATTTGATAAGTTATATCAGAAAATTTATATTAATCCGTGTAACTCATGTAACACAAGTTAGTCATAGAAGATCAAAATTTTGTACATTTTTGATTCATCAGGCATCAGGTTGAGCACATCCCTTTTTGATAGCAATCGGATATACAAATAGGCTGCTTGTCTTTTTGAAATATCCATTTGTCTTTTGTGACAAAACAATGCTTTATTTTTTAAGTCATTTTTTGAATTAAGTTATCTCCAAAATCCATGTCTAGAAGTCAATGAATTTTTTGTACTGCTTGGCGAATGTCATTGACACGGACCTTTCAATATCCTTTTATTACATGCAACATACCAACAGCCCAGTTTCTCCTAACCACAAACGACAGTTTTGTGGTTGTTATGTGCTCATCAGTTTGGAATAGGCAATACCAGAGCAAGAGGTGGATTCCATCTAAGTTACTGCTTGATATCCTTTCATTAGTTCATTCTATGTAGTTAAGAAAGTTCGACAATGTAACAAAAGATTTCGATTTTCTGATTTGAATGTTAACCATTTTTTAGCAATTAAACGTATTCTTTTAAAATATCTACAAAGCACCTCAAATTAAGCGGAATATCAGAACATTTTACCATTTTTTGACAACTGTATTAAAGGCTACTTTGTATTGGGCTACAAGAAGGGAGATGGCCTGTCAAACCATTCTTCCCCAACGTAGTTAAAATAAAAAAACGCTCACTAGTGAAAGTGGATGGTTTTTAATTTTACTCTTTCAATACAACATATACAGTACAAAATCAGGGCTGGAAAAAGTTATCGTTCAATCGAGGATATTCTTAAATCGAGGAGCATAGACATTCAATGCAGTTAAATCTTGACCAGGGAAATGAATCATTAAATCAAGGAGATTGTCGAATCAGGTACTCAAAAACAAAGTTATACTGCACATACATTAAAAAAGATAAAAGAAAGAAAAGGGATACAAAGAAAAGATAAAAGAAAAAAAAATCAGGAGATGGTTCAACAATCTCTTGATTCAACAATCGAAGAGATTGTTGAATCAGGTACTCAAAAACAAAGTTATACTGCACATACATTAAAAAAAAAATAAAAGAAAGAAATGAAGAAAAAAAAAACCCTAAGGACATTTAAAAAGCTTTAAATCTAGCAATATATCTTTTCATAATAATAAAAATAGTAAAAGCATGAATATGAAATGATAAACATCACAAATAACACTAATTACACAATAACTGTCATACTTTTTAAATTTTAGATACTCACCACGTGCATTAGTAGCCATATCAGCTATCTTCTGAAAGGCATCTAAAAATGCAGCCAATGCAAGTATAGTAGCTCTAAAGTAAAATCAAAATTAATAATTCAATTATTATTCATGTGTGTACTTTTTTGATATTTATTTTCTTAATCAAGGGCTACATATATGCAGATTCACAAACACACACAACAAAGGTATTTAACACTAACAACCGGTAAACTGAAGTTTGGCAAAGAGCTAAAATAATGCACATTATTTTACCATACACTAATATATTTAAATCACACATCCAAATTCATGTTTATACTCTTTGTAATATTTCTGATTCATATTTGCTAATTCTTTTTTGAGGAAAAAATGCACTATACTTAAACCAATATTAATTACTGATTTTGCTTAATTTTTCAAGATTTGAAGCAAAATTCTCTAACTTTACAAGTTTCAACAAATAGGTTTCAATTTTTGATTTAACATAAAATCTTAAGTTTTATAACGATCAAAGTCAACTGATCGTTTTATGATAACATATATGCAAAACTTTAACATTTTGCTGGCTAAAATGGTCCTTACATGTGAGCTAAATTAGTGTCAAACTTCTAACCCTAGTTCCACCTTGTCAAAGTAAGTTAAGACTAAACTGTTGAAACAAGGGAGACCATGTTAAACATAAATTATTTATGCTCGTCTCCCTATTATCAAAACCGTAAAGTCTTAAAATTTTCTAATTAGGTTTTTTAAGGGAATTCAAGTAAAGAACAAAAGTGTTTTAACTCAAAAGTTTTAGTTATTAAATTATAAAAAAAACAAACAAGATAATAATAGATAAGTTGATACAAAAATGAAAGAAATACCACTAAAGAAAAAAACAACATTACTGATAAATAGGGTACTCACCAAAAAAACAACAACATTGAAGTATAGAAGATTGTTGGCAACAAGTACATTTACTGAATTTAAATTTAGTACTATATTTTTACTATATTTGTCATATCTAGAGAAAAGTGTTAAAAACGTAGGTGGCCAAGTTTGCCATAACCCAGATTTCCACCAAGCACAGCGAATCACGCCAGAGCATTACGGTGCACTAAACTGGAAATGAACAAATGGAATATTCTAGAACTGTAATCGACAATCTGATCATTGTTTCCAAAATCTTCCATTTCTTTTTAAATTTGGCCACCTTTCTTCAAATATCAGCTGACTATAAAACCTTATATCTCGAGAACAGGGTGATGAGGGCAACTGATTTATGCATTAAAAAAAAACAAAATCACTATGCTCTTTCAACGGCTACTCCTTTAATTTTTTTCATTTTTCACCATTATGGCTTACCCTGATAAGTAAAAGTTTGCCAGTTTTAAATTCAGCAGTAAGACTAAAAATATTTTAATGAAAGTGCTGTTTTTATAATTGTTATATTGATGGTGCAATTGTACATTATTTTTGTAAGTGTTAATTTTGTTCGTAGAATTTTTGTGAATAGATCTTGATAGTCTTTTTTTTTAAGTTAAAAAAACAACAACAAAAAAAACAAGTTTTTAAAAAACATTGAAAATGCTGCCAACAGATGGCACCACATCGTCCTGCAGCTGTTAGTTTGCATAACATAACGATTAACGTAGAAAAAGTAGGTCAGTCACGTCAAAAAACTTGAGTGTTTCAATATTTTTTTTTTCTAACATAAAACAATGTTTTTTGATGTTTGCAATTGTCTATTTTGCTTCTGATTTTTAGAAATAACAATGATACTATATAAATGCTCTTAATAATGATTAATTGATGTCAAACGTCGAAATAAGCATTAAAAATGACTTTCTAAATCATGTAGGTGAAAAAATATAGAACGTTCTTCATTAGTGTTCGACATTCGAACCTCAAACAATGTCGTTTCTACGTTGACCAATGTTTTTGTGCTACTTGGGCCAGAGAGTTTGACATTGGCGAGGCATTGAGGAGAAGGAGCCTCGTCTCTCACTCTGGATAACCAACGAACGTCTCCTCCCAACGAAAGAAAAATATATTTACAGTAAAGTATATATAGTTTCATTAATTAAAAATATTTCTTTCATTTGTATTTATATATAATTCCAGCTTTCTTTATTACTAATTTTACTTTTAAGCTGTTTAATGTTGGGTTTGGTGCTTATGGCGGGTGCGACGTTTATACTGGGTGTGGCGCATACATTCAATTTTTTCCCTTGAGAATATATTTCATTGCAACCCTTACACCGGGTGCGGCACTTACTCCCGAAAATAAGGTATATTATCATCAATGCAAGTTTTTTTCATAATGTTTAGCTGAACTGAATGTAGTTTTTTAAATCATTCTTTTTCTGCCCAAAAAGAGAATGAACTATGCATTTATGAGTCTAATTTCAGTCAACCACATCTTATGCTACTTTCTCCCTTAAAAAAAAAGTTTGAATAATCATAACTATCTTGTTTTAGTCACTTTTTATTATTTTTTCCCAACAATTAGTCAGTCGAATGATCAAATATATGGGCTAACAAGTGAAAAATAACTCTGTTGTTTTCCTATTTTATCAAGCAATGAACACATCATTCATATACTATTAGTTTAACATAAATTAAATGTTACATATTTAGACACATGGGGTAAAGAATCATGACAAGATAGTAGAAGAAAATTAATTAAATTGTACTAAAAACATTAATTACAAACTGGAAACTTAAAAAAAAGACAGTGGGGAAACACATTACTTCAAATGGGCATGGAGTTTGGAAGTTTTTCCAAGAAAATCCTCCCAGATAGGAGTAGCAACCTAAATGAAATAAAAATACAATGGAAATTAAAAAAAAAAACAAACAAATTACAAATAATCATGGTAATTTATATTTATATAAATATGACAACTCGAAACAGGCTCTGGGCCCAGCCAGACAGGTCCTCGTCAGTTTATTAGTCCTTAATGAAGACCAATGGTACTCTTAAGGCTATCACCCACTTGCTCAACATTACCACTCCTTGGGTAAGCTGTTCCAAGTGCCCACGACCCTACTAAAGCAGTAATTTCTCCTAATATCCAGGTTGGCCTGAGATTTGAATAGCTTAAAACAATGACACCTCGTTCTTCTTTCCATGCAAAAATTAAACTCATTATCATCTTTCATTTTGATAAATTTAAATAACTGAATCATGTCCCCTCTGATCCTCCTTTGCTCCAGGCTATACATATTAAGCCTATTAAGTCTGGTATCATAATTTAATTTGAAAGTCCCCTTACTACTCTAGTTACCCTTCTTTGAACCCTTTCAATACACAATAATTTCCATTACACAATTGATATGATATGTAAATTATAGTTTAATATAATTTTTCAGCTTATAACTTTTTTTCTTTTGGAGATATAAGCTTAGTTTTTCGACGAAATAGATCTGGAGTAAAAAATGTTGCTTTTTCCAATGGTGTCAAAAAGAAAACTGTGGGACAAGTTCCTTCACTTTGTATTGATAGATTTAATGAAGAAAGAAGTGCCTAAATTTCAGCTAAGTCTAAACAAATTCGAGCTAAAAAAGCGATCAACTCCCGCTATAAGTAGATTAGAGCAGTGTTGCCAGATTGGGGGAAATTTCCCCATTTTGGGGAAATCTGGTACTCTCTGGGGAAATTTTGGGGAAATGGGTTTTGAGGGGAATTCTTCGGGGAAAATTTTTTTTTCTTGGGGAAAACCTGGGGAAGAAAGAAAAACCTCTTGAAAAAAAAATGTAATTAAATTTGCATCTTGACATCTGGTAGTTACATTATTTGTATCAAACAGCGTTGGTTTAGCTTTGCTCAACTTTATGGAATTCGCATTTCATATTATGTGGAATATTATGCTACGGAATTTGCATTAATAGTTCTGCGTGAGTTATTAGTTGATACGTGAAACAAGCAAAAATAAGTGTGATGAAGAATGTTCTAGGATAAATATATACAAAAATCATAGTTTAAATGTACATACAGAAGCAGAGTAGTAAATGCGAGTAGAAAAAAAAATTGGCTATTTCTTATCTCTCGGTCAGGCGCTTGTAGTTATGACTAGTGGCACCCGCACGGTTTTGCCCGTAGTAGAAAATTAAAAGGTATTTTGGTTCACCTGTATATTTACAAATAACTCAATTTAAACAGGCTCTCCTCTGATATGCCCCCCTCTTGGCGAGATTTTAATTTTTCGCTCGATACGAAAATCGCCAATAAGGCGATAACTTGGCAACCCTGGTTTTGCAACTTGAACGCTGGAAAGTAGTTTCTCGAAGTCTGTCTTTTTGCACGTGTCTGTGTGGTAGGAGGTAGGTGCTCATATGTTCCGCTCTTAGGGAGATTTTAAGTTGAATACTCTAAAACAAAGTTTCAATTCAAACTTTATTTTAGAGTATTCTTTTTCTTGTTGTTTTTTAATGTTAATTTAGTTGAATTTTCTATTTTAATTATGAGTTCGGTTTGTGATGTTGTCCAAATGTATCAATTGAAATTTTTGAATGAATCTTCTTTTTCTTTTTCGTCAGGTCGTCCAACGTTTGGACGTACCGGAGTCCTAAATAGATTTTTTATATTTAAACTAATTGAAAATAAAGAGGTTTTTTTAGAATTTTTAAGGGAAATTGGTTTACTTAAGAATGAAATGTTATGTTCTAGATGTAATTAAATTCTGTTATGAAAATTAAAAAAACTAAAAAATGTTCAGATGGGTTAATTTTTTTTTGTGGAAAGGTTATTGGGGGTGTTGTTTGTGGAAAAGAAGCAACGATCAGGAGTGGGTCATGGTTTAGTTCTAGCAAGTTGAAAATAGAGGAGATTTTTTTTGATAACATATGAGATTTTAATTGGGACCAAAACTGCTGATATTGAAAGTCAATATTTTTTTTCATCACAAACTTTAGCCGATTGGCGAAATTATATTAATGAAGAAATATTAAATTACATTGAATTAAAATCCGAACAAATAGGGGGGGTTGGGAAAGTTATTGAAGTTGATGAATCTAAATTTGGGAAAAGAAAATATAATCGGGGACATGCAGTTGAGGGACAATGGGTTTTTGGGGGGGTTGAACGGGGTTCGGGGAAAACTTTTTTGGTTGCTGTTGGGGATAGGGGTAGGGAAACTCTATTTTTGGCAATTAAGCAGTGGATACTACCAGGCACGACGGTGCACTCCGATTGTTGGAGGGCATATGATCAGGGCTGGCAAGTTTCTGCCAGGGCGGTTAAAACCACTGGTAGAAACCGGTTAAAACCGGCATGGCAAAAACCACTTTCAGCCACATTTTCGGCAGAAACTGGCAAAAACTCTCAAAAAAAAAAAAAAAAAAAAAAAAAAAAAAAAACCTATTGACAGACAGTAGAAAATGCATGGAAAAAATAATTAATTGTTAACCAAAGCACAGTTTAATTTACAATATTATCACAATTCAGAATCAAATTTTACATTGTTTGGACCCTTCAGTTGCTTCATAGAAAAGGTGGTTCCAAAAATCTAAATAGTTTCTCAATTTAATATGCACGAATGAGAAACTTTAGAATATTCTTGCAACAAAAGAGCTAGCAGGCAATGCATCAAGGAACAAGCAATATTCATAAAACTTTCAAATTGTATATATTTTTTTAAACTGGTCCATCATGTAGTAACTATGTTAGTGGTAAAAATTCAACTGGGAAAAATGAGTTTCGAGAAGTGGGGCCAATTTATTTTGCAAAGCTGTAATATTAGGTACAAAATCTAGATTAATATTGGCAAGTAAAATTTGACATTTTCTTCTGGAAGCACATGATAATTTCAATCACAAGCAATTTAGATGAAGCTTATTTGTGAGCAAATTACAAACAGTCGAGCAAATTACAAACAGTAATGCCAGTTTAATTTTGTATGCCACTTCCTCTATCCTAAGAACCCATAGGATTTTCGTCCTTTGTTAGATTAATCCAAATATTACGAGCATCAGCAATTGAAAAGTTCCCTTTCTGAACTAAATCAAAGGCACTAGCATAACATTTTATTTTTTATTTTTGAAATGAAGTTAAATTTTTTTGTTTACCTAAACAAATATCATTTAGTAATTACTTTAGTTTTTTAAGACGATTTTTAGTTTTTGCCAGTTTCTGCCGGTTTTAACCGGTTATAACCAGTTTCTGCCACTGGCACGGCAAAAATTAGTTTCTGCCGGCAGAAAGCCAACCCTGCATATGATACATTGGGGGAGGAGGGGTATGAGCATTTAACAGTCAACCATAAACTTAATTTTGTAGATCCAGAAACTAAATGTCACACTAACACAATTGAATCCACATGGAGACACGTTAAAAGTACTCTACCAACATATAATAGATTAGGGGATTTTAAATTTTATTTAGCTTATTATTTATACAAAAAAAATTGTGAATACAAAAATGAGGATATGTTTGTAAAGTTTTTGGAAATAATTCGCGAAATTAATTGGGTGGAGTACAAAATACAAGTAAAATAAGGTTGTTTTTTTTGGAATTTTTTTTGTCTAAACAAACATAATTTAAATATTTTTGTAAAGTAATGATAATAAAAAATGGGATAATTTCCCTAAGAGCGGAACATATGTGCACTGCCTCACGTGAGGAAGTAAAAGAAAAGTAAAAAAGGTAAGTGAACATATTTTGAATTATTGTGTTTTTAGTGTGTTTCTGGTAGTTTGTATTTTGGTCTGGTTGGCATTTTTGTAGCACAAAAATGGTGTTAATTTCACATAAAATCTGTGACTTTATTGTATACTGAACGGAGGAGATCTGTGACTTATATCCGACTGTGATGTATATTAAAAGTCGGAGGGATAACGGACCGAGCAGCAGCGAGGTCCTGGCGAGCCCGAGGTCTCATAGTACTTTCGTAATGAGACCGAGGCAGGGCCGGCGAGCCGAGGTCTCATTACAAAAGTACTATGAGACCGAGGGCTCGTATCCCGGAGAAACAACGGAAAAAAATTAATGCATTAATTTCATTAAATAATTAATGACATAATTTGAATTTTTCCTGTTGGCGCTAAAAAAGCATCGCTAAGAACGATGTATGACATATGACGTCATACATAGTTTTCTTGGCGACGCTTTTTTGGCGCCAACAGGAAAAAGTCGCCAAGAGGGGGGTATATCAGATTTGTTCCTTTAAACATTAGGGAACCTTTTGAAAAAATTATACAAATTATTTAATCTTCAAATTGACCAAAATTTCGTAGACTATTTCAAAACTTTTGTGTGACTTTACATGCTGATAAACATCAGGGCCCAATACAGATTCATTTTATTACCGCTTTTCGGTACTTTCAAAAAAATCTTATTTTAAAATCGGTACTTTCACAAAAATCAAGTTATAAAATCGAAGCTTCACAAAACTAACTTTGAGAATCGAAACATTCTAGAAACAGTATTAAAAAAACGAAAGTCTCACAAAAAACCTGTGTTTTAAAATAGAAAACATGTTTTTCTGTTTAAAACATACTTTACTCATAAAATAAAATGCCAAGATGATTTATATGAACAATCACTTAGGTAACAACTTTTTCATACTCAAGTTTCGCTGTTTTTCGCCAAATTGCTTTTAAGCAATCTTTTAGCATCAGTTTTAGGGGATGGTGATTTCCTGAATTGTACACAGTACAAAGCTTATTGAGCTGAGATAAAATGATATTTTTCCTACCTCTTAGTCCCCCCCCCCCCCCAAAAAAAAAGTTTGAAATATTAGTTAATGACATTTGCACTTCTCAAACTAACGTTTAAATTGCTCTAATTTTCTGAGACAAAAATTAGAATGTGCCTTTAAAAGATCACAAAATCAATGCTGATAAAAAAAAAAAACTTTCACAAAAATAGAATATTGATACAATACTTTCACAAAAATAGGTAGTGAGAAAAAAATCCTGGATTTGCCCCTGAACATAAAAACTGACTAATTTTAAGAATTTTTCTTCAAAAAAGTATAAAACATTAATTCTAGGAATTAGTGGAACCACTTTTTAGCTATTAAGTTGCCCTTTCATCTATTGTATAAAATATGTTATGTTTATTCATGTTTTGCAATTAATATCTACAAATTTTTAAAATTAAAAAAAAAAATAATTTAAATTAAAAAAATTGATAAAATTTTTTTTTTTTAATCCAAAAAATTAAACTTTGGGATTTTGGGGAAATATTATAGAGCTACAGATGTTACATATGTATATTAAAACACTTAAAGAAGTTGAAACAAAAATTAATTTCCGCCAGCGATTCCGTACTTAACTTTCTGACATTCGACTCTTAAAGAGCATGAACTTTGTTAAAAACTTTTCAATTTAATAATTTCAATAAAAATACAAATGAACTTAATTTCTTTGTCTCTTCACAAGGCATAGTAAGCATCATAAATGCAAAAACTCTTATACCCACGGCGGATGCAAAGAGATTGCGATTTTTGAAGTGAAGGCGCTAAATGTAAAAAGAATGGCACATAAAAGAATTTATTTAAGTAAATTATTTTAGAATTGCATTTTAGAGCTCTACAATATGCATATTATTATTAACAATCGACGTAACTGAAGCAAAAATCAAATTAAACCAGCAATTTAGATTTTACCTTTTTCTTGCCATAAAAGGCACAGAATTTGGCTTGAAAATTGTAACTTTGTGATTTTTATAGGAAAAAAATAGAAATTTCATTTATTTGCCCTCCAAAAAAGCATAATAAGCATCAAAAATCAGAAAAATTCGATTATAATATCAGATGCAAAGAGATTGCTTTAATCAAAATAAAAGCATCATAATTCAAAAAATGGCAAATAAAAGAATTTATGAAAGCAAAAAAAAAACTTTAGAATGGTACTTTAAAAGGTCTACAAGATGTTATATAATTAATAATTATCAAAACAATCCTCAGAAATTTGGAAAAAAATTTCGGATGTGGAGAAGAACATAGTCTAACGAAAAAATCGGATTTCCAGTATTAACAGACATAAAAACAGCAGAATTCCGGTAAAACTCGGTACAACTTAATCACTTGTATTGGATTGGCAATAGAACATCTTTAGGGTCATGCAAAACAAGAAAAAATAAGGAGTTTGTAAGGAGATATTAGCAAAATTCAGGAGTTTATAGGGCCCTTATTTTCTTTTCTTAAAAAGCAGGAGTTTATAAGGAGCGTATGAATCTTGCCCACATTCAGGAATTTATGTGAAAATTGGGCCTAAATTGGAATAAAAAAAAGAATTATTCATCAAATTTTTTTTCGAACTAGTCTGCAAACACTTTCAGGACTTAAAGGAACAAACTGTGAAAATTTAAGCGAAATCGGTCGAGTAGTTATCAAGTTTAAACACACAGACGCTTTTTGGAGACAGACTTCATTTTATACTATGTAGAGATTTTTTTGTAGAAAGCTAATATTATGAGGAAATTGACTTACTAGATTTTATTTTTAGTTATTTATAATTATGTCTTAGCTATCACAGTAAATTATTTCTTTTATTATTAATTTGTGCAAAGGTCTATTTATTAAATTTAGGGAACTTTTTTCTAGTTGTATTTTCAAACAATATTTCCCCTATAGAAAGCTCAACTTATGAGGAAATGAAATTATGAGATTTTACTTTCAACAATTTTATTAATCATCAAGTAAATAGGTTCAAATGCGAATATTAAACATTCATTAACAATTAATTTTTTAAATACAAATGTGATGTCCAGCAACAGGCTCTGGGCCCAGCTAGGCTGCTACTAGTCAATTAATTAGTCCCCAATGAAGATCAATGGCCCTCTTAAAGCTATCCACCCCTTGCTCATTACCGCCTCTTCCGGTAAGCTATTCCAAGTGCCCACTACCCTGCTAAAGTAGTAGTTTTTCCTAATTTCCAAGTTAGCCTGAAATTTAAATAGCTTAAAACAATGACCCCTTGTTCTGCTTTCCCCACAAAAATTTAATCCATTTACATCTTCCATTTTGATAAATTTAAATAACTGAATCATGTCCCGACTCTCCTTTGCTCCAGGCTATACATGTTAAGCCTATTAAATCTGGTATCATAATCTAAATCTGAGAGTTGCCTTACTAATTTAGTTACCCTTCTTTGAACCCTTTCCAATACAAAAATATCTTTCTTCAGATAAGGCGACCAAAACTGAACAGCATACTCCAAATGAGGTCTTACTAAACTCCTATATAAAGGCAAAAGAACCTTGTTAGATTTGTTTGAAATAGATCTATTGATAAACTCAAGTATTTTGTTGGCTTTGTTACTAGCAATACTGCACTGTTGACTAAACTTGAAGTCCTGATTTATTAAGATACCCAGATCCATAACATTTTCTGCCTGATTTATGACTGAACCCTGTAAACGATATCTCATACGCTTATTTCCATGACCTAAGTGTAGCACTTGACATTTCCCTACATTAACTGCCATACCCCATTTATCTGCCCACTTAGTAATATGATCTAAACCCTCTTGAAGCTGTTTTACTTGTTCTTCATTTTTGACAATCCTCATAACTTTTAACATCATCAGCAAAACAATTCATGCTTCCAGAAATATTGTCATTGATGTCATTCATAAAAATAATAAACAAGAGAGGCCCCGAAACTGAACCCTGCTTAAAACATCACGCCATTTAGAACAGGGTTGGCAAAAACCCGGTTTTTTTTAAAAGCCCATGGACCCAAGGTTTTTTTAAATATAACCCAAAAAAAAACCAACTAAAGATGGGTTTTTTAAAAAGAAATGTGGTTTTTTTTGTCTTTTTTTAGGGAAAATGTGGGGTACTTGTAGCATATTGTAGAGTAAGTATATGGACAAAGCAAAAAAATTGTCTTGGTAAAAAAAGCTGGAAAATTAAGCGTTTTCTGAAGAAAAGAAAAAAAGACGACAAAACCGAAGAATGGCAAAGTTTCAGATTTTTTAGTTTCCATGATTGCCAACAGTTAAGGCAAAGTTACTTCTTGAGTGATAAAATCTATTGTTCGTTTGTAATTACTACTTTTATTTTTTTTGGATTTTACTTTGTTGTATTTCATTTTGTAATGCAAAACTACTGTAGAACCTCAAGTATTTTAAATCCCTTTTTTACTGAATTCAAGCTTAATCAAGACATTTCTTTGAATATTATGTTGCCTGTTTTTCTATTTCTGTGTACAGAGTACGAAATATTAAACTTTTTCGTAAGATAATGAAAATACTGTACATCCTATTCCATTTTCTGTATGACCGTTTGTGAAACCTGTTAATTTCTAGAAAATATACTTTGTTTATTCAAGATTTGTGACTTGTTGGTTTGCAGAAAATAATTCACATGAAAGCCTTTTAGCTAGAGTAGTTTCCTCTGTACAATCTACAAATATTAAGAAAATGAGACGTGACAGGATTTAGTGAAGATAATTTGGGTTATTTATTGATCAGTTAAAGAAAAAAGTTAAATATAATTATTTAAAATCTTTGAAGCATTTTTTTAATGCTGTTAAGAGTTAAGAAATGCTATTAAAGTTCAAAATTAATTTTTTATGTCCATTGGCTGTGGTGAAGAACAAATAAAAAAGAAGTTTAAATTGTGAAAGTATTTAAATTAATTAATTTTTTAAAACATTTCTCGGAAAATTTTAAAAAACCCAAAAGTGGGCTAAATAACGGGTTTTTTTAAATGGTTTTTTTCAAAAAACCCATTGGGTCCAATCCGGCCAACCCTGATTTAGAATGATTTCACCTCACAACTACTCTTTGTTTCCTTCCAGTCTGCCAATTTCTAACCCAAAGTAAAGTTTTACCTCCTATTCCTACATCAGCTAATTTGCTGAGAAGAGCAACATGCAGTACCTTATCAAAAGCTTTCTGAAAATTAATATAAACAACATCCACACACTTTTGTTATCTAAAGCCAAGGTAACCTTGTCGTAGAAATGCAATAAATTAATAACACACGATTTACCTTTCCTGAAACCATAGTAACCCAAGTTCCTATACTAGAGCTGGAGAACGTGTTGCACATAAAATTATCTTGGTTATGTTGAAACTAAGATAATCTGTTCCTTTTGACTTGAGCTTTTATAAGTTGAAGGCTTAAAATCAGTAAAAGTACACTAAGTATAGTAATATTTAATTACTTTCAAGTAAGAAAGAAAAGGACACATCCCATTAAATTTTTCAACTGACTTTAAAATTATTTTTATGCATTATAGCCACATGTTGCTTTTTTATAGTTTCATATTGTTATTTTTCTTACTAATTTCTTCATAATATGATAAAATACTAAATATTACTTATTAAACATATTTCTTGTTTTTATTTGAAGTGGTATCTTTAAACGTGTAGTTAATTTTTTTTAAATAATGCAACACATTTTTACTCTTGTGTAAATACCAAAATTTTTTCTCTGAAAAACTTTTTAGATTAAAATATGAATAAGACTTAATGACTTTTACTCCTCTGTGGCGAAAGGTTCCTCACCTCTAACCTGTAGTAACAGAAAAGCACCAAGCAGAATACATTTGACTATTAATAAGTTTCAACATCAGTTTTAAATTCTGCCATTAAACTCATACTGTGAAATAAAAAAAAAATATATAATTTTATTTTTCCATTCTTTTGCTTTTATTTCGAGGTGTTTGGTCACTCTTGTCTATTAATTAATGCAGTTTCGATATATGTAAATAAGGCTTGGGACATATACATGTTTTCCACATCAACTCAGACACGAGTGAGATAATGTTAGTTAAAATAATTCACTGATTGGGTATTTTTCCTCTTCCCTGAGTTTATGTTATGTAAATAAACTGAAGGTACAGACACTTAAAATCTTGCACTTCAATTTACTGTAACTTAGGCCCTTTGATAAAATCCTATTTGCCATCTGCTTTTGCGAAGCAAGACTTGAAAAAGACAGAAAAAGATGTGTGACTGAATTTGTAGTTTTCATGACTCATAAAATTCTAAAGGTTTAAAAGAGAGAAAAAATATTAACATTCTAAAATTTCTAATTACATGATGAAGTTAGACAATATCATGTGCTTTTACAAACTCTAAAATTGAATAGCAGTTCAAGAACTATTTAATTAATAATCATAATATCTAATTTTGATGCATAACAGGAACAGATTCCTTACAGCTGAAAAAAAATCAGTTGCAGAGTTTACTTTTGACGTGTACAAAAGAGCTCAAAAATATATTATTAACCACAAGTTGTTCTGAAAGAAGAACAGAACGTTATGGAATATCAAGGCTGAGAAAGAGTAATTGAATATGCATTAAATAAGTAGAAATGAATACAATAAAGTGTGTACTAATGTATGACATTTTGAATCTTGAATACCTTCATATCGCTGATAATGAACTGAAACAGGCCTCCCAATGCACTGCATTCTTTTTCAGTAAGAGACTCCATGACAAATCTAACGTTTAATTGTTTTGCGTAGATCAACAACGTTTCACGATCCTTATTTTCAATAAAGTCATTTTAAAAATTGAACATTAAACGTTCACAATCTAAACATCAAAATTTCATACAGCTCTTCATTTTTGAATATGACCTGATTCTGTTGTACTAAGAACGAAACTATTTACGTTGAAACATAGTAAATAATAAAATGAAGCTTTAACAATAAAGGCATCTAACTTATGCTACTTTTAAAAGCGCAAATGACATATATACACAATTTTTTTTCTTCTGCAACACCACACTCCAGAGAAGAGAAGGAAAACGAAAAGCATAAAATGGAGGGAGGAAGGGAGTAGAAATAAATTTCGTTAAGATCTATTGCTAACAAAATATAAACCGTCCAAAAACATTTTTAGTTATTTTGAAAAGTTATATGATTTAAAATATGGAACATTAGTTTTGAAATAAAATAATTTTAAATTATATTAGCAAATTTAATTCTTTCCCAGAAATGATAATTTAAACTGCGACCATAGTGTTGTCGGTAAAGAAGAAGTTGAAGTTATCTGTAAACAAAAAACAACGTGCTCTTTCTGCTGTACGTCGAAAGCGATTTATTTTTTTGTTTACTATTTTGATGTCGTAAATCTAATGTAAAGTTCGAAAAGGTTTCATTTTTCTTTTGTTTTTTGTAAACTATTTCTCGACATTATGACCATTCGTTCTCGTAAGTAGATCAGGTTATTTATGGTATGGTTTAATTATGCAAATATTGGTAAATAACATTGAGCATCCAGGCTACATCCATACACATCCTATAAAAATCGATTACTGAATTGATGAGATCGGTATGAAATGATAAAAATCTGGATGCAGCTTCTTGTGTCGCAAAATCTTCAGGTGTTCAACATTTTAAAATACATGTACGGGCAGTTCTCAAAAGGTGGGAGCAAACACAGACCTCAACTTTGAAGCTTCAACACCAAATAACTTTCATTTTAATTAACTCAAAAATTTTTGAGTTAAATTATAATACTGTACAGAGACAAGAATTGACAGAAATTATGGAAAAAATGCTCTTCAAATGCCCTTAAAAAATATTTTCTTTGCTAAAAGGCACAATTTTGGACATACCAAAACGTTAACTGAGCAAATGTACCATTAAAAAAATTTTTTTTATAATTATTTCCATACGTTTCAAAAAAAAATTAAAAGTATGAATCGAACACTGAATAATTTTTTGTTAATATTTTACACAGATAACAAAAGGAAAGACAGATTATTTACTTTGTAAACGATTTTAGAAAAAAGTAAGTTTGAAGTTTGATGCATGTCCAAAAGTAACGATCCTTACAATGCTATTATTTGAGAACTAAGTATATGATATTTTCGTTTTAAAGGTATTTATCGATCCTCAGAATTAATTTTTAATTGTTTAAAAGTGTTTTCATAAGCTTTTATGCAGTATCTTAGAAGAAAAATAATTTTTCTTAAACATACATGTGATATGTCCAAATGGCGTTACGATCTTGACGCCGATAATTCTGTCAGTTTATTCCTAATTTTTGATGATCCACTGTCTTCTAACCTCAATAAAGAAGGTTATTATAATGTTATCTTCTTTAATCCATTGGTATTTTGCATAATTAATACGTTGCACATTGAACAATACATCAATTACAGTAGAAACATGGCTGGTTATGATCGAAACAAAAGCCATTTTGCGCTAAAATTGCCAAGCAAACCTCCGTTGGCGACAACACAGTATACGATAAGCTAAAGGTTACCAGAGGGGAATTCCAGTTTGACAAATGTAGTTTATCGTCAGCTGCATTAGTTTTGGCGACTTTATCACCTGCCCTAGCATTTTTTTTTTCTCTTTTCCCTCTTTTATTATTTTAGACTTTTTTTTCTCTTCTTTCTTTTGGAAACATAACTTAACGATCTCCAAACAGAAATACGAATTTCTTTTTTCAATATTTTTTTTTAGACATTGTTTTAATTCTTATGACATTAAAAAAAAATTCATTATTAAAACTGATGTCACTTTTTACATTTGTATTATTTTTAATTTGAAGCTTTTTTTTTACCTTTCATCAACTTCTTCAAAATCATTCCAAAACTTTATTATATGTAAAGAGCAGTATGTATAGCCATTCAAGTAACTTCATTAATACCCTCTTTATTTTTAAGTTGCAAAATTCAAAAAGTAGTAAATAAAATTTTCATTGGAAAAGTTAAAAATCAGATTAACAATTGTCAAAAATGGTGAAACTTACATTATGATGATGTCCAAAATCTGTTCCCCAAAGACTGCCGATTTAATTTGCTAATTAACAATTTTTACAAATACCTGCTGTCTTTTCATGTTCATATATTGTGTTCTAGGTATGCATACTATAGAATAAAAGCAAAATTGATGTCAAATTTGAAAATTTTTGAAATTGCTCAAAGTTAACTTTTTTGTTCCCACCTTTTGAGAACTGCCCGTACACAAAAGATGAGATGTATATACAAAATATTTACGCTGTTACAGGTTATCTTGTTCAAATACCAAAAACAATCCAAATTTGTTCTATCATTTGACCATTTGTTTTCAATGTTATTGAGTTTTTTCCCCATCCTTTTTAAAAAATATGTATTTAACAGAAAGCTGCTTTTGTTTAATACTCACTTACTGGCTTTTATGCAAATGTGCGAAATACGCACACATATTAAATATGTCCACTAATTCATTTTAATGATACAGTAAAACCCCTCCTAACGGACACCCCTCTTATGCAGACAATTTTTAATTCCCCAGTTCCAAGGCAAATAACATTATTAAACTCCTCTTCTGGGGACACCCCTTTATTGCGGACAAAAAAAAAAAAAAGTTCCATTAGTGTCCACATTAGAAAGATTTTACTGAATATAATTCTTCCCTGCATTTAAATTTAGTTTTTGTGGGAATAATAGAAAATAATACTCATGTACAGAGAAATTAAGTATGTACAGCTTCCTGATTAATACAAATTAGTAGTTTTCTTGTGGGATATTAATCATTAAAGAAATGCCTGTAGAAAAATGTAAAGATAATAAATTTCCAAGTGCATTATTTTATGCTAGAATTTTCAATTTTATTTCCATGCGGAAAACCGCATGGAAATAAGCTCCTTCGTGAAAAACATAGAAAAACTTTTTTTTCTCAAAATTTACTCTTAACTGTGCATTAGAATTATACTATTTCTTTCATTCTGGATGTTTGAGAATCTATTGTTATAAAAAGAAAATTTTATTCAGTTGCATAAAATATTTCTCAGGATTAATCTTAAAAACTTTTACTGTATTGCATAATAACATGATTAATATTGAAACAAAATTCAAGTGTTTTGACTTAGTAGCTTTTATTTTTCTTCCCAAAAGCAAAAATAATTCCAGGAGAATTTTCTCTTGCCGCCTTAAGTACAAAGTATGAAGCTGACAAAGAAGGAACTTATGTTTTGCATTGTGCTGTGAACAGGTATTTAGTCTTTTTATTGATATATAGAGCTTTCTTTGTTTGCAACTTTTTTTGTTAAGAAATTTCTTTTTGAATTTTAGTGAGAATGAGCATGCTGTTGCATTATCAAACAATCTTATCAAAGTTCAAGGAAAGAATGTACTAAATCTTACAGGTATTTAAATTTAGTTTTTCGGTATGAATTTAGTTCAATATGGAAATTTAATGCTTAATATTTTTGTGACAGAGTAAACACAACTGACTACTTTAAATACCAAAATACAGCCAGACATAAATCACCATCTTCTTTTCTGTACGATTTATTAAGTATTAGAAATTAAAATTTCAGATTAAAAAAAAAAAAAAAAACTCATGAGATCAAAATATTGTAATTATTATTTGAATCAATTTCAAAAGTTTGTTTTTTGCATTGCTGGGAAAAATGCTTTGATAAACTAACAGGGAATTTCATTCTTCATTGTAGCTCAGTGCAAGGTTACATAGTAAAAAAAATATATTGCTAAAATGCCATGAAATTAGCCATAAGTGGGTTAATTTGTGTAATGTCTGCCATATTTCTTAACTAATTATACCAAAAGAACATATTCCTGTCTTGCAATATGCAAGATTTATTGTGTGACTACTGATTAATATTTACTTAACCCTGTTCAAATATTTACTTCTAACTTCTTAAGTGTATCAATGTTAAAATACTTGGATGTTTTCGGGTTATGCTGACCCCTTTAACTTAAACCTTAGTCATAGGTTTCAGAGGAGAACAAACTAAAAAATATATTAGTACATAATGTATTTCGGGATGATTACAAGGAGCATATTTTTAAAAATCTTATTCACACAATTTATTTTTGAATAAAGGTAAATGTTTCCTTCTCAAATTTATTGGTCATGCTTTAGAAAAAAAAAATAATAAATAAAAATAAAATGATGTTTTGTATAAATATTAAACTTTTTATTAAAAAATATGTATTTAAACTTTGACATTTTCTACAATGTATATGAATGAAAACAGGCATGATTTAAAATCATGTGTGTAGCTGTAGGAAAAGTAACAAAAGTAGGAAAAGTAAAAATTGTACCTAACTACTGCTTTGCTAAGCAGTAGTTAGGTACAATTTTTAATTAGAGATTGAGATTAAAATATTTCTTGAAAATCCAAAAAAAAAAAAAAAAGCACAAGTATTTCATCAAATGCCTGAAAGACCTGGGTATTTGATCAAAATCTCAGGTGGGCTACCTTCTTTAATAAGAAAATAAAATAAAATAAATACTTGGTTATTTCAAACCTTGCGTGAGATACACAACAGATAATGGCAGGATTTGTTCTGACGAACAGACAGGCACATCTGAATTGTGAGGCAAAGAACATTTAACGCTAGAACTGCGGTAGGGGTCAATCTGATCCAAATCGAATTTCATTTCCATTTTTTCAAAAATTTTACAAGCGGAATGACTTGAAACTTTTTGACTTTTTCTTAAATTGTATAAATATTAACCTGTAAAAGAATTAGCCATTCAGAATTTTTATTTCCGAGATATTAATTCTTATACCTAAAACTGCAGTATAGGTCAAAATGACCCTTTGCTTAATAGATGCAAAACGAAATGATTCTTGGAATCGATAACAGTTAAAACTGCTTCCCAATTGGTATGAAAAGGACCTACAGTAGGCACTGAAGGTTAAATGGGTCAAGATCATAGAACAAGACAGGTTACTGATAAGAAAAAACTAGCTATTTCTCTTTCTTTTGTTATGTGACACAGCTGCGTTTATACTGCTGGTTGCAAACCATTCTTGGTCTCGGCAGAAAAAAGTCAAGAAAACGTCGTTCGCTTTCGATCAAAGAAGCTCTTGAATACATTCAAGAGCTGTCCAAAAATGAGTCCGAAGATGAAAATTATATCTTTGCTGAATATGACTTATTCGGGGAAGAATATGCCCCGTCATCGAACGAAGAATGTGAATCGTCAGATGATAATTTATCTGTTGATTTTGCGACCCAATATGACAATAATACAAATCACTTATCTGACAACCAATGTGTAACTTTGAAGGCAAGAGGAAAAAAGCATAAAGCAAAATCTCCAAATATAACACCAAAATTGGTAGAAAATGGAAACATTTTTGGGGTAGATGGATCAAAATAGAAAATTATTTCTTCTGAAACTAACGATTGAGGAAGAATTTCACAACATAATGTTTGTAAAGAAGCTTGCGGCCCGACATCGTACGCAAAGCGGAACATTGATGATGAATTTGTGTCCAGCTTGTGGAGACTATTCATAAATGAAAGTATGCTTCGTCACATAAAAATGTGTACAGAAGAAGAAGCTCATAGACAGCTGAGAAACAATGATTGAACCCAAAAATGAAGAAATTGATGCACTTATTGCAATTTTATATGCTCAAGATTTTTACTGCGCAAAAAGCCTAGAACTTGACAGTTTATGGTCAACTGTTTGGGGTCCTCCTTTTTTTTCGTGAAACAATGGCGAGCAGGGCCAGATTTGGAAGTGTGGAGGCCCCTAATCAGGATTCGAAAAGATCATCATATTTTCGAAAATATCCGATACTGTGATATATATCCGTATATTTTGATATATATATATATGTATATATCCGATATTTTCAACCCGTGAAAGTTAGGATATTTTGTAAAAGTTTACGCAGTGGTTGGAGCTCCGACCACGGGAGCGGATTCAGTATCCGACCTATGAATTTGAGCATGCACAAATAGTGATGTGGATCGGGTAAATGCCCAGCGGGTAGGTAAATATTTTTTGGGTATTTACCCAAGGCCTGGGTAAATACCCAAAACTGAGTATTTTACAAAAATTGCAAAAAAGTGAATGGGATTTTTTTTAAAAATCTAAATGTGAAATAATTGCTAAAACTGATAGATACATATATGTATTACACAGTTTATAATATTTTTTTATTGAAAGACTTGATGAAATCATGAAAGAAACATATGGTGAACCAAAGAATCTTTCTTTTCAATGTCATAATTGAAGAAGTATAAGCAATTCATTATGAACTTCAGGATTTCAAAATCACAATCTAGGTTAGTCATATCCAAAATGAAGAAAAAGGAAGCATGAGGGATGTTTGGAAGAATAAACTGAGAAGATATTAAGACTATCGTGTTATTTATTCTATTGATATTTAAGTGATAACATGGAAAATATAGAAACAGTTTTCACATTAATAAGCAAAAAAAAGCAAAATATTCTTTTCTGTTGCCTTGCTCATTTGCATTTGCTCCCCTGTAGGGTGGGAAGGTAAATATTTTTTTGGGTATTTTTCCGAAGGCAGGGTAAATCCCCTAATAATTGCGCATTTTGCAAAAACATTTTAGGTGGTATTAAAAGGTGACTATTTTCTTTTTTAAACATAAATCCTAAAATAAAAGATTAAAAATTTTAAATGTTTATGTACATTATGTGTGTGTGTATATATATGTGTGTGTGTGTGATACAGAATACACCTGAACAATTGAACTAAGTTTGGAGGAAATTTCTGCATAACATATAGGTAAATAAATAGTAATAATAAATTGAGCGACATTTCGTTACATTTTGATGTTGTGCAGGGACATATTACTGCGTTATAAAAGACTAGGACCTTAAAAAATTGATGTTTGCTTTTTTTGTAACCAGTTTATCTTTTTACTTTTTGTAGAATGGCTTTTTATATCTGAAATTTGGCTATCGACATTGATCAGGCATATCCAACACATTTAATGTGAATATCATATTAGATTGCTAAGCTGTTTCACACAATAATTCTTTAAATATGTGATCAAAATACAATTTTTGGGCAAAAATTTATTGTTTTGTATATTGTTGGTTGTATACAGAAAAGTATTTTAGTTGAATATAAATTTTTGAAATAAATACCCGGGTATTTACCCATTTTGGGTATTTACCCGGGTATATACCCTGGGTATTTACCCCTAAAAGTAAATACCTGGGTATTTTACATCACTATGCACAAAGCATTTAACGGATCGACAAGCTCCCTTCGTATACTTTTAAGTTTCTCTTCATTCGGATTGTATTTGACTGAGCATTAGCAGGGTGACGACAGATCAGGGAAAAGTCAGGGAACTTTTCTAATCAGGGAAAAATCAGGAAAATATCAAGGAATTTTGAAAAAATAACAAAAATTCAGGGAAAATTGATTAAATGAAGAAAAATTTTTTTTTTTTGCTTTGCAAAATTAAGTACCCTAATTTACTATGCGTCTTCCGCCAATTATATGTTGAGAAAAAAAGTAAAATTAATGAGCTGCGATTATACACTGCTGCATATTTGTGCATCTTTTTTTCTTAACGTCTAAGTATTGAATCTTAAATTATTAAACATAGAATGAACTTCCTATGATTGCTTCTGTGTCTGTGAAGTTATTTATTTTACGTAGCACGATTTTACCTTTCACGAGTTCCAAGCTACGTAAAATAAGCAGCCCTACAGGCAAAGAGGAAGCCATCATTATTGCCTTAGCTCCCTTGCATTTACTCATTGTCTTAAAGTAATTGAAGTACTGAAATCACAATTTCAAGAAAAATCTTTGTTTTATAAATTAGTACAGATAAAAGCTTAAAAATTATTACTTCTTCTCGTTTTTAATCTATTTGTTGAAATTGAATGTTGAATGAAAATCAATTTTGTTTTTTGCCATCGTATTATTCGCTGTCGCATCAGATTGTACGAAAGGTTTTTTTTTTCAGACTTTAAAATTCTTTTATTTTAAAACCAAGTTATATATATATGCGTCAAACGTCAGAGAGCACATAACCTAACTTTGCCCCCAAACCTTGAGGTCCTTTTGGTTCAGTGGTTAAAGCACTGGGTTAGTATCACAAAGGTCCGTGGTTCAAATCACGACTCGAACAATCATCGTCCATGTCATGGTGATCCGTACGCCGCATATACATATATATTTTAAAATTAATTGATTATTTTTTGCATTTCAATGTTGTTTGTTACAAAAGTAATCTAAGATTTTTTTCCCCGACAAATAAGGAAATCATTTGAAATTGAGTTACCTCGTGCACATAAATATTTTTTTTTTGTTATTCTTGCAGCAATAATTATTGTGCTTGAAAATTTAGTTCAACATTATTTCTATGTAAACTTTTTAGTTTTATCATAATGAGATATTTCTTTAAGAGTGTTTGGAACAATTTCTTAGAATTCTTATGTTAACTGGTTACTGGAAGTAAAGTATTTATTTAGATTTCCTATAATGTTTCCCTGTAGATAATTCAATGTACTATTTTGACTAAAAAAGAGGAGAATCTTTCCAAAATATATTTCTAATTAACAGCTTAAAATGTTTTAAACACTGCATTTTATGCAATATGCAATGATTTTCAAGTAGGGCAAAGCAAGGAAACCATTATCATTGGTAACGTAAATCAGAGAAATTTGGTGAACATAATCAGGGAAAAGTCAGGGAACTTTTTTTCACAGTTTTTTTCGCCACCCAGATTAGGAGCTCGTTGTTTATTCTACTCGTGCGAAAATGGCACCGTCTTGAAACTATATTCTGTGGTGAGAACTATATTAAATTGCAGAACCATAAACTCATTTAATAAGCTATTTTTAATACATTACTAATGGTATAATTTAGTTTCAGATCATGAAATACCACAATAGTAAAGAAAATACTACACCAAAGCTGTAAAAGATTCTCAAATACACTCTCTAACAAAAAATTGATGCACCAAGAAAGCGTAGTCAGAAGTAAAACTTAAGAGTAAAGAAATATTTTTTAGAAAAATGTCGAAAAAAAAAACCATGACACACAGATAAAATTATTCATTCATGGTGACATTTTTGCTTTGAGAAATTGCTAATATTTTTCTCAAAAATAAAGAAATGAAAAAAATTGTTCACATTTACCCCCCTTTCCCCTATACTACTTGAGTGTTCACAAACAATTTTTAATATAACATAATTAAAAATTGTTTGTGAACACTCAAGTACACTTATACTTCAATAGATTTTATCTTTTTTGATATTTTCTCAGAAAAAAACATTCAGATTTATATTCATATCGGATTCTAGTAAATATGACCTATTTCTCTTTATTTTGATAGTAAATTTTTTAATTTTCAACTATGTTTTTACTGCAGAAATCGCAAAAAACTTTTAGAGGTTTTTAATTAATATCTTCGTTAATTAATGTCATCTAAAAATGCACCCTAGCTAAGAATACTCTCTATCAAGTCTCTTTTCGAACATTTTTCTCTCTCAAAATCAGTCCATCCGTTTAGGTGCTAGAGTGCCACAGACAGATACAGATACACGGACACGTCAAACTTATCACCCCTTTCCATTTTTTGTCGGGGGTTAAATATATTAGGGAATGAAGAAAATCGCTGCACATATATACTCAGAAACAATGAACTTTCATGTATAAAATTAAACTGTGAAAAATCACTATAATTTAAACAGCTATTGCTTTTTTAAAAAGCAATATTTTTAAAGTGAAAAATTAAAATCAGAAATATCTCTTATTCTTCTCAAATTTTAAACATAACTACGCATGTCTGTCAAAAACAGCCATTCAATATAAAAATTTCCTTCAAAATAATATCAAACATAAAGGGGTCATAAAGGGACTTTAAGTTCGAAAAACCATGTTGTGGTTTCAGTTGGCTTGGAACGACTTTTAATTAATGTGATTGATTTGTAGTGTAAAATATAGTTGAATATTTTTTCAGAATAAGGAATCCTTATGTGTTCATAAAAATGATCAATTTTCACAATCATCAAAAACCCAACCTTGTATTTAAGTCATGAGTGGTGGCAAGGGGATTATATTTTAAAATTCTGAAAATTGTTTTTTATGATAATAATTAAATAAGGGAGAATGGAATTCATTTTAAGTGATTAAAATGAATTCTTGATGATAAATTACTTTTAACCACAAAGTATATACCAAAAAATATTAAGTCTCATGTTCATAGTCTCAGCTACTTTTAAATAAGTGAAATTTAATTTATAATGACTAATTACAAAAGCCTGGCGATAAGTGAAAAACTAATTTGCTGAAATATTTTTACGAAAATGGAAATATATCTCAGAATTTGCTTTAAAATAAAATAAATTCAAAAATAAAGCAACGAATTTTATTTGTCTTAAATCGAGTCCGACCCTCCATCCCATCGTAGCGACTTGGAGTTCGGAAATTGTCGGTGCTCCATTATACGGCCGATGATGTCGACATGTCGCCCTCAATAACTAAATTCTCATTAATGTACAATTACATATCATGTATTTCATTTTAGTATCCATTTTGTTGTCAGAACCGTCATTTCGCTCAACGTATTTTTATCTGGTATTTTGCTCAGTCGGCCATATATTTTAAGTCCAACCGCCTCGAATATGAATTGATTGATATCCGATTCGAGCTATCGCAACTTAGTCGGATCGGATCCAACACCCCCTTTGAGCATGATCGGTTGGGTCAGCTAGATCCGACCCATCGGAGGCAGTTCTGCTTTGCGCATGCACCAAAACTTGTCGGTGCTTCATTACGGATCTGATGGTCGGGTCTGTAACACCTGCCAAAATTTTATTGTGGAGGCCCCGGGGCAGTAGCCCCGCCTGCCCTCCCCTTAAATCCGGCCCTGATGGCGAGAGACAGGTTTCGAGAAATTTTGATATTTTTACGATCAAAAAACAATTGGATCAGAACATTTGAAAATGGACAAATTTTGTCTAATTTCAAAAATTTGAGACATGTTTACTGAAAATTCTATCAGTTGTTATAAACCCGTAGCCTACATTACAGTTGATGAACAACTCTTACCCACTAAAGCCAGATGCAAGTTTACACAATACATGCCAAATAAACCTGACAAATTTGGGATAAAATTCTGGATTGCCGCAGATGCCGACACAAAGTACATAGTGAATGGTTTTCCATATCTAGGTAAAGATAAGAATTGTCCTACAAATCAGAATCTTTGCGAATATGTTGTCCTGAATTTAATCAAACCGTTTGAAAATAAAGGAAGAAATGTCACCATGGACAGTTATTTTACAACTGTGAACCTAGCAAAAATTTTAAAAGAAAAAAAGAAAAGTTGAATTGGAACAGTAAAACGAAATCGTAGAGAAACGCCTACAATTGTAAAAAAATTGAAGACACCCTTGCATGAAACAACATTACTAAAGCACGATGACATCACCATGGGAAGCAAAAGAAAAATGTCATACTACTTAGCTCATTGCATCCAACTGTTCATATTGACACTAATACTAAGAAAATGTTACCAGAGGTGGTATCATTTTATAACTCTACAAAATGTGGTGTGGATGTCGTAGACCAAATGGCTCGAAAGTACACCGTAAAAGCTGGTTCTAGGAGATGGCCTGTTCATGTCTTTTACAATATCCTTGACCTTGTGGGAATAAATTCTTGGATTTTGTATAAACAAGCCACAGGAAAGAACAGTTCAGGAAAAGAGTTTCTTCAGCAGCTCATCAAAGAACTGAGACAGGGTGGCGACAGATTAGGGAGATCAGGGAAAAGTCAAGGATCTTTATTAATCAGGGAAATATCAGGGAACTTTGAAAAAATTACAAAAAATCAGGGAAAATTGATTTTATGCAGAAATTTTTTTTTTTGCTTTACAAAATTAAGTACTCTTAATTCCTTAAGTATTTTCCGCCAATTATCTGTTCAAAAAAAAAAAAAAAAAGTAAAATTAATGAGGTGCGATTATACACTGCCGCATATTTGCATCTTTTTCCCTCAATGTCAAAGTATTGAATCTTACCATAGGATGAACTTCCTAAGATTGCTTCTGTGTTTGTTAGGTTGTTTATTTTACCTAGCTTAAAATTTCCTTTTATGCTTTCAATGCCATGTAAAATAAACAACCATACAGGGAAAGAGGAAGCCTTCATTAAAGCCTTAGCTCCTTTGCCTTTATTCCGTTGTCTAGAAGTAATTAGCGTACTGTAATCACGATTTCAAGAAGAAAGCTTTGGTTTTTGAATTAATACTATAAAAGCGTAAAAGTTATTACTTCTTCGCGTTTTTAATTTAATTACCAAAATTGAACTTCAATATAAAAAAAACTTTGTTTTTTGCCCTTATATTATTTGTTGTCACCGCAGATTATAAAGGTTTTCTTTTCTTCAGACTTAAGTGATTCTTTAATTTTATAACCAAGTTGTATTCTTCTTTTATTTATTTCGAAATTAACTAATTCTTTTTGATTTTTTTTCTTACATTTCAAAGTTGTTTCTTACAAAAGCAATCTAAGATTTTTTTCGTTGCATACTGAAATCATTTGAAATAGAATTAACTTGTGTACTTAAGTAAATATCTTTATTTTTTATTGTTAAAATGCTGTATTCATTCATTAAAAACCTAGGTTCTTGATTAGAGAAAAGCTCCCTATGAATGGATGTCAAATGGTTTCATCAGTTTTGCATAAATACATCAATTAGTATTTATAAGAATAACTACGTTACTTCTATTCTTTCACTATTACTTGTTGCAACAACTATTATGCTGTTTGAAACCTTAGTTCAAAATAATTTCAATTACTTTTTAGTTCTATTATAAATACACGTATGTTTTTAAGAGTAATTTTAAAAGTTTCTTAAAATTCTTATGTTAAGTGGTTTCTGGAAGTAAAGTTTTTTTTTTTAATTTTCTCGAATCTTTCCATTGTAGAAAAATTTAATATACTGTTTTGTAGGGGCTTTTTTCCCCAAAAAATTGACTCGATATGTTTTTTTTTAACCATTTTAATAAAAAAGTAGCATCTTTTTAAAATATATCTCGAGTTCAACAATTTTACACAACTTAAAACGTTTAAAATACTGCATTTTATACAAACATACAATGGATTCAAGTAGAGAAAAGAAAGAAAACCATTATTATTGGTAACGTAAATCAGGGAAATTTGGTGAACTTAATCAGGGAAAAGTCAGGGAACTTTTTTTCACATTTCCCGTCGCCACCCTGTGAGAGCAACATACATTTTAACAAAACGTAAAAGAACATATCCAGACATATTGCAAAGCCGAAATTTAGCCACACTGACATCCAGATCCGAAAAAAAATATGTCAGTAGTTCCAAAGAGAGTGTGTTGTCAAGTCCTAAAATGCAATAATAAAACTGTTGACAACTGTTTTGACTATAAAAAAACCAATATGTGGCAGGTGCACTAAGTGTATAAAAAGGAGCTGTGTTAATTGCATGTAACACACGAAGAATGTATCCATATTGCTGCTAAGAACTTTGTCATTTTAATTTAAGCATTTTTTGTAGATTTATTCAAAAAAAAATAAGCAAGCAATACAATTAAAATAAACCACGGAATGTTTCCTTCTTCCTAAAATTACAGAATTTTCTTTAAAATATTACTATTTTTAACATGTGCTAAAAAATTTACACTACAAAGTGAAATGAAGAAATGATTAAAGTTAATGGGAGAGAATTTTATATCTTACTATTATATTGTATAATCTTAGTATTACTCTTGCTCATCAAAAATATTTTTTTACTTCTTTCTAAGCATCAAAGAACCCATTTTAAGCTTTTGGTCAAATTGACCCCTGCCCACGGTTTTAGGTATGCGGAAATTTCTGCGGTTCTAGTGTTAAATAATTATATAAGCTATTGACTCAATATATTCTATTATGCTAAGTTACACTTTTTTTTAAAATATTTTAAATGATATTATTAGTATGTTCTCTATTTTGTGTCACTGAGCAAAATGTCTGTTTGATAAATTGGATATATATGTTCTCTATTTTGTATCACTGAGCAAAATGTCTGTTTGATAAATTTGAGTCAAGGACCTGGCCAGAGAAATTTCGGTCCATTTAGGGACCCTTCACAAAATTTCTGGCTTGTAATTCTAGTACTATGTGATGTGTCAGATATTTATCTTTATGAGAAAAGATCTTTGTTTTTCTAAAATGTTATTGCTCCTAAATGAAATAGCAATGCTATATTTTTGCAAAAGTATTTTTGTTGCAATTCTGAACAGAAAATAACATCAATTAATGAAAATAAAAAATGTATTGTTATACAATTCAAAAGCTATTTTTTTATAACCAAAGATAACAAGAAAATTTTTTTAAAAATATCTCCTGTAAGAAATAGCATGTGGACAATTTTTTTTTTTTGCTCCTACTCATGCTTTTGTTCACAAGTATTGTTATTTTTAGTTTTGTACTATGAATTTCTTCACACTATATTAAGCACAATAATTTATAGGTCACCAGAAGACAATCACGGGTTTAAAATTTAGTTCTGGAAGTCCCAATCTCCTATTGTCAAGTTCTTTAGATGGCAATGTTAAGTAAGTTTCATTTTTCTTGAATAACATTTTTTTTTTGTTTTTAGCTATTTTCCTAAAAATAATATTAACTCCTTAATCTTTTAGTGCATGGGATATCAGAGATCAGAACGGTCTTGTCCTTACTTTTACAGGTTAGTTTTTCAAACTAAATTATCTTAAATCCATTGCATTACTGTGTAGTTACACTTCTTTTTTAAAAAAATGATATTATTAGTATGCTCTCTATTATGTGTCACTGAGCAAAATGTCTGTTTGATAAATTGGAGTCAAGGACCTGGCCAGAGAGCATTTCGGTCCATTTAAGGACCCTTCACAAAATTCCTAGCTTGTAATTCCAGTACTATGTGATGTGTCAGTTATTTATCTTTATGAGAAAAGATCTTTGTTTTTATAACTGCACCATGAATAGAATTTGTAGGACCATAGGGCTGTTTCTTGGTCATGAGTTAAAATCAAAAATATTAATATAGTGAAGCATCATTTATAACATTTTCTCTCTTTTATACGTTTTTATCATTTATAGGTTTTTTAAATTGTTCCCTGAAGAGTCCAATACATATTAACGCATTTTCATTATACCTTTTTTCCTTTATACGCTTTTTTCATACAATCCCTTCATAAACATATATAAACAGTGCTTCACTGTGGTATTAAATTTATCGACACCGGTCCTATGTGCCCTGTGGTCCAACGAGCCCCAACTTTCCCTAAAGGCTATAGATAGAACACTCAATAAATTAACTAATTTAAAAAGAAACTGATTAAAAGCAGAAGATATATTCCATGGAGTGAGAAAGGTTTGTTTGTTTGGGAAAATTTTGGAGATTTATTCCTAACTCTGCACTAACTATTCTGTGGGTTGAAGTACAGAAAGTTTTCTAAAGCTTATTAACACACAAGATAACACAAGAAAGATTAGTGGCACAAAGACTGGAAGTCACACCCAAGGCATGGGTGAGAATCGAACCCACAATCTCTCGCTTAGAAGGCAAAACTTCTACCACAGAGCCGCATGAGAAAAGTACTTTTGGATTGATGAATTCAATAAAAAACAGTACAGTCAAAACTCGTTTAACACGAACTCGCTTAACGCATAATTTCACTTAGTGCTAAATAAATGCCATTTCCAGACAGATAAAGCTACAAATTAGTGTTTAATCAATCTCGTAACAGGAAGAGGCATTAAATACCGCATTAGACGAAGAGAATTTTAAGGTCGTCAAGAAAAAAGAAATCCTCGTACTTTTACATGAAATTACTTTCGTAAGTTGAAAGATCTGCATTTGAACACAAGCGACATGGATGGCAGCGAGAAAATTCCTCTCCTTGTGAAGGGAAATCGGAAAAACCCCGTTGCTTCAAGAAAGTATGAACTTTAGCTGAAGACTGCTTACAGTAAAAAAGCTTTTGTGAACAGTGAAATCTTCATCAAGTGGTTTGACAAACCTAGATTTAAAATTTCATCGTGAAAAAAAAAGTCTAATTCTGGGCACCTGTTCTGCCCATGCAGAGGTTTAAGGTCTAAACGTGATAAAGTATTTTTTTACCTGTCAACACTGCAGCAAAAATCCGGTCTTGCGATCAAGGAAATATCAGATGTTTGAAAATACATTGTTGTAGAGAAATGGTTCAAATAGCCTTTCCCTGTTTTGAATTACTTGTGTTTCTTACTTAAATTATAAATTTTAATGCATGAGTGCATATTTTTGTACAAATGTACTTAGGTTCCTATATTTTCTGAGACACAAGAACAAAAAAAATTGTCTGCTTACGCAAAATCTCTTAAACGTAGAAATCGGTTAACGTGAAATTACGGTTAACAAGAAATATTTTGCCGTCCCCCTCGAGTTCGTGTTAACAAGGTTTGACTGTAGTAATAATAAATAAAGTGACATTTAAAAAGTGCACAAACCTTTTTTTTTTTGAAATAATATATTTTTTCAAATCTTTCTAATTTATCAGTCATAAATTAACTGCAATATGATCAAACATTTAATTTCATAATTTAAAAAAAAAAAAAAAAAAAAACCTTGAAGCGTATTAAGAGTAAAAATATAATTTCAAACAGAAATGATTCTTTCCTTAGATTTACAAACAGTAATCTAAAAAATTAGAAAGTTAACAGACTGTTGAGCTCTTTTCTCATCAATTTCGATACTTGGATGTTCTTTTTATGAACATATTATGAACTCACTCATTAAGATTGCTATTTTTAAGACATAATTATTTAAAATTTTCCCTTGTTACCCCGATTCACAGAATTTTTATTTCCAGAAAGAAGAAATTTTATCCACATTAAAGTGCCTAGAAAGAGTAGTGTGCCGACCGGTGCTTTTTTCTCCGCAATTCTTGAAGACAAATTTTATGAAAACCGCTAGAGGGCAGTGTGGTCAGAGTGCACGTTTAATTTCGCGGTGTTTACATTAGTAGACATGGGATCCTTCCTAGGATCTAAATTTTGAATGTGTTTTACTTGAAGCTTAAAATGGTCCACTTGCATCCCTTTGCTTCTCACTGCCTCATAAAGCCTAGCAATATGCATATACATTGCAGTAAAATAATTATTTACAAAAATACAGCTGGAGAAATTAAATGTTTCTAAATTTGTAGCATTTTCTATGCTACGGCCAATGTTAAATTAAGGGGTCATTGAGTACCCTCTTAAAATTTTAGTAAGAAGCTAAAACTTTTACAGCATAATGCTATTAATAAGTCTAAAAAAAAAAGGGGGGGGGGGGTGTCCTGGAAGTTGAAAAAGTTTTTTGAACCACTCTAGTATATATGTTTATGTGTCTTCTGTTAATCTAAATATGCAAATATGTATATTAGTTATTTACTTTTTTTTTTTGAAAATTATTATTATTATTTAGAAAATAGTGATGGTGACCTGAAACCATTTTCAAGTTTTGACTTTAATTCAGATGAAAGAATTTTGTGTGGAGGAACAGAGCTTGTTAGAGAAGACGCATTTTTAATATTCTGGTATATTTTTCTTCTGATATATTTCTGTTAGTTTTAGTAATCTATATATAATTACTAATATGCTTAAAAATTATTTGATTCATGATGGTTTGAAAGTAGCTCTGTAATTTATTAACCATTGAATCTATGTTTTATAATATAAATTTGAAATTTCATTTTAACAAAAAAAATTTAGTGAGATTGGTAAGCTGTCTTATTTGCATTTATATTTCAAAGTTTGGTATATTTATGCAGTCTGATCTCAAATTTTAGTTTCTTTTGACAGACCTTATGTTTATTTTTCAAAATGTAATTTTTATTTCACTAGAGCCAATTAGTTTTGTTATGAAATTTTGAAATTTTTTTCATGCATTATTTTTTAAAAATTGTTTTTCATTTCCTGAATAGAAAAATTCATTGTATGTAAAACTATTATATGCTTGGCTACTGCAGCGCTTGCATGTGTTCATGTTTGAGGTGTAAAGCAATCTTTTTAGAAAAAAAAAGACTCCCATTTTTTGAAACTAAGAGCTTTAATTCCCAAAATTAAAATATGCATCAGCACATTATTCACGAGAGATTGTCTCAGTATTGCACTGTATATAACGATTGACTTAATAAATAAAGAAAAATCATATTTATATACTGAAAAATAGTTTCGTATTTTTGCTCAATATGCTTTGAGTTATGCAATAAAGTGAAATTAATGAGATACACTAAACCAAAAGCAGATTTTTGCCCAAATTATAGCAAAACACTAATTTAACACATGACTGAAGGGATTGAAGAAACACTGAAAATAGACCAAATATTGAATATGCAAATGGCAAATGAGATCAATTTTAAATATCTAAAATAAAAAAAATTCATTTAGCTTTTTTTTTTTAAAAAAAAGTGAATGAATTAAGGTTTTCTGTCTCTTCAAAATGATATCCTTTATTATTATTTTTTAAACTTTCTATTGTGGTTGATTTCAGAACTATTATGTTTGATAACAAATGTAAAGGTTAAGATCTAAAATAATTCATTTTAGTCACAGGAGTTTTAAAATATTAATTTTTTTTTATTTGATTAAATTAGATATAATTATTTATTTGTTTGCATGGCTAGGTAGCTGAACGTTTTGATTCATTTTTCTAGTAATTTGGTTACTCCTGCACTCAGAAGAGTGATGTAAATATTTTTTTTTTTTTTGTAAATTGACTGAAGTTTTTTTGAGAAACCAATTATTTAAGTTAAATTTATCTTAAAATCCAGGGCTGTTTATAATAAACATCTAGGACTCGACCAATGGCATTTTTTGGCCGATGGGCCGATGCCGACTGTTGGCCGATTGTTCAAAGATGGCCGATGGCCGATTGTTTTCCTCCAAATGGCCGATGGCCGATGCCATAGGCCGATGGCAAAAAAAAAAAAAAAAAAAAAAAATCCAACAGAAATAAATTGATAAGATTGTCAGGGATTTAAAGGATCATTAATTCTTTTCACTTTGCTTCCTTGCTCCAAATAAGGAATTGTAATCACAAAAAAAAAATCAGATTTCTACCTAAATTTCTATTTTATGATTACCCAATTTAAACTTCACAAGTTTTTTCGGCACATGTGTACATGCATATGTATCTAAGAACATATAGATGACCAAAATATCCATTTTGAACACCTCCTTAGTTAATTATCGCAAATTCTTTTGTGATGTCTTTATGCGCGAAAACTTGCATCACTCAAAAACGTTATGAAATAGTAAGTTGAAAACTCATACGCACGTAGTATGATCTAAGAGTTTGAGGACAAGTTGTATAAAACCTTACCCTGAATAGTTCACATTACCAAAGTACATATATCTACAAAATAGTCACCTTGAACGACTATGCACTTATGCCAACGTTCGTATAGCTTTTAGAAGGACTCCTGGAACACATTTGTCGCAACCTTCTGTAAGGCCTCTTGCGCTGCTGTTTTAACTTCATCGTGGGGAAGAAGTCGACTTTCATGTTGAGGATGCACTGTTCGATTGGTCAATACTCTGATATGACAAACATATAACATAACGTTTCGTCGGACTTGGCTCCGTGTGACTTTTGCCTGTTCTCAGCAAAAAAACATTTGCATGGGTGCCGCTTTCTTCCGTCAGGAGAAGATAAAACTGCATCGCAGAAGGTAGCGAAAAAGTGGCTTCCAGGAGTGTTTCTAAAAGTTATATGAACACTGGCAGAAATACATAGACCCTCAAGGTGACCTTTTGAAGGTGGATGTGCTTTGGTAATGTGAACTATTCTGGGTAAGGTGTGATAGTACAGCTTGTCCCTCGAACTTTTGGATCGTACTACGTACAAATCTGTACAGGGTGTAGTTATGCTTCTCCTTTTTTGACTGCTGTATGATGGAAGACAAAAAACAAGTCAAAAAAAAAAAGAAAGAAAGAAACAAAAACAACGAGACTGTTTAATAACCAATTGATTTGTTTTCTTTTTTAATTGAACATATAACTAAGATTTCAGTAATATTGTATTAATGTATGGATTTAGGTACACTAAAGATAGTTAAAAAACATTAAATTATGTTGTTTAATCATTCAAAAAAATAATAATAAGAATAAAACTATGAAACCGTCAACAAATTACGCAATTAAAGTGGAAAGAGTGCACGTAGACATTTTTTAGTCATCAAATTAAACAAAAAAGGTAACAGATAAATTACAATATTAAATCCTAACAGGAATATTTTATACTTATTTAAAGTTTATGAACAGAAAAGTTTGCATTTTTCATAAAAGCTGTAACAATGACACAAATTTTACGGAAAAAGAAATAGCCATGAAAAGAGCGAGGTTCTTAAAACGCAGCCAAAATAAACAAACTCAATATTTACACCAAGTTAATCACTAAATACATATACTACTTGATCTGATGTTTGCACACGTAATATTGAACAATTTGATTGTTTAATCTTTTTTGAAGCACTAGAAACAAGTTCAAATTAAATTTTTCAATTTAACAATAATTTTCTGAAATTTAAAAAAAAATGCATAAAAGAAAATCCTTGAAACTTTTCTACAACATAGTATTAAAAATATGATGAAAACAAAAATAACTTATTCATTGATTTCATATAAATACATAAAAATAGTTATTTACAACAGAAAAAAAAATCGATCGCTATTAATGATGCAAAAAAGATGGCTCATTACGGAATATAGGTGAAACAAGTATAAGAAATATGCAAAATGACATTTCTTGACCAAAATAAATTATGGTTAAATATTTAAGAAATGCTTGAAACCATGAGGGTGGGTTAGGGGGGTCAACCTCTGATTTTGGAGTAATTCACAACATTAAACTTTTGCCCCAACTTCGGCCCCCTTTTTATAGTACAGAACCGCTACCACCAACGCCTTGAAAGAGTTTCTGAATCTACTTCAGCACTTCCAAAAAAAAAAAATTCAAAAGTCCCTTTGAATTCCGAATTATGTCACCATTCAAAACGTCTTTAATCAATTTCTTACATTAATGCTCGAAATTCTTCCTAAACAATAGATAAATCTTGAAAAAAAAAATCTAATTTTATGAATGGTGTTAGTTTTAAACAACTCGGAAGTACAACTAGAATTTAATTTCAGAAATTGAGGGAGTGGGAGGAGGGGCACATAAGTGTTCTCGGAAATATAAAAAATAGTCGTAAAAAATAGAGTTCAAAATAATCATAAACATTGAGCAGAAAAACTCTTTTAATACTTGCACCCGAGCTTGTTTTGATGTGTAGTGGCGGATTTAAAATAGAGCAAATGTTGCAATTGCGCGAGAGGCTCCATAACCATAGGGGAACCGTAGGAATTACAAAAATGCCTATGATAAATGTTTTACAACTTCTGTGATAGAGAAATAGGGCCCCAGAATATATTTCAACGGGCCTCAAACTTGTAGCTCCGCCGAAGCGATACAGAAAAAAACTGCAATACTGTGATTCATATACAAATATCGAAAAATTAAAAATTACCGTCGGTTCAACGGGGATCTAACAAAATGAAACAAAACCGGTTTCGCTATCTCATATTTGTTTCCATGGTCTCCAATGCGGCAAAATATCACCAAATGATCATCAGTCTGAGACACTAAATTAGTTTTGCATTGAAATAAGTAATTAATAGCCACAAAAAATAAGTAAATAGGCTTTTTAGAACACCCGATCGAAAACAAAAAGGAAAGTGCACAACTGGAACATACACACACCCCACATGCGAAAATTTAGCATTCTACAGCTTACCATTTTTGAGTTATGACTTATGAGAGGTACATACGTACATCCAGCTGCAAGAAACAACGCAACAATTAACTTGTTCGGTACCTGAACGCAGTATTAAAAACTCTTTCAGGGGTGACTAAAATAGAAATTCATACTGAAATTTAAGTAAACAATTTTATACGAAAACGGTAACTCAATTTACTTTGTATTGAAAAGTAAAACAACAAAGGTCCATTTTTTTTTTTTTTCAAAAACATCGGCCAATTCCATGTTTCCTGCAAGTTAGCATCGGCCGCCGATGCCGATGGCTAAATTGTTGAACCATCGGCGCCGATGCATCGGCCAGGCCGATGCATCGGTCGAGTCCTATAAACATCTAAATAATATTTTAAAATAGATTATTCACGTATTATAAGCCAGAAAATACAGTATGTTATTTACATGAGCAAATAAAAATTATTCTAGCAAATGTTTTATTTTTTGGCTACATTAAAAATATATATTGTGTCTCATTTTTAAAAAGACTTCTGAAGTGACTCTCACTTTCCAAACATTGACTCTTACATCTAATGTTAGTGAGTCAGCCTAACTCATAGATTTTAAGTCTAGAGGTAAGTTCTGCTACTGATTCATGTTTGTTGCAGGGATGTGAGGTCAACAAAATGTCTTGGTGGATATTGGAACTCTCATACAGATGATATCACTCAAGTAAATGTTCAATTTATGAATTATTTCATTATCTTTTTCTATATATGACTTTATTTATAGTTTCCAAACACTTTTTTTGAAAACATCTTTTTTAGTTGTACTGAAAGGAACACCTTTATTCAGCCTGTAAATTCATATTATTTCTTTTCTTTTGAGAGGATTGTTTTTTTTTTGAAAGTCAGGTATGACACCTTTAATCATCATAGATATGTTTCATTTAATATTTTTGTTTTTGAGACTTTTAGTATTTTGTAATAATCAATTTAAAAATTGTTATGTTCTCTTAAGTTAAGAATACTTTGGGAGGTAGGGAGGGAGGTAAACTGATCTAAAGTCCAGTTATGCACTTAAGTAGGTTTACATGTAACACAGAGATGCCGAATGCTAATGGATGTATCCATTGTTTCTGCGGAAAAAAATTTAAAAATAATGTTACAATAACCTTATTTTTTTCATTATTTCTTGAGTTTCAGTGAAGCACGTGCATCACTTTAACTAAGTCAGGGCTCGTTTTCTTTCTACTTTTATTACATTTTCCTATTTAAGTAGGAAATGTGTCGATAGATATAAATATGTTTATCATAGACATCTAAAATGCAATTCTAAAATTTAAAAAAAATAATTCTCTTATGAGCCGTTTTTACACTTTTTGAGTTGTCACTTTGAGAATTGCTATCTCTTTGCATCCGCTTTGAGAATCAGATTTTTCGAATTTTTGATGTTTAGTAAGCTTTGTTAAGAGGTAAACAAATAAATTTTCCTTTTATTTTTATTGAAATCAAGAGATTTAGAAGTTTTTGACGAATGTCCAAGATTTTTAAGAGTTTTAAAGAGCTAAATGCTCAACCACTGCTTGAGTTTTATTTTTTTGTTTCAATTATCAGGGGTCAAAGTGGTCCTATATATCCTATATTTCCTATATTTTCCAAAAAAGTATGAAAATCGTCCTATATTTCCTATATTTTTGGAAAATGTCCTATATTTCCTATATTTCTGTTTTTTATCCAATTTATTTCTTTAAAACAACAGTAAACAAACTATCTGACTTCGGATTTTTCGTCAAAAGTACGATTCAAACGAATTTCAAATTAAAAAACACAACTCACTAAATCCTGCAACAGGCATCTTCTCTCATTGGCCACAGCAATATGACGTCACTGTAGTGGGTGGAGTTTTGAAAACGAATTCTGAAGTTGGTTTTAGAATTTTGCGTTTGGCAACAGCACTTTCTTTTGTTTTCCAGCATGGTTTTTTTAGTTTTGTTTTCGTGTTTTTTTTTTGGTTTTTGTTTTCGCGGGTATATTTTTGTGTTCAGTGCATTTTCTGATCGGAATGTTATAATAGCCTTTTTGCAATCTTTTCTTTTTGTGGAATTTTATAGAACAAAATATCTGTATGTTTGTGCTACAAAGCATTGGTTATTTCCTGTTAGTTCTCAACAGAAAGACGGTTTTTATTTATTTATATAAGCTATGTTTGTGTCACTTCTATCCCTGCAAAAATTGTGAGTTGCTGTGTTAATTATCAATAAATTTCACTTTGTTCTTTTTTTTTGTCTACAAAGTACACTTTTTTCAAAAATTATTCTTTCAACTACAGGAAAGTCATTTCAGGTGTAAGTTATAATTTTGTTTGAAGGTTTTTTTTAAAACAAAATCATTGATAAGAATAAATAAATAATATGTATGTATTATTTCTTTTTTTATTGCAAAACTATTCATATAATGTGTCCTATATTTGTCCTATATTTTTTGTGGAAAATGTCCTATATGTGACAAGTCGATCACTTCTACCCCTGAATTATTTTAAATATGTGCATACAAAATTTTCAACTAACATATATTGCGTAATTTAATGTAATGTGGAATGTTGTATAGGTATTAATATATTTAGGGGTTCCCATCTCCCAGAGAGTGATGCCACTGAGCCCCCCCCCCCCCCTCCCTCCTGAAAACCTACAATAATGTATTATCAACGGAAAAAAGAAAAAAAAACACAAAAATATCCACTTTGAAATTTTGTTATGCAATTCATCCCCCCCTTCGCTCCCCACACACAAAATTATTTGATTTTTCACAAAAAAAACCTGGACAGACCCCTGTTTAGTAGTCAGCGCATGTTTGGAAATATCAGGTGCCCACCAAGGACAGGGGAGCACGAGGTCATCTGATTACACCGTTAAAACTTTTAGGTGGAAGGGGGGGGGGGAGTAATTTGAGAAAGATTTTGGGCTCCGTTTGGGATGGTGGTCTCATTTTTCAGAGGGGAGTGCTGCATAGAATTTAGGGAGGTGCACCATTGTCTTTGGGAGGAGGGGGGGGGAGTCACCTGTTATGTTTCAAATCAAATTATTTAAAAAAAACTCTTCTATTATATATTTTTTTTTAACTGAAACCACACGCAAAATTTTGCTGACGGATTATGACATTCTAAAAGCTTGTCGCAAACAGCTACGAACTTTCTGCCCCTGGGAAACGTTACAAGTTTTACTTATAATTTGAATTTTTGGAGTATACAATCTAATATTTTTTCTACATAATTATTGTACATGTCTTTTGATTCCATGCTTATGAATGATATTTCATTAGAATTTAAAATAATAATAAAATTAAAATAACAGCTTTATGCCCTAACAGCTCTAAAAAATTGTAAGTTTTACTTATAATTTGAAGTTTTTGGAGTCGACAATCTAATATTGCTTCTACATCAGTATTGTACATATCTTTTGATTACATGCTTATGAGTGATATTTTATCTGAATTTCCAAAAAAAAAAAAAAAAACTCCAAAGAGATGTAATTTCTAATAACTTGCTTAAGAAGTTGAGTCAGCCCAATAAAAAAAAATGCATATAGTACTCCATTTAAATACAGTTGGCTCTCTGTTTAAAGACTTTCAAGGAACCACAAAAAATTGTCTTTAAGTAGAAATCCTCCTTAAATAGAATGCTTTTAACACTATAGTGGACCATCTGGGACCGTAAAAAGCCGTCGTTAAATAGAAAGTTGTTAAATAGAATGTTGTTAAACAGAGAGCCAACTGTATAATGATGTTTCTTATTTTGTTTGTTCATTTATATATTTTTCGTGTAAGATATGTACTGGGGAGTTAGAAATATGAAAGGAAGATTTTCGTGAAAAATATTGTTCAATTACTTTTTAATTGTGTTTGAATACTGGTCTTACATTTTCCTACTGTTTTGTAAAAGTGTCCTACTTTTCATACTTTTTTGCAAAAATATCCTACTTTTCCCACTGACTTTTTAACCGTCAAAGTGCGCTATGACCCCTGCTAAGTCTATCTATTATTTTTAACCTATTGTTTTCAAGTTAACTCTTGTAACCATCAAATTATCACATGTATGTTTGTTTTGTATTGCTAATGTTATTCCACTATTCTACTTAGGTTTGTTTTCATCCTTTTCATACTTCATCAATGGCAACAGCATCTTTAGATGGATTGATTAATGTCTTCAATCTTGAGGAACAGTGCGAGGATGACGCTTTGCTTTACACATCAAATGCTGAAACATCAATTGTAGGTTATTGTGCTTGATTGATTATGACATTTTAGGCTAAAGTTGAACAGTATAATATTATACAGCTTTAGTTATTAAAAATACATTGGTATTGCTACTTTGGCATCCAAGGAAGGACACTTGATCAATTCCTAATGATTAACTATGTGTAATTGTTCATGCTGCATTTAAGATTTTGCTACTTAGACTTGCTTTATGTAAGTAAGTTTACTAAGTAATCCAATATTAATGTGAATTATATTACTTAATAAAAATCCTATTCCGTCCTGTGATAAAATTAATACAGTATAACTTCGATTTAACAATACCCGATTTAACGATTTTCTCAGTTTAAGGATACATCTCGCTGGTTTGGATTTGACAGCATTGAATGTCTATGCTCCTCAATTTAACGATGTCCATGATTTAACGGTAAATTTTCCCAGTCCCTTCACGATCGCTAAATCAAGGTTATACTGTAATTATAAAATTTCAATTGACTACTTCACTAAAATTTTATGCAAACGCATTTGTTTACATTGAGATAAAATGGGGGGGGGGGGGGAATGTTTTGTCGACTGTGGTTTGAAGTTTTTTTTATTGAAATATTGACAATAATTTGTGTTCCTTTAAAATTTTAACTGCTAAACAGAAAAGATCTATAATGTTTTATTTGTATTTGTTAGAAACTTATGTTACATGACATTACTTTATCAACTGGGAAAATCCAGTTTGACTATGGCTCTTTAGATATTTATACAAGAATATATGAGCTATTAATGTTATTATTTATTACTGTCTATAACTTTTAGTTTTGGTATCAAGTTCATGTGTACTAATCTGAGAAATGCTAACATTAATGAATATACATTACCTTTTCCCTTAAAACTCTTTATTTTATATGTGTTCTTGGCAGTCAAGGTTGTGCTGGATTACAGATCATCTATCCTGTACAACTACTACCGAAGAATATCAGCTGTGGTCAGAAAATGAGGTAAGCTATAAGAATTTAATTTTCTATTTTGCATTCTTTTTATACCACTAGGACATTGAAAAAGTTATTAGTATAATTTTAATGAAAAAATTTAATAATTTAACTGTTTTTACACATTATTTATGCACTGCTCATTAAAGGTTGAGACCAGTGATTAACCATTTGTCAGTGGCAGCTAGAAATTTTTTAGGGACGACTATAGAATGTCATGTCACTCATTGTGGCAACCTACAATTTGTTATTATTTTTTTTCAGAATAAAAATGTGAATGGCAGATGCGTCAGTGCCGATTATTAAAAAGATAGCTGCCATTCTTTTTCGTTGAAGAGAAAAATCAAGTTTTAAACCCTTCAAAATTAAAAGTACAGTATATAATCCAAAATTAAAAAACAATAAGACCTGTATAAATTTTAAAATAAGTCAAATTTTGAATTGCTAACCGAAAATTGACCAATAGTTATCATACTATTGCCCAAATAAATGTTTTAAGAAGGTTTTACATTTTCATGGAATAACTACCTCGTACACAGTGTGTAAACCAAACACTTTAGTACAACAATTAAGGATTAAATTTGAGAGATATGGGGCAAAAACTTCTAAAAAATTTTCCTGAACAACACTCAAAAACCTGGCACAGTTTTATCTTAATCCTTTAATCTGAATACTAAATTAAAAAAAAAAAAACTGTCAGTATCTAATATTATTTAATACCTATTGTGTAACTGCTAATTTAGGACTTTAACTTGAATAACAGCTGAACTGTACAAATAGTGCTGGAGTCCAAATTATAGATTAACAAATTGTTGTTTTACATTTGGTTGATTGTGTGGGAAGTTATGGTTTACAAAAATCCATGTAATAAGATAACAATAAATGAAAAAGCAAAATTTTATTGATAATTCAAAGCGAAATCAACAACAAATGGAAAAATTGTATTGCTGAATCCTTGTCAAAAATTGTGATAGCAAATACAAAGCTTTTACACTTGAGTATTAAAATCCGATTGCTTTTGAAATATAATTCTAACGTTTCCTTTTTTTTAACACCTTTTTTTTCCAAAAAGCTGTAAAATGTTCTTGATGTTTATGTCTGAAATAAAAGTTTTTCTTCATCCATGAAAATTTTATTTGTTTTTAATTAAAAATATAGATATATATTACAGTGATTGTGATAAATTGGTGATTTATATAATTACCAATGATTATATACAATCACCAATAAAGGTAGGTAAATGTGATAAATTATTCAATATTTGTCACTTTTACCGGTTTCTTTATATAATCTCTGACTTGTGATGGGGATTGTAATAAATTTGAATTATTCTGTGAAGTCACAAAGATTTAAACTCCAAAAAATGAATATTTTCCCCACTGGAAAGTTTGTTAACAATTTAAAGATTGTTACAAAAGCAATAAAAACTTACTTGCACTAAAAATTAAAATGCTACTTTGAACAGATTTTTGATCAAAAATTGCTCAAGTCAGTGTAATTGATGAATATTTTCAGATCAAAATATTGTACAATAATGAATAATGCTTAGTTGGCTAGCATAATTTGTTTTTCTTTGTTTTGTTGTTATTAATAATTTATTTTTCATACATCTTTGTTTCTTTCAGGCTAGCCCATCCTTCTCAGTTTGTAAAGATGATTTTTCTTCTCAAACTAAGGTATGTTTGACTCAGTATTTTAATAGGATATTTTTTGTTTCAAATATTCTATATTATGCTGAATGTATTTACGTTTGTATTTATGTAACTCTTGTGTTTGCATCTGTAAAAGAAGTTCAAAATCTTATTATACAATTAACTATTTTTTTTTTTCAAAACATTATACAGTTGCAGGGATGTGCCAGCTGCGCCAAACTGCTCCAAAAGACCGCCAAATAAACTTTTCTGCGCCAAACTCAGACAAACTTGAGCCAAAAGTGCAATTTCGCATTTAATGTTGCAGTTCCTTCATTATATTTGGCAGTTTTTGCAGATTATCATCAAGTTTTTTCCTTTGTAGCTTGTCTTTACGATTTTTCGACTTAGTCCCGATTTTTTTGCGCATTTCAAAATCCGATTGCAGCCGCTTTTGAAAAACTCGATTGTTTTAATTTATTATGTGATTCTGTTCCTTTGACTTCAAAAATTTTGTATTGACCATTATTTTGAACAAATTCTTATCTTTTTTTTTCAGTAGAAGGGGGCTTGTAAGTTTATCTTCTTGAAACGTCCACTCGAAAATGTCAATCCAGTTGCATCTAAATTGGTTTAAGCAAATGTGTTCTGTAAAAATTAATATTGTTCACCAGTTTTTAATCTTGGGTTTCTTAAGATTTTAGAAAAGAAAATTGATCTCTAATTTTGGTTGGAGACGCTTAAGATAGCAAAAAGCGGGTAATTCTAATGCTCTGGTAATGAATATGCAGACATTTCAAGTTTCTCAGATTCAGGCATTTTTTTCCATATTCTTAGCCTTTTTTTTTTTCCTTCTCCTTTTTTTTTTTTTTTTTTTTCACATGCATTTTAAAATTCCTTTTCTTATGACATCATTTCTCAAAATAATTTTTTTTTGTGTAATTTCATCACTAATTTTTGATTAAATATCAAACAAAAATGAAAGGTTTTAATGCTGTCTTTGCTTGATCATCAGATTTGTTAATCAAGTAGTTCAGTATATAACATATATGCCTATATTTTAAGGTCTAATATAAGTAAATAACTTACACATACCAAAGATTAATTAATGGCTCTTTAAAAACTCACTGGTAACTTGTTGAGGTAAAGTTTTTAAATTTAATCATTCTTTTTACCCGACTGTGCGTGTGCAATGCAGAGGGTAATGTGTTTATGAGTCTATGTATTTACGTATACCTTTTCCTATGTATTTTGTTATTTACTTACATTGAAAATCTCTCACGTAACAATCCATTCCACATTCAGGATGCTGGAGTTAACTATGTTTCAGGAGCTTTCATATTCCTCCCAAACATTAACTGAATTTGTAGAAATATAAGCAATTTTTCTCCTTTACCATTCACTAGTTGTTTTGACCATAGTTATAATACCTTTAAAATTTCAGTTTCAATGATGTGAATTAAAAGCTTCTCTTTTGGACCTTTCTAAGAACTTCTCTTTCTTTTTGTCAAACAATTATGCATAATATAAATATTGTGTAACATATGTGTTTGTGCAGAGCATTTTTGTTAGGATATTTTATATATTCTCTAATTGCATGATTTATTTGTTTAATCTTACCTTACTTGCTTTTCTTCATCTAAGATTTTGTGTATTTTTATTGAATTTTTAATTATCAAGGTATGTTTTTATTTCACTTGAAATTTATTCTGTTTGCAGTGCAAAACAGACTATTTTATCGACACATTTAATATTGGAGAAACAAATTATTTAGCTACTGGCACAAATGAGTAAGTTTTGCATATTTTCAAAACATGAATGTGTATAATTACAATATAAAATAACTTTCTGTTGCAAAAATTCTTCAAAATCTCAGGCACTTGACAATTATAATTGTGTAACATAATCATGCATATAAAACTAACAGTATTGAGCATGAGTATGAATCAAGCTGAGGTATATTGCATATGTTTTAAAGATGCTTGTTCATGCCGTTTAACACTATGCATTTAAAAAGAAAGGCAAAGATTATATTTCTACATGTCAATATTGAAGATACCCAACCTCCAATGTCAATTTCTGTGATTCATCTTTTCCTCAATTTAACAAACCTGATGTTATTGCACTTTTACACAGTCAACTCGTGATAACTTGAAATTTTTGATATCTCGAAAAAAAAAGTATTTCCCTGCACCTTTATTGCATTTTTAATAAAATTTTATCTCTTTAACTCAAATTATTTTTACATTCTTTTTGGTAAATCGAATTTCTTTCCCATTCACTTAAAAAATTTTCAATTCCTCAAAACTCGAGTTTTCAAACAGCCTATGCCTTTTCTCCCCCATTTACGTGCTCTAGAGTAGAAAACCGTGTCCTTGGGCTTTCTCTTTTGTTGGTGATTTTCACAGTTGGTGTTCACCACAGGTATGTGGGAGGGGAGGCACGTTTCAGCTGCTGTTTTCTTTGGACAATGGTCGAGTTTCTAGAATAAGCATTCTCTCAACCTGAATGACAAGTTCCCCAAACACAAACCCTTTCTCATTCTAATCATCGTCTTCCTAGTTTATTTATTAGTGCTATAAAGAAGCTCGGGTTTTTTTCATTGAATTATGGCTACAAAACGAAAATGCACTACCCTTTCTATTGCAGAGAAAAAAAGGTGATTGATGCGGTTGAAAAAGGGGGAAAGAAAAAGATAGATATTGCGATGGAATTTAGCATTTCAAACAGCACACTCTCAACCATTCTCAAAAATAAAGAGACTATTCTTAAAAACTTTGATGATAATCAAGGGGATCGGAAAAAAATGAAGATTGCAGAATATCCGGAAGTAGAAAAGTGCTTGACAAAATGGATTACCCATGGCCGGACCTAGAACTATCCACTTGGTGGAAACATATTGAGAGAAAAAGCGGAGAATTTTGGGAAGCAACTCAGATTTACAAGTTTCAAAGCAAGCAGTGGTTGGTTTGAAAATTTCAAGAAAAGAAACAATATCACTTTTACAAAATTTGTGGAGAAAGTGGCAGTGTAAGTCAAGAAGTCTGCGAAGAATGGAAGAGATCGCCGTCTTTAATTCTAAAGAGTATGACGACAAAGATGTATTCAATGCCGATGAAACAGGTCTATTTTTTAAATGTCTTCCTGACAAAACAATAGCTGTGAAAGGGGAAGCGTGCCATGGCAGAAATAGAAGCAAGGAAGGAGTAACTTTGTTACTGTGCACCAACATGGATGGATCAGAAAAAATAAAGTCAGTAATAATAGGAAAATCAAAAAAGCCAGCATGTTTCGCTGGAAATAAATCATTTCCTGTGGATTATGAAGCTAACACGAAATCATGTATGACAGCCGAATTGTTTGAAAAATGGCTGAAAAATTTAGACCGTAAAATGTCTAATCAAAACCGCAGGATTGTCTTATTTGTTGACAACTGTACAGCCCATCCAAGCTCAACTACAACAAAATTAAAATCTGTAAAACTGGAATTCTTCCCGCCCAATACCACTTCAAAACTACAGCCGTTAGATCAGGGAATCATCCAAAATTTCAAACTAAAATATTGTCATCAAGTCCTAAAAAAATGCATTGCTGAGATTGACGAAGGAAGCAACCCTTCTGTAAATGTGTTGCAGGCAATGAGAATGGTTGATAAAGCCTGGAATTGCATTGAACAAAAAACAATAGCAAACTGCTTTAGAAAGGCAGGTTTCCATAAAGCATCTGCTGAAGAAATCCACCTAGAAGAGGAAGAAGAAGAAAAGGAAATCAAGGAAACAGTTGATAAAGAATGGAGTTTAGTATCGAAGCTCTGCAGCTAGATCCTGTAAAAACATTTTAAGACTTTGTCAGTGTAGATGATGATGTTCAAGTGTGTGGAAATTTATCGGACTAAGACATAGTTGACGAATTTCCACCACTCTTAGAAGAGGAAGATGATGAGATTGAAGAACTTACCCATCCAAAAAAGATCACCTTTGATGAAACAAAAAGTGCCATGCATGTGATGTGTGCGTTTATTGAATCAAGACCTTTGGATATGGACTCAAAGACATTAAATGTTATTTCTCATCTGGAGAATATAATTGAGGTGGAGAGAAAAAAGTGTACCCGTCAAAGTCTTCTTGACAGATATTTTAAATAAAGTATGGTATGTTCTTGTGTTCGCTTTTGTTAATGAGGCATACAAGTATACTTATTTTAAATGGAATGATTTTTTGTAAGATTTTTGATAACTTGACTATTTTATGTCTTCCCTTCAATTTCGAGTTAGCGAGAGTCGTCTGTATCAGCTTTTCAACTTCCTACATTATACACTAGTGATACCCGCACGACTTTGCCCGTAATTGAAAATTAAAAGGTCTTTTGGCTCGCCTGTATATTTACAAATAATGTATGGTGAATTTTCTTGCCAATTGGCTTGTTCCCATGTTATGGTTCCACGTTATGATAATTTCGTAATTTACTCGTCCATCTTATGATATTTTTGTTCTTAAAATTGGATTGGAAAAAGAAACACATTGAATTTTCGAAAACTCGCTTCAAGGTGCACACCCCCATGGTACAAACACACTTTGTGCCAAATTTCATGAAAATCGGCCAAACGGTCTAGATGCTATGCGTGTCACAGAGATTCGGACAGACAGAGGGACATTCAGCTTTATTATTAGTAAAGAAAATCACTAGCTAATGAATCATGATTGGGTATTTTCACCATTGACATACTGTTTCTTATTGACTTTACCATTTTTCTTTTTCATATAACACGAGAAAAAGCGCTCCATTCGACATCTTTTACATCATTAGGCTTACATTAAAACTGTTTCGGCTTCACTATCAGTTATTCTAGAGCAGAGTTTCTCAAAGTATGGTCGGCGAATGTATGTTGAAGTTTCGTTCTAATGAACATAGACTAATCAAATGTCAATCATATCGATAAATAATTCACTCTTTATTGGGGTCATGAATTCTATCAACTTTTTCATTCAGTCATAACATGGTAACATAACAGTTGACACTGAAACCTTTTTGTGCCAGGGTGGGAGGAGGGAGAGTCCAATTTTCTCGTGTTTTATAAGTTTTTAAAATGCCTCCCCCCTTTAAGAAAAAAAAAATCCGGCTTAACCCGGGTCTTTTCCATTCATCAAATTTATTCTTTCTCAGCAAATGATATCATTTCAGTCAATGACATGGAACAGGGGTTCTCAAACTTTCAGGTGCTGCAGTCCCTTTGAAGAATGACATGAGTTCACTCCCCCCCTCCTCTCCCTCCGTGTGTGCTTAATACAAGCAATCTTATTGGAAACTGGAGCTGATAATGATGGCTGAAAACAAGTAAATAAGGAAAAATCTAGATAGTTTCACACACAAAATTTAACTCAACTATTCAAAGCTTTATTTTGAACAGCTTACTACTAGAACATATGAAATCCAAGATGAAAAGAAGTAAATACAATTTTTTGAGATAATTTAGTATCTATGTGAGGTTGGCGTTCTTAACATTAATGAGAATGTTGATTTTATTTTATCTAATATACCCTAATCCCCCTCCCCATCGCCTTGATATTCTTTTGCACCCCCCCCCCCCCTTGTAGGTTGAGAACCGCTGATGTAGAAGATAAATAATTTTTAAAAAAATATTGAATAAAATGCATATTCAAACTGATTGCAGTTTAGAAGATAATATAAAGATAAACGTTATGGAGATATCCAAAATGCAAAATTCTTTCGTAATTACTGGAATAAATAATTTTTTAAGTAAACTGCTGTGCTGTAAGTTTTGCATTCAATTTTGTTCAAATTTATCCACTTACATCTCATAAGAGTAACGAAAATGAAACGACCGACTACTGGCTCATGCATGGCCGAGCACTGGGTTTCTATGGCCGACTACTGGAGCATTTTCTCGTATTAACAATAGCTTGGTTTTTTAAAATAAAAATATTTTTATTTCAGAAACAAGTTAGTGAATCGTTATCAGAAAGGTACAGCTTAAAGGTTTACATTGTTTTGTTGTTGTATTGATAGCTGAATTTTATAGGTTAACAAAACTCAACAACTGATCTCTTAAATGCCCGACTACTGGAGCTTTTACCCTATATCAGTTGATTTATGTAATTGCATTTGATTATTAAAAAACAATGAATGCAAATATTTCTCATTTTATCTTTTTTTTAAAATACATATATATATTCACTTTCCTAAAAATGCTGTTGAAAGGAAGTCATCAAAAATGTTTTGATTAAGCTCTATCATAAAAGTTTTGCTTGATATTTGCTTGTTAACTTTGATGGCAATAACAATGCCGTAAAAAAATTTATATCTGTGAGCAGAAATGTTGAACTGAAGAAGCAAGTAAAGCAATCTGAAATCATGTAACAGTTCCCACAATCTCAAAAGAATAACAATGATTCGTAATAGTTGGCAAGTGTTAGAGAATAAACAGCTCACTTATATTAGTTAAGGGAAATATAATAGAAACATCAAGTAGAAGTGTAACTAAGCAAAATATCTGAAGGTATTTCTGAAATGTTTTGATTACAATTACTTTATTGATAAAAATAATTACTTACTTTTATCAAATTCGTCTTCCTTTTTGTATGTCTAGGAAAATTCTTCATAGTTATTTCTTTACTTATTTAGAGGTACTGTTAACATATGGCAGAATGTAGGGAGTGGAGTGAAGCCATTTTTGACTTTAGCTAATGGCCATACTGATGTTGTCCGAACAATTGCATACAGCCATAAAGTAAGTGAAGGAAAGTTAAAGCTATTTCAAATTTGTCTTTAAATGCATTGTAACACATTATTCACATTTTTGTTCAACATTTTCAATGAATTTTTGCATTACATGCTCATTACAGCAATGAGGGGTGTGTAGACTAGGGATGTGTCATTCAGGGACGAGCCGTTCTAAAAGAACGAATCCTTAAAATGAACGGGTCAGAACAAGCTTCTAAAATATGAAAACCCTTTTGAAGAGTGAAAGATTTGGTACATTGCATTGATGCACTAATAATAAAATCGTGATTAAAAAAAATCTATAAATTACAATCAGAATAATCTTCAAATTTTTAACTCTCAATCAAGCGCAGATTTCCTTTTTCTGAATGCAGTGTAATTTATTTATTATGAACCATTTTTACTTTAGGCTTTATTCATTATATTTCTTTAACTGTTTTAGTTCATTTGCATTTTTGCAATATGGCTAATAGTAATATTTTGTGTGACTTGTTTAAGCTACTGACAACATGTTTGGACTTTCCAATTTCTATCCCATTGACCTGTTAAAATCCTTCTCGCGCTGCCTTTTGTTGCCAAAACTATTTCTAAACATTCCTTTTATCTCTTTTCTGGAGATCCTTTTGTCTACAACTAAATATCATCTATATTTGACTTTCTTTTTAACTTGCATGGCGATTTCTAAGTCTTAATTGTACATTCATTATCTTTACTATTTTAATAGAGATTATTACTGTCTATTTTTTCCGATTTTCATACTTGTGGCATTTTTTTTTGTGTGTGTGTTATCCCATAGGTACTATGGGACCATTGTGAAGCTCCCTAATAGCCAGATGAATCATGTTTTGTTGCCCATCCTTTTATGAAGTGATGAAAACAGGAGAAATATTTCACAGATCAGCATCAGTCAAAATAGTAAATAAATAGATATGTGACATTTGCATCTGGTTGTTTTTCAATAAATGTATAGAGTGACAGACAAAAGAAAAAAAGAAAACTTCTCCACTCTCAAAAACTTACTTTAAAGCAATTAATTTCTCACCGTGCATGAAAAATAATAATTTATAACTTTCAAAATTTTATATTTAAATAGATTTAGCATCTCTTATTAAAAAAAATTCCAGTTAAATATCATGAAAATTTAATAACATTTGGTGACCTAATGAGCCACATTTCAATTTATTCTCAGATAGGGAATGAATCATATGGGATTGTTGGCAAACTTGTGTCACTTGCCTACAATCACTCAGTGTGAATTGCGATAAAAACAGATTATCTGTGAATGATCTCTTACAATTTTCACCTGTCTGAGAATAATGCAAATGTGGCTCATTAGGTTGCTGCTAACTTTGTTAGTTTTTATGATTGCTATCTTTCCCGCATGCACAGTAAGAAATTAATTGCTTTACATGTTCATATTTCATCAAATTTTCAAAATTTTTAAATTTTAGTGTTATGATTCATTTGTATGCTGTCAAATTTTCTGAAAGTTTAGTGAGCCAGGACCAAAGTTGGCAGCATTTAAATCAATTGACTTAAATCGGTTGATTTTAAAAAAAAATTATTGGTGTAAATTAAATCATTAAATTAAAATCAGTTGATTTTTTTTTTTTTTTTGAAAAAATCATTGATTTAAATCATTTTTTAGTTTGGACACTAAGCTCTGATATCAGAAGATTAGTAATGAACTTAAATATTGGAAGAAATGCGGAACATATGATAGAAGTTTTAAAACCCATTGCTCATGCTATTGGTAAAATTCAAAAAGAGGACTGTTCCCTTGCCGAATGCATATGTCTATGGAAAATTTTGAGTAAAAATTTAGAAAAAGTGTTGGATAGGAATCAAATAGCAACAAACCTATATGAACAGATGGAATTTAGAAATGGAGTTAGGCAAGGTGACGCACTTGCATGCCTACTTTAATGTTGGTTTAGAGAAGGTCATAGAGGACTCAAAAATCAACACCAGAGGAACCATATTCTTTAAATCTGTGCAAATTTTTGCATTTGCGAAGGACATAGATATTATTGCAAGAACTCTTCCCAACCTGAAACAAGCATTCCTAGCCCTGGAAAGAGAGGCAAGTAAAATGCACCTTACTATCAACCAGAATAAGACTAAATACATGAAGTGCTCTAGGTTAACAGACGCTGCTCCTGCAAAATGGTACCTCTAAATTTGAAAAAGTTCATAGTTTTATCTATCTGGGCTCTGAAATCAACATTAACAACAATATTACTTCTGAAATTCAAAGGAGAATTGGTGCTGCCGTTAAATGCTTCTATGGATGAAAAAATTACTTAAAATCAAATTTACTCAAAAGGAAAACTAAAATTTTAATCTATAAATCTCTTATCAGACCTGTACTCGCATACTCCTCAGAAACCTGGACACTGACACAAAAAAAAAAAAAAAAAAAATGCCCTTGGTGTCTTTGAATGCCACATTTTAAGGGTCATCTTTGGAGGAAAGGAGTTTGATGGTATTTGACACAGGTGCTCTAATTTAGAGCTGTATCTTGCTTTTAAAGAACCTGATGTGGTCAAATTCATAGAAATTCAAAGATTCAAACGGGCTGGCCACCTTATAAGATTTAATAAAGAACAATCAACAAACAAAAGTTTTTTGACTAAACCTACAAGAGTTAGAACAAGGGGTTGTCCTAATCTCAGATGGGTTGATTTCCTTGATGAGGATTTTTCTACCATGAAAGTGGAGAATTGGTTAGCCATGGTGAAAAAAAGAGAGGCCTAGAAAAATATTGTTGAGATGACCAGGGCCCACCCAGGTCTGTCCTGCCACTGAGGAAGGAAGGGAGAATCAAATAGGTAAATAGCACGAAAGATACAAACAAGCAATTTATGCATTCCATTGTGCAGGAGTTTTATTAAGCCCCTCTGTCTTGAATGAAAATGAAATTTCAATTAATGTGGATGAAAATTATCAAGGTTTTGAATTTACTAAAGAAAAATGTCCAAGTCTTGTCAGCATTGTAGCCAATTTCCAAACAGGAAGTGGCCTATTTTAAAATTCAGCATTGATTGATAAAAATGTAACAGATTAAATGACCGATTATGACTGGTGGGGTTCATTTTATGCAATAGGATTTAGAGAGAGCCTCACAGAACCAGAAATCCAGCTTATACATCAAATAACAACAGCCGTAGCTTCATCTGCTGCAATAGAAAGACAGTTTTCATCTTTTGGTTTTGTTCATTCTAGCCTTTGTAGCAATTTAGGAGTGGACAAAGCATCAAAATTAACATTTTTATACCAACGAATAATTCCTTAGAATTCATTTTCTTAAAAAATGTTGTATGAATTGCAGGGTTCGTTGATATATATCAGTTGATATACATCATGATATATATACCTATCCAATATTTATTTTGAAAATATCATCATATTTTGATAGTTATGATATTTATTTTTTCAACTATGGTATTTTCAATATAGAAAGTATATTAATCATAGTAATATTGTTTTTTTTTGTTATTAAAAATAACCAACAAGTTATGTACTATATTTTTATGCTGTATAATAAACCATTAATAAAACAAAGTAATATAATATTCAATTTTTATTTGTATTTTATATTCATAAAATTATTAGTAATGTTGCAATTTTAATTTATATTAAAAGTGCCGAGTTAAATATTAAACATTAGTCAGAAAAAAGAAAATGTCTTACTGAATACACTGAGTAATGCATATTATTTATTTCTGAATCATGTAACTGTAAAAACAGCTAACAGAAGAAAAAGGAGTAAAACAGCTAATGCAAAATTACTCCATTAAAATTGACAGAAATGTAAAATGAAATATTAGATACAAAAATGAAAGAAACAATTTTACGCCTACATATTGTAATTATAATAAAGAAAATTAAGAGTGATTAGAGGATGCATTTACTATTTTGAAGACTTTAGTTTGTGCTGATTGAAAATATCAGATATATATCAAAATATCCTATATGCATCAAATTTTGGATATTTTCTAAAATATCGTGATATTTTCGAACCCTGATGAATTGTGATTTTTTCTCTTTTAATAAAAAGTTCATATTAAATGTTTAATTTGTTCTGTAAAATTTCCTTTTACAGTCAAACCTCCATATATCGAACTTTCACATATCGAAATTTTCTATATATCGAAATCCTAGCAAATTTCTATGTTCATTATGTAGAAAAATTGTTTCTATATATCGAAAAAATCTCTATATATCGAAGTTTTTTCAAGACATTCGTAGATTTTTTTTCCACTTTAGACTGTTTGTCTCATGAAAAATGAAGGTTAGAGGAGAAAATTACGTTCACTAAGGTTGCTACGGAACAAATAAAACATCTGGGGTTGAAGGGTGTGTAGTTAAGTTGTTGTTCTGTTCTATAAGTTCTTAAATTCCCTCAAGTTTATTTCAAATCTTAGCTGTAACCACTAACACTGTAAAATCAGTTTCAAATCATCCCTTTTGTTTGTTGATTATCATTTCTAGTGTTCTTAGCTTCAGTAAATATCATTCAAGTTAAGTAGATTGATTTTTTACTTTTCTCTCAATCTCATTGTTAAAACCAAAATCCCTAAAGTTGCAATCAAGTTGAATTGCCGAAGAATATGAAGATATATGGTTGGTAGAGTGGGCAGAAATAAGCCAAAATTATTTTTTTTTTTTTTCGAAATCAATTTTTGGATAGTGCGCAAAAATTGCATAGTGAACTAGTTAGCACTCACAAAAAATTTCTTGGACATTAAAAAATGTGTAGCCTGCGCTATTTGACACTAAAAAACCCAAAGGAAAGAGAAAAATGAATTTTTGTCGAAATTTTTTTTAAAACTAAATTCCAAATATTTTGCTGGAATGCACCGAAAATGTTATATAATGAGCCAGTTCGAGCCCATAAAATGTTTCATTGATTTTAATGAACATTTAACCGCTCCTTTCCGACATCAAAAATTGCAGAAAAATGAAAAAATATTGAATTTTTTTAAAAACCATTGTGAAAATTATTTTTCAAAATTAAATCATAGACTAATTAATTAAATACCACTATTAATCATAGTAATTATTATCACGCAATAGTACCATACATTTTCTAGAATTACATATAAAGATAATAAAATTTTGAAAAAGAAATCTTCAAATTTGATTTATAATACCTCATGCACAATGAATATTATTTTTTGGAATAATATTGTCCCTTGTTATCAAATGATGGAAGTTCTTTCCTAGCTTGAAGTTTGGCACGAATGTATCCATCTTGTGCAGTTTCATCACGAACTTTTATTGCAGCTTCGGTTATTAGTTTCACACAACGTTTCACAGTTTCCGTGTGTGACAGGGAAATTTCTCGAAAGTGTAGGCTGTTCTTCGCACATTTCTTACAATTGTTGGTCTTTTAGATGCATTGTAAGAGGTGGCTCTGTTGAAACAGTTTGCCCAATCAACTAAATCAACATAATCAATGGCTTCAAAATTGAGTATAGGACGCTTAAAAAATCGTACAAAATCCGAGCTCTTCGTCTTCTTATTTCTAGAGTTCAGAATGCTTCTAACAGCTAATTCCCAAATGTATTTTCTTAAGTCAAACAATATCGTCAACAGTAGCTGTTCAGGATGAGCGAAATATGCATGATTTGTTACCTTATCCACTTTTCCAATAGCCATTTTTCTTACTGTCCTTTGATCAATTAGAAATTGTTTTTCTCTATCAGGGACTTTTGCTTTTTTTCTGCAATTACACGAAAATAAATCTGCGCATTTGCAGGCACAAATGTCAAACAAAGTCGTAGCCTCTGCTTTAAATTTGCCTAGTTTTGGTTATAAAAGTTGCGTCTTTATATTCTTAGTATTTTTTGTTGCGCTATTATATTTAGAATAATAAGATAAAATCATGGTAATCTTTTCACTCTTCTTATCGAAACAAGGGGAAGGGAAGCACGCTCCCAAATATCAATAACTTTTTTTGCAACTACAGTGGCCACACTTGCAGAAGATGGTTGCTTACTTCCTTCTCCTTTTATTTGCATCCCAGTTATTTGATAAAATCTGATAATGTCCTCATATGTTGGAAGAAATAAAGCATCGGGAGGAGACATCTTTTCCAGGTTTAAATAGAAGACTACTTGTTCTTGCTCACGTTACTTTCTTTTTCGCGCGTTTCTACATAACAGTCGTGTTGTATACCAAAACAAAGATAATAATGCAAAGACATTCGAAATGTCTGGCTCCCGTTTAAAAGACTTCAGAGGATTCACATTTTTTTAATACTCAAGAGCTCTAACATATATAAAATAGTTATAAAATAATCTTAGGAATAATAGAAGCAGTTGAGGACCATTTATTATCCAGGAGAAACAATTGGAACCAAACATTAAAAAATTAGCATCTTATGTAACTATTTTTTATTTGAGTGTGTGCATTTTTTTAAATTGGCGTACAAATGTCGCATGAAATTGATTGAATTTTCACTTTTTTCTAAGCAACGTATTGCGTAACATTTCAGTATTTACTTACGTTGAAACTACTTTTAATTTTTTTTTTTCATTTTTCCCATGTGTCAGTCTTAAAGGAGCGTAGCTAAATATTCTACCAAATGTATAAAAGTCTTTGAGGATTTCAACTAATTCACTGACAGATACTTCTAATGTTTGCTGAAACTAGCTTAAAACTTTTATTTTTGAGCCCCCCCCCCCTTTTTTTTTTTTGAAAAAAGTGCATTTTTGCCCTTTTTTCAGTTTTTCAAGGTCAAATAGCGCCGGCTAAATATTAAACAAATTTAGCGAAATTTTTTATGGGTGATAACGGGCCCATATAGCAACTTTTCCGCACTATCCAAAAAGAGATTTCAAAAAGTTTTTTCGGCCCACCCTAATGGTTGGCGTAAAAATATAATTTCTTTAAATTTTTTAATCATTAACTTTCATTTCAGCAAATACTCGTATAAATTATAAATTGGGTTTCATTCACGAAAATTAGCTTTTATTTTAATGTTTTAGGATACTTTTATGATAAAATAAGATTGTTTCCATATATCAAAATTTCTATATATCGAATTTTTTTCCGGCAATTTGCTACTTTGATATATGGAGGTCCGACTGTATTTAGTTTGAATTTTCTAATAACAAAAAACGGAAAAAATATAGAATGCGTTTAGGTTGAAATTTAAAAATAAATATTTAAATTTAAATATAATATTTTGTGTATATTCTATTGATTTGTGTAGAATATTCCATACATTAAAAAGTTTATTTCTTATTATAAATTCTTCCATGCCTTTTCCAAAAAATATATAAATTTTACAGAAAAAATCAAATAAATCTGATTTAAATCCAAAAAATCATGATTTTTTTTTCAACTCTGGCCAGGACGAAGCTTTGCATGTTATCGAGTCAAAAATATGCGAACGAAATTGATAATTTTTGAAAGAAATGCATCAGCTTTGTGAATATAAGTGATACTTGCACAAAAGTCTAGAAATTTGTTATATCTAATAAGTAGGCTTGCCAGATTTCTGAAATGTTCAACCGCGACACCGGAATCCCCCCTCCCCCCCTATGTCGTTCAAAAGGGAAGCAGGGGTGATAGTGGACTCAAGTAAAATTTTCTGACAACAGGGTAAAATATTCAGAAAGTGTGAGGAACTCAACCCCTTCCCCTCAAAAATAATTTTTGCAATTTGCAAACAAAAATTATTGAAAAGAAACATTAAAAAATTTTTAAACAATTTTTCAGCTTTAGAATGTGTTGTCAGCTGAAAATATTTGGAAATTTCGGATCACAAACACCCCTAAAGGGAGCACATTGCTGGGGGCTGGTTTTTAGCATGTTTTAGAGGGTAGTTCATTCTCAATGCAATGAATAAATACTAATTATGAGCCTAAACCAGGGGTATCAATTAATGACAAGCAGATAAATATAAGCATTCTATTTCTTACGTGTTAATATTTATTAGTAACATACTTTAGTAGGAAGAAATACTTTAAATGAGGAATAAAAACTTTGAACAATATTTACATGTATTTTTCATCCGCTAGGATTTTTTTGAAAGTTTTTTTTGGTTTTAATGGTGTTGTAAAAATCCTCACTAGCTCATTCAATGTTAGTTTTACAAGTCTATGTTTCAAGGGACAAAGTAATTATCCAAAATAATCCTTCACAGTTAATTATTTTTATACTTTTTTGGTCATCTAATCAAATTTATCTTTTTCCGGGACCTGAAGTAAACCGGCCGGGACACCGGGATTTTGCCTCATTTCTTGAGAAATTCATAATTATTAATTTTTGCAAGTGGTGTAGTTTTTTTTTTTTTTGTCTGCCACTGTATGTGGCTGTTGATTTGGTAGGCCCCAGATTAAAATCCAATTTCTTTATTTAGTTGCATTTTCAATCGTGTTCATACAACCATAGTATATATTTGTCATTTGCTGTTTCATATGTATAAAATAAAATGACCCAATATTTGTAACAGTGTTAAATGGCCATCTTTTTGACATTAGATCCATTCTGCATTATTCTCCCTCTTTATTTGTAACACTGGTTTCTTATTTATAAGTTGCAGTTATTTTTGTGATCTGTGCTTTTTTCTTTTCTTTATGTAGGAATGAACTTTTTTTTTCTCCCTGACTGTTAATTTAAAAATAATATGAAGTTTCAAAATTGCTTTTTTAGTTTTAAAATCACTTTCTATTTATCTTCTTATTTCTGTGCATTATACAACTTAAATTCAAAATAATAGAACATCTGAATTGTTTGAACAAAACTTGTCCCTGAATGAAACCCCCCTGAAAAATGAATGCATGCAAATTAAAAATAATAAAACATGTTATTCACGAATGGGTAAATAAATTTCAACAACTTTGCAGATAGTATTTCAACAATTTATGAATCATTATCACATTGGAAAGTTGTATTGATTTTTTACATGGGTCAAAAAATTAGAATAATCTATTCATTTAATGTGAACTTAAAAAAAAAAGTAGCAAAAATGTTTGCATACCTTTTAACTGACATTTTGTCATAAGAATGAAGCTTGGCTCACGGATAATTGTATGTCCTTTTAAAAGCCTTTTATTGCACAAAATGGGTCGTCAAGGTGATGAATAGGGAAAAAACGAAGTTACATATTGTATAATTGCTTAAAGATAGAAAAAAAAACAATCCAACTCAATTCAAAAGAGCGTTTTATAATCTATGGTATGTAAGATTTTAAGGAATATAGAAGGATGGACCAACTAAAAAGTAATCGAAGTAAAAAAGGTAAAAAAATTGTAACACCTGGCAGAGATGAACCCTAATTAAAGTAAATTGCCCAAATAATCGTTGAAAAATCCTTCTTACGTCCATAAGTATTGGGCAAAATGCATAGTTATCTTATCCACATCAACTACACTTGGATGGTTGCATAAACTGCAGTTGCAATTGTGGATCTACGAAGTAAGACCAAAGATAAACATGAAGCATTAACGTGCACGACTCTCCTGGAGTGAAGAGAAGCTCATACAGGGGTAACAAGGTTGGAAAAGTTTTATATTCAGTGATGAATCTTTTTTTGAAATATCTGCGAACAAAAAAAGTGTTCGGGTTTGGCATTTAAAATAGAAAGCGTATGAAAAATCTTGCATAAGACGTTCTCTCAAATTTAAGACATCCTTTATGGTGTGTTGGTGCATGAGGGTTGCTGCAATTGGATGATTATATGTATCTTAAAATAAAACACTGTGTGACTTCTGCCGTTTATCAATAATACTGCATGATACTTCATCTGAGGCACAGCAGTGACACATTTTATCTTTCAGCAGCAAATTCTACTCCTTGTTACATCTAAAAATCAATTCATAGATTTTAAACACAAAGAGGAATTTCAGTAAACTCTTTGCCACATTGAAGAGAATATGGAAACTGTCAGAAGCTATGAATGTAAATAGGTGGTAGAAATCAAATGTGAAAGGAGTTAAGAACTGAATCTAGAACACATTCAAGTATTGTTATTATTTCTTTTAAAAATGTTTCCCCCCTTTAATTTGAATATTCTAATTTTTTTAATCAATGTAAACTCTCATTACTATAAACTTTTGGATTACTCTGTCTAAGATTATTTTTAATTAACTGAATTTGAAATGAAATGTACACTTTAAGGTCTAAAAAAGGTTGCACGTTCATTTAAATACCTAATTTGCACTTATATTTGGTTAGAATAAACTTTTTTCCAAAAAGTGAAAAGTAGGTATTCTATTATTTTGAATTGGGATTGTAATAACTCTATTGTTTTTCATTCGCATATTTAATGTTTCACTTTTTTTCTTCTTTGAAATAGGGTCATTGTGTTATAACAGGAGGAGAAGATAGTGTTGTATGCCACTGGAGGCTACCTTGATTTTTTGTATATTTTACTTTAAATATTTATGGAAAATAAATTGTTTTTTTATTTATTTGATGTTTATGTATTATTTATTTATCTTTATTATGAATTTCACAGCACAAATATCAATATTTAGTCATTTTATATTCCAAATCAAAAGTGCTTTTACAAATACTGATGAAATTTGTTTTTATTAGTAGGGAATTTTTTTTTATAGTACCCCCTGCTCGCTAACGCTAACCAACCACCAAAGATTGCTTCACAATCTTATTTGATTCGCAAAGATTTAAATCATCAATTGAAACAAAACAAATTAAAAATGCATTATGAGCTCCCTTTTGGAACAAGAAGCACCCCTTCCAAAGATTTCAAAATAACTTGTACCAACTTGCAGAGTCGTAATGGCTGAGGGGCATCTCAGCGTTGTAAAACTGCAGTTTTGTACATTTGAAAAGTCGGTTTCATATTTGTGGTCTCTAGAAATATATTTTGCTCTTTAGCTCGGGGCTTGAATTGAGTTGAGCCTAAGATTTTCTGTTACAATCAAAACACTTAAAGCTTGTGAATAAGAAAGAAGAAACATGCGAATCCAAAAGGCGTAACTATGGCAACCCTAAATAAAACAGCAATAATTTTAATGGAAATGAGATTATTCGAACTTGATTTTTAACGGCTTGTAACTTTTTTTCTTTGGAGATAGAAGCTTAGTTTTTCGACCATAGGTCGAGTTAGATCTGGAGTAAAAAAAGCTGCTCTTTCCAGCGATGTCAAAAAAAAAACTGCAGGACAATTCCTTCTCTTTTTACTGATAAATTTAATAAAGAAAGTAGAACCTAAATTTTAGCCAAAAAAGTTCGAGCTAAAAACGCAAATAACTCCAGTCATATTTAAGAGCATTAAAACAAATTGCGTAGAACGCGGACAATTCTTCCCTTTCCACGATATCTAATGTTAAAATGTGCAAGTAATTTTTCACCCCTTTAATACGTAATAATAGAAAATTTGTGCGAAATTCGAGCTTAAGAAATTAATTATAAAAAAAAATTATTCAAATTAAAAAAATAAAACTCCTGGTGCACACCCCCAGGGCTCGAAGCAATTTTGTACAAAATTTCGAGGCTGTAGGTGCTATGATGTCTCCTGGACTCAGGCCCGCTACAGACTTCCTTCTTTATTTTCTTATTAAAAATTAAAAGATTATTGCTAAAAGTTAGATATTCAAGTAAAAGACTAGTATCTCAAAATAGCACAAAAGTGGGTCTTTTATGAAGTAAATATTGGTAACATCAATATACGTAGGCTGTTCGATAAGCAATAATACTAATTTTACTGCCGCGAAACCACTTATCGAAATGTTAATTTGTGTAGCATGAGAACTGTCTGTATTAACAAAGCCTAATAATAGTTGTCGGGTACAGACGCATGTTCCTTAGTATCACGTGATTGAATTGAAGTCTGTTGGCAGGCGCCTACAAGACGCAGCCAGTTGTCAAAATGGAAGCATCGTTGGAACAAAGTTATGCGATGAAAGTTCGTTTTTGTCTGCAAAAATCAGCATCGGAGATCTTTGATATGATACATGAAGTTTTCAACGATGAAGCAATGTTTAGAGTTAGTACTTTTTGCTGGTAAAAGCTTTTAAGGAAGGCAGGCAGAATATGAAAGATATTGAACGTGAGAGACAACCTTCCACGTCCATTACAGACTGATTAACACTGCTGCTATTATTATCAAGGGGAATCTCAGTATTATTTTACATCAGTCAGTTCTGGTTGTTTCCTCATCAACTTAAGAAACCATTAGGAGGCAAACATTTTGAAAGCCACAAAGCATGTCTAAACTCTTTGGAGGCGGTTTTGAAATAGCTCTCACAAACTTAACGTTCACAAGTTTTTAAGAAGTGGACAGAACGTTGGAATAAATGCATTTAGTCTTGCAGAAGTTATTCTTAAGAAAACCATGTAAATTATGATGATTAAAGTTGTTCTGTATTTTTTTTTATAAATTTAGTCTTATTACTTATTGATCAGCACTCGTATTAAAAGAGTAGTAACAAATAGGACTGAAAAAAAATAATAATAGTAATAATAAATAAAAAAAATGTAGTCAAAGTGTACTAAATGTTTTGTCATTTACAAAATAAATGTTACGTACTTAAATATCTCATTAGTATTCTAATACAACAATTTGATTTCATTCCAAACTTAATTTCAGTACAGATTTAGAAATTTTAGTTTGAATGGAAATGAGATTTGTAAAGTATATTACTACATGGCGAGGCAGAAATAACTCTGACATTTGCCAACCGCAGTTTCTGTGGTACTAACAGTGTGGCATCAGTCTTTGTTATGGCCATCAATTGAATATGGTCTACCAAATTGCTGCCAAGGAAAGGAATTTAGATTACTGAACGCCTGTACTACAGCCACACTACTATGGAGTGACAAAGCACACTTTCATTTGTTGGGAACTGTCAGCAAGCATTCAGTGTCGCCAACTCCATGGGGCCTGAGGGGGTCCGAGACCCCTCAAAAATTTTTTTGAGGGGGCAGGGTCCCACCAATAATTTAAAAAAATTATTAGCTATTTAATGCTTTCTAAATTCAAATTTGTCTTAGTATTTTTTATTTTCCTTGTTTGAAGATAATTACCTTGTAAAATACATTCCGCAACGAGTTAAAATAAATAATTATTACGATAAAAAGCAGGTTAACTGAAAACGAGTGGTATGGATCATGATAGTATTAGGTGCTGCGAGCACTTAGAATTTGTCCCAGTGTGCGAACCTGCGGATCAAGTCTGTCCGATCAACAACGGAGCAGAAGCGATTGAACAACTCGGCTGTTCGTCATAACCACCGAGATATTTTGGATGAATTGAATATTCGACCAGTCGTCGACTTGAAGTTCAGTAATCGAGTCAGGCGGTCGACACTTGCACCTTTCTAAAGATAGCCCTAATATTAGTGTTTAGAGCAATTTTAAAAATTTCTGTAAAATAGAAAATTAACTACATACAGAATGTTAGATTTAAAATTTCGAAACATTAGTACTATTTTATTACCGTACTATTACTATAGTACTGCATTAGTTATTTTCAAATACGTAAATATTTTCAGGGTATAAGACCCTATAAAAACCGGCTATTTACATACTATATTAATTTTATTAACTAATATTAAACAAATTGACTTTGGGATATAATTTTTATTTAATGAACTCTGAGCCTTATTCAAAGCAAGTTTAAGTTAGCTATTTCACTTATTAATCAAAGTGCGACAGCAATATTTTATGATTTATTTTTTAATGATAGTTTAGGATTTATTTAAATATAATTTCAATCTTTTTATAGATAATTCACTATTCTGTAATAGTCTAAAAACAAAATTATTATACCATAAATTAAATTAACTTTTTACAAAAATACCGTACAAGTGTGTTTTTTTTTTTTTTTTTCAAAGCCAAAACATGTGTCGAGTTAGCGAGAGTAGAATTTTCGGGATTCTAATGTTGATAAAATATTGCTCTAAAATGCTTAAAAAACTGTAAAACTTACTTTTTTCATCTCCAATTTAGAAAATTTCCCGGGGCTAGACCCGCGGTATGTCCCTCACCCTACCAATATTTTCTGTGAGTAGGCCACTGGGATGCAAGTCAAATGCCTTTCATGCAAGTCAAATGCCCTACTTTATATCAATGCCTAGCCACGGCACTGCAGGACGATTTCCCCCAAATAGAACTGTAAAAATGTCCCTCACTGAAGACAAGTGACATGATCTAATTGAACCAGAAAATTTCTGCACCAATTCTTAGATTGCCTTTGAAAACGCCATGCCACATATTGTTTGTTTGTATAAATCAGAAAATATGTAAATTGGCATTTTCTAGGTTCAAAAATCTAAACTTTTATTTATTTATTTATTTATTTTTTGGAAAAGGGGGAGGGGAGCTTCCTGGGGTTACATACCCCTTGGATCACCGGTGACGTTTAGCCCCCCCCCCCCAATAATTTTTGCAAGTCGGCGCCCCTGCAAGCATTATTTCCAGTACTGGGTCAAAGATAGTCCTCTTCAGCAGGGATTCTCAACCTGTGATCTATGAGCAATTTTCTGTAAACAACGAGTGAAAATTAGTAGTGGATCTGGGGACGAATATTAACCTACTATAATTGGTGAAAAAATATTATTTCTTTTTATTTGCCTTGATTTTTTAGCTTTGAAATTTTTCTTTCAGTTTGACCATCAAAAGCGGTCTGCTTGGGATTCGGAAGGGTACCAAGTGGTATGCAGTAGCAGGAAAAAAGTTGAGAACGACTGTTCTACAGGTCCATGCATGACCTCTCTACAGCCAATGTGTACTCTTGTTAATTTTGGAATTGTAGACAGACCCGCCGAGAGCAAAACCGGGCACCTCTCAGTTTGTTCTTCAGGTCCTTCTCTCACCATAAAACTTGTAAAATTTACCTAATCCATTTTTATACCAAGACCCTAGTTCCCAACTAAGCTGACATGGCTTCTCGTCGGCTCTGACTGAAGGATCATTCTTTTGAAGAGGGAGAAAAACACGAAGTGTAACTTTTACTTGTTGCGCATGCTGCAAAGCTTCCTACAGCCAAAAGTCTATAAACTTGGAGGAGGGGGGGGGGGGTCCATTTGAAATTCTAACTGAATCATGTTCATTCTTCACAATACATTTAGATACATTTCTTTGCATCGTTACGAAAAAAAAAGAAATTCTAGAACTCTTGCAAATGACAAATTTTTCTATGAGTTATTGGCACACAATTAGACATCCGTAAATAAAATAAGACAGACAATACTACAAAGAATACAAGGGTCATTCCATGTCAAATGATCCAAAGTTCATCTCTCACATTTTGTATTTCTTTGAAATTTGGCTCATCAATTGTACTGTTTAAGGTAATCAAATGTCCAAATTTTTAGATTTTTATCTCTTTAATTTTTTTTATTTATTATATAAGCCTTCGATTTTTAGAAAACCCATATTTTTTTTCATGGATGCTTGAACAAAAAATGGACGATAACTCAGCACCAAATATAGATGAAAAGATTTGGTAAAAAAGAATTTAAAGTACATTAGTTGCTGTTTTATATGATATGCAACATGACTAATTTAATAAAAATTTTCATTTATAAAAATGGAATTTAAATTTATCAGAAAACACATAATAAATTTTTTAAAAAATCTCAAAAATTTTTGTTTCATTTCTGTTTGTGCAAAATTTCAATTTGGGATCTTGATAAAATCATATTTTTAAAATTTTTTAAATAAAATTTTACTTAAGAAATAATGATATTTTTCAGATTATATTTAGTTAAATATGGGATTCTCTTACTGGGGTGATAGTCTAGTAAGCACAAATTAAACATAACTGCTTGAAATGAACTGGCATGAACTTGTAGTTTAATACCACCTATTTAATTCCTATTTAATCCTTTTTTTTTTTCAATGCGTAATCTTGCTTCCTCCTTTTTACCCAGACTACTGAAATTTTTCTGCACCTTATCCGCAAAAAATCTCTAATGAAAGAGCAAAATTAATGATGCACCTATTATCTGTGCTTTTTTCCCCTCAAAGTTAAAACTATCAAACCTCAATTTACAATTAAAAAAAAAAAAGACTTCTCCTGTGCCTGTAAGGTTGTTTATTTTACACAGATTTCCTTTTACTCTATTGATAGGATCTATGTAAATTAAACAACCTTACAGTTAAAGAAGAAGTTGTCTCTGTTTGCCCCCTCCCCCCAGTAATACAGTAAAACTAAGCGAAAAAAAACCACAAAACCCGAAGATCCCCCCCCCCCAAAAAAAAGTTTAATGTGTTGCGAATAACTTCTTACCCTTCCAACAAAAAGGAGTAAAACGTACCAGCATTTTGTGCGTCGAGTTCGGAGGGAAAAGGGGGCGGAGGGAACCCTCTTTTTTTTAATAAATTCTTTTATTTAAAAAAATTATCCAAAAAACGCAGAAACCTCACTTTATAATAGTAAAATAATAAACCGTAATGAACAAAAATTCTAATTAACCGGAGTTCTCAGGCGGGGGGTGGGGGGGGAGGGGGGTGTCCATGGAGCAGGTTGCGCCAATGGAATTTTTCAAGAATTTTTTTAAGGGGATTTTGTTTCCTTTTTCTTGAGGTCTTTTACTCTGGAAGGGTCCTTAGTAAGACTAGCCCTTCGCACAATGATGGTAATAACGCACCAGCACGGGGGACGTCATTGCTTTTTTTGGGGGGTTTAGAGTGCAATTTGCATTCAAAAAACGATTGCAGTGAAGTTCATGGACAAATTTCACGGGTTTTTAACTTTTTCGTAAGTGGAGATTTTCAAGTTTTGAGTAAAAGGCGTATAAAGATAACATTTTAGTTAGGTTTTCATTGATTTTTTTTTAAATCTAAATTACACCACACAGCAGCACCTACAAGCATAGGCGGATTTAAGCCGAAATATTTGGGGGTGCAACAATAACAGGGATCTGAGGAGGGGGGAGGGCTATTTCCGGAATAACAAGGCAGTGGCGAAATCAGAAAATAATTTTAGGGCGGGACACACTTTTAAGTCTAAAAAACGCGATGTAAACCATATTTAGTAAGATTAGGGGATGAGCAATTCTTAACATTTCAAACTGCAGAAAAAGTCTTAAACGAAAGTCGATATTAGAAGCAATGGGTGAATCTAGCTACTGGTTTGGAATGGGATTCACGCCCCAGAAAAAATTTGAAATAGTAGTTTTGAAAACGCAGTTTTACAGTTCTTGGTGATATTTTAGAGGCAAGAAAGGTACGTGTGGCTCCAAGGCTATTTTTAGAAATTTTAGTCTTATAAATGTGGTTATAGTCCATATTTATAGTTTGGGTTATGAATGAGACTCATAGACTGCCTCCAATCGATTTTTTGAAAAGCAGATAGAAATACGTAACCCCCTCCCCCACGCTACCTCTTTAACTTTTCATAATTGAAGTTCCAAAAATACTACGGAGGACAATTTTTGATGCTGTTACCGGACGGGGTGTTCTGGAGCTCTCCCCGGGAAAATTTTCGAAATTGAAGTCCTAAAAATGAAGTTCTTCTGCAATAATCCATGGTATTAAAAAAAAGGATTCTCCCACTTAAATGTTTCGAAATAGTAGTTTTCAAAACCAAAATATTAACATTCTTTGATGATAATAGAGAAAGGGGGGGGGGGTCAGAGGCCCTTGTTCGAATATTTTCCAAAATTAAAGTCTTAAACACATGAGTGTAAGACCATATTTGGTAACGTTAGGAACCCTGCAGTTTTTCAAAACTGAAGCTCCAAAAACGAAATTTTAAACGATTTTCGATGTATTTAGGTGATTAGAAGATCTTCCTTGGAAATTTTACGAAAGTGAAGCCCAAGATTTGGAGAAGAAACATTTTGAGGACCAATAGATAAAATGAAAACGAAATAGAAAAAAAAAAGGAGGGGTAGATATGAAAGAAAAAGGATTGTGCGAGAAGGCACACAATTCGCCGCCAATAATCTAAAGCTGTTGAAAAATTTATATGTCAATATTTCTTTTTGAAAGAGAAATTAAGATTTTTTCCCAACATTCTTTTTTTCCGTAAAATAACTGCGTTTTCCAAAAATGAGATCTTTTCTTCTCTTCAATAATACAGAATATTTTTGTAAAAACTTCTACTCAGCATTTTGTGGGGAGAATCACCAGTTTTGTGCCCCCTCCCCTCTGGATGCACAACTGCAGTAAATTGTCCGGTAGTCCTCTTTCAAAAAATTTTGATATTTTACCTTAAAATTTTTGGTTTTCGGTTGATTTCGGTGCAGATTTTATTGATCAAGTTTCTTGCAATAGCCATGTTTTTTTTTTTTTTTTTTTTTTTTGGACTTTATTAGCCATTGTTGTTTTAAAATAGAAGAATTTGTATTGATATACGAATAAATACCCAATTACAGAACATGCAATTATTCTACACAATAACACGGCACAATAAATTCTTTGAGAAGTTTCTTTATTTGCATGAAATTATTTATTAGGTTTTTTTTTCCCTCCAAATGGACAAATTTACTTTAATTCTTAATATGAGCACAGTTATGTTTTTCTTTCACTTGGGACGTGTGGTGATACACTGGATTTAAGTAAATTTACTAGTATAGCAGCTATGAATTTTTTCCCCCAACTGCGTTTCTGAGTGAAATATACTAAACTAATTTTTTTTCAAAACCCAACCAAAAATTTTGGGGGTGCGGCGCACCCCCTGGCACCCCCGTAAATCCGCCTATGCCTACAAGGGCTATTTGTACCATATCTTGCCTGGAGATAGAGGAGAGGTTCACCTACCATGTGTACTGGTTATCTCCAAATTTTTAATTTTGCCACTTACATCCCTTTTATTCTCACTGCCTCATATAAAAATGTCAGAAGGCTCATCCTAAAATGATCTAAGTGAGCTCAGAAGCCAATTTAGTTGTGATTGTAGATATTTAACTGTTCAAAGCACTAGAATGATATCAAAAACTAAATCCGCGTAAAGCCGCCCCACCCCCAACCCCCCAAAAGCCCAAATTGACTGAAGTTTCCTTTGTCCTTCTTAATTAATTTACTTCAACTTTTCCACAATCTTTTGCCATCTCCGTAAGGGGGATAAACCAAAATTACCAAGACAGGAAATGCTGCAATTCTGCACATTCTAAGTCGGTGGGGGGTTCTCGTTTGCAAACACCAAGCTGCCTCTCTCTTATGCAGCCGGTTATGTGAATTATGTTAAATATGTGAACATATAATAGCAAAACTGTTTGAAACGTTTGAGTACATTATGCGACAAAAAAAAAAAAAAAAAGATAAATGTGTTACATCAAGCTACCCAACAAAACAACGCAGTGACAAATCTTGGTGTTTCAGATTCTGTAGTGACTCAACGATAGAACAAGTCTTGATATGAGCAACACAACAGTAGAATGATAAATATTTTTAGCTTTTTGTCTCCCAGTTTGGAGATCACAATCCGTTTCTAACGCCACCAGAACTTTCTTCCGTCTCTACGGGTATTGACACAAGGTAGTAGTGGTAGTGCTCGCTGATACTGCCCGGTCTCTAATAATGAGGTAAGTTATGATGCTTTTAACATTGAGGTACGGTAGTAACATAAAAGGGTATTGAAGACAAAAAAAAAATAGTGGCATTCGTTTGTAAAGGAAGTATATGCAGTTAAGTCTCTAGCTTCTGTTACGAGTGCAATAATTATGTATCTACAAAAATACGTAAACCATCTCTTTCTTGATGAGCCGCTGTGTCGACCAAGCATTCTGTAGAAAGGTATTTTTGACGTTTTGAAATTATTTCTCTTGATTCGTCGTTACATTAAATGGCATCCCATTGTCTAGCGCTGAACGAGAAATATGACGCAACTTATTTAAAGTACTGGAATTATATTTTTTGCATATATTTTGATTTTACTGCATTCTAGACGAAATAGCATCTTTGTCCGTAAAAAAAATAAGAAAGATAAACTTAAATACCCGATCAGGTGCTGGGTGCAGAGGGTGCTTGCGATCATATTCATCAAAATGTGAATCGGTAATTGTCACTATCATAATATCCATTTTCAGATTATATTCAAGAATGCGTCCTCTGGAATCGTCATTGCCCGGGGCAAATATGCCCTTCAAACGATATAAGAGAGGGTGGCCCAAAGCGGGTAGATTTTCGAAGAATGCTCGGAAATTGTAGTTTTTGAATGTTTCTCGCAACAATTTCTTTTTTATTTCCTAGCAGGGTCCTCTTGAACTTCAAAATAAAAAGTATTTTTTGAATTATTTTAAACCTTATATTTATTTATTATCACAAACACTTAAAAAACCCGCTTTGCCCTATCAGGGGGCCCAAAGCAGGTAAGCTTAAATAATTGTGATTTGGTACATTTGCCAATCAAAGTATGAAGTTATAAATGATTAAATTAGTTGACTAGCTACTTGCCATTGTAAAAAAATATATATAAAAAAGTTATACTAATCCAATTTAAAGTCAGTACATTTGTTTATAAAACATAAAGAAATAACTGATTAAATTAATAGACTAATTAATTGTCATCATTAAAAACAACTTTTTAAAGTTATACTTATCCAATTGAAACAGAAAATCTAAGTCAGCACATGTGTCAAGAAATAATAAATAAATACATGATTAAATCATATACCCACTTTGCCCAAAAGTACGTTTTTTATTTCAAAAATTATAACCTTAAATTAATAATTAAAAAAAAAAAAAAACGGAATGACCATCGTAGCTTGTAGGTGGATGGTGTCAGAATAACGTAATATTATTGACAATCAAAAAAATAAGCTGGTCCTCGATTAATCACAAGTTACAAAACTTCTTTTTTTTTTTGTTTTTAGAAATGTAACTTTTTTTTGTTTGTTTTAATCTTGGTTGCGCCATGCCGCTTCACTGCTGCTTTGTTCAGGTAAACACGACAAACGTATGTATCGCCGCTGACACGCCATGCGGGAGTATACGAAGGTCCGCTTTGAGCCACAATTACCTAAGTATTTGAAGCTGACTTTATATTAATTTTTCTATTATTCAACATTCTCAGAATATTTTGCAAACAAAACATGTAACGTATATGTTGCAAATCAGTTTTGTGCAAGTACTTTGAAGATGCTGTTTCTGTCCAAAGCTTACAGAAAATTATGTTCTTGTTGCAACCTCAATAACTTCATATCTTCTGAATGTAGTTTAAGGCATCGGTAAACAGTAACCAAATTTGGATCTACTAGTTTTGAACCGGAATTCTCACATTACAATCTAAATCATAGCATCGTCTTATCATATTAGTATAGTATAGTGATGGAAGAAAAATTTAGAAAGACGTACTTACATATACAAATACAAAAATCATTATATTTTACAAAAACGGGAAAAGGGCGAGTTTTAGTAAAATTTAAAAAATAGGTAACACACAGTCTATCCTCGGCTACGCTACTGTCTAAAACTAATTTAAATCAAAATTTATGGAATTTACTAGGGCTCGACCGATGTCATTTTTTGGCCGATGGGCCGATGCCGATTGTTCAAAGATGGCCGATGGCCGATTGTTTTCTCCAAATGGCCGATTGCCGATGGCCGATGCCGTTGGCCGATGGCAAAAAAAAAAAAACAAATCTAACGGAAATAAATTACTAAGATTGCTAGGGATTTAAAAGATCATTTATTCATTTCACTTTACTTCCTTTCTACAAATAGGGAATTGTAATCACAAAAAAAAAATCAGATTTTGACCTAAATTTCTATTTTACGACCACCCAACTTAAACTTCACAAGTTTTTTCGGCACATCTGTACATGCATATGTACCTAAGAACACATAGATGACCGAAATATCCATTTTGAACAACTCCTTAGTTAATTATCGCAAGTTCTCTTGTGATATCTTCAGGCGCGTACACTTGCGTCACTCAAAAACGTTATGAAATAGTAAGTTGAAAACTCATACGTACGTAGTATTATCTAAAAGTTCGAGGACAATCTGTATAAAACCTTACCCTGAATAGTTACCGAATAATTACCGAAGCACATCTATCTGCAAAATAGTCACCTTGAACGACTGTGCACTTCTGCCAACGTTCGTATAGCTTTTAGAAGCACTCCTGTCAGCCATTTTTCGCAACCTCCTGAAAGGGCTCTTGCGCTGCTGCTTTTAACTTCATCGTGGGGAAGCAGGCGACTTTCATGTTGAGGATGCACGTGTGTGTGCGTAGACCTGTGTGTATGCACGTAGGCGAGTGTGAGCGTATGTGTGTGAAGTCGTGTATGTGTGTGTGTGTGAACGTGCGTGTGTGTAGGACATGGACGCCTCCGACCAGGAGATCGGATAGCTCAAAACCGGAGCAGCCGCGCCGCGCCGCCAGCAGAGGACGGTGGGCGGTGGTGCTGCAAAGGCTTCTGGTCCAAGTCGAAAAAGGCACGGACACCAAAAACGGTCAAATGAGAACAATAAGCAATCGTGATTGCTCAAAATATGAAACCGTCAACAAATTACGCAATTAAAGTGGAAAGATTGCAAGTAGACATTTTTTTAGTAATCAAATTAAACAAAAAGAGTAACAGATAAATTACACTATTAAATTATAATAGGAATATTTTTATACTTATTTAAAATTTATGAATAGAAAAGTTTGCATTTTTTATAAAAGCTAATAACTTTTTTTGCTGAGAAAAGAAATTATGTTCCGAATTATGTCACCATTCAAAACGTCTTTAATCAATTTCTCACATTAATGCTCCAAATTCATCCTAAACAATAGATAAAGTTTGAAAAAAAAATCTAATTTAATGAATGGTGTTAGTTTAAAACGACTCGGAAGTACAACTAGAAATTATTTTCATAAATAGAGGGAGGGGGAAGGGGGCACGCAAGTGTTCTCGGAAATACAAAAAATAATCGTAAAAAATTGAGTTTAAAATAATCATAAACATTGAGCAGAAAAACCCTTTTAAAACTTGTACCCGAGTTTGTTTTGACTTGCGGTGGCGGATTTAAAATATAGCAAATGTTGCAATTGTGCAACAGGCCCCATTACCTTAGGGGCACCGTAGGAGTTACAAAAATGCTTATGTTAAATGTTTTACAACTTCCGTGCCAGAGAAATAGGACCCCAAAATGTATTTCGACGGTCTTCAATCTTGTACCACCGCCGAACCGATACAGAAAAGACTGCATTACTGTGATTCATATTACAAATATCAAAAAATTAAAAATTACCGTCGGTTCAACGGGAATGTAACAAAATGACACAGAAGCCGGTTTCGACATCTCATATTTGTTTCCAAGTTAGTCTCCAATTCAACAATATATCACTAAATGATCGTCAGTCTGAGACGCTATATTAGTATTGCATTGAAATAAGTAATTAATAGCCACAACAAAAATTAGTAAATAGGCTTTTTAGAACACCCGATTGAAAACAAAACGGGAAGTGCACAACTGGAACGTACGCACACCCCCCACATGCGAAATTTTAACCTTCTACCGCTTACCATTTTTGAGTTGACTTATGAGATACATACGTACATCCAGCCGCAAAAAACAACGCAATAATTAACTTGTTTGGTACCTCAATGCAGTATTAAAAACTCTTTCAGGTGTGATTAAAGTAGAAATTCATACTGAAATTTAAGTAAACAATTTTATATGAAAACAATAACTCTTTTTATTTTGTATTAAAAAGTAAAACAGCAAAGTTCATTTTTTTCGAAAACATCGGCCAATCCATCCGCTTTTCGATGTTTTTAAGGCCGATGGGCCGATGTTTCCTGCAAGTTAGCATCGGCGGCCGATGCCGATGCCGATGGCTAAATTGTTGAACCATCGGCGCCGATGCATCGGTCGAGTCCTTGAATTTACTTAATTGAAATAGTAGCAATTACAAGTGATTTCTTTTATTCCATATTTTTGGTTTCAGAAAATGATGGTCACGGAGGAGGCGCCATTGCCCCCCTAGTAAATCCGCCCCTGAAGCGTTTTGCTAATAGCTAGTTGAAATATATAAGTAAAGCATTTTCTTGAGCAAAACAATTTCCCGTTATTTTTATCTTGAATAAAATTTCTAATTGTTTTCATTAATTGTAATATGTTTAATAAACATGGAGCGCTCTTTTCATAGTTATATTTGTAATCAAGATATTTTATATATATATATATATATATATATATATATATATATATATATATATATATATATATATATATATATATATATATAGTTGCAATTTACTTCTATTTTTAGAATATTATTTTCCTTTTTTTAAAGCATAATTCTCCTATTTTTTCCTATTTATGAAATTTTTGCTCCTATTCTCCTTCCCCCCCCCCAAAAAAAAACTGTCTGCGGAGCCTGCCAGTATTGACTAAGGCTTATAAATGCGGGGGGGGGGGGAGGTAGGAATCGAAGAATATGAAAGTCAGGAAAACTTTAACACACAAATAGACCCACACTCATTTGCAGCTTTTTTTTTTTCGAAAAGTGGAACGGTAGGGGGGGGGGGGAGCAATCTGGAATTAAACTCAACAACATGGAACAACTCAAAAGAGCGAAGTGTGTTTGATCTACAAATGCTTTCAATATATCGCTGTTTGGAAGAAGAGTGCCACAATCCGAAATTTTTAATTTTCTTTTTCTTCGCTTAAAGGCCTTTAAAGGACGTTGTCTTCTTTGGAAAGTAATGACAGATTTTTCGTTCTAATATTAACCACTGGAGAGCACAGCAAACTTACTTTTCTTAATGCAAGCTGCCTGAAGATTTCAACTTCAAACGCTTCCCCTGTAAAATTTCATTTCTTCGTATTGTGTCACTCGTCTTCCAAATGAGCGACATGTATAGATAGATCTCGTTGCATTACTCTCCTTTACAACAAAAATTAAGAAGAAAACAAGCAATAAAGAAAAGAAAATTTTATCTGAACACCAGATGTTGTAGAAAGACAGTTATGGGGACAGACATATGATCTGACACTTTATTTTTAATTTTGTGTAAAAAGAATGGAGAAACATTAAAATAACATGGGGGAAACACTACTATTTTGCCATGATCTTGGGGCAAACTATTTCTTTTCTCCCTCCAAAATTAAAGGTTGGTTCTGAGGTAGGGGATGAAACGAATCATGAGTTAATCAAGTACACTTTGTAAAGTTAGGATTTAAAATAAAAAAAAAAAAAAAAAAAAAAAAAAAAAAAAAAAATTTGAAAACAGTTTGAAAACGAAAAAAAAAACAAGGATTAAAAGTTGTGGTGCGGGGGGGGGGAGGTGACTTACCAATCTACAAGTTCATGCCAGCTCATTTCAAGCATAGTCATGTTTATTTACTATTCACTAGATCATTACTCCCCCCCCCCCCAGTAAGAGAACCCCATATTTAACTTAATAGAATCTGAAAAATACCACTATTTCTTAGGTCAAAGTTTATTCATAAAAATATGATCCCTTTGAGATCCCAACTTGAAGTTTTGCACAAACAAAGATAAAATACACAAAAATTTTTGAGAATTAAAAAAAATCATTATACGTTTTCTGAGAATTTTAAATTTAAATTTTCATTTTTAAAAGTGAAAAGTTAAAAAAAAATAGTCATGTTTCATATCACATTAAACAGCAATTAATGTAATTTAAAATATTTTTTACGAAATATTTTTATCTATGTTTGGCGCTGAGTTATCGACCATTTTATGTTCAAGCATCCATGAAAAAAAAGAGGGTTATTCTAAAAATCAAAGTCTCATAAATAAAAAATAAAAGAGATAAAATTCTAAAAATTTGGGCTTGATTACCTCGGATGGTACAATCGATGAGCCAAATTTCAAAGAAATACAAAAACGTGAGGGAAAAAAGTTCTCAAATTTTGGATCACATTGACATGGAATGACCCATAATCGCTTCTACTTAAAATATGCAAAACTATATAGTTTCGCTAATTGCCCTGATTATTATTATCATTATTTTGTATTATGAAAGTACTTTCATATGTAATTACAAGAAAATGAAATAATGAAACACGTTTGGTGTATTTTCTTCCACCGTAATTTTATGACACCAATATTTTCCTTCAATATAGAAGTATATCAAGTATGTAAAGATGCACAATTATTATCTTCCATTCTCGATTTCAAGTTCTGCTATAAATTGATAATACTCTCCTAATATGACGTGACACCTCCGACATTAATTTCCTAAAATGCCATAGAAATAAAACAAGTGGTTATAAATGTTTTGTTCAACTTTCTCCAGTTAAAAAAAGAAAAGGGGAAATAAAACCATTGTATTGACATCAAATTCCAAGAAACTAATCCACAAAAGTGTTCAACTTGTTGACGTTTATTATCTTTCCTTTTCTGGTGATGAATGAATGTTCTTTGAGTCGAGCCTCCACCACGACAAACCTTTTCAGCTGTTGGTTCTTCTTCCGAAAAGTATGAAAGCTGTCAGCAACAGACTGATTAGGTGATGAACGATTGTTGCGTTGACTTCGCACTAGTATTTCTGATGCTGAATGGTTATGGCACATTCAAGGGAAACCTTGTTGGAGTTTTTTTTGTATTCTGTTAAGCAAATTCAGAGCGTTTAAGATGACTTTTATTAATAACGTTCAAAAATGTTGATGATCTCAAGACAAATTAAGAATCGGGTTTGAATGAAATGTTTTTTTGAAAGTACTAACTTTTTTCCAGTGCGTGAGTCAAAATTAAGGAAATTAAAAAAAAAATATTTTTCAATGATCAATAGTCAAATGAAATTAACAGGAGGGTTTGTGAACCGAAAATTTTGTGTTACCGATTCCAAAAATTTTGGGCTGACAACACATTCTAAAACTAAAAAATTATTAAAAAAAAAAACTTTTATAAAATTGTTTTTTTAGTGATTTTTGTGTGCACATTTGGAATTTTACGGGGGAGGAATGGGGGGAGGGGGGTCGAGCTTCCTTATAGTTTCCGAAAATTTTGGGCTGACAACACATCCTAAAACTGAAAAATTATTTAAAAAAACAAAAGAAAAAAAAAACTTTTGAAAATTTTTTTTTCAATGATTTTTGTGTGCACATTTGAAGTTTTTACGGGGGAGGGGGTCGAGCTTCCTCGTAGTTTTCGAAAATTTTACACTGTCTTCAGAAAATTTCACTTGCTTCCACTATCAAAAAAAAAAAAAAAAGTACAATTAATTTGAATTTTGACATCTTGAATTCAAATTATGTTTTTCGCAATCACGAGTGTGTGTATGTAGGCGTGTGTGTTTATGTGTGTGTGTGGGGTATGTGTGTTTGTGTGTAGGGGGTATGTGTATGTGTGTAGGCATGTGTGTTTGTGTCTGCGTGCAGGTATGAGTGTGTGGGTAGTTGTGTGTGTGTGCTTGCGTGTGTGTGTAGTTGTGTATGTATGCGCGTGTGTGTAGGACATGGAAGCAACCTGGAGACGGCTTTCGCTATAGGAGCAGCATCGTGAGGAGCTGTCGACCGTGATGGTGTGGAGGGTGGCGGTGGGAAATAAAAAGATAGGACATCAAAACAGTCAAATGAGAACAATAAGCAATCGTGATTGCTCAAAAAAAAAAAAAAAAAAAAAATTCCAAACCTTGTGGCACGACAGCCCGTGAGGGGCAAGGCCTACTATGTCCAACTCAGTTTTCCTGACCACACTTCGGAGGAGTTATTCTGTTTACACGGGGTGGCACGACGTTTCGTGCCCTTCTGGGATGAGGCACCGGAATATTTTTCAGTGTATGAAAAATACAAACATTTTAATTCTGAAAATTTTCCTTATCATTTCAAATAATCTTTAATCCTTGAAACACAGTTGTAACTCAACGAGGGAGGGGGGGGGGGGGGTGACACACCTATGAATTTAAGAATTTATAAAAATACAATAACTACTAAAACTCTGAAAACTTCTCCTATGTTTCAAATTATATTGAACCCATGAAACGAAGTTTCATGACTGCTGGATTGTCATTAGCACCGAGTCACCGGGTAGATACACAAATGGATTTACACTGTAAAAACGATTCAGAAACGTTCCAGGAAAATAATGGGCAGCTGGGGTGCCCAATTTTTGCCAGCAACTTATCTTACAAAAAACAGGAAGTTTTTCCGCTAAAATTCAGCAATCTTCCTGAAATTATCCTGGAAGCAGGCCCGTGCCCAGCTTGATCGACGTCGTCGTGCAAGCGTCTTTTGAGCGCTTTATGCAGTAACGTTCGAGCAAAATATAGTTAACACCTGGGGCAGGCCCGCGCCAAGCTTGTTCGGCGCCGTCGTGCAAATGTCTTTTGAGCGCTTTTATGCAGAAACGTTTAAGCAAAATATAGTTAACCTTGGGGAGAAGTTTTACAGACAAATGTGATATGGAAAAAATTCGTTTGACATTTAATTTATGAAAATAACAGCAATGTAAATATTTAATTTTGGAACACAGTGTACATTTTTACCTTATAGCAGGAATTAGTAAATGGAGGAAACAAATCCAATCATTGGCTTAGGAAAATCTGAAGCAAAGACCCCCCCCCAAGTCACGTGACTCAATAACGACGAATGGTTGACATGTTTTGCGTGAAACTAGCCAAAGAAACTTGATTTCTACCAATGTTTTGCTTTCAAATCTATCATGTGACTTGCGCTCTTTCTGAATGCGTCATAGAAATTTGTATAAGTGTATGGCAAAAACGATTTATATATATATATAAAAAAAGCAATCTTTGCGGAAAAGTCCATTCTTGAAGAAAACAGAACGTCACAATGTTATGTTGTAAAATGTCATATAAACAATACAAAAATGGGTTCTAGTAAGGAATGTGTCCCTTCGAACTTGAATTCATTGGCAGCATCGATTTTCCATGCTGTTTATTAAGTTGTCGGACAACCGGAACAGGAAGCGAAGACCGGACACAGAGTAAGCCTTGTTGCAGCTCATGATGGAGGACTCATTGAAGGAAGATTTAAAGCATCAACCTGTCTGCCAAGATACTCTCAAAGATGTTCTATCAGATTCAGGTCTGGAGATCAAGTTGGCCATTTCATTCGTCCCAAACCGTGATTCTCAAGATACGCCTTAACATTCCGAGCTCGGTGAGGTCGTCATTATTGTCCACCAGAATGAAGTCATTACCAATAGCACCAGTATATGGGCGGACATATAGATCAAGGATCTTATCCTGATATCTCGGATCAGTCAGAGTTCCTCCTTTGAACAAATGCAGGTCAGTGTGACAACCGAGCGAGGTCCCTACCCAAAACATGATTCCACCACCTCTATATCTGTGTCTTTCAACATTGCTGGATTGATGGTATCTAGTGTGCTGTTCCCTCCAGATCAGTAGACGCTCTGAATCACTCTTCAATGTAAATCTGGACTCGTCTTACCCAGCAAAAGCGGATACTTCGCTGTGGTCCGTTGAGGAGAACACACACAAGTGGTCGTCTTGCATAGTGACCTGCATTGTGATTTCGCACCGCAGTAGCAGAGATTCTTCATCCTGATGCTGCAAAGTGGTCTGCAACGAGCTGCGGCACAGTGGTGGTTCTTCTCCTTCAGGCCGAAAGAAATAGAAAACGGTCTTCTGCAGATGTTGTAGCTCGTGGTCGGCTTGAAATAGTCTTCTGGACACAGAATCTTCGGATTGGTATCGATAATGAGTCGTTGAACAACACTACGAGACACATTGAGACGTCTAGCAACAGTAGCCTGCGACAATCCCATTTCCATCCATCTAACTGCCCTAAACCTTAACAAATCGGGTAAACGACGTCTCTGAGACATTTTCTAAACTCTAGTGACTATTGTCACCGAAACTTGCAACAACAGTTGAAAATCAACACAACTTACACAAAAGTACGAAAGCTTGATATTTGCATATTTTTTCTCACTCGTAAAAATATGCTCTTTTCCATAAAATGAAAGTAGTAGCAGCCTTTTTTTAATAAATAGTTTTAAAGTTCGTTATTATCATTAATACAAACTATGCAATTCATTGTTACTGCCCTTTTTTTATGGTGATCTTCGAAAAACATTTTGTACCTTAACTTTTTGAGGCCATAGGCGGATTTACGGGGATGCCAGGGGGTGCACCGCACCCTCAACAACTTTGGTTGGATTTTCAAAGAAAATTTAAATGAAATATATTTTATCAGGAGAAAATATATATTTCTCCTCAGGAATACTGTAAAACAACTTATATTTTTCTACAGATAAATGCAAGTTAATTTGCTTGAAAGCAAACTAAAAAATGCAATAATAGGCTGCTTATTGTGTGACCCGTTCACCACACACCGCCAATGCGAGAGAAATTGTGCTGCATGAATTAAAAAGAAGTATTTTTCCATTTAAAAAAGAAAGATGATAAATAATTACATAAATCAAATAAAAACATTCCTTTAATTATTTTCCAGAGCTGTATTATATAATAACTTTATACTCTGTAATTGGGTATGTATTGGTATAACATTACAATTTTCTTTTTCTTTGAAACAACCATGGCTAATAAAGTCAAAAAATATGGCTATTGTGATATATTTCCCCAAAAACGATATAAAGTCCTTACACATCATTCCAGTAAACAGTACAATAAAATCACTCTGAAATCAACTACCAATTAACATTTCCACTGTAAAATTTCAAAATTTTCTGAAGGGGGCGGAGCAGTGCTATCACTGAGTTCCACTACGAAAATTAGTTGCTTTTGTTGCCTTTAATATGAATAAAAGTCTCCAAAATAGTTACCAGATACAGAAAATAATTTCTAAAATAGTCTCCTATTTAAAAAAAAATTGCTTTCATATCATTTTAATGCCATAAAGTAAGGCAGACCTACGTGGGATAAATTTTCTCTCTGATCAACTTTTAAAAAGGAAAACTTTAAAAAACATTTTCCAAATTTTAGCCCAACCCTGAATAAACAGTAGAGAAACCAGCACTGACACATTCTAGTATATCTTTTTCACTATCTGATTGTTAATTGAAGACAACAGTAAAAGGCTGACTGTATAAAAAGAGCTCGAAGCGCCATATTCATATTTCCGATCAAAAAAAATTTAGTCTCTCGTTAAAAAAAAAAAAAAAAAAAAAAAAAAAAAAAAAAATAATGTATAGTACGAATAAAAGAAATTAGGAATCAAAAAACAGTAAAAAAAAAATAGTTAAGAACCAGAAATTGCGATTGCAAAAAACTAATCCTTTATGAAAACCGCACTCACAAAAACGATACTGTTACGAAAATTGCGATCTTTTACGATTGCGACGAAACTTTACGAAACTTTTTTTTATACAAAAATATAAATTTCACATTTTTTCTGGTCGTGAATGTTTTATTACATTTCATTTTCCCCACTTTTTAAAACGATTGTTTTCAAAAATTAAACGCGGTAAAACTTTTCCTTTTTTCCCGTGGGTAACTAGAGGGTAAACTTAAAGACGATTTTTAATTTTTTTTTTTAAAGTTTTTTCTCCTGGGAGGAAAAAAAAACTAGCTTTTTTACGAATTTTAGTTACACTTACTAAAGTAGTTCCTGGTATTTTACAACTGATTGCAAAATACTCGCCTTTGTCATCAAAATAGTCGCCTTCGCCGTCAAAACAACAGCTTTAGTTGTCATTTGCAGTGCTGTATCCCCCTCCCCCCATCCCCTGTATGGCCATGGCGTAGCTACAGTTTCTGTCGCCTGTCTCCCTTTATTTTCCACATTTTCATTGAGACATATCTAACACATTAAAGCATTGAAAATCATCGCTCAAAATAGAAAACTTCCTTTAAAGTAGCAAAGGGAAACTAATTTAATCCGTATTCTTCCTACAAAAGTAAAGGGGGCTGGTCAGGGGCGCCTATCTCGGAGAAATATTCTGAATTTACAGGAAAAATTGCAGTTAAAAGGAACTTTTGGCCCGAATGGGGTTCTCTACCGAATCTTTATCAAACCTGAAGTTAGTTTAAGCCTTTGAGGACGATTGAGAGTCAGCTTTTATTCCGTAACAAAGTTCCAATAATTTGTTTTCCCCTGCATTAATTCAGCACTGGCAAAGAAACAACTTTTACAGAAATATATTTTGATATTTTATATACAGAAACAGATGTTATATTTTCAGAAATATATTTGATATTACATATTTGAATATTTTCCGAAATTTAAGTTTTTAAAATACAATTTAAGTGTTGAATTACAATTTAAGAACATTAACTGAATGAGGAAGCTTCAAGGGCTCACTACGGAAATATTTCAACTTTGAACACTGAAATGACCGTTCAGTCATAACCCAAAACCATTATATTTCAAAGGTTTTTTTTTTCTTTGCCTTCAGAATTAGATTTAAAGTATGATTCCCTTATTTGATTTTTTTTTTCACCCCAGAAGTGCTAAATCGCCGCCCCAAAAAGCATGCCGCCCCGGGCAGACTACCCTCACCCGCCCCCTCCCTAGCTACGCCACTGCTATATTGCTGCACCCCCAGAATGTACAGCCTATGTTTGAGGCCAGTGTATTTCCGAGCTTTAGGGTCATCAATAAAAGTTTTTGAAATCAAATGCTGATTAACGGAGTCAAATTAAAAACGCTTTTTCGCCCTAAACGCCTTTTTCAACTCGAATGAATGGTCCACTTTAATCGAATTTAACACTTTTAGAAAGGTATTAAAAGAATACTTGTCACGAAGTTTTTCTCAAAGCGTCGAAAGCTCAATAACCTAAATACACTAGAAAAAAACTTATAAGCGTTTTTTAGTCAGTGTACTCAGAATTTTTGATTTTGAATATTTTTCATTCTTTACTACATAAACGCCTCCCTAGGGGGCCTGCCTCTTATGCTGCTCTGTGGAACGCACATTAATCACGGAACATATGAAACGCGTACCACGAACAGTGTGACAATGAAGTTAATTCAATAAGTAGCAATTAAAAGAACGTATTGAAAAAAAATTTGACGCAAAAATTATTTGCCCTCGACCCCCGTTATCGAAATTTAAAGTCTTAAAGTCCATCAAAATTTTGGGAAAAGTGCCAAGTTTAAAAACTTGGCGAGAAACTGAAGATACTACGTGATTTCCCCGGCAGCATAAGGCAGGATAATAAGCTGCAAAGCGATGCCTTCCATTTCACCCCAAAGCTCGCTAAATTTGGCGATTTTTCTCAAAATTTAGAGAAATTTTTAGACCTCATGTCCCGATAACGAGGACACGATAATTTATTCTCGAAAAACATGTGCTACTAAGCTCTTTTTATTGCTACTTATTTAGATATTTTTAATTATTAAACTATCGCATGGTTTCCTTGTAAGCTCATTCATTAATACTTGTTTCAACATTTTTTTCCCAATTCCCTCAAATAGCAAGCTTACAAGGGATAGTACATCGAAAAAGTCTTATTTATTTGATGCATCGTCATCACGGCAATCCTCTTTAATCCTGAGAAGGAAAGTCTGGACCGCATAGGCGGATGGTGCACAAAAAAAGTGGGGGGGGGGGGGGTCTAAGGAGGGGCAGAAGGGAAAGTTAGATGGTCGGTGCAGCTACAGTTTGTTTTAAAATTTGACAGCTTAAGTTTAAAAGTTATTATTTATTAAATGACCTCTAAAATAATTCCAGACTGGACCTCAAAATCTGGGAAGATGGCCACTGTAGGCACCTTTTTTCCAATTCAATGCTCCATTTTTCTTTGTATGAAGTAATAACTCGAGGGAAATGTAAAACACACACTTATTAAGTAAATTTTTCTTTCTTAAACACGTAAATTGATTAATTAATAATCTGTGGTTAATTTTGAACTCAGAAAAGTAGAGGGGCAAAGTGCCTTTGCTTTTGAAAGTGAAGGCGCAATTGCCACCTTTAACGAGTCGTCTATGTCTGGCGAAGTACAAGAACATCTTTTCGTGCATTTAGTAGTGCCTTTGTCTTAAGATCTAAAAATTCATAAAAACCCATGAATTCCTCAAAAACATTCGAGTTGTCATTGACACTCCTTGAGCAAAAAGGAACTCCTCCTCGAGTAAAGCAGTACTCAAACAAAAGCCTCGTAACTCCATCTTAAATAAGACAAACACAAATTATTGGGGGGGGGGAGGGGATAAGTCCATGGAGTCGATGTTTGTGTTCACTCTGCACTTACTTTAAAGCACAATTATGCATTAGACTTATCTTTTGCTTAATTTTGATATTAGAAGAAGTGAAATTTTTTTTCTTCCACCAGTTGTGGCTTTTCTGTTGGTGAACTTTTAGCAGTTAGGAATTTAATTGATTACAGGTGCATTTGAAGGGTCACTTAATTGCGCTCTTTTTCATACACATTTTAATGTAATTTGTTAGTTTTACTGAGTAAAAAAACAATTAAGTTCGAAAGTTTCCTGTGAATGACAGTTAAAATTATGATTAACGAAGTAGTTTCTTCATTTATAAAAATCCTTTAACACATTTCAGGTTCAGTTACTCGATAAATAAAGGTATTATTCTTATAGAAAATACAAAGGAAAAAAAAACATGTTTTGAAACACGAGTATTGATTTTCATGGAGAACCTTAAGCGTTTTAATTGTGATGAATTAACTTCTAATGCGTTTCAAAAATTGTTGAGAAATCAGAAAAAAATATGCGCGTAAAAAAGTAATTACACCCAAGATAGCTTCATTACGAGGAATTTGTTTTAAAACTTTCTATTTAATTAACTTGAAGAAGTGGATGTTTTAATTAATTTTCATTAAATCCAAAGCGTAAACATAACTAATTACTGCAATTTCAGTCTTCAGCATTACCTAAATTGGAGGATAATTTTTACTATGCACATAATACCTAACTTACAGCCCGTGTTCACACTTAAAAAATTGTGGTAGCTTAATTGCTAAGCGGTATAGAGTAAACACATTTTTTTAAATCTTTCTTGTACTTTTTTTTTTTTTTGAGATGAAGAGATTATAGCTTCTAGATGTATTTAACGAAGATGTTAAAATTTGAAGCAGCATAATGTATTTTTAAGCATTTTTCGTGAAGGTGAAACATGAATAGCTGCTAGAATAAAACCGTATCGTTTCATACTAGTAACGAAATTTGCTCTCAAATATATAAATAGCATATAACATCCTTCTGCGCTGTTTATAGAAAAAAAAAATATATATATATAAAAAAAATAAACAAATTTACAAAATACAAGAAAGCAGCATTTTTTTTTCGAAAGCCATTTTGCCGAACACACAACAGTATTTATTGCTTGCGCCGGTCACCTTGCCTAATGCTTGGAGATGTCTACTGCAATGGAGAGGTCCCGGGTTTGAATCCCGGCTCGAGCATGGATGCACTTTCTCTCTCCTGCTCTCCTGTTGTTTTTTTGTGTGAATGTGGTGTTATGCTGTGAATGACTGCGTACCCTATAAACGAGTCCTTACGGCAAGCGTGTTCTGTGGAAGTCAGACTTCATACCAAATAACGGTTCAGTTGGAAAAGTGAGGCAGAGCATTCCAAAATTGCCGGCCTAGCTATCACACGACAACAACAATAGTATCGCTTGCGGTACCGTTTTTTTTTTCAGCGTAACTTCAACTAACACAGAACACTGTCATAGAACTGGAGGGGGATCTCTGCTCTTCGACTTATAATGGCCACATCTTTTCATGGCCAAGGTTCTTGATTTCACTTTTTCGTTCCATTTTTCACACTTTTGAGATCATATTAGTGTATGGTGAATCAAGAAAACTACCAATCTGTTAATTGGCGTTAAATTTAAAAACTTTTTTTGTAATTTCAATTCAACAAATATCAATGACGTTTTATTCATTTAATCCGGGAATGCAAGGTATATTCCGTACAAGATGACAAGATGGCAAAAAATTTTTAGAAAGCAATATTTTGTACAGTAAAACCGCATCAAAATAACTCACATTATACAAAACTTACGACTCATTTTAAATTCATACCTGGTAAAAAAAATTGGAACCCCCCCAGAAAAACTCGGTTATTGTAGTTTATTAATACGAACTCATAAGCTAGAATAGCATAGCAATATATATATATATATATATATATATATATATATATATATATATATATATATATATATATATATATATATATATATATATATATATATATATATATATATATATATACAGTCAGACCTCGATCTCGATATAAGGTCACCCTTCGGGATTCACTGAAACTGACTTTATAAGCAGAGTGACCTTATAACCTTATAACGATAAGCAAGTATACGGTCCAATTCTCAGTAAAATTTAATTCTTTCAAAACTATGTTTTTTATAACTCTTAATTGAGTTTGAACCAATAAAGTTAATGGAATCAATAAATATATTTTAAAATTTTTATTTGAAATAAAGTTGTGTTCAAATGTGCTTGAACAAAGTACCAATGTGCAATTAATGTTATTAAAAATAATCCAAAATACAAGACTGGTACAATTTTTCTAATTTTTGTAGTGTTTCATAATGTTTGTACTTTCAGAAGAAAAAAAAAATCAGTTTCATATCATTTAAAAAGAAGTCAAATGGTATTTATGTCCTCAACGAGTGCTTTTGTTTTGTCAACATTTCAGTCGTTATATCCACTTCTATTACATTCTCGGCACTTTCATACTACGTTAGTAGAAAAATTAACTTTTCACCGATAAAAGACCCCAAACCACGGAAAATTCTTGGAACTAAGTCTGTGTAATATTGAAATCCCTTAAAAAAGTCAGGTAAAAATGACCTTATAAGCGATTATTGTATTCAAGACCTGACCATATATCAGATGATTCATAACGTAGAATTTCTTTTCAATGAGCCGGGACTAAAGAAAAATGACCTTATATGCGGGGTGACCCTATATCGAGGTCTGACTGTATATATATATATATATATATATATATATATATATATATATATATGAACACAAAATTTCATTTAGAACAAAAATGTAATGAAAGAGATAAAATATTCGTTATCGTCGAAGTTTAAACACTAACTGCTGCAAACTTTAATTCAGGCGAGGATCCAGACGGGAGAGGAGGGGGGGGGGGATATGGGTGTCATGACCCCCTTTAAGTAACCAAATGTAGCCGAAAATTGCATTTCGAGGACCCATATTTCGAAAAAATTGCCCCAGACCCTATTTGTGCCAAAAATTTGCACTTTAACTCTCCATTTTCCGAAAATGACTCTCTCCAAATCCAGAAACTAGATCCACTTTTGCCCCAATTGATACTAGGAAGTCTATTTGTTGATTCGAGAAACTTGTTTAACAAAGTTATGGTGTTCTGAACTGTATTTAGTACGTATTCAGTATGAATGTACCGCATTGATAAATAACATTTGTAACTGTGATCTCAAAAATTTTTTAACCGACACGGACGAATCATTCATTTTTCAAATTGATTTTACAAGTTGAAACTCATTGACGTCTTATCACGTATTGGATTTCTAGGTGTTCAAATGGAAGACAGACGAAGTACTGAAAAAAAGATGCCAGTAGTAACTGATGAATGCAATATTCGTCTTGGTTGCATTGAAGATTATCTCGAAGGACGGAAACAATGCAGTGAGAAAGAACTATTTTTTACATTTGTTTGAAAATGGAAAAAAACGAAAAATGGTACACAAAGTATTGTCTGCATCAGAGTTAAATGTCGTAATGATAGATGATGAGGGTGAAAATTAATGGCAGCCATAAAATAACAAAATCGATGCGGAGAAATCAGACTCCATTCCCCAAGGATTCATTTGCTTAAAAGGTAGTCGGGAAAACATAACAGGAGAAATTTATGACTTCCACCATCTATTTCTTCTTTGCGATAAAGCCTTTGATTACTGTAAACCATTTATGTACATGGTGCCCACGATAATAATTGAAAATTCTGAGCGAAATGGACGCATTAGGGAGAATAGGGAAAATAGACACCGAATCGTTGTTAATTGCTCGGTGCATCTGAATTTGGAAAAAAAAAAAAAAAATCATAGTTATGTTTATGCCAGGCTTTAACACTTAAGTTATTTGCTTTCTGACATTCCAATACTTCTTAACAAAAAAATTGAAGTTTTAAGTGTTGTAGAGCATGCGTTTAAATGGCAACCATTCATTAAAGGTCCAGAATTACATAGGTTGCAAGCTTGTGAGCCCTGCAGTTGTATTTTAAAAAGATGGACATACAAAATTTCTCATAGAAATTTGCATATCAATACATAAATATTATATCAAATTTGATCAATGATAAGAAATTTCGAAAATGAGGTGTGATGTGTATGATTAAAAAGAACTTAAACTCAAAAATGTTTTCTGGTAATAAAATGTTTGATAGAGCCCCATAGATTACCACTTGTCGAGGTTTTACTGCGTTGTACTTTATGTAACACATCTTTTAAGTTGGAAATAAAAAGCAGAAACTTCTTATTTGAATTCAGCATCTTTCCTCTTTCTGTTTATCCTTAAGATATTTAATGTATTAACCTTATTAAAAGAATTTGAAGTTCATAAATTTCCCTGAACTATATATTAAAGTGAATTCTTTGTATTTTATACACGATCGTTTATTGGAACAAAATAAATCTTAACAAAATGTATCCATACACTGTGCCCTAGTTCATCGCGTTCAGCAGGTAGACAGTCACAGTTAACGAGATTCTACATTATCGACCACACAGTCGATAATTGAAAGCGTCAGAAACAGACTTCTGTATTTACTCAGCCCTCCCTCGAAGAATAAAACGTTTGAACGATTTTCTCTCAAATCTTTTTTTTTTTTATCCTATTTTTATTTCTGAAAGTGTCAAGGTTTGAAACCTAGTAGTTGAGATTTTAAAAATAAGAAAAAAAAAAGTTAAGGAAAAACATAAGTAAAGGAACTTCCAGACACATTCAGAATGAAATCTCATAATCGGATTTTCGCAAGATCTGATTATTATAAAAATATCGACTTTTTCTAATCGATATTTTTTTCTATGCATCTAATTTATTTATATTGAATGGAGGTCTCACAAGTTGTCAAAGAATGGCAAATAATCATCGTAAAAGAAATATGTCTTTAGTTGCGTAACACATTATATTAGTTCTTTTATCAATTTAGCATATGCATATAAAAAAAAAAAAGAAGTTTATCTTTGTAGTTGTTTAAAGAAGGTAAATATGGTATAGATTTTAACAGGAGTAATTTAACGCTGTGCCTGTGAGCTCACGTGATTGCTGCAAAGAGTTTCTGAATATACTTCAGGTGTTACAGTTTTATGTAGAATTGATAGAGTTCCCTTAAGCAAAATAATAAAATTAATTAATGATGCATAGAAGGCATTGTGTGTGTAAGGATGGGGGGGGGGGCGTTGTTTACTGTTATTTTGTTCCTATTATTTATTAATATACGAGCATGCAGGGTTTTTTTTCCTCCAAAGAATTTAAATATCTTATGAAGTGATTCAGACTTCATAAATTTCATTCTTTGTCTTCGCAGTACTAGGAGGGGAGTAGGTGCTGTGAGACAGAGACAACAGCAATTTAATTTCTGTCCGAATATTTCTAGCCTGGTAAGACTTTTGAAAAGTAAAGTAACTTTCAAGTATCATGTAAGAAAAATAACTATTTCATCGCAGTTTGAACCAGGGCTGCGGAGTCGGAAGGAAAATGGCCGACTCCGACCCCTGAATTATGAAACGTCCGACTCCAACTCCTACTCCGACTTTTTTTAAAAATTTATTTTATTTTTTTCAATGTCCCACTCATGAGAAGGGGAGGGGGAATCCTCTTAACATAAATTGAAATATTGACTTCTTTTTATGAAGATTTCGCGTTGTATTTTATTGTAAACCTAGGATAGTACAACAGAAGAGACAACAAACAATTGTAAACCCAAGAGAGTCTAACAAGTGAGAAACATTAGAAATTCAATTTGGAAGAAAATTTTCCAATAGTTACGATTTTAAAAGTGAGATTACTTGAAAATCCCATTTTTTAAAAAAATTGAAAAGGATTAATTTGTTTCCCTTTAATGTTTAACAAATATATGTTGATCAAATTTTGCTCTTTTAATTTTTGAAAGCTGTAACTTGGGAGAAAAAAAAGCTTTTTTGCAAAGTCAAAAAACCTTTCTTGAGAGAGAGAGGTCCACTCCACTGAACACCCATCTGGTGGGTGACACCCTAAGTTAATTTTAGAATTTATAAAAAACATAAATGCTTAAATTTTGAAAAATTTCCCCAATAAATCTTAAATTACATTTTACCGATAAAATTTATCCGTTAGGGCACTATATTACGAAGAGAGGACGGGTACATGTACGTCTTGAGCAAATTTTACACAAAATGCGGGGATATACAGCTTTTATTAATAGCTTTTACTATGCCTATATCTTTTCCTTGCTCAATTTTTAATTTTATTGGCTGCTTTAGAATCAACCTAAATATGAGGATTTTAAGATTAACTGATATCATTGAGTGTTGTAACCAAGAAATCATATACTTATTTTATTTCATACATTTTAGTGAGAACTAAGCTTATAGACATAATCTTTAGATTTAAAAACAAATAGATATTTTATCGGATCTTTTCGATTTGTGCTTTCGCGCCAACACTTAAATTTGAATTTACCTAACACTCTCAGTGTTCGGTAAGTTCTTCCCAAGTTACGAATCCTGCCTTGCTCAAGGAATACATCCCTTTCACTGTTTAACTGACTAGTGAGATCGAAGTAAAAAATATATTATTATTTTATTTCAAAGTGATTACTGTAAATGTTGGGCAACAAAGCCAGAAAGTTGCTTTTAGTTAAAAAAAAAGAAAAAACTGAAATTTCGATGAATTAATAAAGAAGCCAGCTAGTTGCCAATGGCAGTTACTTTCGCATTCGTAGGTCTTTGTACATAAATAGAACCAATTTGCAATCAGTTTCTTTAAAAAATGTAAGGAGATATAGTGAAAGTTATGGAAAAAAAGAAGCCCAGAGTTGGATTCGGTATGTTTTCCAGCAACTCCGACTCCGACTCCTTTCCCCCAAATCAATCCGACTTCGACTTCACATCCCTGGTTTGAACCCATCGCAGGAAAATGTCGCCATTGCTTGTTGCACTGTTTCTAAACTGCTAGATTAACGTTATAGACTGGTGTTATTAATCTTACATTATCCTATTTACTGACGTTCAATTTAGCAGTAGAATGATGTTGTTAATTTTCTTTGCCTGAGAATGGCAGCTATTGGAGTGGAGTAATATTTTGCAATGAGGGAAAAGTAAAACACCATTAATTCATTTCTAACTGCTCCCATGGCACTTTATGACTTTTATAGTTGTATAATATCATAAAAATATTTCTTATTCAGTTTGAATTTTTTTTATATTTTCATTAAAATATGCTAAACATAACAATATTTTTCAACATTTCAAATTTTGGAGCTTTTCTGAAATTGACAGGAAAGCTGCCGTGTACTAGTGAAAGACAATGGTTACAGTGAAAGCATTCCATCCTTATCAAATGCTACGACAAAGGATGAAATTTTAGGTCAATTAACTAATCCACAATCATCTAAATAATTCAATCTCAGTCCCGAAAGAAATATGCGGTAGAGGTCACTACTGTGTGTCAAGACGACTTGAAATATACCTTGCCAAAGGTACTCATACCAAACTCATACCAAATCTAAGCGCCAATAATCATTCAAAAATTTCCAGGTAAATTTAGGTTCTTTCAAAGTTTGCTAATTTAAAAAAATGTGCATCGCATTGTTCCCACTTATCAGGGGAGCAGTGAGAAAAATTGCATTTCATTTTCTTTTTTTTTTTAATTTGTGTAAATTCGTAGTTTTTTCTGGATCCACTTTTATAATACCTACTAGAAAGTCACTCGTCAAGGTATGACGGGTGAAAATTGCTTCTCTTTTTCTACATCTTAGCGAAGCAATCGCCTGTTTGGTGATATTTTGATAGTTGGAATTTAAACCCTTACTCCATTGGATTAAACCTCAACTACAGTAGATAGCGTTCATAGTTGGCTGCTTTTTCGTTTCTTCAATCCCCTGAAATGACACAGTCTTACCAGTCAAACAATTAAGTCGCCAGATCGAGTTCAGCCTTGTCCCAGTAAAGCCTTTCCCTGCATATTAAACATTACCAAAACACATTATTAAATTATCATGCCATGGCGCGAGTCTCATGGTTAAAACGCGCGCGCTGCTTCATCATTGCGTATTATATATATATATATATATATATATATATATATATATATATATATATATATATATATATATATATATATATATATATATTAGGGTGGTCCTTATTTTTGAAGTTGTAGATATTTTACACGACGCCCCCTCAATTCGTTCCATCATACAAATAAATGATCCACGCAAAATTTTAAGTCAATCCATGAATATTAACACGTGCCCCTAGGGTCCCCTTTTTTGAGTTTCGAAGAAAAAATTGCGGATTTTCTCATTTTTATGTAAAAATATTCCTAGATTTCATATTTAAAGTAATTTTGAACCTCAACAGATGTTGCTACTTCCAGACCAACCATTCTCTCACTTTTATTCTGTAAAATTTTACATATTACATAGAGTACATGTACACCAATGGCCTTGGGACAGGCATACCGCTATTCGCGCTCGTTTCAAATCGAGCGGCAGAGGAACATTTCTTTAAACCAAGATGGACACAAGGGATTCTAAAGGCATTAATGAATGGCCTAGGCCATTAATGAATGATTTTTGACAATAACAAATTGCCTCCTGCAGGCTTTGGGGGTGTTGATTTAGGAAATTTTCTGTGTATGTATCAGGTGTAGCAAATAGGGTCACTAGGTTTCCATGCTATAAATATAATTAATGACAATTATATTTTAATTCGCTGTTCTTTAGTTATATACTTAAATGTTTATGCATTCTTATAATTTAAATTTTGAAAAATCCTCGATTACCCTACCATAAAAATCAACTCTATTTTCCATATCTAAAATATAAATTAAAAAAAAAATTCCAGATCGGAATAATGTAAAAATCTGTACTTTAAACTGTTTTCTATTTCAGTACATAATCCTTTATTATCATCAAATTCCTCTTGCAATTCACAAGATTTAGAAACCGAAATGGGTATCTATCCTAACCTGTTGAACCTTTTTTCTTTTTCTGGTCTACCACAACGCAAAAAAGCTTGACAACTATTGATATCTGCTCGCATTTCATCAATGTTAGACAAATGCCATATTAGGGACAAAGATGCTGCTCATTTATTAACAACCTATGTAGATGCAGTAAATTTAAATCCAAATAAACTTATGATCAATCGTAAAAAAAAAAAAAAAAAAAAAAAAAAAAAAAAAAAAAAAAAAACGCCGATAGGCTTACTATGATAGCTTCAGGTCCCAGTGTTGAACAGCTACTCAGAATTTCTGAGATATTTCTGCGGTTGTATATGATATCTTAGATGATTGTTCTTTATTGCTAACTGTTTAAGCTGTTGTGTTTTATACAGCGGCTTACAATATCGGCCGTATAAATTGTGCATGTAATTTTTTAGAGCAAAAGCTGAACGGTGATATATTGCATTTGTATTGTTATCATCATGCACTTGAAATCGTACTGTAGAGTGTCTTTGCAGAAGTTCTTGCCTTTCTTAGTTCTAGACTCGATATTCCATTATTTAAGCGCTTCAAAATTCAAAAAATACACATACCACTTAAATTCTAAAAGAAGAATTTGATGACATATTATTGTTCGTAGAAAGTGGAATTAAGAAATATTACAGAGAATTCTCATAACGTGTAATAATATTTCTTGGTGAAGTCCTCCCTCCTACAGGGATATGTTTTCGGCAACCTGGAGCTTATCTGTGAGCCAGATGGGTGGCAAAAGGAATTTATTGTTTGAATATTTATATATTTAGGAAACAATTTAAATTGAACTTACATGAAGAGAATGCCCGTAAATGCTGTTTTACAGTTGAATGTTGAATGAAGATATAGTTTTTCGCAGCAACCCATTCTAGGCCTTTTGAATTAATATAAAGTCTAGTGTCTAAAAAACCTGAAGCGTACAAAATGATGACAAGCATGCAGTAGAAGCAGTGATTGAAAAATTCATAAATCACTTATAGTACTTAGGGGATGAACTAGTAGCTTTGTCCGTATTGGATGAAGGAATTAACTTTGAAGATAGGAAAAGTCTACTTCAAAAATATGCTTGCTGAATAGGAGGACGTGTCTGATGACTGTATGAAAAATTTCAGATAACAGTAGCTGATTTGGAATACTTTCTTAGTAAAGATCTTCCTCTTTATAGAATCAATTACAAGTCAATAAAATTGTTTGATAAGTTACAAACACCAAAAGATGTTTTCCTATTTGATCCTGATTCATGGCAAAATGAAGGAAGCTATTTAAAGGGAAGATATATCGTTAAAATGCTGAAAGTTGTGAATGATACACCTGAAAGAGGAGCACAATTAATCGAAGAATTTCACAATCAATTTATCAAATATGAGTCACAAAAGTAATTTAATATTTTACAGACAGTACAAGACTATCGGATGAAAAAAATGAACACGATTGAGATACATTGAGAAAAGCGTACGATTAAGGTAAAGTTTCTAAAGCACTATTTCATTCTCATTCAATGTAAAATCTTTAGACGATATGAAGTAATTAAAAAGATTAATTTTAGTGCTGCCTCGCTGTAAAAATATTTTTCAAACTTAGGAGAAACGATGTACGGGGTCTGAAGTAAAAACTTGAAGATTTGTGAGAAAAGTATCAAAAGTGTTAAAGTTCAACGTCCTAGGGGCACGTGTTATTATTGACCGATCGAGTTCAAATTTCGCACCGATTACTTTTTATTATAGTGTCACAAAACTAGGGGGCGTCACTTGTTGAATTCCGAAATTTTTTTTCCCCATATAAATAAGGACCACCCTAATATATATATATATATATATATATATATATATATATATATATATATATATATATATATATATATATATATATATATATATATATATATATATATATATATATATATATATATATATATATATATTAGCTGCGTCGTCCGGCTTTGCACGGTCCACCTCGAAAATAAAAGTTATGACAAGTGACGCGAGTTCAACACTCAGGCTTAAACCAAAAAAAAAAAAAGTCAGTAAAATTTTGCGGCAGATTGCGGAAAAACCCCCAAAAAGGAAACATTTTAAATCCCCTGATTACAGGAAAAGCCTCAAAACAAAAACAAGAATTTTAACTGTTCATATTCGAGAAAAAATAATTGCAACAGATCTTTCATCTCAATGATTTTCTTTACGCTATAAGGTTATTTTAATACTTGCGGAAAGTTGAGATGAAGCGCTGAATAATAATTTGAATGGAGGAAAGCCTTCGGAAAATAGGAATTTTATGTCGACATCCAAGTGCCATAATTAATATTTTTTAATTCGCAACTCCAGCGCTCGAATACGCTACCTTGCGGTGATTTACAAAACTGCGGATGAAACTAAAACATTGCCTCGTTGCGTTTCATGTGCGTCTGTTGACGTAAACACAGGCAGTTTGTTCTGAATATTTATTAACGCATTCGATGTGTCTTGGATTGCTTTCAGCAACAGAAAGTGTTCGAGCTCCTCAAAATAATGTTAGTTTTCATTATTTCCCTCTAAAAAGTGATTTGATTGAGAAATGGTGAAAGCGCGTTAACACCAGAAAACTCTGGATTAGCAAACTTGGATAATGTTATACCAGGTAAAAATTTTTATTGTTTTGTGTAAATTTGTAAGAATATGGGTTTTTTTTAATCTTAAATTAATTTAACTAACCATATTTTACAGCAGCATTCAGTTGGAATGGACGGTATGCAAAATATTTTCTTGAATATATTATCGTAGAACAAAATGAAAAGTGTTTAACCGAGAAAGAATTTACTTTATTCCTTTTATTCTCAGCTGAAAGGTTTCGCCAAATTTGTTTAGGGTTATAGTTTTAGTATTGTGCAAGCAAAGTAACCTTGGCGAGATTTCGCGTTTTTAGTTAAACCATTTTTAATTTTTATCATGAGTGGAATAAAATGGTAGTAAGATTACAGAATTCGATAAGTAAAAAGAAATAATGGTCAATCAACTGAAAAGAAAATTACTACCATATATCCATGAGAATTTTGTTGATGATTTGCATAACATGACATAATTAAATCGTAACTCAGAAATTAGAAACATCGAAACAAAAAAATTTTAAATTAACCGATTTGGGAATTCGAGAGAAATAACTCAGCTACAAATGCAAAACAATAAGCGGTAGCCAAGCAAGGCAAAGAAGTATCATCTCCTTTTGATAATAATTTGTAATGTCATATTAAATTTTCTAGCATTAATTGTTATTCTTGTCAGGCCACAATTATTATTTAGTTTTATCAAGAATTGATAAATATCGAATTCAACATCGTAGAAATGGCTGCTTAGAACTACGAACTGCGTATTTTGCATTAATTTCTAACGTTTAGTAATGCTTCTTGAATTCTCATTTCTTTCTACGTGGGCCAGAATATCAACAAGACTTTGAAAATTAATTTAAAAAGAATAAAGCGAAAAAATCATGCATACGAACAAAATTTACTAGACTTATTAGCATTTTCTTCGTTACCACATGCGTTTGTTTTAGTTTTTTCGTCCGCCATTAGACAGTGACTGCAGTGTCTCCTATAGTTCGTTGGAGTTGCGATTTGATATCTCCGCTAATTATTAACGGAGGATTATGTTAAATAGGCAAACATTAAGACGAGAAGATGACGAATCCATCGATACCTGGTTCGACGGTCAATTCACTGTCGTTCGGGAGAAGAAGCTTGGACATACATAGATACGCTCAGTTTTTAATTATATAAGAGATGAGGATTACAGGGACAAACATTGTACCATTTGAAAGAAATGGATATTTCTGTGTTTTTTTAATAATAAACAATGTCGTTGAATTTTCGTGTCTCACTGTACAGACTCCTCTCTTATCGTAAATTTAGGATGGCAGTGGTGTAATTCATTTGAAAGTACTTGGGGATGTTTCGATAATTGGGAATCTGGTGATTTTTCTTCATTGGCGTCAATTTTCGGCTCCAGCGCCTGTGGAGCCGAAAATTGACATGGGCATTTTTCTTTGCAAATCAAAACAGAGATCGGAAACATCTATTCATATAGGGTTACTATCAATCAGCAGGGTTACCAAAATAAAATTATTTACGCCAAAAATGAGAAGACGCGCCAGATTCCCAATTATCGAAATATCCCCGAAAGATCGGGTGCTATTTGCGTCGAGAGGTTGGACTTTTATATTTGCAAACAAGACCACAAGAAAAATTTAAAGCATAAAGAATGGAAATTACATCCATCAGGGTGTCGGCGGGAATCGAATCCACGACCTCCAGTACTGCGCTGTGACAAGTACTACCTCTCGGCCACGGAGACCCCGATAAAAGTTGACGCATAACAATAACAAGAACAAAAAAAAGTTGCTATCCTTACAATCCTTCTCTGTAAGTTAAAATTTAATCAGCCTTTATTTTTGTCGCAGATGTTTTTTCAAAACTTTCAATTACTCGAAACTAAGTTAGGACGACTTGCACCTTTCTCAATCTAACCACGCCAAATATGCAAATAAAATTTATTTGCAAACATATAAATCATTTTTTTCGCATCTGCAGCACTTGCCGCAATTTAAAGTAAACGATCCTAATACCAATCGAAATTAAGTCTACTGATATTTACAACGTCGTACTCAAAATATACTTAATCTCTTCTAGTCTTTCGAAACTGAAGGATATCAGTTTATCCGGACTGTTAGTATTAAATGTAGGTAATTAGTTGTCCGTATAATTTAAGTACATAATGTCAGGTCACTTGTGGAGAGGAGAAGTAAATACATAAGTTTATTTCCAGCGGAAGTTAAATGCAACCATTCAGTTTTACAATGATAAAAGTCCATTTTGAAATCTTAATGTTCTCAACTAATACTCCCGTGTTTTATCCTGATTATGATAGATTCCTATGGTGATAGGAGGAAATTATTCATTTATTCCAATACCAAATCCATTATTTTATTAATTTAGTTAAGATTACTTCCAACTGAAAACAATCATCTTATCTTTAAATCGGCTAATGTTAAAAATGTCTCTGCAGTCCGTTAATATTTTAAGTATTGTTTCTTAGGTTACGCACATTGAAATAGTAGCAAGTTTTTAATTAGTAGAATTTAAAGGAATAAATAAATACGAGATACGTTAATTTTGGTGGGATTTTATTTTTTGTTTTTTCTATTTTTTCCATCTATAATCCTTCAGAAGTGTTATAAAAGAAAATGGTCACCAAACCCTTGACCTTTCAAAAGTGCTACCATAATGCACACATAACTAATAAAAAATTGAAACTTCAACATTAAAATAAGCAAATCTGTGAAAATAAATAAATACGCAAAAATAAATTGACAAATAAATAAAAGGAAATTCACATTTCTGACGAATTCAAGTTTTGAAAGGCGATGAACATACTTTATATTCAACTAGTGGTACTCGCACGGCTTTGCCCGTAATAGAAAAATTAAAAGGTCTTTTGGTTCGCCTGTATATTTACAAATAATGTATGGTGAATTTTCTCGCCAATTGGCTTGTGCCCATGTTACGGTGCCGCGTTATGATAATTTCGTAATTTACTCGTCCATCTTATGATAATTTTGCTCGGGAAAATGTTCTTAAAATTAAAATGGAGAAAGAACAAAATCGAATTTTTGAAAAATCGCTTCGAGGTTCTCCCCCCATGCTACAAACTAATTTTGTGCCAATTTCATGAAAATCGGCCGAACGGTCTAGGCGCTATGCGCGTCACAGAGATCCTGACAGAGATCCAGACATCCAGACAGAGAGACTTTCAGCTTTATCATTAGTAACTAGGCCTGGGCCCCAGGCCCATCTTCCGAATGGGCCCCACATTTTAAAAAAAAACTTATGCATAACATTAAAAAATCATGTATTTTTGTGAAAATAGCGAAAATTAATGGATTTATTAATTGGTTAATGGTACCGCACGGCTTTGCCCGTAGTTGAAAATTAAAAGGTCATTCGGTTCGCCTGTATATTTCCAAATAATGGATGACGAATTTCTCGCCAATTTGCTATGTTCATTTGCTCGACAATGTTACAGTTCCACATTATAATAATTTCGTAATTTAACTCTTCCACGTTGTGATAATTTGTTCGGTAAAGTTTTCTTAAAATTGGAATAGAAAAAGAACAAAATCGAATTTTCGAAAAATCGCTTCAAAGTGCAAACCACCATGCTACAAACTACCTTTGTGCCAAATTTCATGAAAGTCGGCCGAACGGTCTAGGCGCTATGCGCATCACAGAGATCCAGAGATCCAGACAGACAGACAGAGATCCAGATATCTAGACAGACTTTCAGCTTTATTATTAGTAAAGATAAAGAAGGCATACCTCTTTTAAATATTGCTAATCATTATTTTTACATTATTTTGCTCTGACTTAAAGTGATAGAATACAGAGGAGGGCCTCCAAAGCATTGTGAGCCTTGAATCTCACTTTCAGTTTGTCGGGCCCTGTGGCAAGACTGAAGTCATTAATAATAAGTATAATAATAATGTGGCAATATAAGCTATTAACAGGAAATAACCAACGTTTTATAGCACAAAATATCTGCATATTTGTGCTACAAAGCATTGGTTATTTCCTGTTAGATCTCAACCCAAAGGTTTTTATTTATTTCTTACTAGTGGTACCCGCACGGCTTTGCCCGTAATAGAAAAATTAAAAGGTCTTTTGGTTCGCCTGTATATTTACAAATAATGTATGGTGAATTTTCTCGCCAATTGGCTTGTACCTATGTTATGGTTCCACGTTATGATAATTTCGTATCTCGCCAATTGGCTTGTGCCCATGTTACGGTTCCACGTTATAATAATTTCGTAATTTACTCGTACATCTTATGATATTTTTGTTCTTAAAATTGGAATAAAAAAGGCACCACATCGAATTTTCGAAAAATCGCTTCGAGGTGCACACCTCTATGCTACAAACTAAATTTGTGCCCAATTCAATGTGCTATCTTTGTGCCAATGAAAATCGGACGAACGGTCTAAGCGCTATGCGCGTCACAGAGATCTAGACATCCAGACATCCTACAGACATCCTCCAGACAGAGAGACTTTGAGCTTTATTATTAGTAAAGAACATAAACTATGTTTGCGGCACTTCTATCCCTGCAAAAAACTATTAGTTGCTGTATTATTTACTTTTTTTTTTAGTCCAGTGTGCCATGTGCCAATGAATTAACTTAACTCTGCCCATATTACAGGATTTATGGTAAATTTGCTCTTAACTGTATAATAAGTTAGTTGTTAGGCGTTAAGTAAATAAACTGATAATATAATATTGAGTCGTCAACACTGTTAAGTTTTCAAACTAAATTTCAAACTAATCCAAGAGCAGGAAGTGGACGAAAATTACATTCATACAAGTGAAGCTAATAAAAGCGCGTTAAAAACAAAACCTTGTCTACTTCAAATTGAAAGAATACTAAAGGAACACCGCCAGTAAAAAATGACTTCAATAATGATGTAGTTTCATTAATATCTTTAATTAACTTCAAAATCTTGGTTGAAATTAGGAATTTTGAATGACAGTTTATGAATGAGAACGTGAATCTTAGCTCATTCTAGTCGATGAGATTTATGCGCGATATCATTCACGGAGCCTGCTGTATTTGCACCTTGTCAAAAACCTGTCAAACAAGCTCTACTGCGCAGTATCTCTTGTTGTCAAGAAGGCAAGCACAATAATATGAGAAAATTTATTATTTCATACAGATTGTTTCCCAGTATCTTGACATTCTCTCAGTTAATTAAGTAGGAAAATTAAGAAGTTCCTAGACAAGAAAATGGCTAAATTTGACGCTGCTTTTTAAATTTCACTAAATGAAATTGAGTGGAAAGTACTTTGTTAAAAAATATTGACTAAGAATGTCATTTAAAAATATTTCATTGCAATTTTATTATTGACAAAAATTTCATTGCGACTCCATTTTTCCCAACACTCTTTCGCTTTATACAGGATTTTGAGTCTTTAATGTGCACATAAGTTTAGAATCTAATACATTAATTCATTAACTCATTTTTAACCCTTTTAATTGCTTTTATTTGTACTGGTATACACGTTGTCGTATTTTACTCATTTCTTAATACCAAGCTTTTCGATTGCTTTTTTACATCTCGAACACATTGTTTTTAGTCACATGTAGGGTAGGGTCGTTAAAAATATTTTTTTTTTCAGCTAGAGTCCAGGACACCCCCTAATTTTTTAAAAAACTTACTAATAGTATTATGCTGTAAAAGTTTTTGCTTCTTACTCAAATTTTAAGACGGATCATTAGCCATAGCGTAGAAAATGTCACACATTTAGAAACCTTTAATTTCCCCAGCTGTTTTCTGTAAATAATTATTTTATTGCAATGTATATGCATAATACTCGTGTATATTATAATTTGTATAGAGTTGTTTATTCATTTCAATGTATTTTTTAACCCCCCTCCCCATACTGATGAAATTTGAGGGAGGGGTTTGAGCACTCTCTTTCAGTTGAACTAGGAAGCTAAAATTCTTCCAGTATATTGCTATTCAAAAGTCTAAAAATATTGAGGGGTGTTCTGGTATTTAGGAGAACCTTTTTCCTACATGTATTTTTGAGCCAATCTAATGTAGGAATTGCAATACCGAACCAAAAATTCAATACCGTTATTCGGTATTTTTAAAACGTGATACTGGAATACCGGTATTAATACCGGTATTTAAATTCTCTCAAAAATTGCTTGCAAAAATATTGTTTCGTTGCCACATTTCATAATTTTGTACAAAAATTGTTTTATTATGAAAAGTATTGTGAACAAATACAAAATGAAGGAACAAATGTCATACAAAATAATCAATGCTAGTAAAAAACATAATGCATCTATTGAATTGTCTCTAAGCCTGGAACTCATTTTAGTGCTCAACTTTCCTGCAGTTGAAACTACTCTTTCTGAATTCACGCAGGTCGGTGGTACTGTTAATAATGCGTGATACACCTCGTCTAATTTAATTTCCTAAAAGTATTTTATATTCAAAAAAAAAAAAAAAATCGGTCTGTTGCATGTCATTTTTGGATAAACCCTTTTGCGTTTGTGTGTGTGTGTGTGTGTGTTTCTTTCGTATTGTGTGTATTTCTGTTATTTTTTTAATTGAAAGCTACTTGAAATTTCTTTCCTGAGAGACGATACTTTTCCGATATAAACATCATTTTCTCTTGTACAGGAGGGGTTTGTGTTAGTTTTACTACCCTTTTGGTTTGCAATATACGATAAATTTGAATAATTTGATCCTGTTGGTCTCTCTTATTCGTTTTAGCTTTCTTTTCAAAATTCTTTGCAATTATAATTATGCAAATATCTGAAAATATCTTTGAATTCGTGAAACATATTTATGCTTTTCCTCTATGCAAATTTTTAAGGCAATATATAATTTCTAAATATTATCTTGTCAAGTATGAAGCCAAATAGCGAGACGGCACAACAAACCAATACTGGTGCCAATCAATTGTCATTTGTAACAAGAAAGTTTTTGTCAAAATTTAGTACAGTTGAGACAAATATTTAAGAAAAAATTCATAAAGCATTCCTGCAATTGATGGTTCGAATAAATTGTTCATCGGACAAATTGGGGGGGGGGGGCATTCAAAATTACACTTGAAATCAATTTTCCCAGAAGGGAAAATGAGCGATCAGGGAAATGAAAGAAATAAATACATGATGGTCCCAAGTTACATGCGATTCAAGAGTACCAATAGTCTTTGTCGCTGCAGATTCGGCAAATAACGGCGCACAGTGGTTCAAGGGCGGAAAAAATAGCCATTTTTAAGTTTTAAGATAAAAAATATTTCATGCCGTAATTACTTAGCCCTTGAGTTGTAGTAACTTACTCCAAAAGAGTTTTTTGAAAAAAAAATTCGTTTTTACAAAATAAAAAGCAGAGATTGTTGAACAATTGCGTTTTTACTTTTTTCGGACGTACGAAGTATACTTCAGTTTTAATTCATTTGTTCAATAAGGAAGACTAAAATTTAATAAAAGTCATTTCTGATTGGTTTTTCACACTTGTAGGATGCATATTGCATCGCAGTTAAAAATTAAAAATTCATCAAAATTAAAAACTACCTGAAATAAAAAAACATTATTTTTTTTTGTATAATGAAAAGTATTGTGGAATGTACTTTTATCGGCGGCTTCCGGTGGGCTAAAATTTACATAAATCAATGGTTTAATCCTTCCTGTAAATAAACAACAACATTTTAGCTGCGACCACCTGCGACTGCAGTCGTGGCAGATGTTTTTGTTCGATCTACGCTATTTACGAATACCAATATAGTAAGTTAGAAAATAACCTGTAACGGTATGACGGGGGTAAATTGCTTTTTTATCAAAGAAAATGGTCATCAAATTTGACATGCTCCAGACTAACGTATGTCACAGTTTCACTACTTTGCAGGAGAGCCTAAAAACGTTTGTTTACTGTTTCCGAAAGTTGGGGCTTTTGAAACATTCATCTATAAATATAGAGAATTTTTTTAAACAGATTTACGTGTTGTTATGGCTTAATGCGGCGCATTATTCTACATGCAAGGCAGTAGTAACATGAAAATAACAATTTTCGGAACTGTTTGGCTTTAAAGAAGATACATATGAGAAAGAAATTCTTAAAACTCATACAGAAATCTATATAAAAAGTTAAATAACCATTCTGTTCATAAAACAATGAAATTAGAAAATCATTAAACGTTTGAAATTTCTGATTTCTTTTTCTAAATCATTCTAGTATAAAGCTGTTCTCAGTTTGTCAACATTGCCAGAAAATATTGTTCGAGGGTATCAATTGCAATAAATAAACCTTGCATGTGGTATACGACTGATTTAATTTATATTTTTCACTAAAAACACAGAAATGAATTTGAACTACAGAGAAACCCCGATTTCACGTTCTCAGAGGCCTGAATCAAACATAAAATACATAAAATGTGGAAAAACGTCAATTCAAATCCAAAAACATAAAACATGGAAAAACGTTAAATACAGGAAATGTATAAAAAGCAAAAATCAGATAAGGAAACAAAAATAGTAATAAAGGTTGCTACGATGACACTTATAAAATGTAAAAATAAGATATTTTACGAAAAGAACATTTTTGTACACACCAGTTTAGATCATTCTAACACATTAAGTAACGAATCCGAGCGTTTAGGTTGAAAATAGTCAGTAATTATGAGTCATTGAATCCAAAGTAAATACAGCATCTTCCAGGATTGGAACATTTTGCAAAGTTTTTTCCTGGTTTTTATGATAAAGAAAATAGTCTTTCACTATTATTAAACTCTTAAATGCAGTATTGAAAGAAAAGACAAGTTGTGTTTCCTCTTCTTCTTGTTCATCTTCAGTCCATAAAGTCAGATACGGACGGAGCCGAAGCGTTTCTGTTTTCATGGATTAACTTTCAACAGAGTGGATTATGTTTAAAAATGCGCAGAGGGAATTTTCTTGATTTTAAAACATTTTTTCTCTTTTTTTTAAACTAGCGAGGGAAAACGTAAAATGCGGGAAATTCATAAATAACAAACTTTCCATCCGTGTTAAATTAATATTATTAGTGTACGGAAAAACTGGGACCTGATGATAAAAAACGTAAAATGTGGGGAAAACGTAGATTCGAGGGACGTAAAATCGGGGTTTCTCAGTGTATACGATCAGCAAGCATGAAGATAAATATTACCATGCAACAATTTTAACAATTTTCCAAAGCATTTTTTGAGAATATTCAAAGTTATTGAATTTTTTCCGCTTTTTTGTCGTTTTGAACCATTGTGCGGCGCTGATTGTTGTGGTCGATCATTTAATAACTTAAATCAAATTAGAAAATTAATGATAAGAAACTTGAAATAAATCAGATTTAAGGCAGCATGCGTGAATAGCTTTGAACTTTAAAAATACACAATTGAAAAATTTAAAAGATACTAAAGGATTGAAATTTCAAACATTAAGTTCTTTTGCCTGCAATTTTTGGCAAGGCACGAGCTTGATGTTAGCAAGTTTCCAAAATACATTAGATTTTTATTAAATGAGTTATTAGTTGTGAAAATACAGTCAAATGGAAGTCTTCAGTTTGTCAAGTAACGTCGGTTTTTCAGAATTGGAAAAAGAAAAGTTCCTAAAATATCCAGATTTTTCGTTTAAAAAAAAACAGACTTTTTTACTGCACTTTTTAAAAAATGAAGCACAAAATTCAAAGACTAAAGATATGTTTTAATGTTTTTCAATATTTTCAAGCCTTGAGAATGAAACTTTTTATTTCAAGCTCATTTTAAGTTTTTTTTAAAGCGTACGTGTCATGTGCCCCCCCCCCTAGGTACTATTTTATTATTTTATACCACGTAATATTATAATCGGGAAAGATTTCGGCTTTCTGACTTCAACAGAAATGATTTTTTGGTCATTAAAAATCCTAAAGATGTAAGAAAGTAGTATGATGTCCACAAAAGATTTCTGAAGTAAATTATTGTTATCAGAGATTTTTTTTTGCGCTTCTGCAAGCGTATTTCATTTATTGAAAGTCGAAAGTTTACCTCAAAAAATTTATAAAGCATAATTTTATGCTTTGTACGCTAAGTAAAAATTTAAAATTGTGAAAAAAAAAAGAAAAAAAAGAAAAAAGAATTGTAATTCAAAAAATATTACATTTGATTGTTTTGTATTTTTTAAAATTTGAACTGTCAAGCATTTTGAATATTTAATAAGAATTTTTATTAAATAAAAAATAGAAAAAATCCGATTCAAATATATTATAGTAAAGAATGCTCTCATTCAAACGAAGAAGACTCATATTCAGAATCTGCAATCGCAATAGCGAAATTATTACTAGTGCAACATTCTACATATCTGATCTCCAGGGATACGACGACAACAACAACACCCTCGTTACATTAACTTTTTTAAGAAAGAAAGAAAAATACTAACTAAAAAAGATCAAAATTGTTTTATCTGTAGGAGATTTCAACACCACAGACAGATAAACAGATATACAGGTACACGAGCAAAACTTAGTACCTTTTTTCCGCCTCTTTTTGCATCTTGCCTCCATTTCACCGGTAAAAAAATATAGTTCATTTTTTGGATTTGATCACAATTATAGCCTTTTCTTGCATATCTCATCTCACTCCACAAAAATCAATTTCACTCCTCTAAAAAAATGTCAAGGGGTCACCATGGCTGCGGAGTAAGAGGGAAGATAAGCGACTCCGGCTCGGACTCCGACTCCATTACCCCAAAATCAGTCTGACTCCGACTCCGTAGACACTGCAGAGTTGCTTACTTAGAGGGAAAATGACCAACTCCGACTCCAACTCTTGGAAATTTAAACCTTCGACTCCCGACTCCGATTCCTTTATCTCAAAATCAACCCGACTACTACTACCTCTGTTTCCGACTCCACAGACTTGATTTTCACACCTTATAAATCTCTCCTTATTATTATAAATCACACCTTATAAATATTATATGACTATTATTAAAATTTCAGAGCCTCTAAGGTTCTGAAATTTTAATAATACTTTTACGACTTGAATATAAGGGAATTAATTTAATCAAATAAATAAGGAACATATAAAACTATTTTGGGTAGAGGCAAGGAAGAATGTCAGAAGAAAAGTTGTCTCAAGTATTTTCACGATTTTCTTGTCATATTTCCATTTAAAGTGTTGATGGAATATAATTAGCACATTTGCCATTACCGCGTACTGCTTCCCACATTTTCATCTCAATACGTCTCATTATGAAAATGTCCGATTCCAAAAGCTACGCTGAATAAATTTAGCGCCTGGGCAAGAAAATTTAATTAATCATTTTAAGGAAATGTAATTAGGAAACCTCTTAACACGTAATAGATTTAGCTCAGCTTTTCCTTGGCGGTAAATTTTAGTAGTGAACTTTGAATGAGTTGAATGGCAGTAGTGAAGATAAACGCTGAATCAAGTTTATCGACTTCTTTTACGTCTTAAAGTTTTAGAAATGAAATAAGTTAAACGACGTCTGGTAATTTCCTAAATTACCAAAAGTTTATATTTATCACTTTATTGCTCTTAGTTTAAGAAATAACAAAAAAGACCAAAGGAAAAATAAATGGGTCCATTTTCGTTTTTCTTTTAGAACGGAAAATTAATGTACACCAATTTATCCATTTCTAAAATTTGTTTCTTTACTTACTTTCTCGTTAAAATTTGTTAATAGAAATTTTAACTTTTTTAACAAGTGAAAAAATCTTCCCTTAAAATTACGGAAAAATTTGAATAAATAAATTCTTATGTTAATCAAGAATCCATTTCGGATGCATATGTAAACATATTATTGTTATTATTTAAACAGTTAAAAATAAAACTTTCATTTAGAAATAATAGCGCTAGAAGACGTTTCTAGCGCTATTATTTCTAAAATATCGTTTGGAAAGATATTTGCAGAGTTGAAGGAAAGTTTAGATTTCATTTAAGAATTCTAGAAATGTAAAACTACTAGCAGTACCCGCACGGAGATGCCCGAGCTAAGAATTTAAAGGAATTCCGTTGAATAAAAAAAATTCACGCCTCCCTCCGTCTGATGTGAAATGATAATTTTTCTTTAACTAAAATGCGTGCACATCTTTTTAGAAAAACCTACTAAAGTTGCTCAATGCTCAATGTAGATGAAAATGCATTGGTTTATATTAATGAAATGAAACTATTTCTCGTAACAACGTATAATGAAAAGATTCTTTTCTGAGCTACCGAAAGAAAGAATGAACCTTTGTTGTTTTTTTCTAGTCACTTATCTCCAAAAGTACTTGCTGCTGCTATTCGCTCACAAGAAGCTATGATGACTGCAGAAGCCATCTTGAGAAAATCATTATAGATGTTGATTTTAGACTACGAGAGAAGTTCTGCGATGTGAGTAAAGATGGTTCAGGATGCTCTTAGCTCAAAGCGTGGAAAAAAAAAAAAAAACAGAGTTTGAAGTTTTTGTTAAGGGATGTAGTGACAAATCGGAACTGTGCAGGTATTGGGAAGTTTTCTGTTCACTGGTATCACTTGTAAAACACACTTGATTATTGATGATCGTGAAGAAAATTACAAATTATACGTTCAAACTGTTGAATTACTGTTTCCAGTCTTTCGTGAACTTGACTGCATAAATTATCTACTATATACAACATGGTTCATAGAGAGGATAAGGGCGCTAGAAAATGAGTGTCCCTACCTGTAGGAAAAATTCATTCAAGGAGAATTTGTTGTTAAAAAAAAGAATGGTAAATTCAATGCTGTGAAGCCGGGCATGAAGTTGGAGTAAATGATTCAACGGTCAAAGAAAAGTGCCGGAGAAATTGCAGGGAAGACGAGAAAATGTATGTTGCCGAGTAGCATTTTGAGTATCATGAAATTTTAATGACATGAAATGTGTTCTGTGGTCTTACTAAATCTCATTTAATGGATCACTGTCAGATTGTCCCGCAACATTTTCTTTATAGGCAATCGTAGCCAGTATTTTAATGAAAATGTCAAAAGACTTGTTGATTTTATGTATCAACATATAAATCCCTATGATATTTTGGAAACAGTGAAACTTGTTAGCTTTCTCACTAAACAACTTGTGAATGGTAGTGTCAAGATTCGTCTTCTCAGTATCCTGAATCATGTCAGGATACTGAGCCGCCGCCTGTCACTGGCGGTCATTGATCAGAACAGTACCGCCAGTTCAGACAGGAGGCATTTGTTTCAAAAATTGTCTGATTTACTTTCGAAAGTCAACCTACCATGCTTTGATGCACACAGTTCTTCACAAAACATCACTTCTAAACTAATGGGAAAGAATCAACTTTAACAAGGGTACATAAACTTGTAAATAGAGAAAGAAATGGGAGAATGCATTAAAAATATTTTAGCTCATGACTTGTTTCCAACGAACGTATTATGTGATGGTGATTCATCTACCAAGCTAGATATTATTGTTGCATAATAATTGCAGAAATATCTGCTGCCAGAACATTTTCCATTTAGCAAATTATCCCCCATAAAAACTACACTCGTTATCTATTTCATGTCACAAGTCCGCTAAATAAAGAAACTTTTTGGAGAAGTTATCAGTAATGTTCTGCACGGATCTATTTCTGTATGCTCTTTTCATGAACTTCATGTTATATTCGATAGTTATTTGCAGCATTCTGTGAATTCTGTCTTCGTTAATTAATGTCATCCAAAGACGCAACCTAACTAAGAACACTCTCGATCAAATCTCCTTTCGAACAAAAAAAAAGTTTTTCACAATCGGTCCATCCGTTTAGGCGCTAGAGTGCCACAGACAGACACACAGATACATAGATACATAGATACACAGACACATCAAACTTATAACCCCCTTCCTTTGTGTGTCGGGAGTTAATAAAAGTAAGGTTTTAAAGAAATTCTGGAATTAAGTTTGTGGCGGACGTGCGTCCAGGAGACCCCATAGCACCTACAAGCTTGAAATGTTGTACAAAATTACTTCGAGCCCCGGGGGTGTGCACCGGGGGTTTTATTTTTTAAAATTCGAATTAGTTTTTTTGCAATTAATTTTTTAAGCTCAAATTTCGCGTAAATGCCTATTATTGCCTATTAAAGGGATGAAAAATTATTTGCACATATTAAAATTATATATCGTTGGAAAGGTTAAAATTTTTCGCGTTCTACGCAATTAGTTTCATTACTCTAACATAATACAGCGGGAGTTACATGCGTTTTTAGCTCGACCTTTTTTAGGCTTAACTAAAATTTGGGCACTACTTTCTTCATTAAATCTATTGGAAAAAAGCGAAGAATTGTCCTACAGTTTTCTTTTTGACGCCACTGAAAAGAGGGGCTTTTTTTACTCCAGATCTAACTCGACCTACGGTCGAAAATCTAAACTTCTATCTCTAAAGGAAAAACGTTACAAGCCATTAAAAATCAATTTAGAATAATCTCATCTCCATTAAAATTATTGATGTTTTATTTGACGTTGCCATAGTTGCGTCTTTTCGATTCGCACGTTTCTTCCTTCTTATTCACAAACTTTAAGGGTTTCGATTTTAACGGAAAATCTTAGGCTTAACTCAAGCCCCAAACTAAAGAGCAAAATATTACTAGAGATCGCGAATATGAAAGCGACTTTTCAAACGTACAAAACTGCAGTTTTTCAATGCTCATGAGCCCCTTAGCCCTTACGGCTCTGCAAGTTGGTACAAGATATTGTGAAACCTGGGGAAGGGGTTCTTTTTGATCCAAAGGGAGCTCATAATGTGTTTTTAATCTGTTTCTTTCTGATTGACGATTTAAATCTTTGCGAATGAAATAAGATTGCGAAGCAATCTTCGGGGGTTGGTGAGCGTTTGTGAGCAGTGGGCAGAGCCCCCTAGTATTCATAAAAGAAAATGTTATAAATCAATGCTTGCAAGAATTTAAAAAAAAAAAAAAAAGCTTGCCTGTAATAAGAAAATAACGATCATTTGATTGCTAACACAAGCAACAACTTCGTATTCCAGAATCCACAAGGTCGACTAATGCTGATTCATGGGTACCTAGCGTCGTTTACAGATTATAATTGAGAAATCCAGAAATTAACTTTGTCTCATTGTGCCCACCCCCTATACATATTATTGTTACCATGGACACTTCGTGGCATCCCTCACCTTTTCCTGCGGCACCCTTTTTGGGAACCCCTGGCCTAAGCCATATTTTTTCGACGTTAAATGTTTTCTGGTTCCAAAAAATTTCAAACGAAATTAGTTATTGTTTACAGAATCCAAAAACATTAAACCTGAAAGTTCCCACAAAACAAGTGAATTAATTATACTGGTTAGTATAGTTGAAAAATAATATTTGAAGATAATTTAAAGACACATTATCTAAATATGTTTATGTGAGACAAATTACGAGATACCAATACTTACAGGCAGGGGGATAAAAAAAAAAAAAAAAAAAAAAAAAAAAAACTACGAAATACCCTGCTGTCATACTTCATCAGCCATTTTGTTATGATTTTCTGCCTTGCATTTTTCTAATAAGTTCCATAGAAAGTCATCGAATCCCAATATCGCCAAATTACTCTTGATTATATTTCATATTTCTGATAAAATGACTTTTGTTGAAAACTGAGAATTCTGGAAGTAATCACATTTGCTCGTAAGAATGATGGTATTTCCATTGATTTTTCTTCTTCCATTTCCTCAGTACCATAATTATTGATTTCGTGATTGTTACTTTGCGGTATGTGAAAAATGAGTTTGGCTGAAATATAAGAGGTTTTACAGGTATGTTCCCATTTTTCTAGGTTATCTTTATACACACTACGCAAACATGGGTACAAAAAATGCTGCTATAAAATGGAAAATGTTTTCCAGTGCATTTGTTCTTTTATTGTCATCAATTTGATTTCATTTTCTCCAATTCAAAACCCTCTGTACAACTTGCACTGAAATACCATGTTTACAGTCATTTGAATAAAATCTTAAGAAATATGGCTGGACATGTGATTTTTTTCTTTCACAGCCATGAACTTGATCTCATGTTTTCAATTCAAAAGATTCTGTACAAGATACATTAGAATGCCAAGCTCAGTCACTAGGCAATGTTAAAAAGTGTGATTGGACAAACAGTGTATTAGTTCTTTTACAGTCATGAACTAGATCTCATGTTCTTCTATTATTACTATTGTGTACAACATATACATTGAAATACGACGTTTACGGTCATTTAAATAGAATGATGAAAAATGTGACTGGACACACATGTTATCTGTTTTTTGATGGTCTATCTCTATCACATATTAGGTTGTTTGAACTTGAACTACATATTGGAAATAGCTCCCATCTCGCGTGATTACTGAAACAGCACCTATTTTCGTGAGGAAATATTTGCGAAAATGAAGATATCGGTGAATTCGTGAGCTGAATATTTCATTCATTACTTTTTAATGAACAGAACCAAAAGTTGAAGTGAAAAATATTTCACGAGGATATTTATTGATTTCGCGTTTACGACGGTCCGGTGAAACTTAAAACCTCGTGTAAACAAGTGCTTTTACCATAGACATGGGAACCGGTTTCTCATGTCTACGACTTTTACAGTATATGTGGCACATTAAAAATCCCTTAAATGCCGATTTGGCTCAAGTACTCTCAACCAAATCGGTTTCATAGTACAATATCTCATCGTGAGAACCTAGATGCCTGCCATCTACTGGAAAATTGGGCGTCAAACTTATAAAACGCGATTACTCAATCACGAGACACGAATATTAAAATAGACTTTTTAAAACTAAAGAAAAGTTTTTTTTTTAATTGGTAAAGCTATCTAAATAGGGGAAGGTATGAATTTCTTTTTCCAGGAAAAAGATGAAGCTTGGTTCTTATATACATAACGCTAAACCCAATGATGGAGGTCTAATTTTTTTTTCTAACTGTTTGGTTTTTGAAAGAGTATATGCAAGTGAAATATTGCATATAATGGCATATCTCAATGGTGTCAGTCAATGCAGCGCTTATGAGACTTTTTGGAAGGCATTAGTCACTTTCTTAAATAGTAATTTTTTGCAATCCTCGAACTTTCTTGTTCAAGAAGAAAAAAAAAAGAAAAAAAAAAAAAAGGCAAAACAACGTTATTACTGTTTAAAACGATCCTCAACATTTTGCAAGCATTTGAAGATTGAAAAATCTACGAGAAAGATAATCTTATGTCTTAGAAAATGTCTGGAGCATTTCATATAAAAAGATACCAAACGGTATCTAATTTACACGGTGTGTACATAGTGATGGTGAAATTATTTCTTGCTACTTTTCAAAAAGAGTAAAAACTTATGCCTCGAAAAATAAGCAAGAGGATGTGTCGTTAAATTTATGGTTAAAATATTGCTAAACACGAAAAAAAAAAGATTAAAAAACCGAAGAATTCTTCAGTTAATATCAAAAAATAAGATTTTCCAAAAAAATACTTATAAAAAGAATATGGGTGTGTCATTGGTCTGTCAGTTCACTTAAGAGCCTCAAATAAATAAATAAAAAAGTAAAAATATATGAATAAAAGACAAAAAAGTATAATAAAATAAAACCATAACATTGGTCTTTTACGCTAAGATTTGAATATTATACAAATAATTATCTGACAAATATGTTTTCTTCATTTCTTCAGATAATCTTTATCAAAAGAACTTTTGTTGTTCAACATTTACAGGTTCAGATCTTTAAGTTCGATATTTTAAAACCTGTTTTTGAAACACTCAGTTTTTTTCAGCAATATTTTCGGGCTTGTTTTTGTGTAAAAAAGTATTGGATCAAGAGTCATTTTAAATTGATGTCTTTGACCAACGAAGATCAGCTGACAGAAATAAAGCCCAAGGCTTTAGACAGAAGTACTCACAGATAACATTTTTCGTGAAACTCGAGTTCTCTTCTAGATTTCGGCTAACCTGCGTCTACTCTTTTTTCCCTGAATTTTTCATGATCATGATAGTCTTGTAATCGTAAATGCCCTTCAAAACTATTCCGTTAAAAAATATTTCACCTTAAAAATAAGTACAGAAATCATTTGGAAAACGTAGAGACAATAGTCGTTTCAAGTATCGCACCTAATGTTCAAAAGTTTACATCTTATTTACAAATGAAACATTATTTGAAAATTGATTATATGTAATCATTACATTTCATTGCTAATCTAGGCAGTTTTTGCTTTGTTTGTGGAAGAAATGTTTCATAGGTAGTTAATATTAGTTTATATAGATTCGCAAATTGATGTATTTCCAATATATAAATTTCATCTTAAATTTCATTGTTCTGTAAAGCCACTGGGTGTGGAAAGGGTTAGTGGTAAAAGAAAAAGAACCACTGTCCTGTAAGATTATAGAATTCAAGTTGAAGTGATTTGTAACAATGTAGATTAATTACTTAAAAATGATTTTTAATTGTACATGATTTATAAATCCTTTATTCAAAGCAATGCACTAATAAAATGTAACTAACTTACAGAAATATAATCTTTCGATTAAGAAAAAGCGTGAGAGTATTACTAATCGAGGCAAATAAATTAGAAAACAATTTTCCTCTGCTGTTTTATAAATACAAGCAACGAAGAAAATTATGAGAGTAAAATCCTTAACTCTGTCTGTAAATGTAATTAACTTATTAACTACCAACTAAATAGAAATGCTTTCCAGCACAACATATTATTCACTACTTTCTCCGAAATTAGCGATCAATATCAGTTGCAAATATGGAACCAATTGTGCGTTCTGCTCTGCACTTAATCGAAAAGCCCTGTTCGCTCTGAAATTCAGTTTTCAATTGCGCTTCTCTCTAAAGTGTTGCTCAGGCAGATCGCAATTTCCTAAATTGCTGTGTGATTATCTCCTAGATTTCTGAGTGATTGCGCGTGTTGGGGGCTCATTCTATTTCGAGACTCATAATCACTGTTTCTCTAGCAGAGATATTTCTAACGGTTTTCTTAACGAGGCTTGATAAATCTCTCAAAGAAGGTGACTATGAGAGAAATATAAAGAAAAACTGTGTTAAATACTTCATCTAGTTTCTTAGGATTAAAATATTCTTTTAAACTGACTAACTGATGCTGCCGAAAAGCATATGGCTATGTTGAGTGTAAGTTAGAAATTTACCAGAGACATGACACAGAAACTTTATTAAATTAAAAATTTCATCCTAAGTTCCTTAAAATTAAAATAAGTTTTTCATGTGAACTTATTGATGCACTCAGACAGCATCTGACTTTGTTCAGTATAAGTTGGAAATCTACCAAAGACGATGACAGAGTAACTTTATTAAATGAAATGCTTAAGTTGCTTAAAATTAAGATACTTTTTTATATATGGACTAACTGATGCAGCCAAAAAGCATATGGCTACGTTGAGTGTAAGTTAGAAATCTACGAAAGACATGACATTGAAACTTTATTAAATTAAATTTTTCAACCTAAGTTCCTTAAAATAAGTTTTCCCTATGGACTTATTGACGCACTCAGAAAGCCTTTAGTTATGTTGAGTGTTAGTTAGAAATCTACCGAAGACAAGGCAGAGAAACTTTATTAAATTAAATATTTCATCCTAAGTTACTTAGAATTAAAATACGTTTTCATATGGACTTACTGCCGCACTTAGAAAGCATTTGGTTATGTTGAATGTAAGTTGGAAATCTACCAAAGAAATGACAGAGAAACTTTACTAATTTAAATACTTCTTCTTAAGTTGCTTACGATTAAAATACTTTTTTCGTGTGGACTTACTGATGTAGTCAAAAAGCATCAGGTTATGTTGAGCGTATATTATAAATTTACCAAACGCGCTATTGCTTATACATTATAGAAAATATTGTGTAACAGTACAAAAAATAATTACTTTTGCACTGTTAAGATTTTTCTAGAAAGCATTACGTGCTTATGACTTAATGCGGAATGAGATTCTACATAACAATGCAGTAAACATGAGAACCACCATTTTTAGATATATTAGTCTGTTTGTAAGGTACAGAATTGTCATCTCATACTTAAGGTGATACTTCAAAAGCTCTCTCTCTCTCGCTGGAGTTTGATGTTGTAAACGCCAGTTGATATTTAGTACATGGCCTCCTTTATCAGCAATTCTACTAAATAAACGAACAAAAAAGATTTCCCCCCGTTTCCCGAAATGTATCAGAGATTAAATGCATCAAGACGAATCTGAAAGTCGTTTACTGCATGCAGTGATTGTTTATCTGTGAAGGGTACTCCTCTTAAAGTTCTTCGGATTAGAAGGGATAAACAATGATGGATGGTAGCTCTTTAGCTCGCAGCATGTCGCCCTTGATGCACTGAATATTCTTTTTGCCTGAGATCTTTTCAATGCAGCACTGATAGTTGAGATAGTATTGATAACATATGAAGTACATTGAAGATCTTGTTTGTTTGCTGTAGTTTTCTAATTTATTCTTGAAGTAAAAAGAAACTGAAGTGTTCCTTGTTGAAATAGGGGAAGCTGTTTTAATTAAAAATCAAATCAGACTTGAAAGTGAAGTTGTTTTGTTGTTGTTGTTGTAACTATTGTATCCTTGTCAGAGCATCACTGAAGTGTTTTAAAAGAGCTTGAGAACAAAGGGGCAGACAGCTTCTATTTCAGGAAGATTTAATGATAGAGGACTTACATTTGAAAAAAAAAAAGTCGACTCTTTGATGGGTTTAACGATGGTGAGACAATGGAAAATATATTCTACATCGTTTGCTGTAGTTTGCTAGTAGTTGTATAGTAGGGCATTTTCTTTAGTATGTCGTTTTGTCGTGCAATTAAAGTGCATTGTCATGCAATTAATATGTTTAAAACATGCATGCTTAGCAGGAAAAAGAACATCGTTTTTTTCTCCCCATTAGTAACAATATGCCTTTAATCCAACCGTTTGCCTAATTTTGCAATAGAAACGTTTATTTTAAACAAATCAAGCGCCAAGCTCTAAAATTTTGAAAAAGCATTTTTAGTTCCCTATCAAAATTTTGATAAGAATTATACTATTTTAAACTGAAAGGGATACACACTGAGATATTATTCTTTCCTAAAAAAAGTGTTTTAATCCCCATATTGTACAATTTAATGCGATACATAATTTCTCCCCTGAAGTTAGAAGATTTCGCTTTGGCTAGTTACTGAAATAAACGATTTAATTAGTACGGAGCTTTTAGACCCCCTGGTAATAAGAAAATATGAAGGAAAGACGTACCAACAAGTATAAATCTCTTATGTATGAACTTTAATGCATTGGGCAAAAAAAGTGATCAATTTATCTTTTTTCGGCAGGAAACGATCTGCTCACTTTCACACAAAAATCGCTAAAATTATTTTTGGCATACCTATTTGGCAAGTTTTCCCTTAACTGTTATTTGGATTTAAATATTTTTCATATTAGACGAAGGAAAATCCAGCGGGCAAATGAAACTTGAGACGAAATTATTTTGTCAGTAATAAATAAAACAGCTTAAAAAACCAAAATACTCTCATATCAACTTAAAAGAACCTAAACCAGCAAAGAGAAAAACGTCTCCTTTTTAGAAATTGAACATCATTTTTGAGATGCGACACACGTATATTTGTTCTGACTTCTCGAGCAAACTACGCAAAATTGATTCATGGACGATTAAAATGGAAATTTAGGTTTTATCCGAAAGAAATTTCTTTCTCGTGTACACAATACAGTGAAATCCCGTTTCAACGAAATATCTGTTTCAACAAAATAAATTTTCAGTCTCGATTATCGTTTGGCTAATGCAAAAAGATATGATTTTATAGGTGCATATGCTTCTGAGTCTAGTTTTAAATAGTGCTTGAAAAATACCATGGTAAAAGTTTCTTTAATATGAGGAAGCAATCGCTTTTGGTGCAGACTTTTGAATGATAAGTCGAAATTTACCATGTCAAAAGTTTCATCAATACGAGAAAGAAATCGTCTCAGACACAATTTTATTTTCTATCAAGACTAGTGCCCAATCTACGATTTATCCGATGATCCGATATGGTCGGAGAAAAACTTGAAACAACAACCCTTATTCAACTTCATGTTTTTCGATAGAGATTCAACAAAAGAAACGCTGAAATATTTTGAATTTGCCGTCCCCCAGAAGTTTCCGCCCGGGACAAGGGTTCTTCTAGATCAGGCACTGATCAAGACCTCTATGAGAAGATAAATTAACAATTGAAATTTACTACTGTAAAAGTTTTGTTTTCAAGTAAAGGCAGTCGTTTTTTATACGGATCCTTTCTAACCTAAAGAATTACATCGTAGCTTAAGTAGTGACACGTTCGTCATCGTGGGGCTAATTGCCACTTTTTTCCTGTGCCTGCAAAACAAAGTAGCGTGTTTCGCTTCTTGTTTGTGGATTAGCATAGAGTAGATAAGATGCCTTACTAACCTAATCCCTTACATCGTAGCTTAAGTAGGGACATTTCCGCCATCTTGGGGCTAAATGCCGCTTTCTTCCTACACCTGCTACAATGAAGTAGCGTGTTTTGCTTCTTCATTGTGGTACTTCTTGATTGTGGATTAACATATAATTAATAAGAAATCACAACCAAGTAACAAAACACGTTATTTCACTACAGCAGACATAGGCGAAAAATACTGTTTAGCCCCAAGATGGCTGACGTGTCTCTAATTCATTCTACGATTCAGGGCTTTATACTAACCAAGTCCCAAACAAAAGTGTTAAGGATCGGGATTTTTTTCTGAAAGAACAAAACAAATGTTTTTCCACTTTTATTTTCCTATATCTTTTGCTTTTCTGTAAACGTTTTCATACTTATTCAACTAAGCAATTAATTTAAATTTAAAGTAAAATTTAGTGGGAAATTACTTTAGGTTAAAACCTTTAGAGGAAGTACACACGCAACGAAGCAGGGAAGAATATCAAAGTCATAAATTACCTAATCTTGAGAAAAATATATTTGAAGATAGGAGGCGAGTTTTGTAAATGTATAGTAAGCTACGTTAAAAAGATTAATGTATGATCCACTGTCTCCTGTTATTATAGTTCATATTTCCATGCAATGGCTTTCAACGAAAGTTCGCGTCATAATATCCCTTGAGATAATGGAATTTCTAACGATTTTTCTGCCTCGATGTGACTTTGCTAAAAATGATCGATTTTGTGATTAATAGTTTATGTTATCAGAACAATGGACTTAACGAAAAATCGGGAATTGATAATCGTGTAAATTATTTACGGTTAGTAATAAAACTTTGTTAATCATTTCTGGAAGTTTGTTATTATTATTGCATTCTATATCCAAATGAAGCCAGATTGTCGACAAATGTGGTAAAAGCGTCTTTATTGGTAGGTCTTGGGTCGATTAGATTCTTCTTAACTGTCTTTCTACACTAGTGCAATTTTTGGCGTTGAATACATCCCTGGTGTTTTGAAAAATGTCATTTTTGCTGCTCGAGTAAGTTTTTATAAACACTTCATTGATCAGTATACTCTGCTATTTATGAAAAGTCTTAAAATATTTGAAAAAAAAACTAAAAATAAACTAAAGTACATCGATGAAGGATGTATACCAATAGCATCATTCCAAAATGATAAACTATAATCAATTGTATATATAAAGGACACGATGTAATTTTGCAACTCTGCTTGCCCGCTATCCCCTGGAGGCCCCATAGCCCCTTGAAATTCGGTGCAAAATTCAGTCGCATCCCAGGGGTGAGCACCTCGAAGCGCTTTTTTTTCTTTTTAAATTAGAACGAGTTATTTTTCAACTATTTTTTCAAAGTTAAAATTTCACATACATTGCTTAATAAAGGGTTGAAAACATTCCTGCATTACTCAACAGTTTATACCATTCGAAAGTCACAAGTTTAAAGTATTCGAAAGAGCTTAGTTTTTCTGCTCAAGATGGGGTTATTCAAATTTTCTCAATCAATTCAAAAGAAGACATAAACCTTTCCAATTTGATAATAGTTTCAGAGTACACTTGAAACAAACACTAAGCTACATAACTACATAACTGGACTGCTTTTGAATACCACGAATTTGAAAGCAAGTTTTCAAACGTCACTAACGACTTTCTTGATCAGATTTCTATCACATTTGATGACACTGAAACAATTAAAAAAAAAAAAAACACCACATAACGTCGCGTAACGGCGCCGTCAAGCATAGCTATAAATGTATACCTTTTGACCAACTTTTTAAACGAGTTTTGTACATTTTATGTTCAGTTATAGAAATTTACAAGTATAAAAATTTCTTGTTTAATGAAAAATTCTTCAGAGACCTTTCAACTTTAAAAAAGTAATTTATGTTCTAATAACCACCGTACTCTTTACAAAATGAATCGCGGAGAAAGTAAACCCACGTTTTCGCAGTCGCCATTTTTTATATCGCTTGAAGAAAGTTACTAATTCGCATCATTCATACCTGCAATAAACATGTTTTTGTGCCAGCATCTTTTGGACACAAGAGCAATTTTTTCTCCCCACTACAACACCCCCTTCTGATATCACCAAGCCTATAAATAGGACCGTTTCCGTAGACTGGCAAAGCCCCAAAATCCTTAGCTATGAGTCTCATCTAACGAGTCGGCTGTTGAAATCAAAAAGCCTAATGAAAGACTTGCCCCGACACTGCCAATTTATTTCTAATCCTTGCCCATATTTCCTGTGGTGCCATAAATAGCACGGAACAGCGTTTGGGGACCACAAACCTCGTATGCTCACGGTGTCGGTCGGATGATTCGGATTTCTAAAGAAAAGGGGCAGGAAAGACATTGAATCAGGCAAATATGTTTACCGTCTCTTTTTAGCATATTTTTGGTTAGGCTGCATAAGAATACAAAAAGAAAAAGTCAAGGAATGTTCAATTTAACAACATTCACTAGTGGCCATTAAAATTGCCGCACCAAGAAGGAGATGTCAGAATGAAACAAAATTTTGCACACGTGATGGCAACATTGACACTAGAAAACGATTATGGAATGAAAGCAAAATGGTCATTTATTAATGGAAAAATCCCACATAAATAGAGGTTTGAGTACCCCGTTGCGCCACCTCTAGCGTGAATGTAAGAGTCAATATAGTCCAGCATTGAGGCACAGCAGTTTTGTACAACGTCCTACGTCCTCTCGTACCACAGTTGCTGTAAACGCGCCACTAATTCGATCAAACTTACAGGCTGTCCAATTTACCGCCTCAAGTGATCCCAGATATGCTCGATTTGTGACAAATCAGTGCATTGCGCAGACCAAAGAAAGTGATAATGTGGAAGAGGAAGTCCCTTGACACCCTTGCTGTGTGTGACCGCGCATTGTCAGGTTAAAAAATGGCTCTTGGTCGCCCCGTCGTGAGTGTCAACACATGCGTATGAGTTTGATCGAATGCGTGGAACGTTTACAGCAACTGTGGTACGAGATGACATAGGACATCGTAGGAGACTGCTATGCCTCAATGCTCGATTGTATCACTTTGTACATCGTACATTCATGCCCCAGGTGGCTTAGCGGGGTACTTAAACCTCCATTCATTTGAGATTTTTCCGACAATAATTGATCAATTTGCTTTCATTTTGTAATCACTTTCTAATGTTAATTTCGCTATCACGTGTGCAAAATCTAGCTTCATTCTGGCAATTTCTTCTTGGTGTACCATTTTTAATAGCCAATAGTGTATGTGCACCCTTAATTCTCAGTGTTCCCAAAATGGGTGCTGCGGTACTTTGGAGCAGCGATTCTTAACCGGTGGTTGGACGAACCGGCACCAATCAGAACAAAAAATTTGACCGATCCTCAGAGATATTTAAATATTTTTTGGAACAGTTCTTCAACACAAAGTAAAGTTCTAGTACATTTTATTATATTATTATTATATTTTGTAAAAAAGAAAAAAAAACCTTGGTCATTCACAAAATATTTTCGCAAGTATTTAACGGTCCTCCTGTCGAATTTTTTTTTTTGTTTCACAGAAAAAAAAAAGAAAATTGGGAAAAAATTGCACAGGTACGTAAAAATTCACATGTTTTTCACAATCGGCAAAGCAAGGGTTTTTCTTTTCTTTTTTTTTTTGAAAAAAGAAAAAGAAAGAAAAAAAGAAAGAAAGACCAGAAAAGAGATGAAGGGAAAAAAAAAACGTCACCGGTTCGCAGGTCAAAAAAGGTTCAGAAACGTTGCTCTGGAGACTAGAGGTGCTGCGAAGTATGAAATCGTTCTTGCATGTAAAATAAAAAGTGTTGTGAATATAGATCAAACTCTCACCCAATTTCAGATATTTTACATCGATAAAAGATAACGAAGGATCAACGTCGTTTCTCTATATTAAGAGCCTTAGAAAGCTATTTTGCTACGCGCACACTACTGCTGTATATTTTCCAATTTTTCCTGCAAAAACGGGTAAACATGATGTTTATCTATCGCTATATGCATATATAAAGTGTTATTTATATATTTATTAATATTTTAAAAATGGAAGTACCATACATGAGTAGAGTGTCGTGAGAAAAATTTAAATCTTCAATGGGTGCCATGACTTGTAAAAGTTTGGAAACCCCTGCCTTTACTGAATAGGAGGATATTTCTGCACCATTAGTGGTGAGTTGTAATATAAATAACCCCAGCATTATAATTCTGGTGTACTCCACAAAATTTAGGAAATTAAAGTAGTAAAATTTCCAGTAATTTTTGCATGATTTATTTGTATGAAACAACTGGAACAGCACGTGGGAGTCATTCATTTACATGTGTGCGTGCAATGATTTTCGAGAGTAAAATTCTTATGAAATTAAAAAATTAATGATCAGCAAAGAGCTCCAGAAAAAGTGTTATTCTCGTGTTGTTTTCTTTGCTTAGTGACAGCTGGCGTCAAGAATTTACTTATTTCCATTTCATTAAATCACAACTGATTGCATTCTATGTCATTATCATGCGGTTAAAACTGCGACATAATGATCTCTTTAGCTGGCATTTAAAAATGTATTAATCTTTACTAATAATAAAGCTCAAAGTCTCTCTGTCTGGATGTCTGGATGTCTGTGACGCGCATAGCGCCTAGACCGTTCTACCGATTTTCATGAAATTTGGCACAAAGTTAGTTTGTAGCATGGGGGTGTGCACCTCGAAGCGAGTTTTCGGAAATTCGATTTTTTTCTTTTTTTATTTCAATTTTAAGAACATTTCCCGGAGCAAGATTATCATAAGATGGACGAGTAAATTACGAAATTATCATGACGTGGAATGGGAGAGAGAATGAACATAGCCAATTGGCGATAAATTCATCATCCATTATTTGTAAATATACAGGTGAACCAAATGACCTTTTAATTTTCTACTACGGGCAAAGCCGTGCGGGTACCACTAATATTAAATATAATACTAGTCGACCCGTGCGGAACTCCGCACTCTACTTCGAATCGTTTCATAAGGCATTTCGCTCTTTAAAAATTTCAAAGAAAGAATATTATGAAGAAAAACCGAAAAAAGTAAACGGAAAAAAGTAAGCGCACAAGAGAAGGCATGTAATTTGAAGACATCAGTAACAAAACCTCGTTAAATACAACGTTATGATAATTTGATCATCGCTCCCCTTTTGGTTGTACGTATTTTCAATGCAAATATAAATATCATTAAAAGTGTGGCTGAGTGACACGTGAAAAATCAGTAATTTTGCAGGTGAAAAAACAGGTTGTGGCAAATACAGTCCTGCCCATGTGAGCATCTGACGGAAAAAAAACCCATTAAAGAGATAATTAGTGGCACGGATTCGAACTGGCGACACTCTGATTAACAGTACGACGCTCCAGCAAACCTAGCAACTGTGCCTTCCTTTTCGAATGCTATTCATTGAAGGAATGCGTAATAAAGCACAGTAAAAAAGTTTTTGGTCGAAAAAAATATAATAAGATCATGCGTCTATGGTTTGTCATTAGTCAGCATGATACAATTTAAAATTATTCGTAAAACATGGAATTTGATTAAAGAATGAGGAAGATCTCACGTAGCGATTGAAACAAACATTCTAGAGAAGTAATAAATTCGGTTGAAAAAATAAGTGTTTTTATTTTTGAATATTCAACAATTTCCCATAGCAGGCTTCTTTAACATGTACGGCTTAAAAGCCCGCACTTGTTTTTCTTTTAATCGAACACTTAAAATTCAAAACCAAAACCAGTTGAACTGAGTCCGTTTTTAAGTGTAATTTTTCGAACGTAAACAAAATGTTTTTTTTTTTTTTTTTTCAGCCGAAAGCAGAGGAGTAGAAAATGATTTCTTACTAATGAAGTTGATAATAATTTTAATATTTTATATCGTATTCGAATAAATAATTAAAGATTTACTGGTTGAAACTCGTAGTTTTAATTTGGCGTAGTATTTTTTCATTTGTACAAAAGTTCGAACACTGCTATTACAAAAATTTACATTTCAGCATACAATGAAAATGTTTTTCTGCACAAAAAGGATTCCCTTGAAGTATATCTAATACTTTTTTTATGCTTACATTATGCTCAGTGGTCTGGACGGAGTCAAAGCTTAAAAAAAAAAGGAAAGAACACCCTTCGATTAGCAGTCAACTTATCTGAATGATAACTGCAGCCTGCATAAAGGTGTCGAAACACCAAATAGCATTCCCACTGCATTTATTTTATTACGTGTCTTATCTGTTTTATGTTATGAGTACATGTAATGCGTAATATTATTGTAAATTTGCTATTATGTCTGACAGCCCGAACTGGCCCGAAGTTCAGACAGTTTATAGCCGAACGCTCTACGGAAAAAAAAACCCACAGGTAATTTTAAATTTTTTTTATTGCCGAGAAGTGTTTTTATTTTTAAAAATTTTTACAATTTGTTATCGGAGGCTGTTTGAACCGTTATGACTTAGATGGCAGCATGTGTTCATCATTTAACAGCACGGTTAAAATATAAAATAATTTGAACTAAGTTCTTTTTTAAGCGTAGCTTTTCAAATGTAGTAAAAATGTGATACGCTATTTGTTTTTGTTTCTTTTTTTTCCAAAAAGAAGAAAAATATATATATTACCCTTTAAATTGAGGTAGTATTTTTTTTATTTGTACAAAGAGTCAAAAACTCATTAGAAAAATCTATATTTCAACATACGATTTATTATATTTTACTGAACAAAAAACAATTCCAATGTAGTCTGAAATCTTAAACCTGATACTTATATTTTCGCTTACATTATGCTTTAATTTTTTTCCCGGAGCCAAAGCTTAAAAAAAAAAAACCTTACAATTGAGTATCAATTTAGCTCCGTGGTGCATCAAGTTTTCATAACAGCTAGGAGCGTTTCTACCTCATGTATTTAATCATTTTTGTTATTCATTGTTCATGTAATGCGCGATATTTTTCTAATTTTTTGATGCAGATTCTCCGGACGTGGGCCCGAACACGCATTCTCCTGGTTACCAGTCGAACGCTCTACCGATCAAGCTATTCAGCTCTGTCGGTAATAGTGCAAGTTAAAGTTATAAATTTAACCGAAAACCTCATTCTGGTTCTTTAAAACAGGTTTTTTGCCCGCAAAAACAATTTTTAGACCGTGGGTCTATTTTTCGTCAGTAGCCTGCACGATAAGCTTTAAAATAAGGTGTAAATCAAAGAAATCGATCAAGAATCGAGGAAAATCTCGCGTAGAAACCAAAAACAAGCTACAGAAATAATATATAAGGATTTTACGTTACTGTCAAATTCATATGGTTCTAGAAAAAAAAAAAAACATAATTAATCTAGTCGCGTGATTAATAATTGAACTGTTTTCAAATTCAAGATAAGAACTTCACAACAAATGCCATTCTAGGTAATTAGTGCAGGATAATTCGATACATTTATTGTAGGATATGTAACAGTTACAAAACAAATACACAACAATTACAACTACAAAAATAAATCCGCGTTTTGTTCGGATCCATAAATGTGAAGTCATATGCAAACAATTCAAAATTACATGAAGTATTTTAGAACAAAAAACGAGATGATGTGTGCATCACATGACTTCTTTTTACTCCAATTTAATGTCATTTCCCTATTACTGGCAATTTTAATGTGATTCAATAGTATACTCTCTAAACATCATCAATGTAACAGTGGCCAAATTGAAACAGATTAAAAAAAAAAAAAAGCCAAATTTGTCGCCAAGGTGACGACAAAACTTGGCCACCAAAATGGCGATATATCGCCAAGTGTCCGCCAAATTATAACACCACTTGAGTTTACATCGAAATTAACAATGATTTCCCCCCAAAAAGGGGCAAAGACCCCTTTAGAAACACCCGAATGCAACCAAAAGGAGAGGTGCTCAACTAAACCCCACTAGAAGTGTACGTACAAAATTTCAACTTTGTAGGACTTACCGTTCTTGGGTTATGCGACATACATACGCACATACATACATACGTACATACAGACGTCACGAGAAAATTCGTTGTCATTTACTCGGGAATCGTCATTACGGATATTTCGCGTGTCTCTACGTTCTTAGGCACTTATCCTCGTCTGATCGAGTCGAAAAAAAAAAAAAAAAAACTCAATATTCATTCGGGAGTGAGTAAAATGGAAATTAAGGTCGATTTTTGAGTGAAAATTGTTTCGCGAATACAATACTTCCTTTTTTGTAAAAGGAAGTAATAAAAAATAGGAGCCGAATGTCCTGACCGTGGTCTTTGGAACAAAAACAAATTCTTTGATTTCGGATGTTCAAAAGACATAAGGAGCCGGGGCAGACATGCAGACATACCGACATAAACATCTTTCCCAATATCGAAACTCTGTTTTCTAAAAAAAATTTAAACCGATAAATTAATTTATTTTTGACCTTTTTAACATTTTTAGCGGTATTTTTACGGTACATTAAACCTTCTTTCATGATTTTGTTCCCACTTTTACTGGAAAAAAAATTCAAAAAGCTTAAAAATATATAAATAATAGAGATAGTCAAGAGAATTAGAAAGTGACATCACTAAAATGTATGAATCCTGTTAATTCTATTTTTTTTGAAAACTATCTATGAGGTGTAATGTACATAATGTACAACTGATTTCTTTGTTTTGTTGCAGCTCAACTAGAGTTAAATTGAGACAAAACAATGTTTGAAAAATGAAGTGAAATGTACTTATATATTTCAGTTTGTGAAACTAATCTCTACAGCTCTTCCAAGTTTTATTTTTTCTTCTAACTTTCTGCTATATTAAACATTCTTTTTGTACGGTATTCTTGGTATAATAGGTATACGTTTTTCTTTAAACAATTCGAACAGTATCCTACGTTTGGTGATATACCTTCGGATAAAATCGACCAATTTTATTTTACCTAAAAAAATCTTAATGAGAAGAATTCATTTTTCTTCAAGGGCCAAACTTTGAAGTTTGGTCTCTGAAGTCAGCCACGCATTCACGTTTCTTTTCCACTTTATGTACAACTCTGCGTATCCCAATAAGAATTTTAGGTATATAAAAATCATGCCTTTCTCAGTATTAAAATAACTGAATACTGAAATATTTCTTTGGAGGAAAAAGAGCTTTGCACATTTCTATTCCTTAGTTCCTAAAAAGATATATTTTGGGGCTATCCATAAATAATGTCACACTTTTTTTTTCAACTTTTTGACTTCTCTCCACCTTGTCACAAAATATCACTTTCTCCTCCCTCCCCCTTTGTCATAAGTCGCGCTCCTTTTTACAAACATATTCCTATGAAAAATGCGTGATGTCACACTTTTTGTTACCCCCTTGTCACAAACTGTCACAATTTCACAAACCTCTCCCCCTCCCCAAAAAAGTGACATCATTTGTAGGCAGCCTCTCAGAAAGTAATTTTAATTTTCAAATGGATATTTACAAATTCAGAAACATATTAAACGTAAAAAATAACTACTCACAGCAGATTTTTTTTTCAAAAAAACCCAAACAATTTAAAATTTTACCTAGAATCTCTGTATTTTAGTTTAAATTTTTTTTTGTATGCTTTTGGTCTGGCAAACATCGTGTATGATCTGTGAATGACACATTAAGCATGGATTCGGGGCTAGTTTACAACATAAACTCCCGTGAAGATGTCCTATAAGTTTTTCAGCTCTCTCCATCTCATCAGTTAGTACTTTAAGTGATGTGGCGATAATTTTTGAAACATAAACGTGAGCAAAGTGAAAGAACAACATAAAATTAGCATATCAGCAAGCCGTATTGAAGTAAATCTTTTGACGCATACTGAAACTTTCGCTAATAGAAATAACGACTCACTTGGCGGATTTTTCGGCAAATAAATCAAGCCCAAGTAGAATTCCGCTAGTGTCTTTCGTTGTCAAACATATAAGTCATGCTTCCTTCAAGATTAAAAAAAATCCTTCCATTTCAACTCCGCATAACAGAGTACGGTCTTAGTCGTAAGAGCCAAATGGTTTAGACTTAATCATTTCATATTTTTGACGGGTAATGTAGATGATATTTGAGCAGTGTATGTGTGTGTGTGTATGTGTATAATAAAAAAAGAAATATTTTGGAGTGAGGGAACCTCACAATCCCCCCTCCCGCCCCAACTACATCCAGGGGCGTGCACAGAAATTTTGAGGCCCGTCGTCATAAATGACTTTTACGGGCCCTCCTCTACATTGTTTACTATTCTTCCCTTTTTTTTTCAACTCTCATTTTAATAATCTTGAACCGCCTTCAGGCTCGGGCCAACAGGTGTCCCTTCTCCCTTCCCCTGTTCACGCTCCTGGATATAGCACTGCTATTTGCAAAATATATTAAAAAAAGATATTTAAATTCATTGATGTGAAGCATATTGTCAAACGTTCGAGATACAACATCAAACTTTTTTGAAATGACGACACAGTTCTTGAGAAAACACAGGAGATTTATTTACAGTATGTGCAGGAAGCGTAGTTACAACTGCTGAATCAATCATCAGCAATTAAGCAAATATCCATTAACACCGTAAACTCAACGGTTACACACGTATTTACATCCAAATACGCAAAAATACAGCTCAAAAGACTTCACAAAACAGAGATAATACACATGCTCTTCAGCGTACCGCTGACACGATTCACAAGTCAAAACTCACTCGAGACTGATGCCCGCCGTCGGCCGCGGCTATTTATAAATCTCGAAAGAGACCTCTCAATATTCCACAAGATTCCCGAAGTTTCCTCCTATTTTCTTTTTATTCATTCACAAACCTTATCAATGAAAAATAGGGGTACCGTATACTTCATTCGGATGTTAGGGGGTTGTGTGTACATTACAAAAAGCTATTTACAGGTTAAGTTACTATAATAATTCTAGATCAAGAATAATGGAATAAACGCCGAATTTAGCCAGATTACAACAAATTAATCATAAAAATAATTACTATTTACAGAATTTGTAACAATATGGTAATGCAGAACAACTCCATTATTTCTTCATTAATCTTTAAATTTTTGCTTTAATTAATGTAAAGTTTTAAAAAAAATTAAATTCTGGAAACATGTTTAAAAATATTTTTAATTAAACAAAAGTTTTGAAAAGGCACGAATAGATTTTTAATAAATATCCATGTTTATAGTTTCTAATATTAAGAAGTCTAATAACAAACTAAAATGGGAAAAAGTTCTTTAGGAAAAAAAATTATTTTAGTATTTTTTTTATGAATTAATAAAACTGTAGAGCTCAAGAAATAAACAAATTAAGATAACTTTTAAAGTGAAGAAGTAAAAGCTTTACGAAGCGCCATAACATTCCACACGTTCTAAATAAAAGTATCTCAATCTATTTTTCACGTGAGATAAATTATTCAGTAATACACGTTAAAGCTTTCATTTCTCCTGCTCTCATCTAAATTCATAAATATTTTGCTGAAAATTTTATTTCCCAGCCCATAAGAGCCAAGTTTTCCGAAAAGCTTAAATCAGTAGAGGAAAATACAAGCAAAAGGAAAATTGAAGGAATTTGAGATATAGAATGCATATGCATTGGAGAAGAAAATCCCATTGCCCCAAATCCCATAAGATGTATGCCTCTACTTTATGAATAAATTATATTCTGAGAATGAAAAATTTTGTAACTCGTTGCTCAGATTGTTCGCAGGAAAATAGTTGAACGCGTTGTTATATTGAAGGCTTGGGAAACCGATTTTGCTAATAAGACATATTACACAGAGAGCTAGAAGCACTTTTGCAGCCGCATTACCGTTAGCGGATATTGATTTTTGGAGTAAGTACTTCGGGCTACACATCAAAACATGAACAGTTTTCTAAAACGTTAGATGCTTTTGACTTATTTTTATGGAAAAAATTGATTTTTCTGATCGTCTGTAACATTTACTTTTATTTCCAATAAATTTACGAGAAAAAAAGTGAACGGATGGCGCAATTAATATATTTTTGTGGATATTTATTCTCGTAGGGCTACATTGATTCATTTTTTCCTAAAAAAATGGTTAAATGAATTTGTATAGAAAGAAAACGATGCTTCGATATTTTGGACGGCACTTTGTCGCCAGCAAGAACTGTTCTTTAGCTTCTAATACGTACTTGATAAACTTAAAACAGCCTGCGAGGCAAATTGGAAACATTTGAGGAATAAAAGTTAATAAAAAAGCTTTTAAACTAATGACTTGAACCAAGAAAAACATTGAAAATCTGTATTATTTGAAAAAGTTACTACTGTCCGATTAAATGTAGCCTCGAAACTAATTTGTGAAATTAATGTACAAAATTAACTTTATAATTAGTTATTCAGTTTTGTTTTTGACAACGGTTAAAAAGCTTGTTTCACCGACCCACCAACGACCGAATAAGTATAATCTATATATATATATAAATGGATGTATGTTTGTGGGTGTGTGGGTATGTGTGTATGTTCCTTATACAAATCCAGTTTTCGTCGGATTTCTTCCAAATTTGGCACAAAGGTTGCTCAGGAATTTATATAGGCGGGTTTTTGGAATTTTAAAAGAACCCAAAGAGATCTAATTTAATATTTTGAGTCATAAAATTGCTCTTTTCTGCACGAATGAAATTTTGTATAGTTATGAATTTAGTCTGAATGAAAAGCCCGTAAAAAACTGCCCTAGATGCAGTTTCTTCAAAGACTAACCTTATTCGTTAATTTGTGAATCTTGGTTCAAAGCAAATGAAAACGGCTATCAACATATAACCACCAGGAACTCTTTTAAATGCTATGAACACAAAACGTATCCTGAACGATGACCGTCAATGCCATATAGAGGTGAGCGTTAAAGCATGTTTTGCGAGAAAGCCGTAGATATGAGAAATGATGCTGTATATCATTTCTCTACCTGCGAAGCCCCAGGGGTCCATTGATGCTATTCGTTGTTTTACTTAATTTAAATGCTAATGTTAAAATTAAACTTTTAAATATTGTTTAATTATAAAATCCATAACAGTAAGGGTTGCGTATAATTTTTGATCAGTGTTTTTCCCGCTAATAGCAAACAAAATACAAACATGAGTAAGGTAATAATATTGCATTCAATATTAAACGTACAATCCTCGACTGTTTCAGCATTAGACTACTTTTATTAAAACTACATCTATTTTATCCTTGCAACAGAAATTTAATTTAATGTTCTATGATCCTTATGAAACCAATTTGCAATACATAAGGTTTCTTTATACTATTCCTTGATTTACGTCGAATCTTTAAGTAATTCGGTTCAACTATAACCGATAACCTAATTCGGTTTAATAGAAGTCGCTCCAGGCTGTCAAAGAACAGGGGTAAAAGTACTAATAAAGTAAATAAATTGCAAAATAATCATAGTAATGCACAATAGCGCATTCGGAATTTATCTTACAAAGGGGAGGGATGTGGTCAAGGCTTTCCTTACGAAATGGAAATGCTACTGTTTAGCGTTTTTTTAAATAGCATCCTGCAAAGCCGGAATGTATTGTGGTCTCCCACAGTTCTATTTACTTTGCACGCTTTCTCTTGGTGTTTCCGTTGCAGTACAGTGGTGGACAAAATTATAGACTCATTTTTTTTCTTTTGTTTCAATTACAATATGACTCAGTTTAAATTATTTTCATTGAAGTAATGATGAATAGTTGAAGAAATAAGTTCTAAAATTAGTACATCTTATCAATTAAATTAAAAAATTCATAAAATTAGAAAATTTAATATTTTATCATTACGTGAAACCTGGACAAAAGTATAACCTCAGAGGTAAAAAATCCAGGATTACGAGAAAGTTTCGTTCCAAAATGTTAAATTTAATGCCATAGAATGAATAAATGTTGCCATCAGTGATTGCTAAAAGTTTTGTTTTTGGAAATTAATGAGAAACATATAAATGCACCGCTGGACAAAATTATAAACTCATTTTTCTTTTCATTTTTTCAATCATTATTTAACTCAGTTAAAAAACTTTTTGTTCCAATAAAGATAAATAACTGACTAAATACTCCTAAATTCAGTATAACTCATAAACTTTATAAAATAAATAATTTAATTAAAACAAATCTCAGCTTTAATATCTGTATAATACATGAAGCAGGGACAAAAGTATCAACTCAAAAGTAAGAAACTCTGAAGTTTGGTAGAATTTTATTCAAATACGTAATCATTTCATAACCAAAAATGAACCAATACTAAATTGCAAAATTACAAACTTACAATACTGCATAAACACAATTATAAGCTGACAAAATTTAAATTTTTTTTGAGTTTAATTAAGTTACATTTGCAATTACTTCAGTAAAACAAACGCATAGATTTAGGAAAATGTAATTTTGCTATTAACACGGATAACTTGAGAAACAAAATCAATATTTGAAATGTTTTAAAAATTAGCACTGCATTAAATCTAGCCATTAGTGTAAACTACAAACTTTTAAAAACGAGTTGGGTCCCCAGTTTTCTGAATTACCTCGAATATGCGGCTGGGCATGTAGATTTCACAAGAGTTTCCAACAGCTGCAGTGGCATATGGTTCCATGATGAAAGTGTTGTCCTTTTTAATTCCTCTGTGGTTTGGTTTTGGTGCCGATCATGATAAACTTTGCGAACCGTGGTCCCCCAAAGATTTTCAATCGGATTAAGATCCGGACTACGAGCTGGACATTTGATACCCCAGCGCTTGAACCATTCTTTTGTACTTTTCGCTGTGTGTACACTCACGTTATCTGGCTGAAATAACCAGTTACCTCCAGGAATCAGATGAGCAAAAGGTAAGAGATGATCTTCCAGTATTTAATTGGTAATCTTCAGCGTTCGATCTTCCATTAAGAAATGCCAATCCTGCTTTACCACGCTGAGAGAGTTATTTATCTTTATTCGAACAATGTTTTTTTTAACTGAGTTAAATTATGATTGAAAAAAAAGAAAAAAAAATGAGTTTATAATTTTGTCCAGCGGTGCATTTATATGTTTCTCATAAATTTCCAAAAACAAAACTTTTAGTAATCACTGATGGCAACATTTATTCATTCTATGGCGTTAAATTAACATTTTCGAGCGAAACTTTCTTGAAATACTGGATTTTTTACCTTTGAGTTTATACTTTTGTCCAGGTTTCACGTAATGATACAATATTAAATTTGCAATTTTTTTAATTTTATGAATTTTTTAATTTAACTGATAAGATGTATTAATTTTAGAACTATTTCTTCAACTATTCATCTTTACTTCAATGAAAATAATTTAAACTGCGTCATGTTGTAATTGAAACAAAATAGAAAACATTAGAGTCTATAATTTTGTCCACCACTGTAATGGTAGAAAGAAATTATAGATCAGTATTTCCCACATGAACAGCCCAGAAAATACCAAAATCAGTTCGGTATCAATAATTCATTCATTATCCACGTACAAGCATCAAAATTTAATGTTGGATGGTCCTTAAAATCAACTGCATATGTTCTTTATACTTTTTAATGATTTACATCGGATCTTTACATAATTCGGTTCAACTAAGTATAATCGCTGAAGGCTAACAAAGAACAAGGGTAAAAAATACTAATTTCGCAAATAAATTGCAAAATAGTTATATTTGTGCGTAGGGATTTGTAGCGTATCTGGAATTTGTTTTCAAGGGGAAGGGGGGATGGTCATGACGTTTCTTACATGCACATAAACTACCATACTAGGATTACCAATGCGTGCTAAAATTAAAGGTTGTGCACGTTTTTTACCCGCAAAACCACACGGAAATATAATTCGGCACAATTCATACTGTTTAGGAGGGTTGAAGTTTTAAGTTTGGAAAAAATCCAAATAAATATTAATTTAAATTTAAACTGTTTTAACCTGCAAAAAATTGCTATATTGCAAAAAAATTGGTAATATGAATGGAAAATTATCACTGTAATAGCTTAAATTGTCTGTAACAGTATAGGGATAGTGTGAAACACTTTGTATCTCACGTGTAACCGCAATGGACGATTAAGTGCTGTAAATGTATTTGAGATGTAACTATTTTCGAATATAGATAGCTTTATGTTACTTGCTCAAGGATGGTTTCACTCACAAATGAAATTCTTCTTTCTACTGGGAGGGGGACTATGAACAATATTTAGGAGAACGTTTTGAATTAAATTTATGGATTGAAAAAATTTGAATCATTTAAGTTTTAAATTTTTAGACTACGTTTCGAAACGTGAAATACATTTCGTTTGCTTTTAAGCTGTGGATAAGGGGAACAAAATATGCAAAAAGCTTCTGTTAAATATAAAAAAAGATTTGTCTGTTATACAGTTGTAAGTACGAACAAGACTTTTTTTTAAAATTTTCTGGCTTGCAAATAATTAAAAAACAAAATCTAACACTGATAGTGACCAAAATGCGCGCGCTTACTTCTTTCTCTATAACGCAGTTTAATTGACGGTTTTTTAATAGTGCGTTCAACATGCACCCATGCACCCATTTCCATTTTTAATGTTTTACACAACTTAAAATAATGACTGTAATGTAGTCAGTAGACCCTTTCCCACCTCTCACAACGAGTGTGTCTCTATAAATTAAAATTTTGTTGTTCCCTAAAGAACCCCCCCCCCCCCCCCTCTGTCTAAAGCAACAAACTTAAATACGTGCTCTCTCTCTACCTGCATCAGTGTCAGATATCATGTATAACATTTACGGCAAGTATTAGGTTTTAAAAATTTGAACTAGAACTTAAATCTTGACAAATTGCAAATCATTACAAGACACTAATATTACTGTCTAACTGTCATTTTTACAAACGGAAATAGAAATTTGACGTCAATATAAGAAAATAAAATGTAGCTGACGTGCGTCGTTTTAGGCAAGTTACACTTATTCAATTTTATTCTATGGCATGGCACTAAATAACCTTGGAAAGAGCGAGCAGACACATTTTGTAATGTATTTTTGTACTAAGCAAACTTTTTCTGCGAAATGTGCTTGCTTGAAAACATACAAAATAACCTATCGTTTGATACCTTTATTCGAAAAACACCACCAAAAAATACGTAAAACGGAGTGTTATCGTCTATTAACAACACTGACTGAATTCTTTTTTGTACGGTGGACTATGTGTTTAGCTTTTGGACAGTGAGGAGGACTTTAAATTAATCTGAAAATATAATGATTGTGTCTAAGAAGACTATTTTGTCTATATTTGTATCTGATAATAGGGAATGACTTTTTTTTTTGGTAAGCTCACGACTCTTTCTAAGGAAACATTCAATGATTTATTTCCGAATAAAATGTACGTGAAAAGTACTGTTGCATTTTTTTAAGTCTTGGGGAAAGCAAAACCCCCAAAGACGGCGCAACGCTTTACTTTCGAAGCAGCACGTAAAAGGTTGTCCCACAAGACGTGCAAAAGATAATCATTTGTCTTTGCATTAAGACAATTTATGTACCGTCCTTCTGATTTAACCTTACATAACGTACCAGTGGACACTACAGAGCCCAAACAATATTCCTCATACTTTTTTGCTTTAAGTTGATTCTACTTTTTCGGCAAATGCTTGATTTTCTGTGTTATTTAAAGTATTTTGAAGACTTGAGCCTAGAAAGTGGTGTGAATGTAATTTTTTTACTCTCATTTAGATAGAATTCATTCATTTGATAATCCAAAAGATATGTTGCATTGAAGAGCACCCGGGCAACGCCGGGTAGTAAGCTAGTAAAGCTAATAAAAAAAAAAAAAAACTACAATTGGCGCAAACCTTACCCGGCAGTGCCGTAATGTTGTGATTAGGATCTGTGTAACCTTCATACTTCTAAATGATAATTTTGAAAAAGAACGACCAAAAAATTAATTGCTCAGAAGTAAAATATCTTTTTAGTTGACTAGTTATGGGTACATTAGATAGGATCTCATCTTAATTAATGGCAGAAATATTCTTATATGATAGAAAAAAGGCTAAGGAATGAGAACGTACCAACAGAACTGCAATCTCATAAGAAAAAAGCTATCTCAGGTCCTTAAGAAAAAAATCGTTCATAAACTTAAATGCAATGAAAATTCACTACTAGTGACTAAGAAGCATTCCTTATAAAACTTATGTTTAAAAAAATGTGGTGAGGTGTTCTCTTGAAAGATGCTGTTTTGAGAATCCAATGATGGTGGTCATGGAATACCAATTGCAAATTTTATATCGACAGTACAAGTACAAACCAGCCCATTACTGGTTGGGTGCCCATAACTAGTCATTTGCATTACGATTGCAAAAGGAAAATGTCCCCTTCCCCCGCTGCGAGAAACATTTTTTATCTTTATGTTAACCCTTAACTGGTGAGTTTTGTTTCTATTTTTAAAGTGGTGAGGTACTGGTTGGTTGCCCATTACTAGTCATTAACCCTACTCTACCTATGTTTAAATACAGATCCTTTCTTAAAATTAAAATCTATGCATTTTTGATGTTTTGCAGTTTCATTTATAAAACCTTTAATTTCTCGTAACTATGCTGCGATGAGTTACGCCACTCTCTCAATCTAACGACAACAATATTTTTTTTCTTGGTAAAACTTCATGTTTGGAGGCTCTTCTGCCGGAAGTAATTATCATTTTTCAGTTTCAGAAATGCCGTCGGAAGTGGTTGACGTTGATCAAACGATTTAAAAGTGTTAATTGAATTGCATTTTATCACATAATTTTGTCACTTTTATACTGAATAGATCTTGGAAAGAATAGAGTATTAAAAAAAACAAAAAACCTAATACTCCTTAACTCTCATTTTAAATGTTCACTTTGGCTCACTTATTTTTTCCTCCCTTAATCATTTGCGGATTTGAAATTAAAATACATAAATTCATTTTGTAGCTGTAAAAAGTTATTACTGAATTTATATATATATATATATATATATATATATATATATATATATATATATATATATATATATATATATATATATATATATATATATATATATATATATATATATCCAGAATTTTTAAGGCATCTTGGCCCTAACGCATTGCAGACAATTTTAAAAATATTTAATGAATCTTATGAATTTTGGAGAAAAAGCATAGTACCTTCACAATGGCGAAGAAAAGCATTGATTATTCCAATTTTAAAAAAGGACAAGGATCCAAATGATTTGAAAAAGTACCGCCCGATTTCCCTCACTAGTGTACTCGGTAAGACGATGGAGAGAATGGTTCTTAATAGACTTAATTGGTACCTTGAAAGTAAGGGATTACTTACTGATGAACAAGCAGGTTTTAGAGTACATAGATATACAAAACAGCACGTGGCTCTATTGAGTCAAGATGCAGAAGATGCTCTAGATAGAAGCAACTATTTAACTGCAGTTTTTTTTGTCGATTTTAGATCTGCATATGATTTGGTTTGGAAGGAAAAACGATTTCTTAAGTTAAAAAATTTGAACGTCCATTCGAATATGTTTAATTGGTTATTCACCTTTATCAACCAACGTTTCTGTAGGGTAAGATGTGGAACTGACTTTTCAAAATACAAATTACTGCATACTGGATTGCCTCAGGGGGCAATTTTGAGTTTTATTTTGTTCAACATTTACATCAATGATTTCATCCAGTCGATTGAATTCATTCCAGGTACTAAATGCCTTCTTTTTGCTGATGATTTGGTCATATGGACTGAAAATAAAAAACGCAATGGAGTCAAAAGCATTGAGGAGATACATAATTGAGCTATGGAGGCATTGTCCAATTGGTGCGACAATAAAAACATGTTTTTAATGCTTCAAAGTCAGCTGTTCAGACGTTTTCGCTTGTACACAATAAAATAAAACCCGAAGTTCATATTTAAACAGGATATTCTATCCCATACTGATGAATATGATTATTTGGGTGTAACCTTTGGCAGCTAGCTTAATTGGAAATCCCACGTTGAGAAGACTGTTAAAAGGTATGCAGACGTTTAAACGTATTGAAGCGCCTGACGGGCTGCAAATGGAGCTGTAGACGTAATACGCTTGAAATTAACTTTAGGACGTTTGTTCTGCCTCTAATGAGTTATTGCTGTGAGGTACTGAGCATCAGAACGTGTCCTGAACAGAGTTGAAACTATACATAACCAAGTACTCCGCCTAATAATAGGAGCCGTGAAATCAACACCACTAGATGCATTGTTTTTATTTACTAATTTCAGATCAATAAAATCATACCACAGAGGAAAAAACTCTACTTTTATATGAAAAAATGCAAAGAATACCACATGGAAACGAATGAAAACCGGAGTTGCACCTGAGATCTCACATAACGCAAAAGGGGTTTGTGCAGTTTGCGCGTGAGACAAAACGAATGTATGACATCAATTCTAGCCTGCAGTCGCTCCCTACTTTACCAACAAACCTATGCGAATATGAACCAATGAATTATCATTTAAATTTGGTACAGCCTGTTTTAAAGAGGGAGACTGATCAAGTAGTTTTCAGGGTCATTGCTCTGGAGACGATCTACACTAAATACCCCGAAAGTGAAGGGTTACATATATATACCGATGAGTCAAGAGAAGCTGACAATATAAATGCAGGTGCGGGCGTCTACAATGGGCTCTTTTCTTTTTATATTCCTGTTGGTAAATATGCCTCTGCATTCGATGGACAGGTAAAAGCTATACACCTGGCTCTAGATCAGTTGAGATACCGTGATTTTAAACTGAAAGGATGTGTCGTCTTATCGAATTCTCAAGCTGCTATTGAGGCGATAGCATCGATAAAGAGCTGCAAGTTACAGGAAATTTCTGAATGTCGCAGTTTCATTAACGATCTGCTAATGCGGAATTTAAAAGTGGTGTTACAGTGGATCCCTGCACACTGTGGGATTAGAGGAAACGAGCTCGCTGATGCTTTGGCCAAGTGGGAGTCTGCTGCTGTTCAGCTATCAACTGAGCCGGTCACATTCAATGCAATAAAATTATATATCAGGAAAAAAAATTTAAGGGATTTTTTTGGCAAGACCTAAAAGCTAGAAGCAACCACAAAGTTTGGTTTACAAACCATGATTTTGTCCCATTAGCACCAAGAGCAGAGTCAGTAGCCATGCTTCGACTTTTAACTGGCCATGACTGTTTATCAAAACATCTTCACTGTTTGAGGATTGTCGAAAGTCCTAATTGTCCTCTTTGCCGCTCTCAAACTCCCAGTTCCTATTTGATAGTGTTGTCAATCCTAAAACGGAAAATTCTTGCACAAATAATAATAAGTAGAATGTATGGACTCAAACACACACACACACACAAAAAAAAAAAAAAAGTACAGTAGACCTTCGTTTTACGGAGGTTTATTTTACAACTATACGCGGTTTAAGATTTGACATCTTTATTTATTTTACGCGGATGCGGCAATGCAAACAGATAAAATTCTACCCTCTTTCAAAATCCAAACTCCTAAAGATTGCAGATCACGCGTATTCAACAGTATTTTGGCGTGCTAATAATCGAGTTTGGGTCACCGGAGATATTTTATGCGATTGGTTCCAGTGCTCTTTCCAGAAATAAAGTTATTAAACTCACACAGTTCATTACTCATTAGAAGAAGAGCTTTTAGGATTGACAAAGGAGGCCAAAACCAACGAGGATACCAACGGCGGTAACGCCCAACCAAATACGTTCACACTGAAAATTTTGAGCCATTCCGAGACAATAGAAACAATTTCTCTGATTTGTTAGTGAAGGAAGATTCTATCATAGAAATGACGCAAGTGATCATGGATGTGTTAATGCTCTGCAAAGAATTAGAGAAAAATTCTTAATGACTGCCAAAAGACTATCATAGCCAGCTCCTCTTTATAAACAGAACACGAAATTAATTTATGTTTTCTTTATGCATGGTTGGGCATAAAATCTGAAGAAACGAGCTGATGTGTGCACTACATGACTTCCTTTTCTCCAATTTTAATGTCATTTCCCCATTGTTGGCAATTTTAACGTGATTCAATAGTTTACTCTCTAAATATCACCACCAGTAGCCAAATTAAAACAAGATCTAAAAAAAAAAAAAAAATGTCGCCAACTTGGCGACATAACTTGACGACCAAAAGACTGGTGATATATCGCCAAATGTCCGCCAAATTATAACACCACTTGAGTATACATCGAAATTAACAATGATTTCCCCCCAAAAAGGGGCAAAAGACCCCTTTAGAAACACCCGAATGCAACCAAAAGGGAAGGTGCACAACGAGACCCCACTAGGAGTCTACGTACAGAATTTTAACTTTCTATGACATACCGTTGTTGAGTTATGCGACATACATACGCACGTACATACATACGTACATACGGACGTCACGAGAAAAGTCGTTGTAATTAACTCGGAGAATGTCAAAATGGATATTTCGAGTGTTTATACGTTCTTATGCACTTATCCGCGTGTGGTCGGGTTGAAGAAAAAAAAAGACAACAACATTAATTCGGGAGTGAGCAAAATGGAAATTAAGGCCGAATTTTGTTTGAAAATTTTTTCGCGAATACAATTTTGTAAAAGGAAGTAAAAACACTATGAGTAGATTTATTTGATTATATGTAGACATAGATCTTTCAGTCAAAATGTTTTTTAGGAAATTTTTTCTCAGGGAGTGGTGTCCCTATTTGGCCACAACCCCCACCTAGGCCAGGAAAAAAACTTGTTTATGCATGTAAAAATGAACTTGAATCTTTTAGAACAATATGGTTGAGTACCTCAGGTAAAATGAAGAAAAATAATTCACTCTTTCAGCTCTAATTCAAAATTTTAAAATCTGAAAAAAATTAATATTTTTGAGTTTAACAAGAAATTGAGAATTTGACTTGAACATCAAATTGAGCCAACAGAAAAAGATATTTTTGTTGTTATGCACTATAACGTTGTTCATTGAAGTTGAAAGAAAAGGACTTAAGCGATTTTGATTCAAAAAATTCGGAAAAAAGAGAGAAAAAAATTTATAAATTGGTGGTTAAAAGCGCAACCACTTTAAATGTCTCTTAAAAACTAAAATGTTGCGTAAAATCATTTTTGTGTAATTAATGTTTCGTATATTTCAGTTCTAACTTTGTGTGTATATTACACTTCAGCATTTTGACTGCGACTTAGTGCCACTAAGTAATTCTTACTCGTTATTGCCCTCTCTAACGCCCTATAAAATTTTGCCATATATTTTCCGATCACCCTGTTTTTTAGTAGAAGAACATGGATGCATACATATTGAAATAAATTGTTTAAACAACATTTCTAAACATAGACATTTAAATTATTCAACTGTTTTAAGATAAGACTGTAGTAATAGAATCGCTGGCCAAACGCGGCAAAAATCTTTTACATGTACTTTGGCCGAATTTGAAAATTCAGTAAACATTATAAGAGAAAAACCCTCACCTAATTAGCATAACATTCATTGAAAACTTTGACATTCATTATAATAGACGTCTATGAAAACCATACGAGCAGAAAACTAATTCAAAAGACTAAGCATTCTTTTACATTCATCAAGAAATTCTTTTTCTTAAAAAAATGCGCTTTTTGCAGGTTTCTCTTTTTCGTGTCAGACTAATAGAAAAATTCATTCACTTTTTCAGGTTAGGCGTGTCACGGTTGCTTGTTTCGTAAGTGATTTTTTGAAATTAAATTTTCTCCATTTGCGAATGTGATTGAGTATTTCTTTTGCTGTATTAATTCGGGAAAGTAAGTGGAAAAGACATTGAGAAAGAACGACAGTGGGGATAATCTTGATTGCTGCGTGAATGTGAATTCCCTTTTCATGTGATTTTCTGTCGACAATATTCTTTAGAATATTCTAATATAGATGAATGGGTTTGTTATGGTGATTTAGTTTTCCTCTCACATTTTTTGAAATTGCAGACTTGGGAAATAGTTTTGTAATTCATGACATGAACATAAAATTGCCCGTAGCTGCGTTCAAGTGTCATAAAGAAAATCGTTTTTTGAATTAACGTAGGAGGAGGGATGGACGATGTTCTTTTTTATCATATGTTATTTTTCAAAGGTATTTTTTTTTATTTTGCGAACGCATAAGTTTCTTAATGCGTCAAACTTCTTAAGACTCTTTCCACCACTTTCGTCGAAAAAAAAAAACAATTCATGTTTTAAAATCAAAGCCTTTGAGTTCAAAAAATAAGTGCTATGTCAGTGGACGCAAATAAAAACAATTAAAGTAGGCCGACAGGTTTCGGAGGCAATGGCCTCCTTCCCAATTTTGCCTATTTTAACTATTTTTATTTGCGCCTGTTGACGTTGTACTGATTTTAACAGTTTATATGTTGTCTGTCTAAAAAAAAATAAAAAAAAAAATCAGTAAAAAAAGACTGATGGATTATTTCAGTTGAAGTGCAAACTATCGCTTGCATTGTGAATAAGGAGAACCGGATAGTTCAATTGGTAGAGTATCAGACTTTCATCCAAAAGGTCCAGGACAAGGATCGACTTTATATTCGCGCAGTATCGCTTTGTAGCATTTTTGCGAAAAGAATTTTGTGTATAACACTTAAGGCGTCTATATTGATCCAGTGGGAATGCTTTTCGCGAAAATGTTGATTTTACGTATGGTACTGTTATAGTATTTTCATAGTAGAGCAAAGCATTTCGAGCAAAAATTCCATTATGAAATCATTATTAAAAAAGTACAATTTATCATTTATTTCTTATGATATTTTTAAAGTTTTAACTTTATTATTTTTTTTGTGAAAGCTTTAGTGTATATGTATGCTTTTGTTCATTACTACCATTTTTCCTTTTAAAATTTGGTTGTCGTTTGTTATTTCACTTTTCATGAATTTCAGAGCTCGGATTTCACTCTGTATTTTTTAAATAAATGTCTGTTTCGCTTAATTTTTTAAATTAAAAAGAAACCTTGCTTGCGTGTATCTAGATGCTGTGTTCGTGTGTATGTCAAAGTAAATCCTATCCGTATTTCCTAAAAGCAAAAAATCCTAAGAATTTCAAGACCCCCCCCCCCTGCAAACAGCCGTGTCAGTGCTTTAAAAGTGCATCTTTAAATGTGTTTTTCTTACGAACATGAGAATTTTTTAATAAATTCTCATTTTTATTAGTTACTAGTGGTTCCCGCATGGCTTTTCCCGTAGTAGAAAATTAAAAGGTCATTTGGTTCGTCTGTATATTTGCAAATAATGGATGATGAATTTTTCGCCAATTTGCTGTGGTTATTTGCTCGCCCATGTTACGGTTCTACGTTACGATAATTTGGTAATTTAATCGTCCACGTTATAATGTGCTCGATAAAATGTCCTTAAATTAAAATATAAAAAGAACAAAATCGAATTTTTGAAAAATCACTTCGAAGTCCACACCCAATGCTACGAACTAATTTTGTGTCGAATTTCATGAAAATCGACCGAACGGTTTAGGCGCCGTGCGCGTCACAGATCCAGACAGAGAGAGTTTGAGCTTTATTAATAGTAAAGATAGATCATGCTTAGTGTATTTGAAAAACAAAAGCTTTGAAACACACGAATATGAAAACATTAGAGCTAGAAATTTTAAGTTTAGTCAATGAAAAGATGTGGCCGTATTCAAGGAATGTCCGTTGAGACAATTTCAGTGTGAAGGAACCATTTTTTTTTCGATTTTTAAAGAGCATTTGAAATTTTTTTTCCATCGGAATTTTAATGCAATTAAAATGGAAGAATATTATGAGATGTGTTAATGGTGTTTTGTGATAAATCACCAACGAGGTTTCCCATTCTTTCATAAAAGAGATCCATAAATACATTAAACTTCGGAGAAGAAAAATAATTAACGAGCTCTTGAACGTTTTCTGGAATTTATGGCACCGTTTGTAAATTATTCAGTAAACTTCGAAAGGAAATAAAACAAGGCTGTAGGAACTGGAGGCATTTCTTAAAGTCAAATTATTGCTATGAGGATGAGGAAAAAAATAACTAAAATTAAGCGAAATTACGAGCTATTGCAATAAATCTTTATTTTATAAAAACAAAGTAGCTTCTTTTACGTGAACATTTTTATTGACAACGAAGTTTATGTTTTGTTAGCCGTTTTTAAAAGTATTAGTTGAAATGTAATTTAGTGTGAAAAGATAACGTTTCCCTACACTGGATGTTATTAGAAATTAGTGCACTATATAAAAAATAACTGCACCTGCGAGGTAAGAGACACTAAGTCATAAAAAAGTTTCCAGGAGGTGTGTTTAAAGCATAGATGTAGTATTAACTAGATACACAACAAGAAACTGGTTCCATGAGTAACCAAGACCAATTTTGCAGGCGGACAAGCGTCCCAAAAGCGCATGCGTTCAAACAACTTTTGCTGTTGCAACCACTGATGATCAGTGGCTGGTTCGTTTACTTCAATTTTCGTTTTACCAGTTTACTTCAAGATTTGCTCGTTTAATGGCTGTCAGTGACTGCAGCTATGAAGTTGCGTATTTAGTTATACTAGATTGATAGCATAAGGTCCTTTTAAGCCAAAACTAGCCCATAAAATGTGCCCGCAAGTGTTGTTTTTCATTGTCTATCTTGTTTGCAATTAGGAATTGGACTTGGAAAAGTTGCAACTCTCTAAAGAGTAGTTGCGTAATACAGAGCGTAAATCTCAATTTTGAAAATATTAACATAGCGCCCTTAGCTGAGATACAGATATACATTTCATTAAATATGCTTTTGATCAAGACTTCCGTTATAACTACGAAGGTCTCGTTTTGAAGGAACAAAATCAGTGTTTCGTGATACTCGGAGTGACTGAACTTCTTAAGTTTTCTCAGCTCGATGAAGAGACGGTATTTTTTGGAAAATGAAACTCAATCTTTTACAAAACCTCAGAAGCAGATTTTCAAATCTAACCTGGCACAAAATGTTTTCAAAATTTTCGCATACGTTCTTTATTCTAGCTTTTTTGTTACATTTCCTTAATTTTTTTTGGCCCGACAAAAAGAGGAAATTTTCTTTAGAAATAATGTAGTTAAAGGCTCCTTAACTGTGCAAACAAGCATCTTATTTATGGTAGAAAACTTGTGCAGGCTTTTCCGTCAGACCACATAAAAGATATTTACAACCGAAAACTCCGAAAACCCACTTACTGCCACTTGCAAAGAGGACTGGAGGTCCAAGCTGTATTTTTCAAATAGATAAATGCTTCTATTCTTGTTGTAGAATGCTACTGGTAATGGCTTTTCCTACAATGGAATGTACGTCATTAAATTGTTTGCCGTTTCCCCTGACCTCATATATATATATAACACGATTTAATGTCACACTCGTAGGTAGCAAAATGGCAAGTGCACTAAACAACAACAAGAAACCCTAAAGAATATTAACAATGTAAATAGGAAAAGTTGAACAATATGAACATTAAGATAGATAATAGAATGGGCAGTAACTGCTACGTTATCAAAGAGCTGGAGCAGTTGGCTTATTATAGTAATTTTCAGGTTTCTATAGATCTCGGTAACGCACAAGTCAGCGAGTATTTGCATTTTTATCAAATTAGCAAGAATTTACTTGTTTATTTCAACTGCGTGGTAGGCTTAGTATTGGTTGACATTAAACGAATATTATAAAAGGTGACAAGTTTTTTGATAATGTTGACATGTACTATCCAACCCCCCAGCTCTGACCTGCAAAAACAGAGAAAGCAGAAAACTCACCCACTCTATTAGAAAAACACGAAAACGCCAAAATATTGGTCATCCAAGTACACGAATTTCAATTCCGTGCCAGTTCTAACAGGTAACCGAAGGCTGTGCATGTGCATCCAAGTGAACGCCTCCCTTGCAGAAGGTTGTGAGCACTTCTTATCATTCAAGCCATCCAGTGAACCTCTGTTTGCCATTCGCAGTTATTTGGGTGGAGACTCAAATTGTCGATGTTTTATAAAAGATTTCTTGAATAAATTAAATTAAAAGAAGGTACAATTGGTAGGATAAAAATTGTAGTAGTACAAATTCGCAGCAAATTTAAAACATTGTTTGTAAAAAATCTGCTTAACTCTCCAATTATTATATTAATAAAAACTTTCTTATGCGGATTGCTAAACCAATGTGGCATACTTTTTGTGAAAAAATTGAAATTATCCTTATTATCGTAGATATGTGTGATAAGTCCAGAATTATCGATTTTAAAGGAAATATCCAAAAAATTAGCGGATTGTATGTCATTATTGGCTTTATTTAATTGAAGTTTTGTGGGTAAGATTGAATTTCTCATCCAAGTTACTGTTGAAAATCAGGATATCGTCGATATATCTAAAGATATTGTGTTTTTTGTTGAACTGTGTACTTGAATATAAATTGGCAGCCGTGCTAGAGTAATTTGTGCCCATGCCAATTTCATGAACCTGTTTAAAAGTAAAATTATTGAAAGTTACGATATTATTGAAAAAACAGAAATGGTAAATACTGTCGAAAATTTTTTTTATCGATTCCGAGCTCCTCACCAATATGAAAATTATCAAAAATTTTTAAAAGAGTTTTATATAAATCATCGATGGAAATGTTACAAAACAAATTTTTTAAGTCGAAAGTATGAACATATTTGGGTGTACATTGTAATTTTCCAATAATTTCAAAGCTGTTGTCAATACTCCAAAAGTAGCTAGTATGCATATATTTGTTTTTCAAAAAAAGTTTGTTTTAAAATAAGTTGCAACTTAATGTTAATATTTCTACCGAAACTTCCAGTTGTGGAGAAAATGAAACGGAATTTAATTGACGATTTATAGAATTTGGGTGTCATAAAAATAAAAAGCAGAGAGCGACAGTTTGAGATGGGAAAGTTGTAAGAAAACTTGGAGTTGCAGTGTTTTTTGTATGCAATGAACTGCTTTAGAATACTATCTGCGCTGAGATTAGAATTAACGTAATAAAAAGAGGTTTGGTTTAGTTCTTGAAAGACTCTGATGATATAGAATTGTTTGCAAATGTTACACAGTTATTGGCTGCCTTGTCAATTTGAACAAAAATATAACTTTTTTTCAAATTGTTTATGAATTCGATGTCATATTTTTTCAAATTTTGGTGATGGTATTCTCTTCTGTTAATCTGTTTGATGAAAAAGGATTTAAATTCCGCAATTAACTCATCTTTCCATTCCTGGAAAGCCTCGAAAGGTATAGTGTGTGAATATGCAACTTTCTTAATAAATTGTAAAACGTTTTCCTTAAAAGCATAAACTGCTTTAAGAAGTTTGCAGGGATTGTTTAGTCTGAATTTAGTACCGAAATTCATCAAAAATGTGACATTTATGTTTGTGATGATATCCAAATTGCCAGTGATAACATGCTTGTAATCTGCATCAATGAAATTTCTAAAATTGACATCATTACATAAACACGGAATGTCGTAATTATTATGCAAAAAAGCAACTTCACGGTAATTAAAGATTCTTTTGCAAAAGGTCATTGGGTAATTAAAGGCAATTATGATGTTTTTATTTTGTATAGGAAAACAATGTGACAACTTATTTAAAACTTTATGGAAAGAAATCTTCTCAAAGCTTTTTTGTTGAAAAGACATTCTAAAATTAACGTTTTCTTTTATCTTAAATTCAAGCCCAAGCTTGAAGTTGATCAGATCAGAAATTAAGTCTTTCCATTGATCATTAACGAAATTAAATTTGGAAAGGTACTGTTTCAGTTTTTTAAGAGTAGCAATTTTTCATTTGAAGATACTGTTTTTAAGATGATTGATGCTATAAGATTTAAGAAATGATTCTTCAACTCCTTTGCACCAGAGCTTAAGCTTGATAATGTTAATGATTTTGCTATTTTTGTGTGAACCTCTATGTCCCCTTAAGATTTGAGTTTTTGAGTTGAAATTATAATAAAGTTTGTAAATATTTCTAATATCATGCGTATTGAAAAAGTTAAGAAAGGTATTTAATCTGTATGGATACAGTGATTTATTTTTAAGTAGGAAATCACTTTCAATTTTTAGTCGTTTATCAGCGTCTTCAATATGGGCAAGAGTATCAATTTTTATATTTTCAAAAGAGTGCATTCTAAAGTATTTAATTTCAAAAGTGGGACGGGCAACTTTGTTTATTTGTAAACGATTTAAATTGATACAGAGTTGCAGTTCATTGGATGTCTGTCCTATATAACATTGGAAACAAGTTAGACAGGTAATTCTATAAATTACATTGTTTTGTTTACAAAAAGGAATCAGACCATTAGAAAAGATATCGACAGAGTCTCCACTAACTATACGTTTCGCAATTTTTTCTTTTACATTTAGTAGCCATAATAGAGAATTTTTTGTAGGTGTATCCTAGTATACGCAAAAAAAAAACGAACAAACAAAATACACCCAGAGTTTGCATATATATATATATATATATATATATATATATATATATATATATATATATATGTGGGACGCCGAGCTACTGGTAATAACTATGAAAATGCTTGTATTCACTTATAGAAGCACTCATTGATGACATAATTTTTAGCTACTAAACATTTAATAACTAAACTACACATAACTAATATTTACAAAAATGATTACAATGCAGAAGTGCAGCCGTCTTGCTGCTCGTCTTTACATCACGTCTTACGTGTTTCGTCTCCTCAAAGTTATTCTAATCAAAAATGTTTTACCGCCCTTGGCGCTGTTCGTTTTGTCGCCGGACTCTACGTCGTCATCTCTTGGCGAGTTTTACATACAAGAAAGCTAAAATGTATGAAGGGCTGTGCAAGTGTACCAGGGTGTACCAGAGTCGGCACCACAAGTTCGGCCGTCCTGCACTCGACTGGACCTCCAGGCGAACCTGAAAATATAGTAAGCAAAAAAAAAAAAAAACAAAAACAAAACAACAATTAAACTAAAATTAAATTGGTTGCAAAAGTTTTTCGTCTTCAAAAGTTCAGTCTTTGATTTGCTCGTCTTAAAATTTTTCGTCTTCACAAAAATGTTCGTCTGCAAATGAAAACTGTCCGTCTTTGAAAATTGTTCTTCTTTAAAAATATCTCGTCTTTAAAATTTTTTCTTCGTCCTCGTCTTTGAAAAAAAATTCGTCTTCGTCTTTAAAAAATATCGTCTTTGTCTTTAAAAAATATCGTCTTCGTCTTTAAAAAACATCGTCTTCGTCTTAAAAAAAAATATCGTCTTCGTCTTTAAAAAATATCGCCTTCGTCTTTAAAAAATGTCGTCTTCGTCTTTAAAAAAAAAGAACTTCGTCGTCGTGCGTTTCGTCTTTTATCATTTGCTTCGTCTTTCTTTCGTCATTTGTGTTTTCTTTCATCTTTTTCGTCTTCTTTTGGTATTCGTTTTTCGTCTTTAAATTGAAAGTATGGACAGTTGGTTACAAAAAGTCGGTGTTCTTTTCTTCTATTTTTTACACTTCTTTGCTTCTTTTAATCTTTTTTTTTTTTAATTAACATTCCGAAAAGTTGTTCCACGGTTTAAGGAATTCTGCGCATGTTGATGTGCAGTTTGGTCCTTCGTGAGTTCCTTCTTTAATGACATCAAACGTATTTCCTCCTTTCACCTTCGTTATTCTGTACGGGCCTAGGTACTTCGGTTTAAGTTTTAGGTGAAGTCCAAATTGCGTTCTTTTGATGGCGACCAAATCGTTAACTTCGTAAGGCTTCGGTTTTTTCCTTCGTAAATTGTATGTCTTCTTGTTTTCTTCCTGAATTTTAAAAATTTGTTCCTTCGCATGTTTTCTCATATCTTCTCTTTGGGCTTCAAAACTGGCTTGAAATTCAACTTCAATCATTTCTTTCAGCTTTTCAAGTCCTGCAACCTTCATCTTCGTTCCAAAAAGTAATTCAAATGGAGTTTTATCAATGCTTCTTTGATATGTTGAGTTAATGGCTTGTTGCAGTTTATTCGTGTGCTTGTACCATTGAGTAGGGTTTTCCAAGGACAATTTAGAAAGAATTGCAATAATTGTTTGATTAATTCGTTCGACTTGGCCATTTGCTCTTGGTAATCCTGTCGTTATAAAATGATGATTAATGCCTTCTTTTGCGCAGTAATCAGCAAATTCACTGGAAGTAAATGCTGGTCCTTTATCGGATATTATTTGTGAAGGGTTTCCAAATACAGTCTTTTGAAGCTCTAATTTGGCTATGGTTTCAGCAGACGTCGTTGTTTTTGTTGGGTAGATCCATACAAACTTAGTAAAGGCGTCACCTACAACAAAAATGTGTTTGTAATTTTTGTTAGTACTCTCTAAGGGTCCAATGTGGTCAACATGATACGTTTTCAGTGGGACGTCTTCTTTATGTAATGGATGCAAAAGACCTTCTTTTTTTCCCTTTTTATGGTTCAGAAGTATACAATGGACACAATTTCCTATTATTTTTTCTATTTTCTGTCTTAGTTTTGGGATAAAATAATATTCTTCTATTTCCTTTTCAGTATACTTGATACCTGAGTGACTTTTCTCGTGCGCATTTCTTATTATCTCTGTTTGCATATTCTCTGGTACAACCACTAATTCTTTACCTTCAACAAATTTATATAATATTCCATTTCTATCACAATAATCTTCATAATCTGAAATTTTAAGTAATTCTTTAATAGTTTTAATTTTAGTATCTTTATCTTGAGCTGATTTCAGCTGTGGCAACAAATTATCGACTGAAATGCAAAACACGTCGATAGGGGAGCGGCTGAGAGCGTCAACGTGTGGCATCTTGCTTCCGGGACGATGTTCAATGTCATAATTAAATTCCTGTAGTAACAAAGCCCAACGAGCTACACGGGTACATAAGTCTCGTTTTGACAACGTTTTCTCAAACGCGGCGCAATCGGTTACAATTTTGAAATGGATACCCAAAAGGTAAACACGGAACTTCTTTATCCCTTCGATGACGGCTAGGGCCTCAAGTTCATAACTAGAATATTTCTTTTCGGCATCAGTCGTTTTTCTACTCATGAAATAGGTCGGATGAAAATTCTTTTCATTTGGGGGTTTTTGCATTAAAATTGCAGAATACCCTTCTAGGCTAGCGTCCGTATGAAGTTCAGTCTCAAATTTAGGGTTGTAGATTCCCAAAACAGGTGTGTCAGCTAACAATATTTTTAATTGGTTGAACGCATGTTTTTCTTCGACTCCAAAATGAAATTTTCGATCCTTTTTCAAGAGATCACTTAACGGCCTAGCTATTATGGAATATTTCGGGATAAATTTCCTAAAATATCCTGTTAAACCTAAAAAGCTTTGAACCTTTTTCAAATTAGTCGGCTCTGGAAAATTAAGAACTGCTTTAGTTTTTAATGTAGATGGGAAAATATTTCCACCCTCGATTACATGTCCTAAAAAATCAATACGTTTTTTCAAGAAATGGGACTTCTTAAAATTTACTTCAAGTCCGTATTCGCTTGCAGTTTTTAAGACCAGTTCAAGGCGTTCAATACCTTCTTCGGGAGAGGAAGACAAAATGATTATATCATCCATATAAGGCAAAACAATACCCTTATTAATTAATTCTCGAAAAATAGTGTTGATATATCTTGTAAAGACCGCCGGAGAGTTACATAATCCGAAAGGGACTTGGCGAAATTGGTATTGTCCTTCATGCGTTACAAATGACGTATATCTTCTGCTCTCTTCACTTACATTTACATGAAAAAAAGCGTTTTTGAGGTCAATAGTACTAAAAATATTGGAGCCCTGCAGTCTATCCAAAATATCTTCAATTAGTGGAAGGGGAAATCTATCTTTTACTATAACCTTATTTAGTTTTCTATAATCAATGCATACGCGCGGTGTCCCATCTTTCTTTTTTACAATAACAACTGGACTGCAATACTCGGAGGAACTGGGTTCCACTACACCTTCTTTTAACCATTCGGCAACCTGAGCTTCGACGATCCTTTTTTCTGAGAATGCCAACCTACGGGGATGATGAGATATAGGTACGTCATTTTTTACCAAAATTTTTAACTCAACATTAGTGGTTTTAATTTTTTGAGGCACATAGTTGGAAATCAATGTCTTTACTTTAGATCTTAAATCAAGAGGAATATCAGGGGAAATATTCATTTCAACTTCTTCAACACATACATTAATTGGCAAGACAGATAAAACATCATAATGTTCTGCATCTTTGGGTTTAGCTTGAATCGTAACACCATTATCATCAATTATTGTTATTCCTTGCATCAAAACATTTAGTCCGATAATTACATCGCAAGCCATTATTTCGTTATTCACCACAACGACATCTGCTTTACATTTAAAATTGTCAATTTGAATATCACTCTCAAAAACTCCAACTGGTTTTACTTGACATTTACCGAATCCTGACAAAACAGTATTTAAAGGAAGTAATTGAAATCGCTCACCAAGAGAATTCAATTTTTTGAAAATTGATTCCCGGATTAATGTGGCTTGTGACCCTGAATCGACAATAGCATTTTTTACCACTGAGTTACCAATTTTTACTTCTTTATTTAAATTTTTCTTCTTTGGAACATTTAAATGAGCAACGTCTGGTTTCTTATTAGGGCAATTAGAAGCTTTGTGCCCAAAATTTTCGCACTGAAAACATTTAAGCCCCTTATCCTTGTGTACACAATTTTTTGAAATGTGGTTTTTCAAACCGCAATTGTAACACATTTTTTCTCTGTAATTTTCCTTGTTGGTGTTATATCGCGTCTTCTCATTATTTTGTTCATAGTGTATCTTATTTTTATTGTTTAAATCTCTTTTGAAATTGGAAGTATACCCACTCTTTTTTAAGCGATCATCATTTGACATTTTTTGCTTGGTTCTGTCGAAAGGTTTCTCGTTTCTAGCCAAATCATTTTTCATTACTTCGTATACTTTGAGTTTTTCTTTAAAATCATTTATATCACGCGCTCCATAAAGAAGTGTTTTATTTTCCGGTTTATCTTGAATTCCCTTTATTACATAACTGATAAGAGATATGTCATCAATACGTCCAGAAAGAGCCAATTGTTTCATCTTTAAAAAATATTCTTGCGTAGTCTCAGAATGTCGCATTTTACGCTCGCTCATTAAACTGTGAAGCGAAGCCGAATTAACTTGTGTGGAATATTCGCTGATTAGCGCTTTCTTTAATTTCTCATAAGAATTAATATTTTGTTCGGTGTTGATAAATAATGCGGCATTTCCTCCAAAACAGCGTTTAGCAAAAATAAATTTTTGAACTTCCGTAAGGTTAAATAACTTAGAAACACTTTCAAAAGTTTCTACCCAAGAAGAAATGTTCTCATGCGGTTCTGCATTAAATTTCGGCAGGGAGTGTTCAATATCAGAATAATGTAAAAGATAGCTCGTAGCCAAAACATTGCCTGAATCAGAATAATTAATTACAGGCGGCGGTGCTACTTTGTTTTCAATTCCCGCAGATAAATCGTCACTAATAACTTCCTCGTTCTGACCGGACTGCTGATGATCCGAGAATGAGTCATCTTCTGACTGGGAAGGTTCCGAGATCGTTGCCAGGGCAGTAATATCTGTCAGAAAGGAGAGAATGTTTTTTGCCAACTCAGATTTATTTCCTTCCAAGGGAATGTTCAAAAAATTTGCAATAGTTATTATTTCGTTAAGAGAAAAATTTTTCTCAATGTCTTTTAATTTATTTTTGAATTCATCTGATTCTGGGTTGTATTCAAATCCCGTAAAATTTCTTAAGCGCTTTCTATTGGAACTATCCCCGTTATCAGAAAATATAAAACGGTGGAGAAGCACTATTTTTTCTCGCTTAAAGTTTCTGAGCGCAAAGTCAATGTTTTTAATCTCTTTCAACTGCATATTTGAAGAAAATAAATTCACTCACCCCTTTTCCGGATGCTTTAAATCAGATAATCCAACAGAGAATTTAAGATAGTTCACAAGGCACAGTCACATTTGACTCAGTTCTCTTTTTTTTTTTCGGAAACAGTATCAATTAGTTTTCCGGTTAATCACACTTGCAAACATTATACTCCAAAAGAATTTGGGTGTAGACGTTCCTCATATCGATCCTTAATCCCACTTCTGAATTTTTTGTGGGACGCCGAGCTACTGGTAATAACTATGAAAATGCTTGTATTCACTTATAGAAGCACTCATTGATGACATAATTTTTAGCTACTAAACATTTAATAACTAAACTACACATAACTAATATTTACAAAAATGATTACAATGCAGAAGTGCAGCCGTCTTGCTGCTCGTCTTTACATCACGTCTTACGTGTTTCGTCTCCTCAAAGTTATTCTAATCAAAAATGTTTTACCGCCCTTGGCGCTGTTCGTTTTGTCGCCGGACTCTACGTCGTCATCTCTTGGCGAGTTTTACATACAAGAAAGCTAAAATGTATGAAGGGCTGTGCAAGTGTACCAGGGTGTACCAGAGTCGGCACCATATATATATATATATATATATATATATATATATATATATATATACACACACTGCCGCGTGCAGGTAAACGGCAGCATCTGCAGGAATGAGTTTTCGAGATATTTCAGGAAAACGTGTTTTGGATTCAATACTAACAATAGGGAACTGCTGGAATTAGTCGTCTTTTTCAAGCCTTTTTTTTCAGCGCAAACTAAGTAAACGAGCTTTTACAATAAAGATAAATTATATTAGATATCAAACATGCGAAAAAAATGAAAAGTGTAAAATTTGCAGTTACTGCCCTTTACCTGCAGTGTATATATATATATATATATATATATATATATATATATATATATATATATATATATATATATATATATATATATATATATATATATATATATATATATATATATATATATATATTAATTGTATAATTAATAAAATTAGATACAAGAGTTTAATTTATAAGTAAAAAATAGTGTTTTGCATCTAATAATGAAGTAAAGAAACAATGTGCATACATTTAGTACGAAAAACCCTACATTTTATTTTAGATTACAAAAAAAAGGTTTGAAAGATCATAGTAGTTAAACTTAAAACATATTTTTTTGTATACTAAAACTGTAATTATTCAAGACAAATGACTCCCTTCTCTCACATGCAGTAATTAAAATAATGATATATTTACGTCGTACGACCAATAAATTTTCGTTGGTATGTGACACCAGAAAAAATTTATACATAATCTCAGCTTTGGTATACCACAATCCAGTGTATGACAAGGTGGTAAAGACAGTTTTGATTAACTAGCTGAGGCATTCATTGGCTGAATATGTTGCGGTTTTCCCATCTAGCTTGCCCATTAGAGCGGCTAATGAGGGCCTCAGAATTTATTTTTATGACGCCATTACAGTATCTCTTATTTTCTCTTTTCAACGACGCTGCTTTTGAAATTAAAATGTTCATTTCAGTCCCTGAAAGCAGTCATTCATTTTTCCTTTTTTTTCTGTTTTTGAGAGTTTTCGAGACAGAAATTGTTTTGTGGCGAAAAGTCATTTTGGGTGATTTGTATGAGATAAAGAGATAAATGAAATTCTTTTTAATACTGAGCAAAAATATCATTCCTTTCAAGGGAAAGCATTTTAACTGAAGAGTATTTTAGCTGTTTCATAACATTGACGTAATAAGAACTGGAAAACTCTTAAGATAATATTCCTCTTTGAAAAATATTTGCTCTATGATGCATTTTTGATCCTCAAATCGTTTACGTTAAAGGGATACAATTGGGTTTAAAGCCATCATTACATGTTATTAGTATCACTCTCATTAAGGATGAATATTTGATACAAATCTTAAAACAGGAATTAAAACGGAGGGAGCAAGTTCAATCATTGGAGTAGCAATAGCTGACCCAAAGACCCCAAGTCACGTGACTCAACAACTACGAATAGTTGGCACGTTTTGCGCGAAACAAGCGAAAGAAACTTGGTTTCGCCCAATGCTTTGCTTTAAAATCTATCACGTGACTTGGGGTCTTGGTTTTATGAATGAAAGTCTTCACTCCCTCTATTTTATCTCTTCTCAATGATACGAATCACGTAACTACTGTGTAGTAACTCTTACAGCACAGAGCTTTATTATTACTACATACTGTGCGTACCACAGTACTGCTCTATTTTTATTTCTCTCTCTCCCATTGATCATTGATTTTGTGCATCGTAATAGTATTTTATGTTTTATGCTGTTTTAAAAATACGGTAAAACTTCAGCTCTTTATGTAAGAAATTGTAATATATAGTTAAAAAATGGTGTAAAACAGTTTAAAATGTCTTAAATGATTCGGTATGTTACTAAAAAAATCATATACACAACACTTTTCCACAACGCGAAACTTCGACTTACGCGAAGAGTCTTGGAACGCATTCCTCGCGTAAGTCGGGATCCGACTGTACAGTTAATCGTATTTGATTTGATCGGATTCTTGATTGGGCTTTTTAAATTACATACCTGGTTACGGTTATTGTTATTAACCACTTGAGATTATATTCCTATGGTGCTAACAAATTTTGTTTTTATTTCTGGGAAAAATGGTGAAAAAGAAAACCTAAATGAACATCCGACTTCGATCAAGTTAGATATTTTATAATTTTTTTAAAGCACATTGCAAAATTTATTTACATTTTAAACTGCAAATTTGTAATTGAGAAATAATTTAACTTTGAAATGCATTTTTGCATGAAATGTATTACAGTGTGACAGGACAATCTATAAAAAATCGCTCTTATGGCAGAACTGAAAGCTTTAGATGAAGTGCAGTATCTTTTTGTAACTTGGTTTTGACTTTCTTTCGGTGAATTTCTAAAACTCTGAGCTATAAACATAGCATTTTTTAAATTTACTTACCCAATGTGTATCAGATGCTTTTGTTATATACAGATAGTGTGATAGCTCATAATGGAACTCATTCCCAATAGTAGCAGCAATGCTATCTTTTTATTTGAAAAATTAAAACTAAAATTTTCGTTCAATAGCAGTTTTAAAAAGTTATTTCTTTTTATAATAATGATTTAATGTAACACTTAACAGGAAGATATCTTTCTTTTAACCCCTTTGCAGCAAAGGAAAAATGCAAAAATATTATCCAGAAATACATTAACTAATTAAAGGTATCATTAGTGTTTTTTCCATATCGCAATTAATTTTCTTAAAAAGCGTAAAGAGGACTTAATTCAGACAAAAATCTGTGAGTAAAAAAATTTAATTTGCATTTCATCATTGAAATAAATGTCTGCTGTATTTCAATTCTTAATTGCTTTTATTGTTACGAGAAAGTGTATGAAACTTTACATAAAAATCAACTTTTCACAAACGATGTGAATATATCTTTTCGGTATAGAACAAAAACAATAATTTATCCTTAAGGTCTTAAGCAACGAACTTTAATTATTGCTGAAAGTGAGGGTATTAATTCTTGAAGATTAGAATAATTGATGCCATTCATTACATTAAACTGCTAAACTAAACAGGAAAAGAAACTCTTTTGATGTTTTCGCAAACATTTTCCTGAAAGAGATTACATCTCAATTAGAATTAGAAGAAATGATGAATGAAAATATTTTAATAAATGTTTTAATTCAATCTGCAGTGCGAAACGATCATATATTTGTTTTCGTAAATACCTTAAAATGCCACTTCAATTATTTAATTTTTCCAAAAGATTTCTGGAATTTGTTTTTTGAAGCATAAACATTGGTTATGCCTCACCTTAATGTTCGATTTCACGATTGTTTTGCAAATTAATTGCTTTTTAAAAGATTATTTTGCTGCCAAAATAAATCATGCTACGCTTGATAAATGTTCTACATCATCAAGCATTATAGGATAAATAAAATTTCTCTTCATGGGAAATCTCATTAGAGAACTTTACAGAAAATAAACGCATTAGACTTTTAATTAAAACCACAGGTATTTCTAATGAAAAAAAAAAACTAATCATATTTGACACTTTTGAATTTAGTTTATCAATTTTTGTATTTTCTGCTGAATAATCATATATATTTTTTACTGATTCTACATTTATTTATGTATAGAAAAGTATCAATTGTTTGCATATAAGTAATATGTAAAGGGTTTTAAATTTATTGACCACTTTGTGTAGCTGAGTGGACAAATATGCTTTCAAAAAATCGTCCTCTCATAAAGAAAAGTTACAACTGCAGAACAAGTATAGAATACAATAATGATTCAGAGTCTCATTCTGTCTGCAATTTCAAAGAAACAAACCCATCTATTTTTTTTAAAATCGTTAATACAAATGTAGCCGGCTACACGGAAAACTGGATGGCTACAAAAAAATGGCAGGGACTACAGGCTGATTAACCTTAATAACTTCTTACTTTAAAGTAAGACAAAACAATGTTAGAAGAAGCACAAATTTGTAAATTGCAGCAGACACGTAACTCTTTTCATCCATAAGCTCATTATTTTTTTGCATTGAAAAAGGTGTTCCCTGTAACGCCGAAACACGTGTCTGCTGTAATTTACAAATTTGTGCTTCTTCTAACGTTGTTTTGTCTTACTTTACTGTTCAGCACAAAGGTATTTATTTATCTAATTTCTTACTTTGTTTTTGCATTTTTCCCTTTTGTCTTTTACATTTTTAATTTTACTTTTTACTTTTTCTATTTGTATATTTTTTTATATTTTAACTTTTCACTTTTTATATTTTTACATTTTTACATCAAAAAAAAAATATTTTACCATGTAAAATTGTTACATTTCCTCTCATAATGTGTTTGCGCTGAGTGCGCTATCAATGTTCCCTCTATTCAACGAACTTTTTACGTTCAAGAGCTAGTGCTAAAATAAATAAATAAATAAATGAATAAATGAATGTAACAGAGAAGAAATTAAACACTGTCAATTAAATCTCATAAAAAATAATAAGACTTCGTGTTTGCTGACAGAAATAAATAAGAATTTTTCAAAATATTAACTAATTGAATGTTTTTTTTAATGGCTGAAACAGAGTGGAAAATATGAACTTGAAAAAATATTATCGTATTACCCCGAATTATCCGGCATGCCGCGAAATTTGCGGGTCACCAGATTTTCAATAACACTTGCCTGGTCCTTTCCGGCATGCCGGAAAAATCGAGGTTAGGAAAAAAAATAATGCTATAAAAATATATGTTCAATTTAAAAATGAACAAAAGTTCTATACATACTGTTACAAAGTCTGTAAATAGTAATTATTGTAGTAACGTAACCTGTAAATAGTTTCCCGTAATGAATATACAGCCCCTATACATTCGGCTGAAGTATACGACCCCAATTTCTTTTTTTTTCATTGATAAAATTTGTGAATGAAATAAGATAACGGTCTACGCATTTCGAGAAGCATTTCGAATGTTGTGGAATCTTTTCGATGTTTATAAAAGCGTCCCGCGTGATAAAAAGTTCAGTTTCGAGTTAGTTTTTGCTCGTGAATCGTTGCAGCGGAACGCTAAAGTGCATTTATTGCTCTGTTTTGTGAAGCCTTTTGAGCTGTTGTTTTTCGAATTTGGAAGTAAATACGTGTGTAACCGTTGAGTTTACAGTGTTGTGTGATATTTGCTTAATTGCTGATGATTAATATAGCAGTTGTTGACGATCTTTCCTGTACATAGTGTAAATAAAGTTCCTGTGTTTTTAATCAAGAACTGTGACGTCTTTTCAAGAAAGTTGGAAGTCGCACCGGATCCGTTACAATTGGCGCCCAACGTGGGGCTTCTTCTGAACTTTCTTGGAGTAAGTGTGACTTTGGACATTTTTTTCATAAAGACTGTTTGAATTTATAGACTTTGTTTTTATGGTGATTACTCGCGCAGTGGATGATCAATTAAAACAACTTCTTGACGCAATCAATGCTGTGAAAAGTGATTTGACTGCAAGTTTTACTGCAAATCAAGAACAATTAAAAAATACTGTGTCGGCTAATCAAGAACAATTAAAAAAATGATATGGCGGCTAATCAAGAATAATTAATAAGTGATCTGGCTGCAAGTATGTTGGCAAATCAAGACCAATTAAAAAGTGATTTAACGGTGCTGAAAAAGGACTTAACGTCTAACCAAGAAGAAACTAAAAACGACCTCATTTCGGTAATGACTGTGATGGTAAATAAGTTTTTAATGACATAGAGCATCGAGTTGATGCTATTGAAGAAAAATTTGATACCGTTGAAAGCCGATTCAATGCTGTAGAAAATAAATTTGAAGAAGAAGATAGAAAATTTCATCTACTTAAAGAACAGATCTTTAAAGCTATGGAAAGGAAATTGGTGGCCTCTGGAAGCGGTGCTGGTGATTTTCTACCTTCAGCTGCACGACCGTCAATTAAGCTCGCCACATTTGACGACAAATTCTCGTGGCAAGTGTACAAGACCCAGTTCCTGATAGTTTCCGAAGCAAATGGATGGGACTCTGTTACTAAGGCCTGTCATATTGCAGCATCCCTGAGAGTTGACGCAGCGGACGGTCTCCAGACCCTTCCGGACAGCCAGCGCCTGGATTTCGCCGCCCTCACATCTGCGTTGGAGCTTCGCTTCGGTGAGAAGTGCCAGAAAGATTTCAGCCGACTCCAGTTGAATTCCCGTTTCAAGAAAACCGGGGAAACCCTGCAAGAGCTAGCGGCGGACGTCGAGAGACTGTCTCATCTTGCTTTTTGCGACTGTCCTGCGGATGTTAGAGACAACTTGGAACTCAACTACTTCATCGACGGAGTTCGGAATCCTGAAATCCAGAAATCCCTCCGGATGGCAGATGTAAACGACCTGAAATCTGCTTTGGTGTATGCGATGAGATACGAGGCCGCCCAAGGAGCAAACCGTGTGGATCGCCATCCCATCCGGACTCTGGAAGCTGATGAGTCTGATTCCAGGCCGTCCCATCTCGCTGAACTTGAGAGACAACTCGGTGACTTGGCAAGACATCTGAACAGCAGTAAGCAAAATATCTTGTCTCAGTATTGCATAAAGGTTGACATGCAAGAAAAATCATCTTGCATTAATGCTGCCTCAATGTTGTTATGTTACTCCATTTATGCTGTCAGCAGGCTGCCACAATATTGACTGACAAGGTGTATGCAGCATAATATCAGGAAAATATCAAGGTAGTCTGCTTTTGTAATATTGCATACGTATTGATATGACAGGATACTATCAAGATGTTGTCATGACAGCATGAAATCAAGGTCTAGGCAAGATGATCTTGCTTTTGTAATCTTGCATACGTATTGATACTACAGGATAATATCAAGATGTTGTCATGACAGCATGAAATCAAGGTCTAGGCAAGATGATCTTGCTTTTGTAATATTGTATACGTATTGATATGACAGGAAAATGTCAGGATACATTGACATGACAGTATGAAATCAGCACGTTTGCAAGGTGTTTTATCTATATATTTATTTGTATTATTTTCACTTTAAACACGAGAATTAAATTTCATTCTTTAATTATTTCTGTTATTCTTCAAGATAGTTTTCTAGCCTAAGAATATTTCCTTAAAGCTGACATCTGATCGGAAATTCATATAAAGGTATTAATAGTACTCGCAATTTAATTTAAAAAATGAAAGTTTCTTCGTTTTGGCATAATAATTGACTTATTTTTTAAATTCATGCTTCTAATTGTATTATAAAGACATAAAATGCCTAGTTAGGAATAATTGCGGAAGTTTTTATAACACATTTAAGAGTAAAGAAAGCAAAATAATAAATAAGTAAATAAATACAATAAAGTACATTTCCAAATGGATGTCAGCATTGAAAATATCCCATGGACAAAACACGTGGATTTATCTTAAAGAATAACATAAATAACCATTGAATAAAATTAATCTTACTCATGAGATTGAAGTGATAATACGAAATTCTGGGCTTCATGTCCTTTCTTTCAAAGTCTATAGGGACGAAAAAAGTTATTTTCGGCCATTTCTAACATTGATCGCACATCGTCTGCGATATGACTTGTTTAGAACTATATTAATAAACTAATGCAGCTATCAGTCATGCATAAGTTATTCCTAAAACAATACTATTCCACACTAATAACTAAGCAACCAACTCAACGAAGCCTAAAGAACGCAACGCCAACGCCACGTGCAGCTCTTCTGAACCGACTGAATCGTAGGTCGAAGGAGAAAGATGTGCTAGCAATGCGAGGGACGCTGGGTAGAAAGAACTGTGCGCATGCGCAAGCATCAACGAAGGTCCACCTGTTCTATTGTGTACTAATTATCTTGACGGCGACAGCATGAAATCAATACATCTTGACGGCGTCAACATGTATGCAATGTTGTTATTTGTAAGGTAATATCAATATTGATATTTTAAGATGAATGCAATGTTGCATATGTGTTGTTATTGTAATATTGCTTTTTAATCTTTATGCAAGCTTTATGCAGTATGAAACACGTCAATATTGACGCCGTCAGTATAATATCAAGATCTGTCAAGATTGATGCAAGAAATTTTGCTAGTAGGGATAACAGCCCAAAAGAAACAAGAGCAGAAGTGCTGGAAATGCGGTAGTGAAGGGCACCTGCGAAGGAGTTGCCCGGCTCGCCAAGCTAAGCAAGGGAAGGAAATCACCTCCACAAGAGCTCTGCAGATTTCTTCTACTAGTAGTGGCAATGATGGACTTTTCATTTACGCACATGTAAATGGGAATCCTTGCAAACTGATTGTCGACACTGGAGCCAATGTGACAATCGTTATGACAGCGGAACGCTGGAGAGCATTTATTGCTCTGTTTTGTGAAGCCTTTTGAGCTGTTGTTTTTCGAATTTGGAAGTAAATACGTGTGTAACCGTTGAGTTTACAGTGTTGTGTGATATTTGCTTAATTGCTGATGATTAATATAGCAGTTGTTGGCGATCTTTCCTGTACATAGTGTAAATAAAGTACCTGTGTTTTTAATCAAGAACTGTGTCGTCCTTTCAAGAAGGTTGGAAGTCGCACCGGATCCGTTACAATATCTTATATAAGAATCTATACATATTTTATTAGTATTATTAAACAGTTTAATTTTGTAAAAATATTTACTAACAATGTAATTTGATATTTTAACGAGGAAAATATTGTTTAATAACGAATAATTTTATAAAAATTAAATTAAAAATAAGTAAACAGTTATTTAAGCAGTACGTTACCGCCGTTAAACCAGTGCTAAAGAATTTACCATAGCTGTTCAATAAATTAAAATTAAACTTACCTCTCTAAAACGAACCTAAAACAATTTATTTAAAAAAAATCTGAACAAATCGCAGTAACGATGATTGATTCTGAATTGATTACTTTATTGGCATTTAATTAAATCCATCAATAATGACCTTCCATAAATAACAAGCACATTTTTATACGCAATACACATTTTTCTTTGAAAGAAGGTTACTTTCGGGATTTATTTATTTTTTAAATTACAGTGGTTTGCTTTCTAATTGGAATTAAATAGGGAAATTTCCTTTTGTTTTATTGCAAAATAAATCTCGCATTATGTGGCATGCCGGAAAATTCGAATTTCCCGGCGTGCTACTCAATCTCGCTTTTTTCCGGCATGCCGAATATGGCGAGGTAATACGGTAGGACGTAGATAAAAATCAATTTTTATTCGGGATTTATTTTCAAGATGTTTTGCTAACTTTATTTTCTTGTGTAATACATAATTTAACTAATATTTTATGTTGATGTTGCATTTCAGTAAGGTTTTAAATCACATTTTAAGTTCTAATAATTTAAAGTTGGGGTAACTAGTATTCTTCTTTTTTTGTTTGCACACTAAATATGGAATCAATAAAAAATATAATTATTCATTGATAATTGCTTAAATTGAAAAAAAAAAAAAAAAAAAAAACGTATAACATGATTTGTTCTATTTTCGTGAAAATGACCCAAGATTGCCAGGTTTGGCTCATATTAGCAAATTTGGCTATTTTTGATGACACTTAGCTATTTCCACGGATAACTGACTGACATTCACAGAGCAAAACGATAAGTATTTTGAAACATAAACCACGAAATATTAATTTTTAAAAAGATATTTTCTCCTCAATTATTGTACTTTTTAAGTGGAATTTCATGGTATAATTGAATTTCCAAAATACATATTGGGTGATTTTAGAAAGTTTTTTTAAAAGCATGGTAACTGACTGACATGAATTTAACCTGTGTGAAAAATAGTACTGATTCTATAAGAGATTTTTCGGAAACTGAAAGGATTTTTTATAAAATTTAAATCAGGATAAAAGAACAATGAATACACTTTTGGTCTATAGCATTTGAGTTGGAAAATATTGCTACAATGAAGAATTACAGTAGTTAGAACAGATTGGTAACTGACTGACATTCCGGTAACTGACAGTCATTTCTGAAATTTTCTAACTATACTAATGCAAATGTTCAAAATTAAGCGTCAAAACAAATAAATAAGTTTACATAAAAGGTAAGCAATGGAAATACAACATTTGATAGATTTGATACCGTGGAATCCAGTCAATTGAAACAGTGGTTAATTGAGTCAACCGCTTTAATAAATCAAATTGCCAAACAGAGAAAAAATCCAGCTTTATTGAACTATCCGCGTTACTGAATCAGCCGCTTTATGAAATCAAGACTTTAGAACAAATGTGATTCATATAATCTGTGACCACTGCATTGCTAAAATAAATACTTGCAGTATTTACAACAAGTTGGTAACTCATACATATTAGCAACCGACTGATATTGCAAACATGCAACACAAAATATCCATTAAAAATTAAAAAAAAAAAACATTTTCTCCTAGTTTATTGACTTCTTCTAGCTGAATTAAATTGTACAATTGAATTTTTTAAATGCATTTTAGATGATTTAAAAAAAAATGTTAAAATCATGGTAACTGACCTACATGAATGCAATCTGCGGGAAAAGTAATATAGCTTCAATAAAAGATTATTCTCTAAAAGCAAAAGGAATTATTCATAAATTTAAATCATAAATTTAAATCCCATAAAATTAATTTTGGGATCAAGGAGAAATGAATAACCTTCCGTCATATGGCATTTGATTTCAAAAATATTACTAAAATAACAAAATTACCGTAATTCGAATAGCTTCGTGAGCTAACTAACTGACATTTTTAAATTTCCTATATATACTAACATAACAAATTCAGAATTACGCAGTAAAACATACAAATAAGTGTACACAAAAGCAGAGTTTTCTTTGCCATTAGGGGTAGATCAGGAGACCCTTAGACTATGAGGACCTCCAAAATAATAAACTATATAGAAAATTAGCATAAAATATAGTTTTAATATGCTATTTATGACTTTAAAAGCAAAGGCGATACAAAACGTATAAAAAAAGATTGATTTTTAACAAAATAACAATTTTATACTACCTAGTATTTTGTTCAAGTAGTTTACACCCTCAGTGTACCCTAGCTGTAGTATATGAAATAACAAAAAACTGTAGGCGCTTGCAACACACAGCACTTCCTTTGATAGTATTTTTTTGTAGCACCTATTAATGTGTTTGAACGAATGTCTAACACCCTTAAAATTTGTTAATAAATCTCTACGCAAAAGAAAATCAATTAATATAAGATTTGTTTTTTCATCGATAATCTCTTTTCTCTTCATAGTTTTTTTTTTAATTGCTAGAGGATTTGAAAATATTTTCTTTTTCTTCAGTGTTTAAAATAGATCACATCCCTGTAAAATTATTGAGCTATAAAAGGTAAACTATTTCTATTTCCCCTACATCCTCTTAACCACTCAACTTTCTACAAAATATTGTAGATCACGAAAAACTCCATAAAAATGTTCTTTACTAGCAGTCGCTTCCCATATTTTGAATTTCTTTTCCCCCCTATGAAAGTTGTAATATTATAAATTTGTCTTCTGGCTGTATTGACTGTAAAATGCTTTCCTCTTCGGTTTTGAATTGATGTATTTTTTTGAATATTAGGCAATTATTTTTGAAATTTAGGCCGCAACATTACGAAATTTTATTAGAATGAACAATGAATAAAATCAATAAAATATGCTATCATTCTTAAAAAATGGAAGAGTTGGGTTGTTTGATATCACTTAAAAGGCTAAAAATAAAAAAATCTGTTTTCAGGAGTATTAACTTTAATGCATTGCAATCATTTTAAAGTTAAACAGAATGTCAGTCAGTTACCGTATTATGTGTGTGAGTTACTGAGGTTCCAGTACTGAGGTTACTGATCCAGTTACTCAGGAATTTTCGGTGTTCCAGATGTAAACTTCCAATTCTACTTATTCAGTATTTAAATACTCTTGATGTAGGCAGAGAATATAAATTTTGGAAAATTTCCACCAATTATTTTCATGCTGAGGGGGAAAAGTTGATTTTTTTTATGTTAACTGACATTCATAACCTGCTTTTAAAATTGGTTCTGAACGAAATACTATAAAGATATTTTCTGGTATAAACTTCCAGTAAAAAACTGTATTATGAGTATAATAAAATACACTAACCTGTTTTCCTTTTAGTAAGAATTCGTTTTAGGAAAAAAATTGATTTCTACATGCCAAATTTTCCTCAAAAAATCCGAAAAGGGCATAGGCATCTGTTACGGCTTACTCACAATACGAAAAATTATAAATTAAAATTTAACTTGGTACACTTTTAAAATGTATATTTCAAGCTTTTAAATGATATACAATACTTATAGTTTTGTTTATTAAAATTTTGAATTATTTGTTATGTTGAAATTTTGATATTCAAGTTGACATTTTCGTGGAATTGCCCATTAGCCAAACCGTTGAGTCGATACAATATTTTCACAATTGAATTTCTTTTTTAAATAGCTTTATGTGATTTTAAAAACGCTCATCTACATTTTATTTTTTCTTCATCATATATGGAAAAAATAACATCCAGGAATTAAATAAAAACGGTCAAACTAAATTTTCCGTCCCCTACTTTAAGGGTTGACTTACGAAACTGTTTTTCAGAGTGTATACCTAGTTGTTAAGAAAACTAAAGTTAATTGCTTACTGCCACCCTTTAAGGTTAAGGCTCTGAATATTGAAAAAAGTTTTACAACTCCAAAATCGAAACTCTCGTTCAAGTAGCGCTTTGAGCAGGTTATCAAACGTCATAGATTTCGCTCTTCGTTTTGCATTTTTATAATTTTATTTCTTGGTGGTTTCGTGAGTTTTTTTTTCTACATTAAGCTTAGTAACGTGAAAAAATGCATCCTCCTCCAAAGATTTCCGAATAATCTAGATTCTAGAATGTAAGGTGATTTTGGTACATGTGGGCTGTTCTTGGCTAAATTCAGGAAGCTGTTTAGCTATTTCTCTGACTTTTCATATGGCTACCGTGGAATGACCTCCCGTGCGTTGCATAAAATCCGTTGGAAAATAACGGAATTACTAAACATATGTGTCAGCAACAAATACACTTCAATCGAATATTTCGGAAAGGGCATATGTCCCATTGGTTCTCGCAGTAGAACTTTTCTGAAATAATCGATCCACTTATTTTTACCGAAAACCTGACAAATTGAATGCATCTTGCTCAATCCTTTACTCCCGGAATTTTTAAGTTTTACTTTTAATTATGATATTTAAGCAACCATTATGCACCATAAAAAGAGTTATCGATTTTGTAAAAGGAAATATTTGTACTTGAAAAATAATGGTTTGTACGTTTGCTGGCGGGACTTTGCGGTCAAGTTCGCAACACATGCTAATATTCTAGAAAAATGCGTAAAAATAAGAACGTTTACATTCACCAAAAAGCCAGCTAGCTGTCGGTATCTTCAAACCGTGACTTGGAAAACTCCCATCATAAGAGGAAAAATAGATCATTGTTGGTAAAATTTTTGGGCTGACGAGGCAGAAAATTAGGTCAACTACAGGTTGCAATGCAAAACTGATCTTATAGGAACTATCGTTTTAATAATGGGGGATGTGATGTGTAAAAATAGAATGGAGGGTTAAACCTGCCCCTCCCCCCCCCCTAACAATGATTTGTGCGTGTTTCGAGCGTGACTGTGCAATGACACCCACAACACAGACAAATGTTGTAGAAAAATGTGTAAAAAAAAAGTTCACTTTCATTGTTAAAAAAACCTAGCTTATAGACAGTCTTCAAACGGTGAGTTAAAAAATTCCCATTATAAGAAGAAATTGCAGGCAGAATTTTTGACCCTCTCCTTAGCAAGAAAGAAAGTGGGTTGTGGACCGTTTGTGGACATGAGTACCGTTTAGATGTGGTTCGAGAAACATACGAAGCGCGCATTGAACTCTGGTAACGAAGTTTTACTTTTTTTTTAATGAAATGATTAAACACCTCACATGACGTTTGTTTTTCTTACTGTGACGATGCAACAATTACTTATAATTAAACAGTTTTCTTTTTTGTCTTTTCGTCCTTTTTTTACGATGTCATAAAAAAAATTCTTGAACCTGTGAATTATTATGGAGTTAATCGCACATTCATTTGAGACTTTGTTACTTTTCTACAATTTTTTAAAATGTATTGAAAGTTTTTCGGACTTACGATAAAGCTAAAGAAAAACTAAAATCCATGTTCCACTCAAAACTGTAACTTTATTGAATTGCACCACACTCATTCTTCTCGTTCGTCCATTAATCGCATTAAAAGATACATTTTTTCCGTCTAATGAAGTTACTTATTTTCAGTGCATACATCAAGGAATTCGTATACGCATTTTAAATGAATGCATAGGAAAGGAATCTAGAATTCCGTGATATACACATAAGTTTCTTCACATAAAAGAACGTTATGTATTTTTTGGGTTTACATAAAAAGTATAAAGACGGATTCTTTTTAAAATCGCTGTTTAAAAAACATCAATTCTTTCGAAACTTCGAAGGAATTTTTTTTGCTCTTGGAAATACAATGAAACGTGTTCGGATTTTCTCCTTCAACAGCTTCTTAGTTTTGTTTCTTTGCAGTGGAGGTTTCTCTGTAAACACTCAATTTCCATTAAATATTTAAAAAAAAAAACAAAATTGAGAAAAAGCGAAAAAAAAAAGTTTCAAAAACTCTTATTGGATCGATTTAAGTAGTCTGATAATGGTGGTAATAATGCTTTAGCGATAACGTATATATTAAAATTAAACATAATGCATCATTTCTTTTCTTCCGCAATATTAACTTAGAAACTTCTTTTAATTATTAGATTTATCCATTAATTTTTTAATGAAAAAGTAAGAAAAATGATAAAAAAATTTAAATTTAAGTTTTCTTCATAAAATATTCATTTTGCCCAAAAAATATGAATAAACGGCAAGAAAAAGAAATCTTTCCCTGAAATTAATTTGCATTAATATGCGTCCTTTTCCCCAAAACTATTCGAAAACTTTTGCAGTTTATGCGATCATTAAATGAATACTAAAAATTAATTGAACTTACGCCATTCTTCTAAACTCATAAAAGTTAAAATGACTCGAACCGTTCAGCCTGAAACTAAGTTAGGACTTATTTGACTAAGAATTACTCGTCGCTTCCCTTATTGCTCTAACAGATATAAAAGTATGTAAAAAAATATTAAAGACTTAGCGATTACTTTACGCATAAAATGCAATAAAAATACCTCTCCAAGAGTAATTATGAAATTAAATGGGGCCATTTTATTTATTTATTCCAAATCTGTTAAGTATCTTTCTCTTTAAAAAAAATAAGATTGTTTATGTAGATAAGAAGTAAATAAGTTTAGAAGTAGTTAGATAAGCAGCGACTATTTCTGCATTAAAATGTAAATGCTTCATCGTAAACGAAAGACTTTTTGCCATTTCTTGAAAGTAATGATAATATTTATCGCAAAAATGTACTTTGGGATAATTGGATTGCTCATTTATTATAGCTTTAAAAAATTTTAAGCAACAAGAATGTCTCTCGCTCTGTTTTATTTCCAAATTTTATTTGGTATTAATATTAATGCGGGAAAAATAATAATAAATGGAAAAACAAGTTACAAAAAAAAAGAAAGTGAAAATGAAAGTTTTTGGATATTATACAATGACACGAAAAAGTCTAAACTGATTCAAGCAAATAATGATTTAGATTGTTGTTCTTGTGTGAAAGTTATGCTGGCAATTCGGGGTGCGCTGCTTCACTTTTCCAACTGTCTGCGCCACGGACCCCCCTCATGAGCACCCCTGAAATGAGAATATACTATTTTTATGTGAATGTAAAGCTTAAATTTTTTCACTACCTATACAAATGGTGATCAATACTTTTTGCCGTCACGAAATTTACTTCGTTCCTACTTTTCAGTTTCATCCTTACCTTTTGATGTAGATTTTTTTTTTTGGGGGGGGGGAGGATTTAAAAAGTCGGAGAAAAGTAAGATAAACCATTTAAATTATATATCTTTTCTCACGCATTGTTGGAACATTTCTTGACGCATAAAACTGCATTTGTTTGCTAGAATATACTAACGAAAAAATGCACACTAAAAAATAGCATGTTTGAAAATTGCAAAATTAATCAAAACTATGCTATCTCAGAAAGAGAAATTACAATTTATCCGCGCATTTATTTCTTGTCATAAATCATAAAACACTATCCCTACTTCAATCTCTCTAAAGAATTCTAGTAATTTATAAGAACTGAATAAATTTGTAACTCTAGATTATCTGTCAAAAAAATGCGTCGTTTGATCTACACTTCGCTGGAGTTTGTCCCCGTAAAAAACAGAGAACGGGCCAAGGGAAACTAGCTTCATCGAATAAAAAAGGCTGCTTTGGGAAAATTATCGCAAAGAAAGTCGTCTCCCCGGTTAACGAGGAGCTTAATCGGGCCGTAGCGGTCGTTACTTATCAGCTCATAAATGACATATTTTTGACTTCAACTTCAACTGGAACAGCTTCGGCAGCCATTTTCAATGTAATAAATATTCTGATTATGTTTCGTCGAGACCCCGTGCAATTATTTTCGGTTGATCCGCCTTGTCAGAAGGATTTCGTGAAAGTGTAAAATTTATTTCAAATTTCATGAGAAAGTTTCCAGTTTACGTTACGGATTTCTGTTTGGTAGTTCTTGAGCTAATTCAGTTTGATTTATGAGGTAACGATAGCTGTTGACAAAGTGGGTAAAGTAATAAAAAAATGTTACAAAATAATTTGTGTGAGGACTTCTATTTTGAAATAAAAGTTGGAATGATATTTGATTTTGCAGCAGAGCGATATTTTGAATTAGTTGTAACATTCGCGTTTGATAAGATTTTGCTCATTGGTCTGGGCGGTTGGCTGCAAATCATGAGCAAGTCGTATTTTTATGAAGGAAATATTAACTGTGGATTTCCCATGATGTACTTACTTGAACGATAAATTTAAGTGAATTGTGGTTTATTTATTTTCGCTTCTTTCCAAGCTGCCAATAAGTATTAAATCATCCTACAATCCAAAAATATATACAAAGGAAAGAGCCGGGAAATATGCGACAGCTTCATTTATATGCTAAAATAAAATGTGAAAAGTTCTTTCTACCTTGTAAAGTAGATGTATCGGATTTGATTCTACTGGGGTGGTCACACCCCTAAGATCAAAGGCGCCCCATCCTCCCAAAATGTCGCAACGACCCCACCCCAAAGCAAGAGCCCTAACACAAAAATGAGAGAAATACCTCTCAAAACAACCTCTCTAAAAATTTCAATGGCGCAGTCAGCGCCATGACCCCCCCCCCCCCCCCAGGTGGGCATCCCTGGATTCTAATCCGCTACATCTACTGGATAAGCTATAAATATCTTTTCACATCTTATTTCGACAGACAAATGCAGCTGCCCCATTCCTTCTGACTCTTCCCTAATCCCTATAGGGTTTTTTGATATTTTTAACGCTGCATTCAATGAAATTGTATGTGTTAAACTTTTTACTGCAATTTTACTTTAAATTGTGAAGAAAAAGCATTTTAGCAACGGTCTGATTAAACAAGTTTTTTAACCAACAAATATCATATTCTTAAAAAAAAAAGGATCTTTTCAATCTGTTTAGCATTCAAGAACCCAACCTTAGCAAATATTACTCTGGATTCAATTTTCCTTGTAAGTATTCCTTTCGAATAATGCAATAAGTCAATTCATTCTCTTGCCACAAGCATCCGTCGAAGTTTAAAGATTTCTAGATTTTATTTCTTGAGGTATTTCTTTGGTTTTGTGGGCTATCCTTCTTGCTGTGTAATTTTTTTCTTTTGGTGGAATTTACTATTCTTTCTTTCTACTTTTTAAGTTCTTGTTCGAATTTCAGTTTTCTTTCCATTTAGTTTTAATATAATTTTCTTCCTTTAGCTATATCTTTGTATTGCTATTTGGTGTCTTCTTTTTTGTACTCTAATCAAGCTGATTTTTAAATGACGTTGTGGCTTTGATGCAGTTTTTTAAATCCCTTAACTGCTAAAGTAGTGTTTGAACTACTTTCACCCCAGATGAATTGAACTTTTGCATTCAAAAGTTCTCCAATGTTTAAAGATATAGACTTGCATCTACACTTACGGTACCGTTTTAATTGTTTCTATACAAATAAATAAGGCAAAACTCGTTGGAAAAGTGCCGACTTTATTTTACTAAATTTTGTGAATCTCATAAGAAATAGACCACTGGAGTTACGCGTACCTCATCAGTTACGTTTAAAAAAGAGTTGATGGGAAAAAAAAATGTTTGCTGCCAAAGTGATTTTTTTTATTGCAATCATAAACACATCATTTCTTCATTTTTTTTATTGTAACAACGCCTAACGCCCTTTAATACTTAATCAAACCTTATAAGTAAGGGCTCATTTTAAACAGTTTTTCACCGCTTTTGACTGCCGTCATTTAAATAATTTCTTAAAGTGCATCGAACTAGCAACAGTATATGGGTAAATGAATTGTTTGCGTTCCCAAAGAACAAAAATCGGTTTAGTTTAACATTCATTAGTTCACTAGTTGTCGCTATTTTTGTATTTGCAAAGAAAAAGGTCAGATGAGGCAGTGAGAAGCAAATGGATTTATATATAAGTGGATATTTTCGAGTTTTGAGTAAAACGCTTTTAAAAATAACATCCTAGGTAGGCTTTCATTGATTTTTTTTCCCTAAATCATGTGTAGCAGCCACTACCAGGCTACTTGTACCATCGCTTGTCCCAAGACAGAGGAGAGATTCACCTACCATGTGTACTGGTTATCTCCAAATTTTTAATTTTGCTTCTCCTCCCCCCCCCCCCTTTGCTTCTCACTGCCTCAGTTGATGTTTGAACTTTTTTGAGTTTTATAGGCACAAAGGGAAATATATGCCTTCAGAACCTATAGTATTGGCTTTGAAACTGCCAGAGGAGTGCGCCAGTTAAGTGACAACATAACCGATAAAAACAACATAACGCGTTCTTTTTATCAGAACATAAATGTAATCCGTGATATCTATACGCAATAAACATCGCATTGCGCAAGCGTACATTTAGGTAACGATAAAATTTAAAACACATGTTTACCAGGGGAATTACTGAAACGACAGGCACAAGCACACTTTGTAGCAGAGCAAAGATTGCATATTAAAATTGATGCAATATTATTTAAATTTTGCTCAACTCCATTAGCTAGCTTTTAACTTTATTCTATGTTACGCTGGTTATTCGCAGTCAAGGACGTTTTTTAGCAATTTTAATGCTAAATTAGAATCTTTTAATTTCGCAGGTGAGGGGGACATAGTTATTATATCATGTGAAAATGAATGTTTTTTTTTATGTTAATAAATATTTTTACATTGTTTTCTGATAAAATATGTTTTGAAGTTCATTTAGGTGTATGATTATGGTAAAAAGCACTGTGCCAGTTTATTTAAAAAGAACGTTGAACATCTTTGTATTAAAATTAGATAAAAAGGCACGCCAGGGGAGAATAATGATACCGACAGGTATTGTTATCCTCCCCTGACTACAGAGGAGGTATAACAATTTTCAGCTATTAATGCTTAAATGAAACAGTTACCGAGAATTAACTGTGTGGGCCAAATAAAAAACAATATTCCTTATTAATTAAGCATGCAATAACAATAATGCAATTTGTTTTACCTAAAAATTTTCTATGCGCCATTGGAATTCAAATAGCGTATATTCACCCATATATTATTTCTCAAAGGTTCTCTTTTGTAGATACCGCCATTAACTTCCTTAATACTTCACCAAACTTCAAATGTAAGACTGTGTAAAAGATTTTTTCACCGCTATGAAGGAAAAATAAACAAACACACACACACAAGTCACATTTTCACTGTTATTCAAAAAACTAGAAAATCGTCCGTCAAGATATGACGGGTGAAAATTGCTTCTGCATTTCAACGAAACCATTGCCTGTTTCGTGATATTTTGATAGTTGAAATTGTAACCCTAACTCCCGAGTTCAGCCTTGTCACAATAAAGCCTTTCCCTGCATGTTAAATATTACCAAAACCTATTATCAAATTATCATGCTGTGGCGCGAGTTTCATTGTTGAAACTCGCGAGTTACTCGATTATTGGCTATTATATATATGAGGATTACTATAACAACCGGAGCTTAAATTTTCTTCTGTTGATCGCGACTGCTTTGCTTGACGGACGAGTCATCTAGTTTTTCTATACTTATTTTGAAACACTAACACGATAATTGTCACGCGCACTTATGAAAAAATCTCAGTCAGAACACTCGTAGAGTGCGAAGGTTTTAAAGGACAACTGTTTTTATTAAACAAATTTCTACAAAAATCCATTATAGTTTTTGATTACTTCTTATTTTTACTTCTTTTTACAAAGTACATTAAGTAATGCATTCGCGAACCTTTTCACTTTAATTTCGGCCTAAATGTTCATTTTACTCACCTCCTAATGAATGTTGAGTAGCTTTTTCGACCTGTCCGCCGCTGTACATCTTCCTCGATCGTCTGGAAAACCGAAATATCTATTTGACCATCCAAGAATAAATTATTACGACTGTTCTCGTGACCTCCGTATGTGGGTATGTACTGTCCAACCACGGATTGCATGGAATTTACAAACGTCCAGATGAGACGAATCTATCTGAATAAGGGGGAAAAAGTAAAAATTTGATGCGTGTATTCCGCTCATTTGAATAAGACTCTGCTTCTGCAAAAGCTGACATCGCTAAAAAAAATAGATTTATATATTTCCTGCTGTAAAACGGATGCTTGTCTTTCCACAGAATCCGTGGTCAGACAGTATGTGCGTATTTTGCATAAGTCAAAAATGGTATGATGTAGAGTATTGAACATGCTGTGTATGCAGACTCTGACTCACTTTCCCTTCTTGTTGCATTCGGATGTTCCAAAAGAGGTGCTTACTAGTTGTTTGGAGCAAATCAACGTCGATTCCGATACAGACTAAAATAATGTTAAAATTAGCCATAACTTAGTGATATATCGCCAAGCTTTTTGTCATGAAATTCCTTGCCAACACGGTGATAAATCGCCACCGTTGCTGATTACTCATCAGGTCTGAAACCAAAATACGACTTAGAGAGTATAGGGTAAGTTTAAGCTCATTGCCTTTGAACGTTTGTGGAAAGTCTTTTTGGCATACTTAGATTGAGCTTTAAAGTTGTTAATGTTTTGATACTGTTAGCTTAAGAAAAGTATTAGGAACGTTTACCACAGTGACGTTTAATATTTCTAATCAGTTTGTCTTTTGATATGTTAGTACAGCAAAATTAGGTCAAAAAATGGCCAAACCCAAACATCCAAAAAAAAAAAAAGGTGAAACCTGTTGCAAATTACTTCTTACCCTTCCAGCAAGAAGAGGTAAAAAGTCCCAGCACTTTGCTCGTCGGGTTTTGGGGGGGAAGGGGGGGGGCCGAAATAATCCTCTATTTAAATAAAAATAATTTCTATTACTTAAAAAAAATTCTCAAACCTCGCAGAAACCACTCTATAATAGTAAAACAATAATTTCTTACAGAAAAAAAAATCTAATTAACAGGGGTACACAGGCGGGGGGGGGGGGAGCAGCTTTGCGTCATTGGAATTTTTAAGGGCAGTTTTTTCAAGGGGTATTTCTTTCTTTTTTGAGGACTTTTAGTCTGGATAGGTGTTCCGTCACACTTAAGGGGTGCGCCATCGCTTTGAGAGGGGGTGGGGACCCTGAATTTACATTCTAAAATCAACTATTGCAGTGAAGTTCACGAAAAAATTTCCCCGACTTAAACTTTTCCGAAGTACAAAATGCCTCACAATGATATGGTAATGTCAGAATGATAATTCTAAAAGATCTAAGCGAGCTTAGTAACCAAATTATTTGTGACTGGAGTTATTAAACTGTTTAGAGCGTTGGAAAAAAAAATTCCTGTGCAGCATAAAAAAAGTCCAAATTGACCAAAGTTTCCCTCTTCTTCTTGATTAACTTACTTCAACTTTTCTACAATCTTTTGCCATCACCGAAAGGGTGAGACAAACCGAAATTGCCAATAGTGAGACGGGCAATGCTGCAATTCTACACCCTCCAAGTCGGTGGGGATTCTCATTTGCAAACACCAAGCTACCTCTCTTTTACGCAGTTGGATATGTGAATTATGCTAAATATGCGGTGATATACTTGCAATGCTATCTGAAACTTTTGAGTACATTATGCGATAAAAAAAAATGATCACATCAAACATCAGCTAAAACATCAGCTATCCAACGATCTAACGCAGTGACAAATTCAAGTGGTCTAGAACCTATTCAATGACAGAACAAGTCTTGATGAGAGCAATGAGCAATACAACAATAGAATGCTAAATATTTACACCTTTTTGTCTCCCAGTTTGGAAATCACAATCTGTTTCTAAAACCCCCAGAAGTTTCTTCCATCTCATGTTGGTAGTGGTATTGCTTGCTGATGATAAGGTGAGTTGCGATGAGACCTTTAACGTTCGGGTAGTAACATCAAAGGATATTGAAGGCAAACAATTTTGTGGCATTTTTTAGTAAAGGAGGTAAGCAGTTATGTCTTTAGCTTCTTTGTTACGAGAGTAGTTACTATTTGTAAAGATGTGTAAGCCCAAACCATCTTTTACACCGAATGGTATGAACAAATATGGGATAACAAGATGGAATAAAAAATTGCTAAAAATGTCTGGTACGAGTTATGCACTGATCCTCCATTAGATAAATCTGGTTTCAGAAGGAAAGAAATCCTGTATCGTTCAAGTACTATTATCTGAAGCAAAAGGTTCATCCAACATCACAGAACGAACAGCTGGTGTCATATAAGAGGCAGTGAGAAGCAAAAGGATGTAAGTGGACATTTTCAAGTTTTGAATAAAACGCGTCTAAAGGTAAGATCCTAGGTAGGCTTTCATTGATTTTCTTTTCTAAATCATGCTGTATAGAAGCAATTACCAGGTCTACTAGTACCATTTCTTGCCCCAAGATAGAGGAGAGGTTCACCAACGATTTGTACTGGTTATCTCCAAATTTTTAATTTTGCCACTTACATCCCTTTGCTTCTCACTGCCTCATATGTAATAGATGGAAGAAACCTGCTTGATCATATTTTTGGTAATGATAAGTAAACTTCAAGGAAATATGCCAGCAATGCAGTGGTCCCTTGTAAGTATGGGAAAGCTAGTGTCATTTTTGATGGGTGCAAAGAAAGCACCACAGAAATATAATCTGCGTCCTATTACAACAGCCAATCCTTCTGCTTGAGACTTTCTGCGTCTCAAATCTTGTGCTTGCTCTGAGGGGTTCATTGGATATAATGAATGTTTGAAAAGTCTGAAAGTGGACTGAAGTGCTCTATTATATGCACAAACTGTATTAGACATAGCTGCAATAATAACGATTTTGCTGAGGATCTAGATTCCAAAAAAACATCTTCTTGATAACGAAGACTTTTTGTTCCAAGCTTAGGAGAAATCATTTGAAAGCAAAAAACAGTTCAGCGTTATTTTTCTGGACATTTAATCAAATATGCACCATCAGAGGGGATGGGGGGAAGGATAATATTTTAGTATATAATTTCGTTTTGGGACGTGAGTTACTGTTCTTATGGGGTGGACAGTCCTGTTTTAATGCATTTTAGATTTGCATGAAATAATACTTCCACTTGAAATGGAAGGGGGGGGGATTGAGGTATTATTTTATTTGGCGGAGGGGGGGGGGTGCTGTAGCTTTGGGAGGAAGTGCACCATCGCACTTGGAGGATAGACACACTTGATTTCTAACAATTTTCTTAGCATTAAATAATGTTTCCATATGAAATGTATGGAGGGGGGTTCGGGGGTAATGCTTCGTTTTACGGGGATAGGGGGGCTCTGTAGCATTGGTGGGTTATGTCATCCGTCTTTGGGGTCAAACACCTTTAATTTCATGCTTTTAAATTTAGTATAACATAATATTCGCACTTTAAATTTATTCTAAAAATTCTGGAAAAATTCCCAAAACAGCAATTTTTAGATGCCCCCCCATTCCAAAACCCGACGCACAATGGGGTGGGACTTTTTACCTGTTCTTATTGGGAGGGTAATAAACAATTTTGCACCAGGTTCAGCTTTTTTCTTTTTTTGGATGTTTGGGTTCGACCCCTATTTTTACTGTACTATGTTTATAATGTTAACACGTTAATATGACTCAATCATGGAATTTGCCACACACGGACATTTGACTGTACTCAGAAATCTAAACTAATAATAGGACTTGGAGAACAGCGTAAGTTGGAGCCTATAGCAACTTGAATTTGGCAAGGTGAAAAAAAAGGGATGTAAGTGGACTTTTCCAAGTTTTAATTGAAATACATGATAATTTTAAACCCTTACAAAGCTTTTATTGAAGGATTTTATAAATCATGCTGTATAGCAGCAGCTACTTGGGTTACGAGAACCATCTCTTACCCCCAAACAGAAGACGGTTCCTTCTACCATTTGTACAAGTAATCTCTAAATTTTAAATTTTGACCTTTACGCCCTTTTACTTCTGGGTTCTTTAACTACTGTTGAATATTTTCACGCTAATGAAAATGTTCTACTGTAGCCTTGAAACATTTTTTTTGCTGCAATTATTTAAAGATCTATACATTAAATGCGTTGTTTTCTTTTTTTAGTTTATCACAACGAGTTTTACATATACATGCATGTACCTTCTAAGGGTGCATTCGGAAACAAGGATCGGTCGCCTCGGTGCCACCGCAAGCATTCGGAAACGCTTGCGGTCGAACCAGTGACGTCACTTAACCGCGTTCGGAAACGCTGCGGTCGTTTTTTGGCGGTCGACTTGGTAGCAACCTGTCGTACTGCAGTCTGGAAGCGGTTAGCGAGGTCACATACGTCACAAAATCTGTGTTGACCAATCCGGTCGTGTTTCATGTTTTGATCGTAACGCACGTGACTTTCCCTATTACAAAAGTTATGCTTTGATTGGAGCGTCGTTTGCTGCTGAACTAGAACTACCGCGGTGTAACCACGAGCGTTCGGAAACACAGCTGTTCTACCAGGCTTCCTAGAGAAATTCCAAATACGTCATAACCACACCGGTCTAACCACGCGGTGTAACCGGTGGATCGTTTCCGAACGCAGCCTAAGACTTGTTGCTTCGAGGTACAGCTGACAATCAAATCCATTAGAAAAGAACTGATTTCGTGTTACGTGATTTTGTGTATTTCTTCTTCGTTTATTATGCAGAGTCACTCTAGCAGAATTACTGCACTCCGTATGCGCACAGAGTACGTGATTTAACATAATTTGAAAGTATATTGTGCTTTTTTAAACTTCTCCGAGCAAAATGAGATTTTTGAAAGCTAAAGAGCTAGGGTAACGACCATAGTAATTGGCACTTTAAGAGTTTGTCCTTAAACTTACCTCTGTTTTCAGTACTTAGAAAAAAATACTGTCTTGCAAATATTTTTGCATCAAAGAGTGCACATCTGTGCATCTATTTGGTTCACTAAAATCAAAAATATTTGAATCGAAAGCTGAAAGTCTCTCTGTCTGGATCTCTGTCTGTCTGTCTGGATCTCTGTGACGCGCATAGCGCCTAGACCGCTCCTCCGATTTTCATGAAATTTGGCACAAAGTTAGTTTGTAGCATGGGGGCGCGCACCTCGAAGCGATTTTTCGAAAATTCGATGTGGTTCTTTTTCTATTCCAATTTTAAGCCCATTTTTCATATAAATTTGATAATATGGTGAATAATATGTTTTCTTTATCTTTATCTTTACTAATAAAGAAGCTGAATGTCTCTATGTCTGGATCTGTCTGTCTGTTTGGATCTCTGTGACGCGCATAGCGCCTAGACCGCTCCTCCGATTTTCATGAAATTTGGAACAAAATTTTTTTTTAGCATGGGGGTGTGCACCTCGAAGCGATTTTTCGAAAATTCGATGTAGTTCTTTTTCTACTCCAATTTTAAGAACAGAATTATCATAAAATGGACGAGTAAATTACGAAATTATCATAACGTGGAACCGTAACATGGGCACAAGCCAATTGGCGAGAAAATTCGCCACACAGGCGGATCTAAAGACCTTTTAATTTTTCTACTACGGGCAAAGCCGTGCGGGTACCACTAGTTTTATATTAATTAACGCTAAATCACTCTTCTTCATGTTGGAAAAGTATTTTAGAGAAATAAAAACATAAATTTGGAATGTTCCATGGAAAAGATATCGAAATTAATGCTGTTTCATCCTTCGGTTTACAATTTTGATTTTACGAATGCTACCAAGTTAGGTTTGCCCCAAGTATAGTTAAAAACACATATAGCATACTTTTTTGCATAAGTTTTCTTCTTTTTTAATTATCAAATGCAACAAGTCGGTTTTCTTTCTCTTGAAAAACCACCCGCTGCAGGTGGCATTGAGATACCGTAGGTGGCGAACGGGGGTTAGCGAGCGAATCGAGCAGAGAACGGAGCCCCCAGTGTAAAATTAATTACTGACTAATTTTCATTTGGATTTTTTTCTGGTGAAAGTCACTCCAATTGACAAAAAGCCGCAACTTCAAAAATTGATGATTTTGATGCTTTTTTTGACAATTACTGAACAAAAGCTGCCGATTTTAATTTCTGCTTTATCACATTCGTAATCTGCGCAAAAAACTGAAGATAATGACACCTCACACAGCTTTATCGCGGAAATGACGCTATTTCCCCAGTAATTGGCACACATGCCAATTACTGGGGACTAGCAAAATTGAAACACCAGTAGATGGCACCCATCATTATTTTAAAATTCCAAATAGGGACAAAAATATACTTCTACGCAATTAAAGTAACACCTTTCAACTAAACAAAACTTCTGACAACGAAAATTTAAAATATATTTTAAGTCAGATTTTAATGGATTTATGTGCATGCTTCCCTTAAGCCAGAGAATAAGCTTTTGCAACAAAAATGGCTGATTTGACACAAGCTACAATTGTTTCTCTTTCCTACGTACTGCTGCCATTTAGTAACATGAACTGAAGTTATAATCTTTAAAACTAATGTACATTCAGTTGGTATGTAGCCTTCTATTTAAAAAAAAATTGGATACGAGTCTTTTTTTAGGACATTTTTGTTGGGAGTGCCAATCACTGGTGCCGTGCCAATTACTTGGGATATTACCCTACTTTCTCAAAAAAAAAAAAAAACAAAAAAAAAAAAAAAAAAAAAAAAGCAGCCATACACAAGATGATATGAACAGCTAGAATAGCAGAAACTGTTATAACGTTTAAAAAACGGGTTAAAAGATTGGTTTTATAGACATATAGAAACGTTACCCCCCGTTTGAGGATACATTCTATTCTTAAAGTTTTTCACTACCGATAATATTAGCAAAATACGCAACGTTTCTGTCAAATCAGCCATGTTTTTATATTTATATAGAGCTAAAAATGTATTCGTTTTACATTTACACTAGAAATGAATTTTGAATTGGAATGATATTCCACTGTCGGTAATTTTTCAGAAAATTGGCTTTTATTTTCTAATACGCACAAACAATTTTGTCCATTTTTCTAAAACCTCATCCAATATCGCTTTCACTTTGAAAGTCTGGAAGCCTCCAGCTTTATTGATTGTGTATTTTCAATTGATTTACGTGTTCTATTTTTTCGAAAGAAAAGTCGTTCTAAAGTTTTCTGTTCCTGAGAATTTATATTCTTTGGGAGAGAGCCTTTATTTAAATTTTTTCATCTCTCGTTTATTGATTGAGATAAATGCATTTTTGTTTAGTTATTTTGAACCAGCTTTTCCCGATAAATGTTACCCTCTCTAAAATACTTACCATCATTGTTTAAGCTCTATGCTCTAGTTAATTTATGATTATACTGCTCTAAGTATAAAAAAACCTTTTCATGGAAAATTCAATTAGTATAAGTTAAGTGTTAATAGTAAACGTAATACAGTTTAAAGTTCCTTTGAGTTCATTTTAACGAGTTTCGATTATCATGAACGACCGTAAAACTGTTTCTGTTCAAAAGACTTTGTGTTTTTTGCACACAGAACATGTTCTCTACTCAAAAACAAAAATTTAAGGCCGAAAAATAAATTAATTTGTCAATAAATTATTTTCAAATAAAAAAGAGCCGACTTCAAAAAAACAAAGAGGAACTAAAAAGTAAAAAAAAAAATAATTGGTCATACTTACATACGATTTCCTGCCACCACATAATTCCAAACACATAAATAAAATTTATTTTACAATTCCAGAACACAAATATCAACTAAACACCCAATTTTAAATAAACACTGATTTTAATATCCAACTAAATATATGCGATCTCTTAATTTTTAATAACCATTTGAAGTCGAGGTCTCCTATAAACTACTACCTAACGTAACTGAGTAGGTTTTGTTTTAAAGACTTTCGCGTTTTGTTAAATTAGTGTTTAACTCAGGATTTGGTGGGTCGTAGTTACGTTAGATAGTAGTTTATAGGAGGCCCCGACTTCAAATGATTATTAAAAATTAAGAGATCGTATATATTTAGTTAAGTATTAAAATAATTCATCGCATAGTAATTAAAATCTGTGTTATTTAAAATTGGGTGTTTAGTTTAGTTGATTTTTATACTGGAATTGTAAAATAAATAATTTGATTCATGCGTTTGAGTAGGAAATTGTATGTAAGTATGACCAATTCCTTTTTTTACTTTATAGTTCCTCTTTGTTTTTTGAAGTCGGTTCTTTTTTTTATTTGAAAATAATTTATTTTTTGCTTTTTAGTATTGTAAACATAAAATAAGTACGTAGGGTAGAGTATGTGGTACACTCCTTACGTATATCTCGAGTGAGAATGCGTCGAGCACACGAGTCTGAAAACAGCTAAGATCAGGGGCGTAGCTAAGGGGGGGGGGGTTCTGAAATGTTTGTCTCAAAAAAGGGAGAGGGAGAGAGAGAAAGAAAGAAAAGAGAAGAGAAAAAACAAGATACGAGAAAAAACAAGATACGAGAAAAAAAGAGAAGAAAAAGAAAAAAAAATCAAAACAGCTTTTTTTTCTGAATAACTATGGTCAAAAATTCACTTCGCTCCCCCCCCACCCAGTGCCATTGAAAATCAGCTCTATGAGTGACCCTCAAGCGTAAAGACGCCTTACTCCTCACTCTGCTGCGACATTTTTTTGATAATTGAGTGAAATTTCACACTTCGCTTTAGAAATGAAATTGATTTGTTAAATCTACGCATATGTAGCCTTTTTTGTCATAGATTCTGCAAATTGTTAAACATGTTTAATTTTATGAGCGGCGCAGTGGGAATATTACATACAGTTGAATCTGTATTTTTCGAATTTCACAGGAAGGAAAAAAATTGAGATAAATAGGTTTTAAGATACGGGGGCTTTAAGAAACTTTATAGAAATTTGAAATATGATGGTGAAAATTTGGAATCGATACTACTAAAGAAAATATGGACTTTTGATCAAAATTCTTATTTATTAGTTTTGTTAGGTCTTTATTCTATTATTACATTATTAAGTCTTTCATTGCTAGTTTAAGGAATCATTTTGACAATAAAAGAAACTTTAAGCATATCTTTTTCAAGAAGAAGTCTTTTATTGCTTTTTTGGTGCCTGATTTTTTTAAAATTAATTATTTATCCTCTTGAGGTTAGCAATTGCTGCAAATCTAACCTGGCCAATATTCTAGGATTTTCCTTTTTTCTTTACTTGAAAAAATCTTAAACTTTCTTTTCACTCCTATCATCTCGGTTTTCTATAACGAATCATAATTTTAAGAAAGAGAGCAACTAAAGAACAGTACTTAACCAGATAACAGAGCAAAATGGCTTTTAATTTGAATGACCTTTAACTATTAGCATGAAATATTCATCCATAATGCAACTAATACTCAACCTGTGAATTTCACCCTTTTACTCTTGTTCTAAAAAAGTTCTCGAAACGTCTCTTCTTTTGTCAATCTTCCTAGAAAACCTATTCGTGGAACGCATTTCTCCCTTTTTTGCCCCCCTCAGCCCTTTGTTTCGAGTTGAAAAAAATGCTTTTGCTTGCTGCTTTAAAGATCATTGGGCTTCGAATCCGAAAATGATAGCACAGTCGGAATTCGAGACATAAGGTTTTTCAGTAAATTACCGCCCATTAGCCAGGGCTAAAGCAGAAATACAAGAAATACCCCGCCAGTTCAGTCATTTCCAGCCGCGGACTGCAGTTTCGTGCTTATTAGCACTCATCAGCCTGGCATAGGAAAGTGACTGAACTGGAGATGGAAAACCTCTTAAGGAAGCCAAGAGTAGTCTGCTGAAGCAGCATTAATCTCATTGAACCCTCTGAAGGAAATTTTATTTTAATTTAAAAGAAAAACTGCATAGCATTACAGGAATAAAATGTTTAAAAACGAAATGAATCTATACTGTTCTGTACTATTTCTGTTAGCTTGGTTCGCATTAAAAAGTAGAAAATAAACAAGAGTTCTGTTTATAACACTCGAAAATTGCTGTTGCTCTCTCAAATAGATATTTATGTAAATTCTAAAGCAGCTAATAAAATAAAAAATAAAAACTTGAGAGGAGAACAGATGGTATGCAGCTTGGTGTAAATAACTTTCTACCCCGCCTATATTTCTTCCCTTTTTTTATTCAAATTTTATTAACTGTTTTAGAATTAGCATAAATGTAAATACATATAAAAAGCAACATATAAATATACCGATATGAAAAGCCATTTCATTTTTTGCAGGTTATAATCAAGAAGTCTTTTTTTATTTCATTTAATGCTTTTAGTGCGAACCAAGTTAGTAAAAATAGTCTGACTACCGATGAGATTGAAAGTCAACCATCCAGTTTACAGGCGGAAATGGATGCATCTATTAGCTTTCAGGGATGCCAGCTTTTGTAGATGTGTGTTAGCCTCTAAATTAAGCAGTCACACTGAAATGAACAGAACACGCTCATCAGATATTTGATTTTCCCCCTGATTTCGATAGACTGGTTTTGACAAGACCCGTTGCCAGAAAAGTTTCACTTTAAATTAAATGGAGGAAAAAGAAAAAAAAAAGTTAAATTTTCCAAAACATTAAAAAAAAAAAATAAATAAATTAAAAAAAAATCTTTGCTTTTGTTTTGTTTGACACAAGTATCGAACTTGGGGGGGGGGCACCCCATTCCAAAGTATGTACATTCCCCTCCCTCTTATTATTATTATTTTTTAATACTAGAAAAGTTTACATATATATATATATATATATATATAAAATAAAAGAAGTAACCCCCCCCCCCGAAAGTCGGGTCTAGCTACGCCTCTGGCTAAAATGAGCAAAATAGAGAAAGAAACATAGCACAGCATCTGAGAGACTTCCGAAGACTGTAAAGAGAGGCTTTTTCAAATGCGCAATTATTTACAAAGAAAGTTGTCTTTATGATCAGTTTGATTAAATCAAAGTATGCTTTCCGAAAAAAATTCACGAGTCACTAAAAAAACAACAGAAATCGCTTTAACTTTGCCCGTAGAATTTGAAGAGTCTTCTTGATTTTTCAAGGATCCTATCTTCAGATACTGACTTGATGACCATGGGATCTGTTGGGAAGTACTATATATCTTTTCAAGCGAGTAAAAAAATGAATAAATAATTTTCCAAAGTGGTCTATGCGTGATTGAGTTTACAGGGCACATACATAAAAAGATTCCGACGAGTTGAGAAAAATCTTAAGAAAAACCTTAATGCGCGTAACATTTTATACGATTGGCACTAAAAACTGATCTTTGTTCCTATCCAGGATTTATTTGTGCGCTAATTTAACTAGAACCATTGGAATGTCAATAGTTTTCCTAACTATTTTATATTTCACAATAATACGTGTCACACAACTCGTGAAAAAAGTCACATTTCTCTTTACTTTGCCCCGTTATAGATGAACACCACACTATAAAATGAGTATCTACTGTGATGCTATATATATGAAGATCAAAATACTACTAGAGCAATGATACTAAATGAATTTCCTGTTTGCTTCAGAGGAGTTTTCATTCAAAATTTGCGATCGGACTCCTAATGATTAATACAGGGGAAATATTTAGGGGTAAGCGTACTGCCCCAAAGCAAGACCCCCCCTAAAAAGGAAAAATATCCTCCCAACTCTTAAGGGGCACCCCTGATTAACATTAATGTTTTTTGATACTTTCTTTAACACTGAGTAAAAAAAGTACCTTGTTTTATGTACTTTCTTTAACAATGGATTTTATTGAAATTAAATAAAGTTTATTGCGTTTTACCCATAACTTTTTTCTAAAGAACAAATATGGGGAAGTAAAGATTTGGTACCTAAGTTAGATCACTCCTATCCATTAAACAAAAAAAAAAACATAAATTTTTTTTCACTAAGTGAGACGCTATGTATTTACAAACAACAAAGCGCCAGTATGAAATTTGAAGCGTTCCCTCGATTTTTCCAGGATCCCTCATACCCGGACTAGAAGACCATTAGACGATCGGGAGAAGTATACCGTTTCAAACAGAAAAAGAATTTTCCTAATCGGTCCAGGCGTCTTCTAGTAATCGGGGAGCATAGTACACAAAAAAATTACAACGATGTCTGTTAATTAGTATTGTCATAACTGTAAATTAAACTGACGGTGTAATGAAATATTAAATGCAGAATATGTGTCAAACTTCAGATATCGGACACAGTTACGATATATTTATTAAAGAATATAAATTTAATCTTGGAAGGGCGGGGGGATTTTTGCCTTCAATTCCCTTTGATTTGAACACTAAATATATTTCAAAACTGAAATATTATAAAAAAAATGACGAAATGAAGTTATTTATTAGCGAAAAAAATTTCTATTAAATTAATTAATTCAACTATTTTCGTAGCAAAATACATTTAGTTTGCTACATGAGTAATAAATACGTTAGTAAGACTCTAGTTAAAATTAACAGGTGGCACCGTGAAAATCAAACATGCGGATGCGTGAGAATTAAATATTGTTTAAGACAAGATTCCTCCGTTGAAAAAATACACCGTTCACGCCAAATTTACGTGACCTGTGACGCTTCGCTCAGCTGACCAAAGCTGGGCTACGTAGCCACAACGTATGAAATTTAAAGTTTCTTAGATTTCTCTGAGACCACTCATCAGATCCAGACAAAATTAACATAGGACCATCTAGAAAGTATACCCTTCCAAACAAAAAAAAAAAAAAAATGTTTCAAATCGGTTTAGTATTCTGGGAGTTATACGAAAACATGCATAAAACGCCGCAGTACGAAATCATAACCTCCTTTTTTGAAGTCGGTTAAAAATAGCACTACCCAACACCAAAAATGCATCTGGTTCAAAAATAGTTTTTTATGAAATATTTTGTCTCACTTAAAATAAAAATCAAAGATATCTCTGCAAATCGATGACAAGTATCAGGGCATTGAGCTGAGTAAATGCTTGTTAAATACTGTTGGACTATTTATAAGCTAGATGATCTTCCTTTGACGTACAAGAAGCGATCAAAAATGAATCGCTTACAGCTAAAGGCGACCTCTCTTTATGAAAAATAACTATTTGTTAACGAAACAGGACCTATTTAGTTAAATTTATTGCACAGGATTATTTTTTAAATTTACCTTCATATGAATGATGGTTGCTGTGCATCTTTCTCCTGCTGGCTTTTGTGTACATATTTTAGAAAACAAGAGCTAATAAAAAAAATCATTTACACATTCATTTTTTTTCCACATAAAATCGGTAAGACTTGTCTATTTAAAACCTGGATGCGGACAAAATTTTGTTTCCTGTTGCCTAGTGTGAAGCTGTCAATATTACGTTAGTTGTAAATATTTTGATTCACTTGCATCCAAAATGCTCCTAAAACAAACGTTTGCCATTGATTTCTAAATTATAAACTCGTGAACATATACCTAAACATTTAGAATATAGACTTTTTGAATTGTGCCTCTATTCATCTATATGTGGCAAAACTATCCTGTCAGTGTCTTAACGCTGTGATTAGGATATGCGAAGCCTTCACTGTACTGCTATATTAGGCAGTGGCACCGCTAGGGGGCGAACAGGGCGTTCCGCCCCCGGTCACACGTCTGGGGGGGGATATCCATAGGTGGAATTTCAAGTTGTTGGAAAATACAAATTCTTCAATTCCGAAATGTTCCCTCTACATTGAAATATTTACCCTATCAAACGCAGTTGCATCACAACGCGGGTGATCAGGGGGGGGGGGGGTGATGCCGAATTGGTTTTAAGAGTTTATGAAAAATATAAATACTTCCGCTCTGAATTTTCCTCCAGTATTTTAAATTATATTTAATCATAGTCCGTAGTGATGCAGAATAGCATCACTACGGACGGGGGAGGGGGGGGGGGATATGCAAGCTGACAAGCTTTTGGAGGGGGAGGGTGACACTTAAAATGCATTCAAGAGTATAATTATGTGTTGATAATGTTCAAGAGTGACACTAACACCTTATAGGAATGGATAATAAGGTTTAAGTAAAATATCTAGTATACTTAAATATTTTTTTATTTTTGTTTATAATCACAAGAATCAATTTTAATTTCTTTTGATTTGATTAACTGTTTGTTGTAGATCCTTAAATAATTAGCTATATCTTATAAAATTGTGCAGTGTTAAGTTTAAATTAAACGTCGAGCAAGTAATAAAAATAATCAAAAGTAAATTTAACGCAAAACTAATTGCTTTTCAAAATTGAAAAAAAAGAAGTGTAGAAAAAATTCAACAGTATGTAATTGAAAGAAACTTTTTTATCTTTCAATTTGCAAAAAACTTTTCAATTTATTTTAATTTAAATTAGTTTCTTAAACTTGAAACAGTAAGTGGCATTGATGTGGAACTAAACGAACCGTTTATACCTCCAGTTGCATGTCTGCGACAAACAAAAAAAGGCTGAAGGAGTCATTTGACGCGTCAAAGTTGAGACATCTTGACGAATGACAGCTCAACAAAGTTTGTACTTATATTTTTAACCCTTAAACATGCGAGGTGGTGATGTCTTACTCCCGAGAAGAGTTGGACTACGGCATTCAATCATTTTATAATGTTTAACATGTGTTCTGCCCTGCGAAGCACAAAACTCGTATTTGCAGCTGAGTTCAAAATGAGAAATTTCCTTTTAAAGTTTCGCGCCTCCAAAAATTTTACTCTAATGCTCCTTTTTCAGAATTTAAAAAAAAAATATTTCAAATTCAAAAATGACCTTAAAACATTGTATTTAGGTAAATCATGTTAAAAAGAACCACCCAGTTACCGTAACTTAATTTTAATAAAATGTGCAAATACGACTTTTGCGCTTAGCACGGCAGCGTGGCTGTATATTTATGTTACTTACTGCTCTGTTTTTAGTTGTATTTATACGAGTCAACAATGCAAAAATCATAGGAAATGTTCCTCCTTTAATTTGCTAAATATTTTGGATTGCACAAGAAATTTAATGCTGGGGTTGCACCTCAATGCTTAGGTGACAAGTAAATGATTTTTTTTTCTTTTTTCAGCAGTGCTAGGTTGCAACTACGGAGCTGAATTACGTCATCTGACGCAGTTTTTCCGTAAGTCAGACTTATTTTTAACTTTTAAAAAGAAAATCGTTTTTTTATAGAAAAATAAATCCAGTCTTCAAACTTTTTTGGATTTAATGACCAAGGTTGCTTTAGGATAATTAAATTTGTCATTTATTTCCCACAACAAATTTTGGCGCACGTTTATATTAATACGTTTTTAGAAATGAGCAAAAAAGTATGGTCTAAAAAGTTTCAATGCTTTTGGATTAAAGTACCTAAAATGAACGTTTAACGTAGAATAGATGAATAATACGAATTCGGCAACATTTTTCGAACAATGAATAGTTTGCATGTTTGTGACTTATATTTATTTATTTTATTTTTTTTTTTTGAAATGTTTTCACGTTTTTGAAAATGTCCAAATGATACCTCTGAAATATCATGTTTTAGCTGCAATTTAAATTTTGTCATTATCACAATTGCTTTAAAGAATTAAACTACATTTATTTTTTCCCTTCTCTTTAAATCGGCTTACATATAGAACTAAAATCTTCGTTCCCTTTATCCTTAGCAAATTTAGTGCATTTCCAGTGTTTAAACACAATATGAAACTTTTTTCATTTGTTCTATTTTAAAAATTCATTTAATTTGGCAATTAATGTGTTTCCTGTGTAAACCAGTTTGTGGCTGCAAAACTGAATGTCGTTTGAATTTTTAATTATTTAGTTTTTACATCAATCGTTCAAACTTATTTTTAAATGTCATTCCCTGTTTTCTCGTGAAAAGTATCTTGAATAATATAGTTGGTTTTACGAGTGCAAATGTAAAGTTGTGTAACGAAATAAATATTTGTTACTTAAATTTTGTCAACTCTGGACATGAAAGAAGTAAATCTGTGCAAATATAAATTCCTATTTTTGTGTAAGTAAAAATATTGCGAAAGAGTGAAGCATTATAACGCCGTTTAATAACAAAAACTTTTAATACTACAAGTTACTGACGGATATGTTAACACTCGGTTGCATATTCGATTAGGGGAAACTAGGGAGACTTGACCTAATTTTTGGTTTTTTATTTTCCATCTTTTTTTGTAGAATAGTTAAGACGAAATAAAAAATATACATAAATAGTTTGCCATTTTACGCATTATTATACGGCTAAAAATAATAGCATAATTCTAAGTAGAAATGATAAAAAAAATTATATTCATCACGTCTGCAAATGGGTCAAGTGTCCCTAGAGCTAGGGATACTTGACCCAACACCTAGGGAGACATGACCCCGTGCATGAATGTAAGAAGACTCATAGATATTAAAATCAAAAACACAGGTTTGATGGTGTTTTTTGCTTTAATAATTGATACTTGAAGTGAATGAACAAATGTTTACTCTTTTGGTGAAATGTTACAGATGTTTTTAAAATTAATCTTATTGCACATCAGCAGAAAAGCAGAAGCCTAATTCAAAACTTTATTAGTAAATACCTAAACAATATTTCAGTTATTTTATTAAGAAACAAACCATTGGGCTTAAAGATCATTAGTATTTTAGTTATTTGTCAAATAAAAACAATTTACTAGACCAAAAGTATTTTAGTTATTCTTTGCGTAAAAAAAATTCCCCCTTCACACTCACAATATTAAAGTTATTCTTAAAATAAAAGTAAATCATTAGGTGTAAATCACAATAGCATTTTTAGCTCTTCATAAACAAAAATTCATTGAAAAAACATCAAATTATTCTTTGGGTCAAGTCCCCCTAGTTAGCTTGGGTCAAAGCTCCCTAAACAGCTTTCTGTTGTTTACCTTACATTTTTAGCAACTTAGATCAATAAAATCAAATCATTAGCCCTAAATCACAATATGTTATCTATTCAAAAATAAAAATTCTTTGAAAAAACATCAAATTAAACAAAAACATCAAATTAGTCTTTGGGTCAAGTCTCCCTAGTTAGCTTGGGGTTAAAGCTCCCTAGTTAGCTTTCTTTTGCTTACCTTATTATTTTCAGCAACTCAGATTAAAGTTACATAAAACTACTGTATATCCATAGAGAGCTATATAGAAAAGTGACTAAAACATGTATACTTTTAAAATTCATTTCCCTCAAAACTGGAGGATAAAATCTAAAATATTCCAAAATCTTCAAAATTTACGTTTTTGGTTCAGTATCATTTAACACTGAATTTCTTGAAAACCACTGATTCTGAAATAGTTTATCCCTGAAAAATACCGTTGTGTAACTGGTCAACCAATAATATAACTAAAATTTTCCCTAAATATCCTTTTCATGGAAAAGATCCGCATGGGTCAAGTCTCCCTATGTGTCAAACCTCTCTAGTTTCCCCTATTAAGTTGAGGTATTAAAGAGACAGTGCACTAAATATTGTTCAACAACCAATAATAAGTTCAAAGAAAAACTTCGTCAATTCTTCTTTTTTGACATTGTTGACTTAATGAAAAGATTTTTTTTAATCTCTTTTGCCACATACACATGACAACTTACTTACGAGGCGCTGCATAAAAATTACTGAAAATTAATGAACTTTTCTTTGAAGACGTCACTGAATATATGATGTCACTGAATATATGGCAGTTTCTTTTAGCACCGGAAGACTAAAGTGCAATCTTTTTTTAAAAGAAAAAAAAAATCAGGTGTGTGTGTGGGGGGGGGGGGGTAGGATGTATTTGTACAAAAGTAATTTTATGTCAAGACTAATCATTTTTTTCATTGTATTGACTGGACCGCTCACTAAAGCTCATTGGATAACCAGATAATAAATTTTCTAAAGCACTTGTATTTTTATCCTTTTTACGCGTTCCATTTAGTTTTTCTTGTATAATTTCAGGTTTCAGATACCAAAAAAAAAAAAAAGTCAAAGTTCGGTAATTTTAAAAGTGCTGTTCTCTATATTTACCATACTTTATTAGCGTAGGGAAGGTGAAGAACTCGTGAAAAGAAAATTTTATTTAAAAAGTTATGCATTTGAGAAGTAATAATTTCAATTCAAGTACACATGACACGCACCCTTTTTTTCAGTTTTAAAAATTTGAGAGGTATTCAGAAAGTGAGGAACCTTTCCATGTGATGATGCCAACCGCGCGTCGATCAAGTACATTTTGGTGTCTGCAAGCTCGGTATATCAGTCGAGTAGAGATCAAGTAAAGGGGATAGCTCCCCCGCCTGTTTAAATAACAGGTTTAGGTATAGGTATTTCAGTCAGCATCCAGACGTCACTACGGGACATTTCCGCGCAGCCCGTTTTTTCGATATTCAAATTAAACTCCAGATCTACGACGGCCTTCGTATACGTAGAAATTTGGCTTGGGTCATTTTGACCCTCTGAAAAGAAATCTGCATAGTTCCCTACATAAATTAGTTTAAAATAAATCTATTTACAATTAATACAGTTTGTTTAAAGCATGCGGTGCTTTTTAGGATAAATAATGAGGGAGTATTAAAAAAAAAATATTCTTAAAATACCCAGTGCTGTTTCAGTTGCATTTTAGAAACTGGCGGCTATTACTTCCTTTTATGTACAGAAACATTTTGCTTCAAGTTCTTGCAATGATACATTATAAGGATCATTTTTGAGTTTCTGCTTTGTTTCTGCATCAGCAAATCTAGTTGCATTTTTTTTCTCAAGGAGGACAAAATCCCACATACCCACGCTTTTAGGTAAAACCCTTCTGGTTGGGTTTTTTAAAAAAATGAATTTTATTCAAAACATTATTCTGTTACACAGCACTATGATTTAGGAAAAGTCAAGGAAGGATTAAGCTTTTTATGAAAACACAGAAGAGCAGTTTGCGAAAAAAGCATGTGTGGGGTCAAAATATCCTTTCCCGTAATTCTACCGTTAAATTAATTACGGTTTCTTGACTCGGCTGTAGCATTTGCGTGATAGCACCACTTTTGAAATTTTAGTTATTTTTCAACTAACGAATATTCACTTCACCTTCTGCAGACTGTAGATGGTGAACGGCTGTATAATGAATTTAACTATTCAGGACGCGAAAGTGCGGATAGTAACCCATGGACACTGGATATAAATTTCATTCAAAAAGTGACAGTTGAAACTAAGTACGGTAAAGTAATCACTTGCGTACAGTTTCATTTGAACAGTAGTATCGTGTGTGGCCGTTTTGACCTCAGATCCTATACAATTGAACCCACACAACAACCAGTTGAACAATTCAGTTAAAAAATGTTTCATGTTTATTAAAGTAAAACAAACTGAGTTTGAGTCTTAAAAAAAAAAAATAAAAAAAAAAAAAAAAAATAAAAAAAAAAAAAATACGTAGTATCAAACGAAAAAAATTGCATGTGTTAGATAATATAAGGGTTTCGGATCTAAGATCTGCGTATATTTAAAAATCCCACTTTTTTTGTATGTTTTGAGCAAGAAATACTTTGTAAGATTTTCACACTTTAGTATTAAGGGCATATTAATGCTGAAAGAACTCACACTTACATCCCATTGATAACATTTAAAGAGGTGTAACTTGTGCTTAAGCAGTTATACAAACTTTTTCAAAAGGAAAGAAAAAAAAACTAATTTAGAGATAAAAGAAATTTGTTAGTTCCACCTACAGAAAATTGTCATGTTTAAAAGATTACACTCTTGAAATACCATTACCTTATGAAAACGATAGAATGAAATGAAATATATGCGTTATTTTTCCAAGTTCTACGAGATAAACCATTTTCTCCAGCTTCCATTAATTATTTTCTGAGCTCAGATGTCTACAATGTTTTTAATAAATACCTCTGGCAAAAGATCAAAAACATTTATTTTCATTGTATTTACAATCATTACTGCTAACAATGGACGTTTATTAGAAAACTCCGCATGACTTTAATTAATTTTTGAGGCGGTAGCTTATGCAAAATAAGAAAGTATTTTTGTGTGGGAGATATTTATGTCTGAAATTCTGTATAATAAATTACTTGATATGAAAGGAATAATGGCATTTTTATTCTAACTTGGACTAAGGAGTTATGAAGCTATGAGAAATCTTTTGCAACTATTTTTGAAGATTAACAGAGGAAATGTTAAAATATGCAGATAAGTATTTATAAATGACTATAAATTTTTTATTCAAACATCGGAAGATATGTATTAGCTGGAGTGCATTATAAAGATGTCAAACCTTAAATAATGAGGAGTTTTTTTTTTTTTTTTTTTTTGTAACGTAAGTGGTATGGTGGGTCGTATGTGGCCCCAACATTATATTTCCTCTGAATGCCGAAAAATAAAGAAAATTTAAATAGGAAAATTTCTAAAGTGTTTTGTAATATTTTCTAATATAAATAGAACTGAAACGGTGCTCTAAGTGACACATTTTGAGGCTCTAGTAAAAAGACTTCTGATCGGTTGAGGCTTAACCGATTCCATTTGTTAAATGGAGACGAGTTGCCGATGAAAATTGTTGACACTTTGTCACTATGATAATTTCTCCCATTTTTTACCTAAACAAAAACGAGCTCGTCCAGGTCCAAAGATCTTTTTATCATAGCCTGACTACACATATACATATAAAGCCATACATGGAAACATTGCAAAGCGTTTGAGTGTCAAAGTCTAACAATTTTAGAGTGCAAGACCTTACCAAGTGAAGGGTTAAAATATTATCAGCAAATATTTCTTTCGTACATAGCTATCGTTACTGGAAATATATTTATTGTTATCGGGGAAAGGTCAGTTATGAAAATATAAATGTTTTACAATGTAATGCAAGTTTTTCATAACTAAGAGCTAAAAACTAACTATAAACCATGTCACTGTGACCTGATGAATTGAGACCCTGTAATCCAACTCTTTATCCGTAATCCTTCTGAGAGAGTTTTTCAAGTGTTTTCACTTTTTTGTCGGTGAGTCATTTCACCAGATGTAACAGTCTCCAAACAACTAAAAAGGTGCTCTTGATTGTAGTCAGCATAACTTTAGCTTCTCCACTGACTTTCGTATTCATACGGCTTGTTCCGCAACCTGAATGAAAATAAACACATGAAATGAAAAAATAAGTTCCCACTACATACGTTTGTAATATGAAAAAGCAGTTTTATTACTTAGAGAAGTTATATTATTTATATTACATTTAGTGCAGTTATCAATAAAAAAAATGACAAAGTACGACCCACTTAAGTACTAAAAAGAGCTGGACCAAAACAGACCTTAACTTTGTGGTTAGGACAGTTGTTGTTATAAAATTTTTAAATCAAAACCTAAACAGAAATGAGAAGTACGACTATATACAGGGTGTACCGTTTTAACCTGTAAGACCTCTATTTTCGCAACCGTTAATCCTAGCTGCATACTTCCAGTTGCAAAAATGTTCAAAATCAGATGCGGAGTTAAAATAAAGTTTGAAGCAAAAAAAAAAAAAAAGAGAGTCGAAAAATACAAAATTTAACTTTTTATACGGACCCTAGGTCTCCTTACTAATATTTAGAGAAATAATCTCCTTTGAAAACTTTTTCTGACACAAAAAAATTGACATATGTGCGACCAAAACTCAAGGAGATCAAAGTTTTAAGGGACCAAACAGAAGACAAGATTGGAACTTATCGCATTTTCAGAAGAATGACAGGTTGTCAAAGTAAAACAAACAAGAAATTTTTATTTTTCATTGCTATTCAAAAATTCACGCAAATGTTATGCCTTGATACGCAAAAACGAATTGAAAACCCCCGAAAAATTTGAAAAACCACACTCTACAGGCACATAATTTTAAACACTTGTTACTGCTATATTTCCCCCCAAATGTGTTATTGACGGTGAGTGTAATGTGGTGTAATTCACAAAACGCTGCGTTTCTTACCTCGGTGAATATTGGGCGTACTAATTTGAAACCTTTTGTGTTGGAATTATTTTTCAATGGACATTATTTCCCTAAATATCAGTTAGGGGACCTGAGACACGTATAAAAAGTTAAATTTTGTATTTTTTGACTTATTTTAATTTTTGCTTCAAACTTTTAATATCTTAACTCTGCATCCGATTTTGAATATTTTTGTAATTGGAAGTATGCATCTAGGACTAACGGTTGTGCAAATAGAGGTCTTGCAGGTTAAAACGGAACACGTTGTATAGCATAAAGTGTGAAATAATGCTTTTAAATTGGTACTTATCAAACGCTTATCAGATGTGGAACTGTTTCCACATGTAAAAGTTTGAGAGGTTATAATGACACATGTTAACCACTGGAGATGCTCTTAGTGAAGAGCTATCGAACTGCTTGGTATACATCACTGCGTGCTTGAGGCTGCTCTCTAAAGGTAACTGTCGAAGTGACTTTAAATAATTGTTTCCTATAGGTTAGCAGAGAACGTAGTATCTCTTTCTCAGTTTTTGTCAAAGAAGGAATCTAGAGCCGAAGTAGCTCACGTTTACGGTATTGCAATATTAAATTGTCTAGAGGCTTACACAGATACTCAAGAACTATCATCTAAAGACGAAAATAAGCATTAATTTTGGTAATTTTCATGAACACTATTACAATTAAAAAAAAAAAAAGAATAAAACTTGCTTTTTATCATAAAATTATTTTTATGTATTATAATCATAAATACAAAGAGCTTATTTTGTGAAGAAAATGCTAAAGAACTGCTTTACATTGAAAAACGTAAACATCCCACGCACCAAGCAGTTGTCTCGCTGGAATGACGTCACTAGCAAGCACAGCAATGACGTTATCTCGTTTTAATCCAATAAAGTTTTATTGTGGTTATGGAAACCGCCATTTGCTTCTCAAAAGAAGACGTCATTGCAAGCGACAGCTTTTAATCCAATAAAGCTTCCCTGAGAAATTGATTTACGTTTCGAAGAAACAATGGTTCTACTCGCAATAAAAGATTAATATTTTCCTTAAGAATTCAAATAAGTATGCTTCAGTAAATAAACAGTGAAAATCTAGTTTCACTGAAAGTGAATAAATTAGCACATAGTCTATTTGGGTGATTTGATATAACTTAAGGTTTCTTTACAGAATAAATAAGCAAAAAAGATGAGTAGCTTTAGATTTTATACATTCCTGCGACATTTTTTATCAAACTATTTTTTTTGTTCATAAATGATGCTGTGGTTTGATTGGAAGATGCTTTATTGTGCTAATTCTTTTCCTAAAATATTTGCACATATTTTATGTTATTTATCATTATGAATACCAATACAACATAAATGCCTTAAAATCTAAAATTTTGCAACAACTAGAGGAAAAGGTGTAACTATGGGTACCCTCTTTTATTTTTGACTTAAAGTTTTTTGCAATTCAGAAATTCTAGGCTTTTGCTTTTCATCAACAACTATGACAAATGCGAGAATGCGAAATGATAAATATCACTGATTATTCTTTAAAAAACGGCAATATATGGGAATTGTTCAAAAAAGTCACCAAAAAATAGTTTAAAAACAAGATAAAACAAAATACTAAAGCATTTATTTGTTACAGGGTTAAAAAAAATAACAGAAATAACAAACGTAACTAGCTTTTTCAGCCCCAGCACAAACTAAGTGTGCCCACATTCGACTCATTTCACCCACACCTCTTCCCGAGTATTTTCAGAGACTTTTCCATTACGAAAGATGCAAAATGCATCGCTTGAGCAATATTTTTTGTTGTTAAAAAATAATAATAATAAGTGAAGAATAATAAGTATAGTTATGGGCACTCTTTACATAGAAGCCCATATAAACACAAACTACACCTAAGAAAAATGGCCACTGTCATATGTAACGTAAAAAAGTAACTTAAGATCTACACTTTCCGGATATTACTGTGAAGTTTTTTTAAAACTAAACGTAAGAACATAAAAAAGAAAATGGTTTCACATGCTTTTTAAAAGTTTGCAGTCCCCCCCCCCAAAAAAAAATAATTGTACAATAACTTACGCGGCATCCATGCTATTTGAAAGAATATTTCTAACTGCTCTCTGGAATCTTATATTAATAAATGGGACTACCTCCAGTCCTCGCCACTAGTCCTCCGTACTTCTCATAGCCACAAGGGAGGTGGGTTCATATTTACACCTATGCCCGTTTTTATACCTTTTTGTTGAATAATTTAAAATGTTTTCTTTTTCAAAAAAAAAAATCTTTTAGTTTGGTGAAATTTCGTTAATGCAATGAAATTCGTTTGCATGAGGCAATGGTAAATAAGTATTAAGTATCCTATAAATTCAATTTTGCAAGCCGCGTTTATTACATCAATGAATGTGAAATAAATATGCATGCATTGTGAAGCATTCATAAACTTAAATTTCGAGATTGAATGTTTTAGGTATGGGTCATTTTTTCCATGCGAAATGAGCAAATCAGCTGTGGCTGACATGTCACAGATTTCAATGAAAATTTTTATTTAGGTAAACCATGCATATCTATGAGGGGATGCAAAGTATGGAAGTTTAAAAGTTGTTTGTTGCTTTGTTATTGAAATTAGAAGTTGATGCTTCCGTTAAGTCTAAATTTTCAGCGTTTATTGCAGCCAGTTTGTGACTCAATGGCTCCATAAGTTATAAACGTACACTTACAAAATAAATATATAAATATTTCCGCATTCTATAAACAAATCTCTATTGAGAAAGAGCAAAGTAAAATTTACTCGGATCTTTTTATGAATCTGAGATATTAACAAAGAATGAAATTTTGCCAATTTACTTCAGATTTTAAATCACTCTTCTAGCTCTTTTAATGAAAAAATAACCGTAAAAATGATTCCGATTGAAAAACTATCTATAAGTAACTATCTGCTCTAATTTAGTAACTGTTTATGAATTTCTTGATGACGAAATTGTACTTAAAAAAATCGAAAATTTCCAAAAATTTCATTTTTTCCTCTATTTCAGATGTTTTTTTGAAAGTGAGGGAATGCTGTAAATTTACTCAATTTTTTTTACAAATTATATTGAAGTGTCTTTTAGATGCTACTAAATTTTAATCATTGGTATCGGCGTATTTTTGTTACTAGAGTAACTTGAACTAAGGTAAAATTTCATTAGTTACTTCTTTTTATTTTGTAAGCTTAGCAAAACTAATCATTTCTTTCGTGTTTCATTTTCTCAAAAGCATGTTTATGAAGTACATGCTGAAATGTACATTTTTTGAATTGAAATAAATGTCAGTTTTACTTGCTTTTGTATCATTTAGTCGTTTATCTAGTTCTTTGAATTCTCGTAATTTCACATAAGGGTCAATCCATACAGGTTCCATACAGTATAAACTACTCATTCATGTCCAAACATTTCTAAGTTATAAAATTAAAATAATTATTTTGAAAATTACAATATGTTTTTTCAGTATAATGTATTATATAGGGCACAATATATGTAATTTAAGAAGTGCCATGAAGTTTTCACTTTTTATTTCTGTTTTAGTGTGTGAATTGACTTGCAAAAATGCTTAATTTCAAAGGCCTGTATCTTTTTTACAAACCAAATACAAAAAACAATATGTATAACATGTATAGTACTTGAATGGAATATTCAATTGGCCAGGGAATTTTATTTTTAATTCAATCCCCTTTTGATTTATAGGGGTCTAAAAATGGCATTTTTGTCCTTTTTCCGATTTTCGAGGGGCTGTAATCTATAAAGGGTGCACAAACACACAGCAACAGTTACATATTCTTTTTAGCATGGTTCCAGTGATTAGTTTTTGCTGTATTTCATTTTGTGTTTCCGTCCCCTACGTGAGTTATCCCCCTTTGAAATGAGTAAAATTTTTACATTTGGCCTTGAACTTTAACCTGTTGCCATTATTTTAATTATTAACTTACAGCTACGTAACTCAGCATGTAAGACTATCAATTTATGCACTTTAGCATCAAAGCGTTAAATTAACTGTCATAAATGTAATTCAAATAGATTTTGGCCAAAATGCAAAGGCCTAAAAATCCCATTTTTGACTACGAAAATCACTTTTGATGACCTCTAAAAAATCAAAGGTCCAGTTGAGAGAAAAAATAAAAGTGGTTTTAAACATCTTTCATATGCAGCTTTTATTGATACTAATTTCAAAAAAATTAAAAATGATCGAACGCAACCATCCGTCGAACTTGTATGGATTCAACCATAAAACAGAAAGAAAATGCTATTTTTCTGAATTTTATTTTACGTTTGGAAATCAAAAACCAATTTCGAGTTTCTTCAAGCAAATAGTTGAAACACAGCTCTATATTCTTGAAAAATTTTAAAGTTGTCTGAATTTTCCCTCATTTGAATTTTTGTGTGTACGTGAAGGGGAAAATCATCATTTTACAAAATGTCACTAAGTTTAAAACTGATTTTGAAGACAAAGGAGTTAAAATTCAACTTCAAAAGTAAGGTATTTCTTTTATGATACTTAGCACATTATTGAGTATTAATTTCATCAAAGGTAGTGCATTCCTTAAAGATTGAGATTAAAAAATTAAATGCTTAATTACGAGAAAATTGAAATATTTTCAGTTTTTGAAACTTGGTTAAAAGTTAACTATAATAACTTTGAAAATTTTACTGATATCAGATTGATTACCCTACTCCATAGATTTCCAAAACATATAACTTTTATGTTTTTATTAAATAGCCTTCAAAAGTGCAACATTTGGCATTTATGAGAATGCTGTTCAATTTGACCAATTTTCAATCGCATGTAACTATTTAAATAAAAACATTTAAGCAAAAATATTTTAGATATTTTTATATAGGCATAAAAGGAACCTGTATACCAAATTTCATAAAAAACTGTTACCATGCGGCCACCACTTTTTTGCGAATTTTGCTCATTTCGCTTGGAATGACCCATATTTGAAAGAAAAAGAGAGTTGAATTTGGCTAAATTTGGTGCTTATGTCAGTAATATTCGTTTAAAATAATCACTTAAAATTCTACCTGCATGTTGACTTTGAATGCTATGCACTATTTAATATTACGCTTATGCTATTGCCGAGAAATTTAAGAGCTATCACCAAGTTGGCATCCCCTACACACCAAAAAAAAAAAAAAAAAAAAACGCACGCAAACGACCGTCACAATTTTCAAAACATCGAAAGAGAGAAAATAAATAATTATTTTGAAATCCTTTCTTAAATTAATTACAAACCATTTAATTTGTTAACAAACAGAATATATCAATAGACAAAAATTTTAAAGCATTGATAGTTTCCCAAATATTTCCCAACAGTTAAAACCACGCAGACGACACATTATTACGATTTATCTTTCTTAATGTTGCATTAATAAAGCTATTTTTATTCGCTCGAAAAATACCAAATATCAGTCTCCCTTGGAAATATTGGGGCCAAAATCAAACCAAAGCCTGTTTCCATGTAGGTTCACATTTATTCCTAGTTTTATATAAAACTTAGAGTGTATATATCAAGAAGCAATGCTAAGACAAAAAAAAAGTTGCACCAGGAAGGTGTGGACCGATGTGAATGAAATTTGGAGGGATGGTTCTTCTGCCTAAGATATGCAAATGATTAAATTTCCAGGTTAGGGTTGCGCATGCAACGCGCGCAGGGTGGCCCTAAGCACAGCGCAAGACCAGCTATATAAGGGCGTCCAGTAGAGCAGCAATTTTAATTTAACTCAATCTGATTTGTTAGTTACGTCGTTTAACATAGGATTATGCCTCGAAATAAAGTTTGCAAGCAATTTACGCAACCAGGAGTGTTCGAAAGGGGTCGCATAATTGGCCTCCGAGAAGCTGGATGGTCATTTCGACGGATAGCACAGCACGTTGGTTACACTGATGTTACTGTTGCACGCATTTGGCGGCAGTGGACTCAACAAGGCACATATCAGCGTCAACCAGGCTCAGGGAGGCCGAGACAAACCGTACCGAGGGAGGACCGGAGGCTCGTAAGGCAAGCTCGTAACGATCCAACCAGCAGAGTTGCAGACATCCAACGGGCTGTGGGACCTTCCATCAATCAGCCAATAAGTGGTCGCACCATTTGCCGACGGCTGCACGACGTGGGACTGCGCTCACGTAGACCGTTACGACGACTGCCATTAACAGCATTGCATCGTCGGAAAAGATTGGAATGGTGCCGTACAAGACGGACATGGAGCGTCGAATGGTATCGCGTAGTCTTCACTGATGAGTCCCGCTTCTGTCTTGGTGGAGACGACGATAGAATCCGCGTGTGGAGGCAACGTGGTCAGCGCCAAGATTTACGGTTTATTGTACAGCGTCATACGTCCACGAGACCTGGTGTCATGGTGTGGGGCGCAATTGCATATGATGCAAAATCTCCTCTAGTGTTCATTGACGGTGCTTTGACCGGCCAACGTTACGTTCAAGAGATCCTGCAGCCAGTTGCTTTGCCATTCCTGAGCACCCGTGTTCGGCCGCTATTCCAACAAGACAACGCTCGACCCCATATTGCTGCCATCTCTAGAGCTTGTCTTCAAGGCCTAGACAGCATGGAGTAGCCGGCATGTTCACCAGACCTGTCCCCAATCGAGAATGTGTGGGATGCCATGGGACGAGATGTCAACACTCCACCCGTACCTCGAAATCTGCCGGAACTCCGTAACAAAGTTAAAGCAGCATGGGATAGACTACCACAGGACTTCATTAAGAACCTGTACGATTCGTTACCAAGACGATTAGCATGTTGTATTCGGAATAATGGCGGCCATACCCCATACTGAATGTTACCCATTTTGTGTATGTTGTTCAATAAATTTTGCTTATTTCGTTCTCATTTTCTAATCATTTACTCTTCCATATACACTTAACATACCTTCCAAATGTCATTGTATTCTAAGACTTCCTTCATGGTGCAACTTTTTTTTTGTCTTAGAGTGTAGCAATGAACAATAAAGAACGTCCGATTGCACCACCCCCTTTTGAGCTATTGACGCCTAAATAAAATCTGCTCTTATACTCTTTAAGGACTTCCTGTAGATAAATTTTTGTTGGAATCCGTTCATTATTGCTTGATATATAGCTGTCACTAGAATTGAGAAAAAACATTCGATAGCCCAACCTCCTTTTGAGCTATTGGAACTAAAGTTGAATCATCATCTGTAGACTTAGGGATCACATATAAACCAAATTTTATTTGATTCCGCCAGCTACTTCTTGATGACTAGGAGGCACACAACTGAAGAAACGTTTGATAGTTCGGACTCCCTTGGAGTAATTCTTGCCAAAAACTATTTGGCACAAGTTTACATAGGGCCACATATGTGTACTAAATTTCGTTCGATTTCATGCAGTAGTTTTTTCAGTAGAGTGGACACAAAAAGCCTGTCATACATATACAGACAGACAGACATTTTCCAAAAAGGGTCGAAATAGACTCAGCACACCTCCAAACGTTCAAATCCTTCGAAATTTGAAAATTTGCACGAGACCAATATTTTTTTCTATATATTAGGTATACATAGAAGAAAGTAAAAAAGGCTTAATATTTTTAAACTACTTAATACTTTTTTTAAATTGGAATTATTTTCTCGCTACAAAATTGTACTTATTGTTTTTATACACTTACATATTTGTATTTTATCATAGAAGATCAAGCGCTCTCATCAGAAAGACACTTCATAAATTTTGTTAACGAAATAAGATACAAAAAATGTTCAAATTCTTTTAGTTCGTTTTTTTTTTGGCATTTATCCAAAGGAAGTTTAAATCAAGATACTGTTTAACTGCGCAAAATGAGTGCAACTTGAAGATTTAATGTACCATGGTTTGGAGTTTTCAGGAAATGTAACTCATTCATATGATGTAATTAACTTTTTGCTGAAAAAAGTTGTCTGCCGAAATGAAGCGGACTGAGATACATTCAAAACTCACCTCCGAGACTCAGCCTTGTATATTAATTTAGGTTATCTCTGAGTGAAATGTGCTCTTTTCATTTTTCTCCTTTTAAGCTTCGATTTTAAACATGGTTACTGATACTGAATTGTTAAAAAGGTTACTGATGCAATTGAGGAATAGAAGACATCGTTTATTTTCACTCTATTAATTAATTTGAGTTACTAATAAACCCGCGCACACTTATAAGTAATTTGTTGTTATACTAAAACAATATTTCGAAGAATTATTTCAGTTCCAATAATACATCTATCTGTATTGTGAGGGGAAATAGTACAATGCTTAAGGGCAAAACCTGTTTAGCGTTTTACCCTATTTTCGTTTAACGAAAAAGGTTCACAGAAAATGTATCATTAAAACAACTTAAAGACAATGTAAGAGCGCTTTTAAAATCATTAATATTTACAAAACACAAACTAAGAGCTGATTTTGACCTTTTCAGGGTTACGGATATTTATTTAAAAATTTCTGAGGACTTCAGTAGTCATGCTTTAATTGTACGGTAGAAAGAGAGACAGGATGGTACTCGGTTTGAAAGAATCTTTAGCTTGAATATATTTCGAATAATCAAAATGAGCAACTTTAACAAACTTTTAATGAAAGTGTGTCTCTTCTGTTTTTGGATTTCAATAAGTTTCCATCTTTCTTATCCATCCCTGCCGTGGGAAGGTAAAACGCAGAAACAACAAATTTTTCATTACATATTTTTTTGCCTTTTCGTCATCTGTTGTACTTAAGCTTTATTGTACTAGCCTGCTTACTTAGTTCCCGCTGAAGAAAAAACCCGTCAAATTCCAACATTTTTCAATTCTTAGTAGGGAATCCAAAACACGTTTTTTTTTTCAAATATTTAAAAACCCTATTTCTGCAGATAGTGTGCTTTACCTTCACACGGTAGATCTGTGATTAACTCGAAATCGTCTCAGATTACTCAAATACTACTGGAAAATGCTCCAGAAAGTGGAACTGACACTACATAAGCACTGTTATTGAATGTTTGAAAGAGATAAATCGCTCTCGCAAAAATTGAGGATTTAGAAAGTAAATAAAATAGAAATCACAGTGAATATGAAAACTTTTTTATCTATACTAATAATATGAAGATGAAGAGTTTGTTTGTTTGAACGCGCTAATCTCAGGAACTATTGTTTCGAATCGAAAAATTATTTTTGTCTTGAATAGTCCATTCTATGAGGAAGGCTATAGGCTATACAACATCACGCTATGACTGAAAGGAAAGAAGCAGCAAAAAGTTTAAATTAAATCAATAATAATCATGATGCATTTTTTGTTGCATCAATAGTTCGAACTGTTGTAGCTCAAATAGCTCAGTCGGTAAAGCGCTAGGTCAGTATTCCTAGGGACTCGGGTTCGATCCCGACTGCGGGTGCGAAGATTTTCAGCATTTATTACCCGACTCATTTTAAAATTAATTAATTTTTAAATAATCCAGGGATGAACAAGGGTTTCAAATTATTTTTCATTGATTTTTTTTCGATTTTCTTATTAAATAGAAAACAATGATGTGGATAAGGATATGTACTTTTTTACTACATTATATCATAGCGTCACATACTTAATACAGTTTTTTAAGACAGTGTTGTCTTATTAAAACTGGCGAGACCGCGGGGTACACTAAAAATAAATAAAGGAAAGTATAAATTGTGTCTCAATATTATTACTGACCCAAGCAACGCAGGGTATGTTTGCTAGTTTGTAATAAGTAGGTACCTCATGCAGCTACTGACTTACATAGTTGCAGTTCTAATTGCAATATGTGTTGTAACGTCGTACCAACTTTTCAGTACCATCAGCGTAGAACCTTTTGGTCTAACAGCCAATTCGCTGTACGTAGCTTGTTGTCTGAGGTAAGATTTTGTCCCCGTAGTCTGAAAGATTGAATTTTAAAAAGCCAAGCGCAGATAGTAATGGTCAGATATCAACTTAAGAACACATCTCACGGAGTTTTCCGCATTGGACTGTAGCACTCCCAATGGTATAGAACACTGAATGTGCTATATCGGGAAACTAATCATTCAACATAAATCAGTAAACCGACGACTTCCTCGTACCACCTGATTCACTTGCCGAACAAGACCGTTGCCATATTAATTCTTCTTTGTCCAGGGATTGGCTACCTTTGGCTCACACAGTCGGCAAAATTACATTTTGACCCACCATCTTTATACATAAATGGCTACTTCTGTGTGTACGTATGTATGTCCGGGGTAATCTTCGAAACTACGGGACCGATTTTAACCATTTTTTCTTACAACTTAGCTATAATTTATTGCTAAAAACTTAGTTTAAAAACGTTATGATGGAAATCAGTAAATGCCATGTAATTTCTCCATTAAATGATTAAATATAAAACCCATTGTTACAAAAATTTGTTGCCTTACAAGAGCAATATTAAAAGTAATCATAACGAAAATGGAGATTATTTCTCTAAACATTAGTGAAAGGACCTAAGGCCCGTATAAAAAGTTAAATTTTGTGTTTTTTGACTTATTTTTATTTTTGCAATAAACTTTCAATGTCTTAACTCTGCATCTGATTTTTAACATTTTTGCAATTGGGAGTATTCATCCAGGACTATCGGTTGCGAAAATAAAGGTCTTGATGGTCGACCCCTGTATATAGTTCAATAAAAAAAAATTGCTTGAAGTGGCGCACTCGGTGGTTGACCCATTCGGGGACCCCGACTAGTCGACCTGACCAGTCCGCCCCTGTCTCTGCCCCTATGCACAATTAACATCTGTATGTCCGGCTGCAAAGTTCCAACAACACTGCTACAGACTGCTTTCATTCATAAGAGTTTTCTCAAGCACATTGCGCATTTGTCAATGAATTTCTGATGCGTAGCAGTGCTCAGCATTCAGAAATGAGTTGGTTCAATAGGGTTTCATGGCGTGAGAGCCTTGATAGGCTATACTGCACCAATCGATTGTCAAAGAGATGAAAAAAGCGAAATTGTTTAAGGAAAGATCGACACAAAACTAGTATTTTTAACATAATATTGCCGCGAAATAAACAACTAAAACGAAGTTTTAAATTTTGAAACGTAAAACAAAAGAATAAACTTAAAATTAATTTTACGTAGAAGTTGAACGAACACGCGCTTAACAGTTCGTGAGAGATTTTGTTTTCCCAGCCACGTTAATATGCCCACTGCGTGTGCAGAACTGACAGAATAACTTTATCCCATCGACGGATGTACTAGAGATCCCCGTGTAACATATTTGTGTAAAACGCCAACAGAATTTTAAGGTACTTTTTATTTCAGGACCATTTATATTTTGAAAAAAAAAAAAAAAAAGCCCTCATAAATGAATCGAACTGAGCCTTCGAATGAAATATATGTTTTAAAGAATGAAAATTTAAAATTGAACTCATCAATATCTATAAAAACTGCATAAGCGGTTTTCTGTGTTAAAATGAGAAGGAATCCTCTTTCTTAATGTCGAGAGATTTGCTCTTCCGAATGAAATTTATCCGAGTATTACATCCTTTTTTAAAAAATATTCTTTATACACAACAAGGAATTTTTTCTTCTAAAATTAAGTTTCTTTCACATTCACGGAACTTATCTTTAAATTATTATGACTGATTTAAAAAAAACAACAACTTTGTGTCTATTTTTATGTACATACCATATTTTCTGAAAATAAATTCATTTTCTGCATGTTACAAGTGCAGAAAAACAAATAATGGATGACAACTAGTATTACATCTCAAAGTGGTTGTCGTAGATATCATTTTTTGAATTGCGCTAAAGTATTATTTCGATTTATGAAGCACAATTTCCTTCTGTAAAAGTCATTAAATATAAGAGAAGTACGACTTACAATATCGTCTTAAAATGATTTTGGAATCCTAAAACGATTTTGAAGAGATGATAGGGGGTAAGAAACACCTTTTTGGTACAGAAAGCAATTTGGGCATGATTGAGCAGAAATAAAAATGTGTCATTCTTTAACTCCATCAAATAAATTGTATTCGGAGTTAGGAAAAAGTTCAAAGTATTCGTTTTTTTTTAATTCGACATTTTTTGCTGTTCAACTGCTATTTCTCATTTGGGGACAAAGGAATCGGTGAGATGAAATTTATGCTAAAACTTTTCAATCTCAAGCTAATCTCACGGTAAAAAACTTTATTCTAGATCTAATTTTTTTTTAACTAAATTAGAAGTTAGTCTTTAGTAATTTTTTCAGTTATAAATCTTTCTGTATTTTTCAAATTAGTATCCAGAAACCTGAGCCTTATCTTCTTCCTGAATATTAGTGATTATGAATTGAATATTATGAATTGAATATTATAATTTCAAAAGTAACCATGCGATTTAAAAAAAATGATAAAGTTGGGTTATGTAAAACGAAGATGGCGGCTTAAATGAAGACTTTTTTGAATCAAGTTGTCGAAATGCTTGACGGTTTATTCTTTTGTAAGAAATTTTCCAAAAAAACTCGATTTTTTTTTGTTCCATTTTTACCTTCTACTGTATAGGATCTAATCAAGTATTGAGCTTAGAACATACGATACGATGGGAGTATAACACGGATTCTTCTAAGTTTTAAATAAATTTTGATGTACTCTATACGATAAATTACGATACTAAATACGATGATACGATACTAAGTTCTGTCTAAAGAAGCACCACTTTTTAAAAAAACTAAATTGCTGGCGTCTCATATAGGAACATCGATGGTACTCCCCCAAAATTGGGCCATCCCTGTTTTGGAAGCTATGGAATATTATTGAATATCTTACATTAAACTTCAAACATATTACAAATAAGTAATACAATTTTTTTTAAGTACTATTTTAGTTAAATGTAAACAATTCGTTATTTAGCATACATACGCATTTAAGGAAAAAAACTCTCAGAAATTAAATTTTAACATTAGAATATATAAGTATGGAAGCAAAAATGTGGAAAAAAAAACTTATAAAAAAGAAGTTTACATCAATCAACATAATGGTCCATCAACATAAGGGTGATTCTCCAAAAGTCTAACAATATTATGTCCCAATAGCCTAACACAAAAAATGTTTAACTCAGAAAGTGTTTTTATTTTTTTAATAGTTAGAAATAACTTATCTGATGTTATTCTACTCTTATTAAAACAATAACTCATTTACGTTTTTCTACAAAAATTTTCAAATAACCAGAAAGTCACTCTTTTGGAGTGTACCTAGCCGTTTTTTCAAATGGACTTAAATTATTTAAAAATTTTATATCAACATTTCACAAATTTAATTTGTAGCACAAAATTAATCATACTTAAAAATGTAAAATAGCATTCTTTAAATAAATTAAATTATTTAAATCATCAGCATATATCGTTTTAAACTTTGTCCCCAGGTTTCATGTCATTCTCCAGTCCTAGGGTGAGTTCAATTATTATAGGTTAAAAAAAGGAATTTTTGATTTGCTGTGCTACAACACTGTTTACTATCACCATTTTGTTAGAATCCTTGAGTATTAAATTCTTATGATTTTTCTGCTGTTCTTACTAAAACTTTAAAGTTCAAAAATTGTATGAAACATTTTTTTTTGTCATTCTCCTAAACAAAATTTCTGTGTTAAATAAAGGGAAAATAATAATTCTACTCATATAGTGTGTAGTTGAATTAAGATGTTAGAATCAAAAAAATAACATCAGATACCTTAATTATAATTTTTGGGCTAACGCATTTTCCATACAAATCGCATCAGGCAAATTGTATGGAAAATGTCATACTCTTGTCCTAAAAAAAGTGTCATACTCCTGTCCCAAAAAAATCACTCTGCTAGCATTATTTCTCAACCGCTGGTAATGCATCCCGTAGAAAAGAAGGATTCATTTCCAATACATTAGTTTGAAAATAAGACTGATTGAAAAAATAAAGTTAAATTTGGCAAACGATAAATAAATAATGTATCAGTGGAATAATTCTATTTATTTAATATTTTTGTTGTTGTTCAGACGAATCGTTCCAAAAGAGATTTATTGATCAGCCATTTGTTTATCTAAATGTTGCTCGAATAGGTTAGTGATGTTGCTTTTAAATTAAAAATTAAATAGATGTTACAAACATTGCTGATCTCCTTTGTGTTTTATGTTTATATTTCCTGAACTAAAAAAAAATCATAGGTAATGAGAAGGTAATTTTTTTTTGTAAATTTCATCATACTGTGTATGGCTAACTTAAGGAAAGTTTTAATGTAGCAATCAATGATTTTTTTTTCGTTGAAATGAATGTCCGTCATTCGAAGTGTAAGCTACAGCCTGAGTAAAAACTTTGAGGCCAGTATAATTTTCTTTGAAAAAAGGAAAATAAAATTAAAGGGATTTTAATATTATTGTATTATTAATTATTAACGTTCATTGGTAAGAAATAACGCAACAGACAAGATTTGTAAAGCATGTAATAACCAGAAAAGCAGTGGTTTATTCAAAGTTAGCATTTCAGCTTGAGTAAAAACTTTAAGGCCACTAGTATTTTTAAAAAACTGCAAGTACAGTGAAACCCCTCCTAACGGACACCCCTTTAATGCGGACACCCCTCCTATGCGGACAGTTTTTAATTCCCCGGCAGAGAGACATTAAACCTAATGTATAAGGAACCTCTCTCGTACGGACACCCTCAAATACGGACACGGACACCCTTTTCGAAGTCATTTACATTGATATATCCTTTTTTGCGGATAGTATTTAAAACTTGAGAATTAAATAGCTACTCCATTGAAAGGCTTCATTTAATGCAAAGTCGACCAGCTTATACGGAGATAAAAAAAATATTTCTTTGCAATTTTACTTTGCATCTACTGCGTAGCAAAAAATTTTCAGCTTGACACCGAAATGCATTTTTCATTCCAAAAAACATCATCAAATCGTCAAAAATAAAAGAAAAGAAAAGAGAAAATGATTATTCTGCAAGTTTCTGTCTGTATACCCCCACCCTCCCCCGTTGCCTTGTTCCTTTTCAGATGACTAACAAGCAGGCGTGTTGTGTCTAAGTGGAGCCGAGTTGACGCGCCATCTAACAAAAATATTTTATAGAGAGTAAAAGTAAAGCCAATGCAATATCATAAAGTAAACTTAAGGGTAAAAGCATTCAGTTGTTTCATCGTTCTCATTGAAATGGCTCTGAATACTCATCGTCAGCGTCGTACTCTTTTTCTTAAAGAAAAAATTGAAGTTATAGATTTCGCAGAAAAAAATAAAATTGGAATACGGAACATTGCTGAAAAGTTTGGTGTGGGACGCACACAAATTTGCTGTATATTAAAATTAAAAGAGAAGTTTAAGAAAGAATGGTTCATAAATGGAAACCAAGAGAAGAAGAAAGATTTTCCTAAAAGTAATGCCTTTGCAGTGGATGAAATTGTGTTTAAATGGTTTGTGTCCGCAAGAAGCAAAAATATTCCGATTTCTGGCCCTATTTTACAAGAAAAGGCGAAAGAAGCAGCTACTGAAATGGGTATAGAAAATTTCAAAGTTTCCAATGGATGGTTAGATCGTTTTCGAACGAGACATGATATCGTTTTTAAAAAAATATGTGGTGAATCCATGGATGTGGATGCTGACGTTTGCGAGAAATGGTTTGAGAAAGTGCCTAGTTTGATTGAAAATTACGAGCCATGTGACATTTATAACATTGATGAGACCGGTTTGTTTTATAGAGCTCTGCCAGATAAAACCTTAACTTTACGGAAAGAAAACTGCTCTGGTGGCAAAATCTCCAAAGAACGCTTAACAGTTTTGTTGGGTGCCAGCATGGATGGTACAAAATTAAAACCAGTTGTCATCGGAAAAGCAGCCAGACCTCGGTGTTTTAAAGGGCTGGATATAAAAAAATTACCTGTAGATTGGTATTCAAATAGAAGAGCGTGGATGACAACCAGTGTCATATCTGATTGGCTTGTAACTTTTGATAAGAAGTTGGGGAGAGAAAAAAGGCATATTGTTATTTTTATGGACAACGCGCCCTCCCATCCCAAAGACTTTCACTTGAAAAATATAGAAATAGTCTTCTTGCCAGCAAACACAACATCAAAATGCCAACCTATGGATGCTGGGATAATTCAAGCATTTAAAATTCAATACAGACAACTAGTTATGAAGCATTTAATCAATAAAATGGAAGAAACTAAAACAAGTAGCGAATTGTCCAAAACAATTGATGTGTTAGATGCAATCAGCTGGGTTAAGCACGCATGGAAGGAAGTTAAAAAAGAAACAATAGTAAGTTGCTTTAATCGCGTTGGATTCAAAAAAGGATCTGCCACAGAGGAAACTGACAACGAAGTTGATTGTGACAATGATGGATCCGATTTGCAGTCGTTAATGCAACAAGCAGGGTTCACAAATGTGACCGCTGAAGACTATGCTCCCATCGACGACCAAGTTTTCACTGAAGAAAGCGAAACAGAAATTGCAAGCATAGTGCGCGAAATTAACGAAGATCATACAGTTGAGGATGACGATGAAGATGAACTGTCCGTAAAAGAAGACGTTAAAACAATTAAAAATGTTAACGAAGCTTTAAGCGTATTAGATGGACTCAGGGAATTTTCAATTAAACACAACGATCTTAAAGGACTAGACTTGGTACAAGAACTTAAGATACATTTCGAAAATGAAAGACTTTCATCGATCAAAACATATCAACAGACATCAATCGAACAATTTTTTAAAAGTACAAATTAGGTATGTAATTTTTATGCGAACCTGTTATTTAAATCTCTTTGAGTGTGCAAAACTGTAATATTTGAATTTAACCTGATAAAATAATTGTTTATTATGTATATGTTGGTAAAAACTAGTAAATTAAAAAAAATCTATGCATATGAAAGAGTAGAATTCACACATATTTCATTTAAGATTTCAAAAAACATAAACAAATAACTAAAGTTAATTAAATTAAAAAAACCTCTGTAAAGCGGACACCCCTCTCTTACGGACAAAAAAGTTTGTCCCGTTAGTGTCCGTAATAGAGGGGTTTCACTGTACTTATCTATATATATAAAAATGAATGTTTGTATGTCCTCCATGAACTCAAAAACTACCCGGCAGATTTGGTTGAAACTTTCACCGTTTGTTATTTTTGGTACTGGGAATGTTTATAGACCAGTTTGAAAAAAATTCGATCGATAGTTCCTTTTTTATTCCAATTTAAGTCACAATCCATTGGATAAATACGAATAAAATTATCGGCTGCAGAAATTAATTCGCGTGAAAGATCTCACTGATAAGAAGTTAGCTGTTGCCATTTTTCTTGAGTTTGAACAAATAAATTCTTTCTTTATTGTTTTATGGCTTTTCATGCAACGGGGGGATTTAAAACTTTTTCTATTTGATATTTTTAGCGATTGATTGATCTTGCAAACTGCGTGAGTACAAAATTTGAGTATAGTCACGGCTTCACTTGATACCTGGACCGATTATTATGAAAATTGCTATATATATGTATTTTTCCACGGAGAAGGTGCTCATTGAAGCCACTCGCCACCAGGTGGCACTGCAGAGTAGCAACTGCTGCCCCGTTCGACCGATTGTCATGAAAATCAATATAATGTATTTTTTTGTTGGCGTAGCAACGCGCGTCGGGTACAGCTAGTACTGTAATAAATGTCACCTCAGTTAACAAGATTGTGGAAACCCTTCAACTTGCAGTTTTGTGATTAATTTCTTCAAAGTTTTTGTCCTACTTGTGACGATAGCGTAAGGTAAAAAGTTAACTGTTCAAGAAAGAGGGCAGATTGAAGCTTTTTCTTCAACAAGGATAAGTAGGCGTACTATTGCGAAAAAATAGGAAGATCGAAGACTGAAGTCAACATTTTTGTCTGATTTAAACTCAATTAGGGTAAAAAGAAAACCAGGGAAAACTTAAAGCATTGTCCTCGCGTCAAGGAAGAAGAGTTTGTAAATTATTACATTACCTGAAAAGTACTCAACTAGGAAACTTATTCAGATGATAGGTTTAAATGTTTGTCAAAAACGATATATAACACAATTAGAAAGTTTCGAAATTTTATTAATGCTGCAAAAGTGCTTAAACCTCATTTATTGAAAATGCACAATATAGAGCGTTTCAACTTTGGCTAGGAAATCATGACCTGAGATAACCAATGAATACAAATAATTTTTTCTAACGAAAAGAAGTGGAGTTTGGATGGACCAAACGGACGGAGGTACTATTGGCATGATTTATGAAACGAAAAAGAAAAATTCTACAAGCGCCAATTAGATGGAGGTTCTGTCAGAACTTGAGAGTGCTTTGCTTACAATGGTGTGAGCTCAGTTGCGTTTGTTTCAGATAAAATGAACTCACAAGCATATCAAAATGTCCTTCCAAGTCATCTTTTACCAAATTCTGAATTTATTGCTGGAGAAAATCAAAAATATCAGCAAAACAAATGCATCTATCCATCCGAGTAACTGCAAAAAATAGGCTCCGAGTAAACAATGTTGAAACTTTGAAATGACTAACTAGGTCTCCAGATCTTAACTCAATAGAGAACTTATTGGGTGACTTAGCAAGAAGAGTACTATTGGCATGATAATCTTATGCAAAGGAGATACATTTTACTTCATCAATAGACCTGAAATCTACCATCGAAGATAAATGGTAAAAAATACATCCCGAATTTCGTCAAAAACTAGTTTCATTCATGAAAACAAGAATATTTGAAGGAATGGCTCCCACGAAGCTTACAAATATTTGAATTTTTGTCCTCATATGCTTTTTTCTATGTTGGCCTTAAAGATTTTACTCAGGTTCAAATATTGATCTGTAATATTTTCTGATAATGAAACACTTACAATTAAATTTTTTTTGTCTTTTTTACTTGTATATAAGGTTAATAATTATCACTCATATGACTTTGTGATCCTAATATTAAGGTGTGTCCAATTTCTCAAAAAAGTGCACTGGACTTAAAGTTTTTACTCAGACTGTATTCAGAGTGAATAATACGGAAAAACCTATGTGGGACTTGTACTCGAAGAAATTGGAGGTGTTCGTTAAGGGAGGTTCTACAAAAATTTTGTTTTGTCATTTAATAACCATACTTTTTGATTTTGGCCCCAGTTATTTCTTTATTACTATAGTTACATTTACAACATCATACCCGCATCAGACTTAACTCAATTTTCAATCTATTTGCTAAAGAAGGCTTCAGGTTTCAAGGCGTTGACTAATACATATATTTTATCTATTTTCAATAGTTGAAATCGTTTAAATTTAGTTTTTTTTTTTCTACACTTCAACAGGTTATCTTCTGTAAAGTAACAACTCTCTAGTATTATGTTATATTGTATGTTGTTATGTTATATTGCTAATATTATGTTTCTTTGTATCATGGTAAAGCTTTTATGTAATGTTTTTGTCTACATATATTGATGTTAAATTACCAGAATTTCTGTCGATAGCAAGTCAAAATTGTAACTGATAATGATGTAATTTTTTACATATTTAAATAAAGTTCCTCAGAGACCCACTTGCTCAGATTTATCTGAGCATTTAAAACCGATAAACCGAGTAATTGGTTGGTGCGGGTGGTCTAAGAGGGTGTCAAATGTAAATATAGTTACATTTTTGATAACCCATGAAGAAATTCATTTTGTAACTCTCCTGGTGCAGCTTCTCAGTCTCTTGCTGTATGAAAATTTGACCCCTCTTTTGAGGGTGTAACGTAGTTAAAGGGAGTTCCCTCTATTTTTCTCTTAATAAGTTTCTAGCAAAGAGAAAATATGATTTTTTTTCAGATTTTTTTTCAGCATTTTTTTAAAAAAATATGTTATTGGAAAATGTCAGGATTTTGGAGAATCACCCACATAAATATATTTTCTAATCAGAGCTTACATCTAGGTGTTAGCGAGAGTGGCTCCTGCCAGGGACGTTGCAGCAAGAGGGGCAACAATGGGTCAAGATTATTCCGAAAACATATTATAATTCTTAAGTAAAAGACCTTAATGCTTGTTTTAAATAAGAAAATGAAAAGAAAACTGTTGCTAGGATAAATGAAACAACCGCTAATGTTTAAAGAAAGGGAGGAACTTTGCATATGTAGCGTATTCCCTGGTTTAACTTAATCTTTCTACACACTAGTGGCGTATCTGGCGGAAAGGATGCCGGGATTACGGAAGCAAATCATCCCTTTTTTTTCAAGACAGAGGACGCATTTCAATCCTGAATAGGAAAAGAAGTATTTTAAAATACTCAAATAAGATACATATATACAATAAGTAATTTATTGTGATTTAAAAGGGGAAAAAAATCCTTCCGCTAAAATGACCCAAGATCGTCTAAAGCTGCATTTAAAAACTTTCAGGGAAGCTCCAATGGGAGGTCACTGTGCCCTTCTAAACTGTTCGTCAAATTTTGTCAACTCACAGTTGACCGGTAAATTTGGAGGCAGTAGAGTAATATTACAAAGTTTCTTTCAATGATGTCTAAATATAAGTTCGGTAGGCCGGGGGGGGGGGGGGGGACAAACTTGGAAAGTCAAAACTTGGAATGTTTCCGGGAGAACTTCCCACTTTTCACCAATGTTAGTAAATATGTTTTTAAATTGTTTCTTCGATTCGATAAGCATCCGAGGGAAAGTTTCCGAAAGCTTGTATAGCAAAATTTAGAATTTTTTTTAAATGGAAGTCTACATAAATGTTCAATTTTGAACGCATTTTGTTTTAAACTTAAAAACGTTCACCTATGTCCCTTTGTTTCTTGCTTCTTTATTACCATAACTTACTGCATGTAGGGCGTCCATTAGCTTTTTACTATTCTACAGAAGTTTCAAACATATAAAATTTTGAGATAGAAAGAAATACCTTTTTACAGAAAAATAAAGGAAATATAACATTTTTATTAACAGTGCCGTAGTTATTTCTTACAAAAAAAATAATTTTAAAGGCATTTTTCGCGATTAAATAACCCTAATCTTATAACAACACTGCTCCTGAAAGACATTTGGCTGACGATGATTTTCAAAGCTAAAAATATTTCTCAGAGTCAGTCTTAAACACAGACAACTGCTCAGTTTTATTTTTGAGGTAATCAGCTTTATGAAGTGAAGGGGAACTATTACGCTTATGATATCATAATGACACTATCTCATCGTTCTTAAAGTTTCTAAATTATCTATTTAAAATCCTGTAATATAGCTGTCGGGATATCTGCCTGAAGTCATTTCCCAACTTGAATATTTGCTAAGGTTATAATGAATTCGAGGCTGCATTTATCGCCTTTCTCGTTATAACAGGGATTAATGTCTTATCATCCCACCAACGGGTTTCGTAATGAAGAAGAGGATTATTATTGCTGGAAGATGGGCATTAAGGGGTAATATGTAGACGTGTGATTACAGGCATGATTTTCATTTAGCGGCATGGGTAAATATAGTAAATGAGCTTTATTATTTGTTGCCTAACATTTACTCAATTTACTATGTGTTTTGCTATTTTTTACAAAAATTGTTAGATATTTATTCAAATAGTAATTCAGATGAAAGATTATGAATCTGGAAAATTGATAATTGTTTGTCATGAAACTAATATAGCATGCAAAATACAATTATTTATGAAAACTTTTGATATTTTTCAAATGATAAGAAAATGTGTAGCAAATCTATGAAAGGTTTAGAGGGGACGATAACAAGGAAGGATCACACTGGAACACGTGGTCGCAAACGCAACGCTGCACTCAAAATCATAGATTGGAAGATTCGAAACAGGTGGGAGATAATAATAAATTGATACACAAAGACGATTTTGCACATTATTTTGGTTTTTAAGAAAAGTTCAAAGTAGTTTTTTTTTGTATTACGGTCTGCAAGTCTAATATACGTGTTGCATGTGTAATGCAGCAATCGGCGAAAGCATGTCAGAATGGTTCATGCGTTGCCTTTTCAGAAAGTACATAACCCAACTTTGCCCCTGAGTCTCGAGGTCCTTTTGGCTTAGAGGTAAAGCAGCATGTTACCATCCCTAAGATCCGTAGTTCAATCCGCGTTTCTTAAAATATCTCGAAACCTCTTTTCTGCAGACTGCTGTTTACCTGTCCACGGTAGGTAAATGGCAGATAAAAAAAGGAATAGTAGTCACTATAAATTTTGATTACTATTTAAAACACTTATTAAGACACTTATTCCCCCAGGACCAAGTTTCCTGGAATTAAGGACACTATCAATTTTCACTTTGTTAGTATTCCATTAAAATATTTTATTCCATTTTATAAATTTAAACAAACGGCATAGAATTTTGGTGACCCAAAAGCTGATCTAAGTGTATAACGTGAGATCGTTTAGATACACTGATTCAAATTAAAGTTAGAAGCTGCAACAAAAGAAAGGGTATCAACACAATCCCCAATTTTTCTTCCCCCTAATTTTATAGATGGTGGTATAACCAACCATTCCCGTAATGTTCTTCCCTTTTGAGAAATGTACTCCTAAAAATCTTCAACTTTTCAAACAAAATAAGTTAAATTTTTTCAGGTTTAATTAACTGCTTAAATATACATCACAGTAAAAATTCCCTTACATATTAGTCTTTTAAGTATACAACTCCGAAACACGTGAAAAGTATGCAAAAGAAACTCTGGAGAAATAAAATCATATAATCTCCTCGGCATAAAAATAACTTACCCCCTTAAAACTTTATTTACTCCCGATGGAATAAGTACGGGAAAAGTGCTTCAAGAAATGATAAACGTATGAGAGTGTGCTTCTCTTCAGCACTTTTCTTTTTCTGTACTCCAACATCTTTAAATCTTCTAGCTGATGTTTGCTGACTAGGTTTATAAACCTGACTCCGAACGAAACGCAAAAAATATATTTGAGAGTAAATTTCCTCTTTCAAGCTACTCTCCATTTACGCAGGGAAGCTGTTAGGTTTTTATTTGCTCCTTAACATCTTAATGTTTTGAACGTAGTTGTTTTCAAATGGTCTTTATGGAAAACAGTTGAGAGACAACATAACGAAACGAAATTATTTGGAAAAGCGCGTAATGTTTTACAGGCTTGGCTTAGTTAGAAATTCTTCTTTTAATATCGTGTTTTTAATATGCTTAATTTATCATGCTAAGCTATTCCCATCTGCTCTTAATGAGATCGTTTCCGAAATTTTAAAAATATTTTTTTTTTCCGAAAGAGTATGCTTAAAAATATAGGATCTGATCATTTTTTAAATAATTTGACTAAGTTTAATGTTTTCAAAAAAAAAAAAAAAACCTTTAATCGGTGCGCTTTTATTGTTTACGCTTCTGCCAATGACATCACAAGTGAAATGACATTCAATGTTGCCATTCGCAGAGCGTAATATTTAATTCGCATCTTTACTCACGTGCACTAGCAACGATATGGTTGATAGCAAGCGTAGAACGCAATTATTTAGTTCGCTTCTTGATTATCATAACGTGAAAACGCATTAGACAGATGCGCCAAAGTACACCATTTGTGACGTCATAAAGACCACGCTTCATTTTCAAAATAGGACATTTTAAAAGTTAATTAAAAATTAAGCATTATGAAAATAAGTTTTTTCTCGCTCCATGTTATTATTTTTTCGCTTATTCTATCTATTTCAGTAACAAAAAGTAGTACTTTTGACTGTAAGGAAGTTACCCCATTCCTTATTTTGCTTTGTAGAATAATATATTCTTTTTATTCTTGCAATGAAAGATTCTGAATTCTTATTCATTACAGACCTTTCTCTTAGTTTTTAAGAAAACGCTCGTCACAAAAATCCTAACACAGAAGTATTCGTATTAAGTTGAAGAGCATACGTGGAGCGTCCCAGTAGTAAACCCCCAAGAGGTTACTGTAACTTAAAAAAATCTGCAATCAAAACATTTTCCTGACGATTCGGCAATCTCAAAGACAGTATTACAACATTGTATATTTTCCCCACTATTTTTTAAATTTCTTCTTATTATTTTGAATGATGCATTCTCAGTTGATGTAGGTATTCTACGTGTGAATGTTCGTATTTTAACATTCAATAAAATTCGGGATTTCATACGGTAAGTTGACGATTTTTCTCCTCCCAATATTTAAGTTGGGGAAACTTTTTTGTAATGTCAATTAGATAATTCAAAGTTTTGAAATTGAAAGCTTCGTTTTCTTGTTGAAACTAGAAATTCACTTTCTTTGATATCCACAAAAATATTTAAAGTTAAAACAAAAAACAAAAAAATGCCTATACAAGTTCTCAAACAGTTTTGCGAGTAATAAATTCAGTTGTCCTAGTAGCTGTAAAATGTAATCTGGATTCCACACCCAAAATTACATTGTACGCTAGAAATTGAACAAATTGTTTTGATTTGGCACACTTATTGAAAAGTAAGAAAATATCTCTTTTGATGCTAAACGGTAAAATATGCCTTAAACCCCGAAAAAACAGGATTTACAACATAATGGCTAGGCTTAATAAAAACTAGAATTCTTCCTTGAATTATATACTTACATGACTTTCTTTTAAGACGCGGAAAGTTAATTTTGCTAAATATGCTCTCCTGTATAAGAAAAAAAGGAGAATATCGAAGAATCTTGGAAAACTTAATCGAAAACCGATCATTCAAATGTTGCATGTTTTTATTCTAACATTACTGAGAAGAAGTCATTTTGTTTTTTGGCCTTTAACTATGTTTTTAGAGTTAGGAGAAAACTCTTAAATCCTGGATTGATTACAATTTAGAAATGCTTATTCCAAAATTGGAATATCGAACTGTCGCGTTTAAACGTAAACCCATGTTTGATTAAGATCTATCAGCAAATCACGTTAGAATGCTAACATTATATCCTGATTTGTAGGTCGTATCAAAACATTGAGGAATATCAGGATAACTAAATACAATGAATTGTTCAGGTTAGTTATACAATATTCAGAAAGCATCATTCTGATGAAATAGCCTAAAACTATTCTTCAAGGCATACTAATTGTTTCTAAAATGCAATTTAATGTAGGATATAGAAAGAAAGATTAACTCGTATATGCATTACAGAGCATAATAAATAACACGGTTGGTTTTTACTTTCATCATTTAATGCTCTTCAAACTTTTTAGAAAATGTGCTATCAAACATTTTTATCCTGTCAACTACTATTTTAAAAGTTTTTGACACATATAGTAGAAGTATTCATTTATCTTTAGTTAGTTAACGAGCAGTCTGTATAGTCATTTTTCACTTTAATATAATTAAGTACTTAATTAATTTATTAGTCAACGCACCTATTATCACTTATGAAAACATCAACTTAATGACTTTACTTGAAAAGTTTCTAATAAAACAAAGCAGAGTTTAAAATTGATTTATTTTAACTTTTAACTACCTTTATAAATTATATTGCAATAAATAACCATATTAATACGAATCTTTTGTTATCAAATTTGATAGTATCATCTTGAAGTGTTGTTTAAAAAATCTGATGTTGTATCTACTCATACCTCAAATCAACTTCAATTAAACTTGCAAAAATTGCATTAGAATTTTGATTAAAAAATGAGCAATGACGATAATCTTACTGTTAAAATAATTCTAAAAAACAATATCTTTATTAGCTGCATATTGAAATGTTTCTCTTAATGCATTAAAACATTAGAAAATATTAGTGAGTTTCTTTATTCACAAGCATTGCAAGCTCAACTCATAAAATTAAATTATTGAAACGAATCTAACAATCGAAAGTTTTCGGTACTGGGAAAAATAAAATCATCAGACTTTGAAACAAAACGTTTCCAATGTTTAATAACCCCAAAACAGCTTGATAAATCTGAATAAGTTCATTTCTATTTTGTTAATTGTTAAAAAAAGCATTTTAGCGAAAATTTCTGTTTAAATAGTGAAAATTGCACAGTAGCAATTACAAACATTTTACATAACCTGTTCTTTTACACTACTGGACATTTATCTCCACAAGTTCTCAGGTAAATATTAAGAATGAAAATAGCACTTTTTGAAAAATAAAATAAAGACCGAAAGACGATTTGCCGATAGTCCTTTTCTTGTCATGAAGCGCAGTTTATTAAATTGCTCAATTTTCCGTAAATGCTTTTTTGCTGTAATGGGATTACTTTGCGAAGTAATTTTTTTAAATAACTCATTCATCCGAATTTTTTATTGGCTGTGTTAAAACTGGGAAATATATTTCATTCTCGATACATTTATTTCAAGCAAGAAGAGTTTTTGTTGAGCATGCCGTTAGTAAAAACATGTACTTAAAGACTACACAAAATTTCTTTCCATACAGAAACTATTTTTTGTAATTCATATAATTTATACTTTTTTTTGCGATGCATGCATTTCAAACATTCCTTTTTAGTTGGAAAATTCTTTAGAGCCAGTAGAGATTATTTCACCAGGAGTTTTTTTTCGAAGTACTAGCCACTTTATTTTTAATGGGGGTGTTTCCTTCAGTCAAAAGTACATACTACTTTTAGTCACTAAAATTGATAGAATAAGCAAATAAATAAATAAATAAATAAATAAAATCATGGAGCCAGAAAAATCTTCTATTTTAGCAACAGTTACTATCTAACCACGGATTGTATGGAAATGCAAACATCCGGTTTACACGCGGAAATAGAAGCATCTATTATTTTTCAGGGATGTCAGATTTTTGCAGATGTATGTTAGCCTCTAAATTAAGCAGAGTCTCATTCAAATGAGCGGAATACGCTCATAAAATTTTTATTTTTCCCCTCATTCAGATGGAGTCGCCTTAACTGGATGTTTGCCAATTCCATACAATCCGTGGTCGAACAGTATTTTTATTTAATTTATTTATGTTCGATTTAAGAAGAAAGGGGTGGTCTTTATAACGTCACACGTGATGTAGTTTGGCGAACTGAATGTTCACACATTTTTGTAAAAAAGGGTTGAAAACTAAACAGCAAACACAATCAGAATAAAGGCTTATCTGAAGCAAGCATGAAATTCATTACTATTATTGCGCTATAACATTTTTATCTTTATTTAATGCCAAAATATTGTGCTCTGCGCTCATGGCATCAGTGAATGGCATTTTATCACTTATGATGCAATGCGCAGAAGCGTCAAAACTGAAATTGCGCAATGATTAAAATATTTTCTTTAAATATTAAACTTTGTCAAATTATTTAAAAAAGGGTTAAATCTTATGCTTTTGGCATGCCTTTTTAGAAAAAAAATACTTTCGAAATTTCGAAAACAACCGAATTCTTAAGGATAAACCTCTTTCCTTTTCAATTTGTTGAAATACATTAACTAACGTAAACAATGTATCCTTAATAAATTTTCACAAAGGCTGCATCTTAATTTTGGTTATACTTATTTATGTAAGATTTTCGCTATAGTAATTCCCTTTGTACATTTTTAAGTGATAAGATTATTTAGGAGACGATTTGAAAGCGGTTGACATATGATTTTTTAATTGCCATTTTAGTCTTTTGGTCGCCTTGTGTCTAGTGACTAGCACTAACTATGCCCTTTTCAATTAAATTTTCATCAAATAAGCATTTTCAACTTTTACTTACAGATACGCGAATCCTTTAACAATCCATATCAAAAAAAGTTATCTTAAGATTTTTTAAATGTATTTTTTAATAAAAGTAAATCTACTAAAGTCAATACTACCTCAAATGTTCAAAACAATTTTAATTGGGGAAAAGAATGATTTATAAACATGCATTATTGCACTAAAATAAGACGTTTTTTTTTAAATCCAGGCTTTTTTTGTTTCCAGTCATCATTTCAAAGCAATTTTAAAAGCTATTTTACCCAATATCCTTGTCTCTTTCACCATAGCAAACATATATTGACAGATACAATAATTTTTTACTTGTGGTTTGGTAACATTCGCTTTCAGATACACTGCCTTCATTAACATTTTCCTAAAAAGTACTCCTTCACTTTAAAATTTCAACGAACTGCTTTATGAAGAAAAAAATTTGTATTATTTAAGATCACGATCCATCTCAGAATGTAGAGCACATCAAGCATCGGGTTGTTTCCTAGCGCAAACGACCTGGTAACTATTTCAGTTTTCACGCATTTTTTAAAATTTTTTTCTCCTCAAACCATTTTTTCCCTAATGACCGCTACTGATGCACTTTTGATGTGTTCTTTATTCAATAAAAGTGAAAAGTTGTTGCGTCAATGATTTCACGGTAACAGAAAGTTAAAACTTTTCAAATTTTAAAGAAATCTATAAATCAATTGTATCGGCGATTGATTGAACTGTTTCAATTGATTTAAGACGAAATTTTACGAATCGTAAATATTGCATTTGTTTCAGAAGGTTGTTTTTGAATTAAAAGAATGCTTGTTTAATAAAAAATTGGGGTTTGTTAAACATGCCTCGTAGAGTTTTATGCAATATTTACTACAAAGTATGGAAATAAGAAAAAATAATGAGAGTTAAATTCTGTTTCAATTTATTATTATTTACTTATTTTCTATGCTAAATAACTCTATAAAGCAAAAATGTGACTAAGCAAAAACTATTAAAAACAAATTCATTTTTTAACATATATGTTTTTAATTTTTTATATTGGTTAGCAGCACGCCTCATCGAACTTTCTGTAATATTTACTACAAAGTAAACAAGGAAATAAGCAACAGAATGAGAATGGAATTCAGTTTCACTTTATTATTATTATTCCAATTTTTACACTTAATAACTCTAAAAATCATAACATGGTAAGCAATGAATATTTAAAAGCAAATTCATTATTTTTTAACATTTATACTTACAAATTTTGATATTGATTAGTAAGCACCTTTAAAAGCATGTGATCAGGTTTATTTTAAATGCACTATAAAACCATCATGGGCGTGATTTATCTTTTGTGTTGGTCGTTGTAATTTAGATTACGTTCAATAATTTAAAAATGTGTTTAAGTAAGGAAGAAGAAAGCAGCTTCCTAAATTCGGGCGATTTTGCAATGGGGCAACTTTGATAAGTGGATGCCTCAATTGCCAAATCGATTAACTCAAATAAATAAATAAATAAATAAATAAATAAATAAATAAATATAAAAAAAATAAATTAATTAATTAAAAAAACCTCATTTCTGCTTTAATAGAGCTTTGTCAATGCTTAGCAAGTGAATTTATATTAAAGTTTTGGTTCAGTACATTTCTGGCTGTGATGGCAGAAAATGTTTTCTGCCATCTCCATTACTCTGCCATCTCCATTACTCCTACTGCAAATGTAAAAAGGTAATGTGTGTGTGTGTTTGACGACCACACAAATTTATCGCACTTACAGCGATAAACTAATGCAAAGCGAGTCTGAAAGGCTAGAACGTGTGTCGCAACGTAAATTTTAAATATTAATCTTGAACATTTTAAAATGTTTTATCTACTTTTTTTTAGCAAGAACAATATTAGTTCTGCGTAGTCACGAAAGTATAAGTCTTTCAATACCCCCTGAAAAAAGTTTTAATGAACCAACTCAGAAAGAAAGATCAATTTTCATTTTGATATTTTTATGTTTGAAACTGATTTAATTTAGCATCTTTTCCAGCAAATTTTCAGTTCCGAAAATTTTCACTTCTACCAATTTTTTGATTCAACGCTGACATCCTCACATGCTTCTCGCCAAACTCATTGAGCTGTTAATAGCAGAAATTGAATTGGTAACAGTTGAGACTGCTTCAGCCAGATTATAATCATTCTTTTGGAAATTCTTGACAATCGATCAAATTCTGAGACATTGTTTCTGTAAGGGAATCTTTTTATTCCCTTCCTTGCCTATAGTCTATTTCTAGTTTCTGAATTTCTATATGCTAGTATTTATATAAGTTGACACCGTGTTTTAAATTTGGGAGTCGTGCACAGAGCAATGTACAGTTGGGCACTGTAGGTTGCTCGAACCACATCTAAATGGTATTCGAATTCATCCCATGTCCTCAAATAGTACACACGTATAACTCCGGTAAAGAAAGGAACTGCTTTCTGTGTAATAAAATGATTAAAACCCTCAAATGGCTTTTTTTTTACTGTGACGATTCAGCGATTACATATAATTACTTTTTTTCTCTCCCTCCATTTTTTTCCAATGTCATAAAAAAATCTTGAACTTTTGAAGTACTACAGCACAAACCGCATATTCATATGGCAATTTTTTGCTTTTCTTTGAATTTTTGAAATGTGTCAAGGACTTTTCGAACACGCTGTATATTTTTTTTTGGTAATGAGGCATTTTATTTTAAATGGTGTGCCCATCATCCGAGTTTGCGATTCTGTTTATTTTTTCTTAATTATCTTTAAATGTTAAGTACCCTTATTTTTTTCATTCTGATGTAAATTTGCTTTTACTTATGTTTTAATGGATACGTTTCAATTAAAAATTAAGCTCAGTTATTTTTAAAGGGGAGGCCGATCATTGGGACTGAATTATCATGCATTTCCAATGGCCATGGCATATTTCCCACTGGTTCTATACTGTTTTGTTGATCAACTGCGTACCTAATATGGATTTTCTAATGTTCATCAAATACTAATTAAAATCAAGTATTGACACAGCGGCAATTCAGCTGTATTGAGAAAAAATTCAATTTCTAAAGTTATTTCTTCTAAAGAAAATGTTTAAACTTTCTGACTAAACGTTTTGTGACAAAAGGGGATTATTTCGTCATTTTATTGCCTCGAATGTTGATTTTAACTTATAATTCCTGTAAATATATATATATTTTTTAACAATAGGTTTTTGCAATATAATATATAATATGAGAAGGGGAGAAGGAGGAAGTAAGGTGACTTGAAACATTTTCTGACAAAAAGTTGAAGTGATCAAATATATCGAAAAAAGTGTGACATCATTTGTGTCACAGTCCCCTGTGACATATGAGGCAGTGAGAAGCAAAGGGATGTATGCGGACATTTTCAAGTTTTGAGTAAAACGCGTTTAAAGATAACATCCTAGGTTGACTTTCATCGAAATTTTTTTTTCTAAATCATGCTGCATAGCAACAACTACCAGGGCTACTAGTATCATCTCTTGCCTCCAAGACAGAGGAAAGGTTCACCTACCGTGTGTACTGGTTATCTCCAAATTTTTAATTTTGCCACTTGCATTCCTTTGCTTCTCACTGCCTCATATGTCCACGTAAATGCAAGGAAGAAATAAACATTCATACCATTTAATTTATAGTTATAGTTTATAATTTACGTGGAGAAGAAAGAGATATCTCGCTATCACTGCAGTGTATGTATGATTCCTTTTCCTTCTTGTTTTTTTACTTAAAGCTTCAGTGTGTAACAAAATTCATTGTTTTTTGAATTTGGACTTTCTTCTAATTATTTCAGATGGAATGCAAATGATTGATTCGTTTTAGAAATTCAACATGAACTTTAAATGCAGGAAAACAGGAAAAGAAACTGCAATGAAGAGGTGATACAACGTAACTCTCGCTCCGCGGTGTGGCGCAGAATGACGCATCGCAACATTCTCCGTCTACTTTCGTGCGTCACGTGGTTTATGAGCCCGTCTCCTATTTTGTTGGGATAGACATTTAAAAAGTTTCTGTGTAACCAATTATGTTTCCTAGTTTAGCATTTTGTCTAATTTTCTTTCCATGACAACTTTTTGACTCGCTCTGGTATATAGGGGAAAGTTGAATAAAACTGGGACCTGGCAGTTTTAACCCGATTTGTACTGATATGTGTCGGAAAATGCATGATAGTAGTTGCAAACTGTCACCATGTTATTTGTAGTAAAAAATAACAAAAGTAGGCAGAGTAGCGTAGTTGTTTGGTAACGCCAATGTTTGGAAAAAAAATCAGGTACAGTCCGTTTCAAGTCAGGTACATATTCATGTTATCCGACACAGGTTAGATAAACCCGGGACTTGTAAGCTTCCAAAAAACAATATTTCCCTCTGAAATATTGTTCTTTCACATTGAAAATATTTATGTAGAGCTAAAGAACTAATTTATGACTCAAATAGAAATTGAGGGAATGTTCACGTAGCATATTTAGAGAAAACAAAAAAATTTTGGAACTCGTTTTTTTCCAACTTTCCCCTACATGTTTGCAGGGCCCAAATAAAGCCAGCTGCATATCTGGAGCAATCACTACTTTTGGAACCCTGTCCTAAATTATTATAATTTGCCCAAATTCGACCGAACTTTGTGTTTATTAAACTCTAACAGGGTTTACTTTTTAGTCAGTTTATGTTGTTAGTCAATTTAATCTACTTTATAATAAATTAAACTGTGCATAAGGAATTATTTATATGAAACTTGTGTAGCAATGAGTGTAGAGAACTAAACTTGTTTGTAAAAAAAAAAATGTGCAAAATTGCCGATAATTATCTATAGATTTATTAGTAAATTATTTGCAGCAATAATTGAATAATTGTTTCACTGAATCACATCATGGTTTTTCGATATCGCGAGTTACCAGTTTTTCTATGTACCTATCTTCTATGAGACTTTGGCAAAACTATATTTTCGAAAACTGATTTTCTGTAGATAATTAAATACCGCTTTGTTTTCCTCGTTTTCAAAGCTGAAACTATTTATATTTGCTCTGTTATTTCAGACTCTGTATAGTAAAGTTATGAGAGTATTTTGGGGGCTATTTTAAGCGGGGGCTTGGGGTAGCTGACCCTTTTTTCCATACGGTAAAGCAATGAATATTTAAGAAGTTTCTCCTGCCATAATAAAATGGGAAAAATGAAGATAAAAATATTTCTTAAAAATAGAAAACACGGAGCGCATTTAAAAAAAGAACCGCACTTTTATCTCTTTATGAAAGTTAAAACATCCTGAAAAAATCTTTTAATCTCTTGCGTTGCGTCTTTTTCTTTCTCCAGTTGAACTTTGATTTAATGCAAAGCAACAAGCTGATCCACAACATCAGCCAAGAAACTGGGAAGGAGTGGGCATGGAACACATAAACAAGCTGTGAGTTTTCCCCTCCTTCTCTGTGTAGCGCGCGTGCATCCAAATAAACACGATTCCGAAGGTAAATTAAGCGGCGAGGCAACTCATTCCTAAGTAGATACGGCAAGGAAATGGATTTGTACCTGTGCAGGCCTCTACTTCTTCCCGCCAACGGTATGAGAATTTTCTTATTCTGTAATTGTGACGTCGTGGGAAGATATTCGAGGCTTTCATGCCTCTTGTAATAACCGTAACTGTGACAGACGCGAAACGATTGAAGAAAAATAATAACATGTTTGGTTTAGGGAACGAGTAGTAAGAGGTTTGGTATTTCTGGTATGATTTTGGAAGCAAAACATCCTGGTTTTTTTATTTTGTTTCGAAAGATTTTTTGAAGTTTTGAAGAATTCATACGTCTGAGAATAAAAAGCATACTGAGAGGTGTAATGTGATCGGAATACTGTACGATGTTCTGTAATTGGATCGTTTATTTCAAAAACCAGTCAAGTGACAAAATTGCTAACTTTAGGAAAACACCTATATCACCTTATTAAATTATTCAAGGATGATTACAATATTGTTCATTAAAGGAAATATACCTACATATGTATGCTTTTTGGTTTAAAACATTGTAATCTCGGTTGAAAAATTTTAATAAGAGGGTTAAAATTAGTTTCGAAATATTAGGGTTTGTTGCTTGACTAGTTTTTGAAATAAATGGTTCAGTTTTTCTACAGGACGGAACGCCGTTTAAAAATACTATTTTAACTAATTATGTATAATTTTGTTCAGAATTTTTTTCTCTCCAAAACAGACTAATTTGACTATAAAAATGAATAAATACCTTTGTGCGGAAAAGTAGAATAAGAAATTGGGTAAGCGCTCCGGTAGTGGGCCAGTCTCCAGTAGTCGGCTAAGGACATAAAACTGCTTATAAATAGAATATATTTAACTCAAAATTAGATATGATGTATTCCCACATTCCGTTACCTTTCTCCAATTATCATTCAAAAACAGTGAAGTTGTAAGCACGTTTTATTAAGTAGTAATGAGTCATTTTATTTTAAATGGTGTGCCCGTCATCCTAGTTTGCAATTCTGCTTATTTTTTTCTTAATCATCTTTAAATGCTAAGTACCCTTATTTTTTCGTTCTGATGTCAATTTGCTTTTACTTATGTTTCAATGGATAGTGTAACATTACGTTTCAATCAAAAATTAAACTCCTTCTTCGACTTAGTTGTTTTTAGAGGGGTGGCCGACCACTGGGTACTGAATTCTTATGCATTTAAAATTGTCAGCCATGGCATATTTCCCACTCGTTCTATACTGTTTTGTTGATCTACCCAGTATTCAACTGCGTACCTAATATGGATTTTCTAATGTTCATCAAATACTAATTAAAATCAAGTATTGACACAGCGGCAATTCAGCTGTATTGAGAAAAAAATTCCCTTTCTAACGTTATTTCTTCTAAAGAAAATGTTTAAGTTTTCTGACTAAACTTTTTTTGACCAAAGGGGGGGGGGGGTTATTTCGTCATTTTATTGCCTCGAATGTTGATTTTATCTTAGAATTCCTGAAAACTGGTGTTGTAAATTTAGTCCATCGTTGCGTATAGAATAAATGTTCTATTACTTAACATGTCATTACCAAATGGTAATTTATCGTCTTTCTTATCAAACCATCTTACGTTTATGGTTTGATTTTACTAAGGTTAACTATTTCAAATGTTGGTACCACTTTTTATTACTGCTTTCCATAGTCATATATTTATTTCCTTGGGTTTTCTTCTCTAGGAAATCAAAATATTTTTCTTGCTTAAAATAATATTGACGTAGCTTTAAAATTGCATTACGTAGCTACTAATTCTATTTTAGTTTATTCATCGTTTATTAACATTCTTGTTGAAGGATGTATGATTGTCTTCATGACACCCCAAATGTTTGAATTTCAATTTACCTGCATACAGGCCGGTCATTTGGGCAATGAATTGGGGGGGGGGGGGGGATATCGATCCCTCTGGATTTTCACAACATAAAGCAATTATACACTTTTTCTTGTATTTCGATGCTTTTTTCCTTTCAAATGAAATGAATTCATACCCTTTGCCCCCCCCCCTTCCCCGCCGAAAAAATTTGCAAATACGGACGACCTACATAATTTATCTTACTGCAGTTCGTTCACAACGAATAAACATTTGTGATACATTTTGCTTTAAACGTGACCTTGATTTCTTGCTAATCTTTTAAGTAAATTTTAGTTTATTCATCGTTTATCAACATTCTTGTTGAAGGATGTATGATTGTCTTTTATTGCCTAAATTATCTTTTATTGATTAATTTTTACTTTTATTGTTTTGAGGTGAAATTATTCCCAAAACTACAATTTTAATTTTGTGTTCCGTATGTTGAAGTTTCGTTCTTATGAACATAGACTAGTCAAATGTCAGTCATATGGATCAATAATTCGCTCTTTTTTCGGTCATGAATTCTATCAACTCTTTCGTTCAGTCTTGATGTTAACATAAACAGTTAACACTGAAACCTCTTCGTGCCAGGGTGGGGGGAGTCCAAATTCTCATGTTTTGGAAGTTTTCAAAATGCCTCGCCCCCTCCCCTAAAAAAATTCGGCTTAACCCGGGTCCTTTCTATTCATTAATTTTTTTCTTTAGCAGCATATGATATCATTTCAGTTAATGACGGGGGTTCTCAAACTTTTAGGCTCTGCAGCCCCTTTGAAGACTAACATGAGGTCATTCGTCACCTCTTCCTCTGTACGTGCTTAATACAAGCACTCTAATTGGAAACTGGAGCTGATATGGATAGCTGAAAACTAGTAAATAAAGAAAAATCTAGATAGTTTCGCACACAAACTCAACTGTTCAAAGCTTTATTTTGAACAGCTTATAACTAGAATACTTGAAATCCAAGATGAAAAGAAGTAAATACAATTTTTTGGGGTAATTTAGGATCCAAGTGAGGTTTGCGTACACATTAGTCACTTTCACAACATTAATGAGAGGGTTTATTTTATTTTATCTGATACACCCATACGCCCCTCCCCCCACGCCTTGAGATTCTTTTGCACTCCTCCCCCCATAGGTTGAGAACCGCTGATGTAGAAGATAAATAATAAAGAAAAATATTGCATGAGATGAGATGCATATTCAAACTGATTGCAGTTTAGAAGATAATATAAAGATAAACGTTATGAAGACATCCAGAATGCAAAATTTTTTCTTAATTATTGGAATAATTATTTTTTTTTTAAAAGTGCACTGCTGTGCTGTAAGTTTCGGATTCAATTTTGTTCAAATTTATTCACTTACACCTAATAAAGAATACTGAAAATTAAACGGCCGACTACTGGCTCATGCATGGCCGAGCACTGTGTTTCTATGGCCGACTACTGGAGCATTTTCTCGTGTTAACAATAGCTTGGTTTTTAAAATAAACATATTTTTATTCCAGAAACAAGTTAGTGAATCATTATCAGAAAGGTACAGCCTAAAGGTTTTACATTGTTTTTGTTGTATTGATAGCTGAAATTTATAGTTTAACAAAACTAAACAATTGATCTCTTAAATGGTCGAATACTGGAGCTTTTACCCTAACACCGTTTAATAGCACAAAAAATGCAGATTACTACATGTACGTGTTTCGGGATTACAACTAACTGCCTTCTAAATGCAAACAAAGTGAGCTTATGGTTGAAAATAATAGAAAGAAATCCGATGAATTGGATGTGTTTTCATCCATAAGATAACTTATTTTGCGTTTTAAAAGGGGGTTCTTTGTAATCTCGAAACACGCGTATACAGTAATCTGCATTTTTTGTGCAATTGAACGATGTTATTTATTATTTTAATTTGACTCTGCTCATATCTGAACTTTTCCCTAAGTGAACAATTTCAACATATTTTAAAACCATATAGCACACAAGTTATTTAAAAATGTTGGAACGAAAACTAGCCCCAGGCAACCCGAGTTTGGCTTTTTATTAAAGATTTTGTGTATTTTGTATTATTTCTTTTTACTTTAATATCGTTCATAGTAACCAATAAATAGTGCATAATTTTTTTGTGTATCACTGTTAAAAATATTGTTAATATATAGCATGAGTAATTTAACCCAATTGTATTGAATTGCATTCAATCCTTTTTCAGGAGGATATCACAGCGATAATGTCGGTTTAGTTTACCTTACTTTCCCCGTTCTTGCGTTCTGGTGCGAAAATAGTTTGCCCTACAACCATTGAAAACATTTTCAATAGAATTCCATTTATGGGGGATGAAAATTAGCTTATTGACAGAGCGTACTGAATGTGGCTAATTAATTTTATAATAATATAATTGTGACTCTAAAACCATTAAGCTAAAAGCTGTTTAAAATTTCATTATTGTATAAAATGAGTAAAAATTGTTTTTGTGCTATATATACATATATAGAAGTTCAGTTTACGAGTAATTTTACAGCGCGCTTATTAGTTAAGAGTTAATCATCCAAATCCTAATTAAGGACATTGACATCAAAAGTTATAGCGGAAATAGTATTTCAGTAACAATTAATTTCTTATACAATAAAACTCTTCGTGTGTCTTTATGATTTAAAAATTCTCCAATCGATGGTAGAACAAAGCACGGTGAAAATTCAGTTTCACTTTATATTTATTATTATTTTTATATTTTCACGGTTTTTTTTTTTACGTTTTGAAGACACTGCGTTTTTTAAAATATAAATAACCTTTGAATGCGAGTCTGAGGAAAGTTCTTTTTAACACATAATAATCTTTTTTACTTCAGCAACTTATTTTTTAATTTTCTTCTTGATTGTTCTTAAATTTCTCTAGTTGAAGTATATGCACATGATAAAAAGTTTTTGAGAGCAGATTAAATAAGCTTTAAAAAATAATACTCATAAACTTCATTAGGAGTTATGTTTTATGGCAGTTTTAATAAAATCCAGGTGTTTTGAGCAAATTATATTTTCCAAAAACCTGTTTTGGTTAGTGCTTAAAACACATTTCAGTAATATTTCTTGTCATCAAATCTTTCTCGAAGCTAATACTTATATCAAGTTAAAGTAGGTGGCTCTTATATATAAAATAAATGAATACATAAATTAATTCTTTCATTCGAAGTTAAAAATCGTGTAAGTAACCAGGTAAATGCAAATGCCTGGTATGCCAGGTAAATGAAATGTTTCCCTTGTTAAAAATTTTTGTTCGAAAGAAGAAATCAATACTCTTAGTATTTTAAACTTAGAAGTGGTAGTTAATAACATTCAAATCAAATCTTCTCTTTCTCAAACATCGTGAAAAGAATTTAATTTTTGAGTTTTCCTATGAAAGCAGTGTGCAAAAAAAAAAAAAAAAAAAACGAAATTCTAGTTATTTGGTTGCAGTGTCCCCTTCACGAAATGTAACTGTTATTTATTTGGCAGGAATATTCATCACAAAAAAAGGAGGCCTTATCATAAATGTAAGTCAATGTGGGAACGTGAATTGAACAATTTCATCTGCATTCTTATTCATTTCGTCTTCGCCCCATCAATTGATTATTACAGTTCACTAAGGTTGACCATATTTTCATATGCAAAAACATAAAACGAGCAAATTAATTTTTGTTACTTAATATAAGTTGCAATTAAATAACACATTTAGAAATACACAAATATCCTTTATAACTGCTCTTTTGCAAATTTAGCTTTGTTATTTGTTTGCATATTAAATATATCGTAAAGTGGGACTACTTGAACCCATGAGAAAAAAGTGTTTAAAATCCGTCCTGGTCCTATATTACTCAATGTATAGGCTTAAAAAACGTTCTTCATGACAGGTAGCAGTACTAGGTTGAGGCTGGAGCATGAATTAAAGTTTCTGCTATTCCCGTCTTTTTCTGATTGAGGTTATGATTGCAAGTTGTATAAACAGTTGTTTTTTGTGTCTGCAAACTTTCACATGTAAGTTCATGGAAACACCTGATACCATCAAGGTCAAGATAGTTTTACGTTTGCCTTCTATTTCTTTATAAAATAACAGTGTTTTAAGGTTTTAGCTATATAATTAACACAGTAACTAATATAAGTTAGTAAAAGTGCAATGGTCGCCTTAAAATGGGGCTACTTGAACCCAGCGTTCAAACAGCCACAAACCACATTTCATCACTAAATTATGTTAAAAAAGGTTTGTAATTTTTAAAATAAAGAGGTTAGTTACTATTTATACCCGTTTTTTGCAAATCTGGGGATAAAAAGGGTCCGAAAGTAAAAGAAAGCCCCTTGAAGTAGGAAATAATGCGGGCTATTAAGAGGAAAAATTACAATTGTGTCCAGATTCGACTAATTCCAGAGAAATGTCTAAAAGACTGGCATCAGCCCATTTTGACTTAAGTATATCAATTTTAAAAAGGAAATTAAAAGATCGTTTACAAAACAAGCCTGGGCATCCTATAGTATTTAGTAGGTAGGAAGAGCAGGCATTAAATAATATCAGAGAAAAAAAAACCCCCCACCCAAACCATTAAATTGAGGGGTTTTCATTCTTTCTAATGTTTAAATAATGAGCATTTTAATTGGTTTTCACTGTAGTTAGATTATGTTTCTATTTGAGAAATTATGTTTGCCTAAAAATATGTTTTTATGTTTACGTTGATTTTATATTAATTTATATTAATAATTTGCAATTTATGTAAATAGTTTGCTCACTAGAATGTTTGTTTTGAGTTTATTTTTCAAAATCATTGGTTCGTCTTGACATCACCACCTGTTTTACAGCCTTTTAAAATGGATTTGCCGAATTTTTAAAAATATAAAAAATATATATATACAGAGTTAAAATTACTGTTTAAAAAGGCTTTAGGCGGTAGCAGAACGTCTGAAAAGTGGTTTAAAAAAAAAACGAGATTATCAGTTCACATTATGGGTTTAACAAAACATTCAGTGTAAAACTCGCAAAAAGTATGAAATTTCGGGTGCAAGTAGCTCCATTTACGATATGTATTTACACAACTGTGTTTGCAGAATTATATAAAATTTTGTTTCATAAAAATCGAATAATAATGATTAGTAGCTTTTTTGAGAATAATATAAGAGAAATGCTGTTCAAAAACCACTTTAAATTGCTACTTTTTATTTCGCCTGTAAGCATTTAACAATCATAATGACTAAAATATAAAAGCAAGCTATTTAATCCCGCACACTTTTTACAGGTAGCATACTAAAATGCAAGAAAACTGCAAATTAACACTTTTTTTTCCCTAGTACTCGTAGTTTCATTCACTTCCTCAAATTCTTTCTGTTTCTATGCAGTATCCTGTCTTATCCCTAGTTTATATCCATACTAATTCAATTTGTTGGTATACTTAGTTTAGGACTGATTTATCGATGGTATAGTTTCGTTTCATCGTCGTCCACAATTACGCTTTTATTAGCAGTAACACAGTTTTATAGTTTTCTTGATGCAATTTTACGACCTTTGGATAAAAGTTTTGGGTTTAGCAATACTTTTTTACTTATTTTTACTCAACTCCTGTCTTCTTTGGGAGCGCAAAAAAGTAACAGCTTTTTATATATACTGACAAAAGTTTAGCTTTAGATGAACAGTGAAATAGTGTGAAATAAAAATTTGTTTTGAGCATTTGATTACATTTAACTTTTACTACAAGAAATTAATTATGGGTGAGAACCGGGAGGAATGGGACAATTGTATTTATATTTGCCGAAATAAAACGTGTAAAATTATTTCTAGTTTGGCCAACATACAGTGTTGTGTATATATATACAGTAACCCCACCCCCTAACGGACACCTCTCAAATGGGGACACCCCCTTTATGCCCTTATGCGGACAATTTTTAATTCCCCGATTCCAAGGCAAACAACATTATTAAACCGCAGTCCTGTGGACACCCCTCTATTGTAGACAAAAAAAAAATGTCCGTTAGTGTCCGCATTAGAGGGGTTTTACTGTACATATAGGGGAGAAGGGGGTGCAGTCATCAAAAAAATATATATTTTTAAAATTTATTGCGAAAATAATGCATATGTGAAATATATTGGTTTCAAACCAACTTTTCTTTTCCTGAGTCCCCTAAAACCCAAGGTAAGTCCCTCCCTCCCCCCGAAATCTTTTTTTCCAACTTCAACACAGTCAGTAGATAAAGCAATTTTAGTGTTTTACAACCAGGGTACGAACTGTAGTCTTTGAAAAATATTTTTTGCAAACGTATAACTCAAATAAGTTCCAAATTTGAAAGAGTTTGAGTAGTCTTCAAGCTAAAAATAAACTGACAGTTTTGGAGCATCGCTGTCAAACTTTCTTGATTATTTTTTTTCATAAACTGCAAATTTGCAATGACGATTCTATCCATGTTCTTTGAGGCATGTAACCCCTTTTCTTTTTATAGTAATACAGCAATATAAACTTTTTTACTCAAAATGAAACCAACTAACTTTATTATTTATAACTTTTAAATTCTCTTTTATTAGTAATAAGGAGTTTATCCATGTAAACTTATATTTGTAAAAAACCACATACACGTAAGTTCTCTTTATTTGCGATCAAATTCAGTTATGAAAATTACTTTTGTTAGTGCGCAGATGAAGCTTTGTAAGATATTTCATTTGTGTTTTGAGTTGATCTTGACGGCTTGACCAGTAAGGCGTTGAAATAGTAACTGGAGAGTTGCGTTCTGGATGCCCGCCGGTCGAAGGTATCCCGTGTTCACTAATGGTGACTGGTGTACGTTAACTTTGTTGTGTTCGAAAAATTCTTCCAAGTTGGCATTTAAAATCAATACCTTTGGTTGTGCGGATCAGGAGTTGGTCGATCCCTACTCTGGATAAAAAAAATAATGCTCTTTTTAAGGCCCTATCCAGCCAGGTAAACCAAGTGTGGTGGACATATAATGTTTAAAAATTATCTAAAAGGTCAAAAAAAAAAAAAAAAATTAGGGTTTATTGACGCAACCATTTTTTTAGATATTGGTTTTCAATACTTGAAGTTTTAGGTAGACGGATCAAATTCATCCAAATATGAAAGAAATTTTACAGTACAGATCCGTATTTAGTCATTTAATCTAACATAATAAGTAACAAAGTATGATTTGAACGAATAGCAGAAACCAATATGACACAGGGTAATTATGTTCACCGAACAGAATTGCATGATAATTATGGGAACGAAATAAAGACAGAAAAACAATGCAAAAACACGCTTCAATTTTGGAGTCTGTCAAAACAGAAAAGTTTTCAGTAAACGGATACAATTACACTTCAGTAATAGAATCACTTTCAGAGTTAGTTTATTTCCCTCAAACCCAGAAATCCTGAGTGAAATGCCAGTACTTCTGAAATACAAAGGAGAATTGGTACCGATAGTAGATGCTTCGACGAAATGAAGAAGATATTTGAAATCTAGTTCAATTCAAATGAAAACGAAACTACTAGTATTAGTTTACAAATAACTTATTTTACTGTACTTACATATTCTTCAGAAATCTGAACGGTGGCAGAAAACATTGAAAATACTCTAAGTGTATTTCAGCATCGGATACTAAGAACTATCTTCGGAGGAACATAAATTGATGGTGGTTGGCGCATAATCTCTGGTTTTGAACTTTATTGTGCCTTTGAGGATCCTCATGTGGTCAAATTTAAAAACATTAAATGATCTTAATGATAGCCACGTAGTAAGATTGAACGGCGAACACATTAAAACGTACAAGAAGACCCTTTTCACTCATTCGCAAAAGATCCCTTTCATTCATGTGTAAAAGAAGATCCCTCTCATTTATAGTATATAAAAGAAGATCCCTTTCATTCATGTGTAAAAGAAGATCCCTCTCATTTATAGTATATAAAAGAAGATCCCTTTCATTCATGTGTAAAAGAAGATCCTTCTCATTTACAGCATATAAAAGATCCTTCTCCGGTGCACCGATAAACTGTTCACATTCCTATCTATTTTTGTTTTTTGTGATGGGAAGTTAAATGAGCGAATCATTGAGGTTGCTCAATGCCAAGAATCCAAGATGTTATTGAAAACGGATAGTCCTCATACGTAAAAGAAGACCCTTTCCACTCATTCGTAAAAGAAGATCCCCTTCATTCATGTGTAAAACAAGATCCTTCTCATTTATAGTATACAAACGAAGATCCTTCTCCCGTGCACCGAGAAACTGTTCACATCCCTATCTTTTATTGTTTTTTGTGATGAGAAGTTAAATGAGCGAATCATTGGGGTTGCTCAATGCCAAGAGGCCAAGATGCTATTGAAAACGGACAGTCCTCCATACGTAAAAGAAGATCCTTTCCGGTGCACCAGAAAAACGGTGCACAAACATGCCTTTTATTACTTCTATGTGACGTGAAGTTTTTAATGAGTGAATCATAAAAAAAGGGGTAAATTTGGGAAAGACGCCGTAGTTTTCCACTTTATTTCACATAACGCACCTCATCGGTTTTATTTTTAATCAACCATGTTATCAATAATCTATGAACTTTTTTGATCTGTAAAAAAAATATATTTTTCCCTGAAAAATCAAATTTTTCTCAAAAAGTTAATCATTTGTGAACTTTTGTCTTCACCTCAATCTCGAGGGAAGATGACCGAAACTTTTTGAGTACGATGACGTATGGAAAATTAATTCATTGCGTTATTAAATCACTTCGAATTTATTAAAATGAAATACAATAGTGAATGTGTTATATGTACATCCAAGGAACATTGCTTTTAAGTTCTTTTTTTAATGCTTCTTTTTCCATTTAAGTAATATTTCTGCTCTTTCACGAACTGCACATTTGGGTTTATAACAGTCATTTGAGCCAATTAATCCAAACAGTGTAATCTATACAATTATATTCTCCCTCCGGACCTTGTTTGCAGTACGATCATTTCCATCTGTATAACTGGCATCTCCCCCCCCCCCCCAAAATGAAAATGTTCGTCTTCATGTTCCAAAGCGATGATAAACATGCCAATCCACTTAGCGCCGGCCGTGCAGCAGGGGCAGACGAGTCCTGTTAAGCGACTAATAGGAAGGTCATACTTTAAATTTATTAAAACTACCCGAGTTATTTCTCTACTACGAAAACAATGGCTATTATGACTAAGTCTAGAATGAGGGGATCAAGGGCGCCCATATGAAAAATTGTAAGGGGGGGGGGGGCTCAGATATTTTCTACGTGGGTAGGAGGGTATTTTCTAAATGGAAACCCGTTACAGGACAGATTAGAGTCATTAAAATATTTCATTTTTAATAACTTATTTATAAATAGTTGGAGAATAAATGTTTTTACATTTTTGCAAAGAAAAAAGTAAAAAAAGCAAGGAAGTTCTAAATTCAAAGGGGGGGGGGGGGCTTGAGTCCCCCTTGCCCCCTATATGGGCGCCCTTGGTGGGAATATGATTTTGGGTACTTACGTACCAGAGCACTCGAGATGAGAAATTCATTCTAAAACGCCACTTAAAGCAGTTATTTATATATAAAAAAAACTATTTATGTATCCTCAATGCGCTTTCGTACAAGCTGACCAGCTAGCTGTTTTTGCGCATGTGAAGGGGTGAGCCACGTTTTACGACATCTTGTACAATTTGGCGGCGGCGTCTTACCCCAATCTTTCTTAATATGGAATTAGAAACCGACAGTCCTCAATACGCAAAAGAAGATATTTATCCGGTGTGCCTAAATCGATTCCCGCACCGGCTCTTTACTGGTTTTATAGGACGTAAAGTTAAAGAAGCGAATCATCGAAAAAATATATTTAAGATTAAATTTGAAACTAAAAATCTTCACCATATGCAAAAATATCCTTATTTGCTGCACAAAGAAAAAAAGAAGTTTCACTCGCCTGCTTTTAAACTGGGGGGGGGGGGGGGGGGATGGGACGTTAAGTAAAATTTCATCAAAAAAAAAAGAATTATTTTCTTATACAATTTTCAGATATAATTTTTTTAAATTCTGTTTTATAATTAAAAAAAACCTAGCTACTAGCATTTTTCTTAGATCCAAGATAAATTATTATTCCTCTTTCAATACTTTATCAGTATTATTAGAAGTGTGAAAAATATTTAATAAAAGTTACTTAACTTCAGAACCGTTTCGGGGATTCTTTCTTCCGCCCCATTAATCTCACGAGCTGAAATTTATTATAACTTAAATATAAACGTATGATGCATTTTAGGAAACTATACTCAATCATGCTAGGAATGTTTAGCTCTTTTTTTCTCTGATAGTTATCTAATGGTTATAAACGCATGAAATGGTAAATTTTTAATGCGTTAAAGAAAACATTAATTTCTGAAAATGAAAGTTTTGTAAACTGAAAAAAATTATGGAATATTTAGTCTGTTAAAGACGAAATTGGGTCAAGCTGCGTTATTGTCATTAGCAGGGAGAGAGAGAGAAAGAAAAATGATGATATCGTTTCTGAGAACTCACGTTTTTTACAGTAACGTTCTGTCAAAATGCTACTTCAAAGTTAAATTACAGCACCGACAGTTTTCTATATTCTTTATAGGTAAGTCAGCTGTTATACATTTAATTTTACAGCTCATATTTGAAGCAAAAACAGAGATCATAATGTATTTTTAGGCACATAGACGAGGATAAATGGTTTTGATGTGTCAACACCGCCTTGTTTTTAATTATAATATATTACTATTAAGAAGGTGACATTGGTGGCTTCCAGGAGATTGAAAAAAGGGGGATTTCTTGAATAAAACGTTTTTTCTCAAAGATATTTCTAATGCCATTACTTTATTGAAGATATCCTAGCTTAAATCGTATTTTCTCATTTTGGACAGGTTTTTGTTCATTCTGTTTTTTAAAAACTAAATACAGTAAATTGTACTATTGTGAGGCTCTGAGAAGTTTGGCTCCGACTCTGAGAATGTTTACCTCTGTTTCGGAAAATAGGGAGGGGTAATTGGCGCTAAGTTGAGTTGGAAAACTTTCTCAGAAGTTTTTCAAAATTATTCAACTGAAATCCGAGCAAATAACACGTCTATTTTTCACTAAATTTCCCTAAAACAAGTAAACATAGTCAAGGTCACAGCTCAACTAACCAGAGCTGCACTATACTAGTTTTATAATAGCTTAATCGAAATGGTGATGAATGACTGCTGCGTCGTTTCTCTTGGAAGTTGATTGAAACATTTTCATGCAGCCTCGAACGTCAACATAATGTCTCTGAAAGGACATTATTGCTAAATACCATCTTTTATTATTTTTTAACGCATACCAATATGCTACGATTAGCTGAACAACGGCTACGCACTGTAAAAAATAATGTGTAACCTTACTCCGTAAACATGGTGGTAGAATTCTGCACTAAGTGTAACCTTATTCTGGCGGCTAACTTCCTCCATAGCAATGAAGTAACTTAACTGATTAAAATGGTGTAACGCTATGAGCGATGCGTAACGTTGCACCAGTTTTATCAGTTGAGTAGTTTTATCAGTTGAGTTACTCCATTGCTATGGAGGCAGCTAACTGCCACCGCTTTTACGGAGTAAGGTTACTCCGTAAAAGCGGTGGCAGTTAAAACATTCCAAATTTTTTACTGTGCGAAAATGCATCCAATTCTTCCACTGAACCAGTAAATTACAATTGGAAGGTTTCCGATAACCCCTGTTATTTAAATAATGTTTCTTGACTCATTTGCTGGCGTATCTTATGAGATGTGTCCATTACTGAGCAAATGAAAATATTTAAATATTGTTGATATCAATATTCAAAACTAAATAAACGTAGTCCATGCTTTTCAAAAGGTTGATGCAATGAAACAAGAGTATATTCAGCTGTAAGTTATCATCCTTAAGCCAGGGCTGAGGCAGAACTACACACTGCAAAAAATCTTCTTAGAAATGAAAACATTTATCTTCTCAATTTTTCCAAGGAGTTTTGCCTTAGAAGTAAGTAAATGTCAAATTTAAATTCAAGTACGCAAACCATCTCAAAAATAACGCATGAATTTTTCACTGTTTCTCATTACAGACTTCTCACTGTTTGAAAAATATTTTTAGCTCCCAGTTAAAGATTAAATCAGAATATATATAAAGTGTTTCGGTTTCAGTTCGATTAGGGCCCGCCCGGACTTTTTAAGCTCCCAAAGGGAGCGAATACCAAAGGGATCATGAACAACTTAGCTTTTCAAGAATTACAGGCTAGCAAAATACCATACTCACGAATAGTACAACACGTGCTTACTTTTGAGAATTCGTATTCTCAAACCAATTCGACATGTTCTCATTTTTGAAACAGCCCTTTTATCAGAAATGATACCGTCTGTGCTTATATATGAGCGGTATTTAAAAAATGAAAACATGGTAAATCGTTTTTGAGAAGAAGGTAGATTTTTCAAAAGTAAGAACTCTTGCTTTTCAGTTCTAAGTCAAATTGTCTCGGAGCCATTTTGAGTAAACGATGTTCCCAAAAATAAGCGATTTTTTTTCTCAATTTTAAAAAATCTGGTTAAACTCAATTTTAAAAAATCTGGTGCTCGCAACAGCTCGATTATGATATCCAGAAACAGCAGTTTCGTCTTTTTTATGTACTCATCAATCTGAAATAGTCAATAACCGAGCTGAAAGAAAGAGAGAGAGATGGCATCTTTCTTCAGCTCGGTTATTGACTGAGTTTACAAAAATTATAAAACTGTAGTCTACATTATATTATAAACGGGCTGTCGTTATATTGCATGAAGAATATAACATGTTTAAAGTCTTTGTAGGGTGTTTTGTGCAACAATGCCATTTCTGTTACCGTGGAACCGCCTTTTTACAAATCAGACAAACCCGTATGTAGACCACAAAATAAAGTTAGCTCGACCCTTTGTTTTTCGTATAATACACTTAGAACATGTTTTAAAAGCATTAATAATGAAACAATTTGTCCAATCAATTTCATAAACTACAACGTGTCATAAACATATCCTTTGTGAAAAATGATGCGTACAAGCCATTGCGATAAAATAAATATTATTTCCCAATTCTTTATGGTTCATACTTCGTTTATATAGCCCGATGATATTTATCGTAATAAATTTCTTCCACAGATGTTGCTTTCAAAATTTCCATTAAGACAACAATGTAAGATACACAGAACGTATAAAAGTGTAACATTATTCTTAGTAATACGCGCATTAATGTCAAGTAAACAAAATGGAATCGTAAATTTACTTACTTTATCTTATTTCTCTTTTATGATCAGCTCAAATAAAAGTGTTGCAGTTAGAATGAAATACATCATCTCTAGTGTATGTCGGATAAAAAAGTGGAAGCGATTGTGTTAATAACTGATATTTTGCAACTTACATTTCATTGAATTTCAGTATATAAATAGATGCTCTGAAACGTGGTTTTTTCCCCATATCATTGTGATTCGTATTTTTGTAGTCTCATACGATAAAATAACAATATTTATCAAAATTTCTTCGAAGGAAAAAATGTAGCACAGTGATACAGAGATTTTTTAAAAAACAATATGTAATGCTGAAGTTATTTGCTATTCGTTGCTGCTATTGGTGAGGCTGCTCTAAATATAAGTCACATAAAATACAACCCTTTGGTTTGTTTGAAAACTCATACGAAGTTAATTCCCAGTACACATCCAAAACACGTTTGGAAGACTTCAATTCATAAAAAAGGGTACCAGTTGTCTAAATGTGCACTTATGTCTTGCGAATGTGCTCCGTTAAAACGAAAGTGCTAAAATGTGCTTCCAATCTTTTCTGAATGTGTTCCATTTAGGATATTTACTAAAATTAAACTTGGGAACACATTTGAAGACATCTTGGGGCCTCCTTTGAGAACATATTAGGAATACATTTAGATACATTTGAGAAATCATTGCTTTATTTTGTACAAATAAAATTGGAACAGCTTTCTTCAACTACCAGTCAATAGAATCCCTCAATATGATTCTTCTAAAAATTTTGTTGCATTGAAGTGCTGTCAGTTGATGTCACAAATGCCGTCAAAAAGGTTGGCATTCCATAGTCGAAGACCATCCATTGTGTGGTAGGCTGTTTACAGATATCCGTGAGATAATTGTGAATTAAAAAGCAAAAACTGCTTGTATAATCAAAGGAGTGTTCTATAACTACTGTAAAAAATGTTCCAAAAAGTGTTCTAAAAAAGGACATGAGGCAGTGTTTTCTGAAAAGTGTTCTCAGAATCGCTTCGAAAGCTGATACCAGCAGAAGCGTGCTTTATAGTGTTTTAAAAAGGGAACAAGTGTCAGTGTTCATAAATTGCTCAAAAAGTATTTGCATTCTTGCAGTGTTAGTTCGTAATATGTCTTGGTTTTTTGATGGTTCAACCGCTCAAATTTAGCGTTTACAAACGATCAAACTTAGCGAGAATCATGTGTTTACCATAATTTTGGTATTTGAATGCTGAATTCAATTAAATACATCAATAAATTTGGCATAATATGTAATTCTTCTTACTGAAGTAGCTTCTGGATTAGGCGTATTATCCGAGTATCAAGATCAGCTAAATATCAAGGGTCCTCGTTATTGGTTTATAAAGAGGGCTCCAAGGGAATTCTGTAGTAATGCTTGTTAAATTTCTGAAATACTTAATTAAGCAAATAAACAAGTGTTAAAGATTTATTTCTAGTGAGTACATTTTTGCTGATTGTGCATGAAACCTTTACCTGTGTGGTGCAATTGAACAAGACACCAAAGGCTCAAGCATTCATCATAATTTTATATGTAGTTTTCACTTAAATCGTAATTTAATAGCTTCGTATTTGATAACCTAATTAAGATTTCACACACACGCATAAACAAGGTGTTGCAAAACTGATGGTCCATACTAAAAGGTGTGATAGACCTTGCCAAAACAAACAACTTTCACAATGCAATGTAGGGTCGGAAAACAAACGGCGGAGAGGGTATTTGGTTCGCAAAAATGGGGAATGCAATACAGACCAAGAACAACAATACGAAGACAAATAACCTTTATTTATTAGAAATGCTAAAATGAACCTCCATTAGCTTGGAAACATGCTTCACATCAGCTTTGCATTGCTGCTGATGCGGCGCTTTTTCGGGGAAGATCCTCTGGTTACGCGATTGGGCGTCTCGTATACGACACTTTTTAGCCGTCTTCAGAGAAAAAAAATCTAAGTTCGACAAATCGGTAAATTTGGGAGGCAAAAAGAATCGCTGTTCATGGCCAATCATCTGTTCGAAAAGGCAGTACGCAGGTAGTTTCGCTCATTCCTGGGAAAATCAGTTGGTGCTCCGTCGTGCTGGATGATGCCTCGAACATTTACTGGTACATGTTCTTGATCATAAATCGGGCCACACCTGCTGGAGGAAGATGCAGTACTTGTGTCGATCTAAATAACGTAGTTATAAAGTTATAAATAAAGGTTCTATGTCTTCATTTGGTGTTCTTCGTCTTTATTGCATTCCCCATTTCTGCGAACCAAGTACCCTCTCCCGACCCGCCGTTGCATTGTGAAAGTTGTTTGTTTTGGCAAGGTCTATCACACCTTTTAGTATGGACAGTTTTGCAATACCCTGTGTATATGTTACTAAGAAACATTAACATAAACTGTATTTTTAACCTGGACAATTCAAACAAATTAAATTGAAACAATAGTCCAGTCAATGAGTGCTCAAAACAGTAGTGTAGCGTGCATGGAATATGCGATAATTTTTGACTTCAGAATATTGTTGGGAGTAGTTGGTAAGTAAACACACTAAAAGTCCCCGACTCTGGGGGGTGAGCTAAAGGTGGGAGGGAGGGGAGAAGAAAATTTTGGGTTTTTCGAGAAAATGTCGGAAACGGTGGAAAAAATGCGTTTAAAATAAAAATTCAAGCTAAATAAAGTTACTATGAAAATGTTTCTCAGATATTTGTTAAATTTCTAATCATTTTCTGGATATATGTTATGAAAAATCGGTGATTTTCTGAAAAATTCTCTCTTTTGGTCAAACGTTTGCTCCTAGTGCCTCCCAGGATCAGTATTCGTGAAAATTGTCAATGACAAAGTTGTAGAGCTTAAAATTTCCTTCAATTTAATATGCTACTTTGTTATATTTTATTCAACCACAGAAAAGTTACAGAATTTTAAACACGCACTTTCATGGCAGAAAATGGAACACTTGCCATTCACAAATTTCAAACTGACTCCAAAGGATCGCGCACTTCCTCTTTCTGAATTTGACAATCCTGAAGGATAATAAAGAAATATTTGTGGATAACTACAACACAAATGATGTTTAAGGGTTGGGGGGGGGGGGGGGGTCGTAAACTTGTGAGTTTGGAAGAAGGAGGAGGGAAAGAGTAAGAAGTGTGACATCAAGTATTTTTTAATACGAATATGTTTTTAAAAATTAGTTTATGAAAAGTACTTTGTGACAAATGGGGAGAGAGTCAAAATGTTGAGAAAATGTGTAACATCATTGATGAACAGCCTTTTACCAAGAAATCGGACGAAGATTAGCAGAACTTTATTCGTGCAGTATGAATTAGCTCCATACCAATTACATTATTTAACGAAAGTGAACTAAGGAAGTGCAGAAAGCCAGCATTTTCTCAGTAAGAAATTTGTTAGAAGTGGTTAATAAGTAAATATACTGAAAGTCCCCGAAGCTGACTGGGGGGGGGGGGAGTTAAAGGTGGGAAGGGCGAGCCAAATTTTGTGGTTTTCGATTATATCTCGGAAACGGCAGGAAAAATGTGTTCCGAATTAAAGTGAAAGTCAACTAAATTTAGTGTGAATTTGTTTTCATACATATGTGTCACATTTCCAGTGTTATTTTAGGTACGCGTTCTTGAAAACCAATACTTTTCGGGAAAAAAATTATCTCGTTCTTTTTGTCTCAGAGTGTCTGTGCCAAGCAGGCGCTGAAGGGATCTTGCGCAGCAATCATGTGACAAGGACCCTGACGGTTTTCTGTGTATTGAAAATCCACCGGCTGAACACTTGAACTGCAGATTCAAACCTGATACCAAACAAATACGAAGCCTATGCCCAATCACAGTCACCCAGCTGACAAGCAATCAAAAACTATGAAGTTCTAGCATGTACTCAGTTTCCTTACTCTTATTGAAATGAATATGTGACGCTATAGCTGGATAATAAAAGTTTTAATAATAGAAATAAGGTAAATGTAGCTGACCGGCAGCACCTTTTGGTAATTATAGTTTTTATTACATTATTATTAATCATATTTTGAAAGTGTTTATATGGAATATGGACTGACAGTAATTAGAAAATGAAAATATCATCTTTAAGGTGACATCTTGGTTCTATTCTGAGGCGGAAGGGTCATGTCACCAGTAGTTTAAAAGTAGTTCTTAGAAATTGGTAATGTATTGATGTCATCGTCGTTCCCTTCGTCCTGGATAAATATTTTGATTCCGTTGTTGCAATGCAAGCTTACGACAGAGTAGTCTAACAATGATTTTCTACAAGTGATCTTCTGGTCACTTGTAGAAAAGCAATCTGTCAAAATCATCTTCCAGATTCCTTCAGGAGCAACATCCGATTCCGAGAGTTTCAGCACGAGTTAGCCATTCCTCAGTTTCCCAAGCCCCCAATCCGGTACTTCACCATTAAGTTCCTAACAACAGGTAAACTTGGTGGTACGGCAGAGTTAGAGATCAGTCTTGACGTTTGCAGCTACTTTGATAAATGATCTGTAACGGAACTCATTGAGGGACTTTTCTGTGGCTAGAGCACCATGAGAGACAAATTTGACCCCAGCAGCCTCATCGGATTCAGGGGAAGAAGAACTGTTGTTATATACCTTAGATACATGTTGTATGATTTTAAATTTCTGGCAGAATGTTGTGATCAGTTGAGGATTTGGCTGTCAAGAGGACAACCAGGAGGACTTCCTCTCAAATGATAGCTACCGAAGAATTTTGCCATCTGATGATAGCCGTCTTCTCAATATCAACGTCAACATCACCTAAAGCTCGGAGCGTATTTGTCTCGTTTTTCAACAGCTTCATTATTAGCGGATTTGTCAGCTGACTGTTTTTATGAAAGTTGCACAGAAACCTTCTTGTTTGCCCGTCGTTTCAATTTTCTAACTAGCGTTGATGTCCATATGGTTTATACAGTCGTCTCTTTTTGCCTAACAGTATAGTAGACTAGGTTTCCTCAATAACAACAAATTCAAATTAAATTAAATCAATGTCGTTATCAATTTCCTTAAACAGTATGTATAATGCTGACTTTCTGCACGTCCTCAGTCCACCAATTCTTACTGCATATACATAATTTTGCAAATCTTTGTCCGATTACTTGGTAAAGGAATGTCCATAAATAGAGTCACACTTTTTTTTCAAAGTTTTTAACTCTCTACCTCCCCTCCTCCTTTGTCACATAATTCGTTTTATAAGCTACTTTTCATAAACATGTAAAAATGCTTGAATATGAGTATTAAAAAATGCTTGATGTCACACTTCTTACGCTTTCCTTCCCCCTTGTCACAAAGTCGCAATTTCACGACCCCCCTCCCCCCACACACCTTAAACATCATTTGTGTTGTAGTAATCCACAAATAATTCTTTATTGTTCATCAGGATTGTTGAATTCGTTGAAGAAAGAGGAAGTGCGCGATCCCTTCGAGTCGTTTTGAAATTTGTGAATGGCAAGTGTTCCATTTTTTGCCATGAAAGTGCGTGTTCGAAATTCTGTTACTTTTGATTAGTTGAATAAAATATAGCAAAACAACATATCAAATTGAAGGAAATTTAAAGCTCTACAAATTTGTCATTGACAATTTTCATGAATACTGATCCTGGGAGGCACTAGGAGCAAACGTTTGACCAAAAGAGAGAATTTTTCCTAAAATCATCGATTTTTCATAACATATACCCAGAAAATTATTGGAAATTTGACAAATATGCGTAGAAACATTTTCATAGTAACTTTATTCAGCTTGAATTTTAATTTTAAACGCATTTTTTTCCACCGTTTCCAACATTTTCTGGAAAAACCCAAAATTTTCTTCCCCCCTCCCTCCCACCTTTAGCTCACCCCCCAGAGTCGGGGACTTTTACTATGTTTACTTACTAACTACCCCTAACAATATTATGAAGTCAAAAATTATCGCATATTCCATGCACGCTACAATGCGTTTTTTGACTGGACTATAAGCTTCACAACTTAGTTCAATAAGGCGCCTTAGGCAGCACTTTGAAACTGGAAGACGATAAATTTTTTAACAATATAAAATTTGAACAAGCAGGAACGAGAATTTGAACCAAAATCCCCCAAAACACCCTGGGCCTCATCAGGGGGTTACTCCCCGAGAGAGGGAAAGCCATGAGATGTTTCGTGAGTGCTACAGGCGAAATTTCTTAAAAAACACAGCATTAGTATTCCGACATGTCACAAGTGTAGCAAAGGGGATACCGGAAGTCAAAAATATAAGCATGACAAAAATGTATTAAAAAATTTTCACACCAAAAATACAAGCATCACAAATATTAATTAGAACACTTTCAGAAGAAATTTAAACTACAAGAGAAAAAACAAATTTAATTCAATTGCGAGAGGAAAAACATGAAAAAAAAAAAAAAAACAAAAAAAAAAAAAACCTACCACTACTCTTTCAACAGCTTGTAAATGAAATTTTCAGTGAGATACACTGGATATGGGTTCTCAGTTAAGGTTGCAGTTAAATTCAATACATAGAATCTTTGTCAATTCAAAAAACAGTATAACTTGCCTGTCGAGATTTTTGTAATCTCTTTTAAAAATGGAAGGTTCGACTATATTAATTTCTCAAAGATCTTTGAAAAGTGAAAGGGAAGTTTTATATATATATATATATATATATATATATATATATATATATATATATATATATATATATATATATATATATATATATATATATATATATATGTGGTGCCGACACTGGTACACCCTGGTACACTTGCACAGCCCTTCATACAATTTAGCTTTCTTGTATGTAAAACTCGCCAAGAGATAACGACGTAGAGTCCGGCGACAAAACGAACAGCGCCAAGGGCGGTAAAACTTTTTGATTAGAGATTAACTTTGAGGAGACGAAAGACGTAAGACGTGGTTTAAGACGAGCAGCAAGACGGCTGCACTTCTGCATTGTAATCATTTTTGTAAATATTAGTTATGTGTAGTTTAGTTATCATTAAATGTTTAGTAGCTAAAATTATGTCATCAATGAGTGCTTCTATAAGTGAATACAAGCATTTTAATAGTTATTACCAGTAGCTCGGCGTCCCACAAAAAATTCAGAAGTGGGATTAAGGATCGATATGAGGAACGCCTACACCAAAATTCTTTTGGAGTATAATGTTTGCAAGTGTGATTAACCGGAAAACTAATTGATACTGTTTCCGAAAAAAAAAAGAGAGAAAGAACTGAGTCAAATGTGACTGTGCCTTGTGAACTATCTTAAATTCTCTGTTGGATTATCTGATTTCAAGCATCCGGAAAAGGGGTGAGTGAATTTATTTTCTTCAAATATGCAGTTGAAAGAGATTAAAAACATTGACTTTGCGCTCAGAAACTTTAAGCGAGAAAAAATAGTGCTTCTCCACCGTTTTATATTTTCTAATAACGGGGATAATTCCAATAGAAAGCGCTTAAGAAATTTTACGGGATTTGAATACAACCCAGAATCAGATGAATTCAAAAATAAATTAAAAGACATTGAGAAAAATTTTTCTCTTAGCGAAATAATAACTATTGCAAATCTTTTGAACATTCCCTTGGAAGGAAATAAATCTGAGTTGGCAAAAAGCATTCTCTCTTTTCTGACAGATATTGGGGAACTGTCAAAGCTTGACGAACAACATTCCCACTCAGAAGATGACTCATTCTCGGATCATCAGCAGTCCGGTCAGAACGAGGAAGTTATTAGTGACGATTTATCTGTTGGAATTGAAAACAAAGTAGCACCGCCGCCTGTAATTAATTATTCTGATTCAGGCAATGTTTTGGCTACGAGCTATCTTTTACATTATTCTGATATTGAACACTCTCTGCCGAAATTTAATGCAGAACCGCATGAGAACATTTCTTCTTGGGTAGAAACTTTTGAAAGTGTTTCTAAGTTATTTAACCTTACGGAAGTTCAAAAATTTATTTTTGCTAAACGCTGTTTTGGAGGAAATGCCGCATTATTTATCAACACCGAACAAAATATTAATTCTTATGAAAAATTAAAGAAAGCGCTAATCAGCGAATATTCCACACAAGTTAATTCGGCTTCGCTTCATAGTTTAATGAGCGAGCGTAAAATGCGACATTCTGAGACTACGCAAGAATATTTTTTAAAGATGAAACAATTGGCTCTTTCTGGACGTATTGATGACATATCTCTTATCAGTTATGTAATAAAGGGAATTCAAGATAAACCGGAAAATAAAACACTTCTTTATGGAGCGCGTGATATAAATGATTTTAAAGAAAAACTCAAAGTATACGAAGTAATGAAAAATGATTTGGCTAGAAATGAGAAACCTTTCGACAGAACCAAGCAAAAAATGTCAAATGATGATCGCTTAAAAAAGAGTGGGTATACTTCCAATTTCAAAAGAGATTTAAACAATAAAAATAAGATACACTATGAACAAAATAATGAGAAGACGCGATATAACACTAACAACGAAAATTATAAAGAAAAAATTTGTTACAATTGCGGTTTGAAAAACCACATTTCGAAAAATTGTGTACACAAGGATAAGGGGCTTAAATGTTTTCAGTGCGAAAATTTTGGGCACAAAGCTTCTAATTGCCCTAATAAGAAACCAGACGTTGCTCATTTAAATGTTCCAAAGAAGAAAAATTTAAATAAAGAAGTAAAAATTGGTAACTCAGTGGTAAAAAATGCTATTGTCGATTCAGGGTCACAAGCCACATTAATCCGGGAATCAATTTTCAAAAAATTGAATTCTCTTGGTAAGCGATTTCAATTACTTCCTTTAAATACTGTTTTGTCAGGATTCGGTAAATGTCAAGTAAAACCAGTTGGAGTTTTTGAAAGTGATATTCAAATTGACAATTTTAAATGTAAAGCAGATGTAGTTGTGGTGAATAACGAAATAATGGCTTGCGATGTAATTATCGGACTAAATGTTTTGATGCAAGGAATAACAATAATTGATGATAATGGTGTTACGATTCAAGCTAAACCCAAAGATGCAGAACATTGTGAAGTTGTATCTGTCTTGCCAATTAATGTATGTGCTGAAGAAGTTGAAATGAATATTTCCCCTGATATTCCTCATGATTTAAGATCTAAAGTAAAGACATTGATTTCCAACTATGTGCCTCAAAAAATTAAAACCACTAATGTTGAGTTAAAAATTTTGGTAAAAAATGACGTGCCTATATCTCATCATCCCCGTAGGTTGGCATTCTCAGAAAAAATGATCGTCGAAGCTCAGGTTGCCGAATGGTTAAAAGAAGGTGTAGTGGAACCCAGTTCCTCTGAGTATTGCAGTCCAGTGGTTATTGTAAAAAAGAAAGATGGGACACCGCGCGTATGCATTGATTATAGAAAACTAAATAAGGTTATAGTAAAAGATCGATTTCCCCTTCCACTAATTGAAGATATTTTGGATAGACTGCAGGGCTCCAATATTTTTAGTACTATTGACCTCAAAAACGCTTTTTTTCATGTAAATGTAAGTGAAGAGAGCAGAAGATATACGTCATTTGTAACTCATGAAGGACAATACCAATTTCGGCAAGTCCCTTTTGGATTATGTAACTCTCCGGCGGTCTTTACAAGATATATCAACACTATTTTTCGAGAATTAATTAATAAGGGTATTGTTTTGCCTTATATGGATGATATAATCATTTTGTCTTCCTCTCCCGAAGAAGGTATTGAACGCCTTGACCTGGTCTTAAAAACTGCAAGCGAATACGGACTTGAAGTAAATTTTAAGAAGTCCCATTTCTTGAAAAAACGTATTGATTTTTTAGGACATGTAATCGAGGGTGGAAATATTTTCCCATCTACTTTAAAAACTAAAGCAGTTCTTAATTTTCCAGAGCCGACTAATTTGAAAAAGGTTCAAAGCTTTTTAGGTTTAACAGGATATTTTAGGAAATTTATCCCGAAATATTCCATAATAGCTAGGCCGTTAAGTGATCTCTTGAAAAAGGATCGAAAATTTCATTTTGGAGTCGAAGAAAAACATGCGTTCAACCAATTAAAAATATTGTTAGCTGACACACCTGTTTTGGGAATCTACAACCCTAAATTTGAGACTGAACTTCATACGGACGCTAGCCTAGAAGGGTATTCTGCAATTTTAATGCAAAAACCACCGAATGAAAAGAATTTTCATCCAACCTATTTCATGAGTAGAAAAACGACTGATGCCGAAAAGAAATATTCTAGTTATGAACTTGAGGCCCTAGCCGTCATCGAAGGGATAAAGAAGTTCCGTGTTTACCTTTTGATTATCCATTTCAAAATTGTAACCGATTGCGCCGCGTTTGAGAAAACGTTGTCAAAACGAGACTTATGTACCCGTGTAGCTCGTTGGGCTTTGTTACTACAGGAATTTAATTATGACATTGAACATCGTCCCGGAAGCAAGATGCCACATGTTGACGCTCTCAGCCGCTCCCCTATCGACGTGTTTTGCATTTCAGTCGATAATTTGTTGCCACAGCTGAAATCAGCTCAAGATAAAGATACTGAAATTAAAACTATTAAGGAATTACTTAAAATTTCAGATTATGAAGATTATTGTGATAGAAATGGAATATTATATAAATTTGTTGAAGGTAAAGAATTAGTGGTTGTGCCAGAGAATATGCAAACAGAGATAATAAGAAATGCGCACGAGAAAAGTCACTCAGGTATCAAGTATACTGAAAAGGAAATAGAAGAATATTATTTTATCCCAAAACTAAGACAGAAAATAGAAAAAATAATAGGAAATTGTGTCCATTGTATACTTCTGAACCATAAAAAGGGAAAAAAAGAAGGTCTTTTGCATCCATTGCATAAAGAAGACGTCCCACTGAAAACGTATCATGTTGACCACATTGGACCCTTAGAGAGTACTAACAAAAATTACAAACACATTTTTGTTGTAGTTGACGCCTTTACTAAGTTTGTATGGATCTACCCAACAAAAACAACGACGTCTGCTGAAACCATAGCCAAATTAGAGCTTCAAAAGACTGTATTTGGAAACCCTTCACAAATAATCTCGGATAAAGGACCAGCATTTACTTCTAGCGAATTTGCTGATTACTGCGCAAAAGAGGGCATTAATCATCATTTTATAACGACAGGATTACCAAGAGCAAATGGCCAAGTCGAACGAATTAATCAAACAATTATTGCAATTCTTTCTAAATTGTCCTTGGAAAACCCTACTCAGTGGTACAAGCACACGAATAAACTGCAACAAGCCATTAACTCAACATATCAAAGAAGCATTGATAAAACTCCATTTGAATTACTTTTTGGAACGAAGATGAAGGTTGCAGGACTTGAAAAGCTGAAAGAAATGATTGAAGTTGAATTTCAAGCCAGTTTTGAAGCCCAAAGAGAAGATATGAGAAAACATGCAAAGGAACAAATTTTTAAAATTCAGGAAGAAAACAAGAAGACATACAATTTACGAAGGAAAAAACCGAAGCCTTACGAAGTTAACGATTTGGTCGCCATCAAAAGAACGCAATTTGGACCTCACCTAAAACTTAAACCGAAGTACCTAGGCCCGTACAGAATAACGAAGGTGAAAGGAGGAAATACGTTTGATGTCATCAAAGAAGGAACTCACGAAGGACCAAACTGCACATCAACATGCGCAGAATTCCTTAAACCATGGAACAGCTTTTCGGAATGTTAATTAAAAAAATAAATAAAAGAAGCAAAGAAGTGTAAAAAATAGAAGAAGAGAACACCAACTTTTTGTAACCAACTGTCCATAATTTCAATTTAAAGACGAAAAACGAATACCAAAAGAAGACGAAAAAGATGAGAGAGAACACAAATGACGAAAGAAAGACGAAACAAATGATAAAAGACGAAACGCACGACGACGAAGATTTTTTTTTTTTTTTTTAAAGACGAAGGTGAATTTTTTAAAGACGAAGACGACATTTTTTAAAGATGAAGACGATATTTTTTAAAGACGAAGACGATATTTTTTTTTAAAGACGAAGACGATATTTTTTAAGACGAAGACGATATTTTTTAAGACGAAGACGATATTTTTTTTTAAAGACGAAGACGAATTTTTTTCAAAGACGAGGACGAAGAAAAAATTTTAAAGACGAAATATTTTTAAAGACGGACAGTTTTCATTTGCAGACGAACATTTTTGTGAAGACGAAAAATTTTAAGACGAGCAAATCAAAGACTGAACTTTTGAAGACGAAAAACTTTTGCAACCAATTTAATTTTAGTTTAATTGTTGTTTTGTTTTTGTTTTTTTGCTTACTATATTTTCAGGTTCGCCTGGAGGTCCAGTCGAGTGCAGGACGGCCGAACTTGTGGTGCCGACACTGGTACACCCTGGTACACTTGCACAGCCCTTCATACAATTTAGCTTTCTTGTATGTAAAACTCGCCAAGAGATAACGACGTAGAGTCCGGCGACAAAACGAACAGCGCCAAGGGCGGTAAAACTTTTTGATTAGAGATTAACTTTGAGGAGACGAAAGACGTAAGACGTGGTTTAAGACGAGCAGCAAGACGGCTGCACTTCTGCATTGTAATCATTTTTGTAAATATTAGTTATGTGTAGTTTAGTTATCATTAAATGTTTAGTAGCTAAAATTATGTCATCAATGAGTGCTTCTATAAGTGAATACAAGCATTTTCATAGTTATTACCAGTAGCTCGGCGTCCCACATATATATATATATATATATATATATAATATGGGACGTCAAAATGCTGCAATATATGGATAAGATCGCGCTGCATACAAATACGTAATTTTTAACCGACTTCAAAAAAGGAGGTTATGATTTCGTATTGCGGCTTTTTATGTGTGTTTTCGAATTATTGCAACACTACTGGACCGATTTGAATTTTTTTTTGTTTGGAAGGGTATACTTCCCAGATGGTCCCATTGTAATTTGGTCTGGATCTGATAAGGGGTCCCGGAGAAATCCAAGAAACTTTAAATTTCATACGTCATGGTCACGTGTTGTTGCTGTGATCGGTGTATTTTCACACCTAAGCTTTTGTCTTTCTCTTGAACGATGTTTAATTCTCGCGGCACATGGATGATTAATTTTCTCAACGCTGCGCCGCATGGTAATTTTTTATTACAGGTGTTACTAATGTATTTATTACTGCGTAGCGAAGCAGTAAATTAAATATATTTTGCTACTTTAATAGTTGAATCAATTACCTTCATATTTTATTTACTAATAAATAACTTTATTTAGGCACTAAAATATTAAGTTCTTTATTTAATATTCCAATTTTTAAATATATTTAGTGTTCAACTGAGGGGGAATTGAATAAAGAACACCCCTCCCCTACGGTTTAATTTATATTCTGTAATAATATACATTATAACTGTGTATGATTTCTGAAGTTTGACCAATATTCTGGATTTACTATTTCACGATGCCGCCAGTTCAATTTAAAATTTGGGTTATATTAATTACCAGGCTTCAAAAAAAGGGAGGAGGTTCTGAACTCGTCGGATTTGTTTTTCCTTTGTACAATGTTCCATAAATACTCGAAGACTTCTGTACCCAAGGGCGTGCACAGGGAGGGGGAGGGACACCTGTTGGCCCGAGCCTGGAGGGGATCCAATATTTTTGTAACTAACGGTGAAAATAGGAGTAAACAATATGGAGAAAGGTCCGGAAAAGTCATTTGTGATGGGCTCCAAAATTTCTGTGCACGCCCCTGCCTGTACCGATAAGGAAAAGTCTTTTTTTGTTTGCAACAGCATAGTTTCTCGGTGGTCTAATGTTAATCAAGTTCAGGTTTTATGAAATTTAGGGAACTCTTCATATATCATACTCACATTTAAATCGATTTTTACTTTATTAACTTTGTATATCGTCTCACTTAGTGAACCGGTTTTATGCTTTTTTTTTGTTTAGTGGTGGTTTTGTGTAGAGGTGGTCTAATTTAGGGTCCAAATCTTTGATTTACCCTATTTGTTCTTTAGGGAAAAGGGTAAAACAATAAATTTCATGCAATTTCCCTCACAAACGATTAAATATAAAACCCATTGATAAACAAAGGCTATTAAACAAAGGTTTATACCTTCTTTACCTATAGTTAAAGAAAGTACTAAAAATATATATTATTAAGAGTAATGATAGTGAAAATTTTGAATTAAGGATTCTCTGAAGCAAACATAAAATTCATTCTAGTGGAATTTTTAATCTTCATCTATAGTGGGGCCATGTGAAGAAACACGCGAGTTTTGTCACGAGTTACATGACACTAATTGCGAAACATAAATTACAATTTACAATATTACAATTCTAAAATTTACAATTTTACAAATTTAAACTTAAAGCGGTTTCGTTTTTTTTTTATTTATTTTTTTATTTTTTTTTATTATATAGTGACTTGTGCATTTGCTTTCGGGAAGCAAACTTTGATAAAGTTAAACAAATGATGAAGACAATTTTTTTGTACATAGTTACGCATTTGAAAAAGCTTTTCTTCACAGTCGTCGGAAGTCTCCGAGACGCTCGCCGTGTTATTTACACCACTAAAAAGCAAAAAATAAATTATTTTTAAATAAAAAAAAAACCGCTTTCAAAAAATAACCAGGAACTAAAAAGCAAAAATTAACTGATTACACTTACATTCTATTTCCTACCCAAACATAGAAATGAAATTTATTTTACAATTCCAGTACAAAAATCAACTAAACGAAACACCGAATTATAAAATAAACACTGATTTAAATTACTATACGATGAATTATTTTAAATACCTAATTATATACGATCTCTTAATTTTTAATAACCTTTTGAAGTCGAGGCCTCCTAAAAAATACTACCTAACGTAACTGAGTAGGTTTAGTTTTAAAGACTAATTTCGCGTATAGTTAAATTAGTGTTTAATTCAGGATTCGGTGGGTTGTCAGTTACGTTATGTAGTTGTATATATAGGAGGCCCCGACTTTAAAAGTTTATTAAAAATTAAGAAATCGTATATAATTAGTTAGGTATTTAAAATAATTCATCGTATAGTTATTTAAATCAGTGTTTATTTTATAATTCGGTGTTTAGTTTAGTTGATTTTTGTACTGGAATTGTAAAATAAGTTTCATTTCTATGTTTGGGTTGGAAATAGAATGTAAGTGTAATCAGTTAATTTTTGCTTTTTTGTTCCTGGGTATTTTTTGAAGGCGTTTTTTTTTTTATTTAAAATTAATTTATCTCCTTGGTACAAGTTAGACTTAAAACGAAAAGGATAATAGAAATAATCTTGTTTCCTTTATATGCAAATTTCTCTTCTTCTCAAATTCAACGATTTTATTTCTTCTACAAGCGATTTTTCTTTCTGATTGTCTCTGACTCATTTACGAATGTCACTTGGTCTTAGAGCCGATTTCTTTCTTTTCCTTTTCTCTTTTTCTTATTTTTCTTTTACAAGCGCTTGATCTCATTTACGGTTTAAAACAGCTAAGAACGTGTTAATCTGATATGTGTTTTGAAGCAACCCTGTTATTACTTGTCAATTTCGTTTATGTCATTTTATTTACCAATACTTTATTTTTATTTTATGTAATTTTTTGCTTGCAGCTTGTCTAATGGGCCAATTAGAGAGCAAATGTAATAAAATGATCGAAACATTATTAATATTCTTGAAAACAGAATGTTTTTCTGTTTTTTCTTAGAGGGGGGGGGGGGGGGAGAGCAAATTCTTGTGTTCATTCGTATTATCGTGTTAGGATTACAGAGATGGCACAAAGCCAAGGATTTTTGGAGAAGTTAAACCATACGTTTCGCCCTTTAACCGAAAAGATTACATGTTTATTTTCAGAAGGGAATGCTTCATTGAATTATCAGAATGTTTCAAAACAAGAAACATACATCTGTTAGAGTTTATAATTGATCATTTGCGTCAACTCTAGATTTTATAGAAAATACTCAGCCTTTGTGGTCAAAGTATAAAAGATTTGATATTTTTATAAAAGTAACATTTGTTACGTATAGAAAAACATTTTCCCGTCGGAAATTCATTTAAAAGAAATAGTCAGTAAAAATGAACGTAATTCTGATATTAGTTCTTCGCAGGCAAAGCATCGTATCAGAAGCAACTACAATAATGATGAGAAGCTTTCAGCTTTTAGAATGTTTAAAAGCAACGGTGCTTACTGGGCTAGATTTAATTATGTCATATTAGAGTACGGAAAAAAGAACATGATGTATTTAATCAACTATTATAAGACTTATTAGATAAAGGCTGATGGGAAATATGATATTTAAAGTTTTGGATGAAGCATGAAGGTTTTTCCAGTCGATCTAGGCTTAAAAAATAAACTCTCAAGCACTATCTGGAAACAGTTTATTTCCTTTATATTTTCACCTTTTTTTTTTTTTTTCATTTTCAGTAGTTTTATTGAGAAGATACCTATAATAGTTATGATCTGGCATAGAAAACGTCACAGCGGATATTGGAATATTCTAAAGCAGAACTGATATTTGTTGCACCTTATCGATAGTTATCAACAATAACAGTTTTTTCGTTCCATACCTTTAGGAATTATTCATTCATAAATCACTCCAAACGGTAAAATCTCCAATATTTCCTCGAATGTCCAGTTATGTGCAATTTATTTTCAATTGCAGTCTCATGTTCTCATACGTACCTGTATCAGATTTTGCTATATTTTAATCTAACTAGTTGGAAGACTTGAAAAACTTCCCTTTCTTTCATATCCTCCCCCTTAATGTTATACAAAATATATTAATGAGCACCCGTATACTTATACGCAAAGACTAATAACATGTTGTTAGTTCTTGTGAAGCTCTATTTTTATTTTTAACATAATAAACTATTATTTGAAAAGCTGTGAAACATTTTAATACTGAAGGAAATTTAAGCACATCATTAATCTTAAAACATTCCTGGTATAAATCCTCAGAAATCTTTTAAATTATTTTAGCATTGCACTTTTTAGAAAAAAAACTCACTGTCGCCAAAGTTGATTTATCCTTGAATGACTTTATCTCCGCAATAAAGTTGACATCGGCGTTTATAGTCTTGTCTATGATCTCCGAAAAAGAAGAATTCCTGACGATCAAAAGAGAATTCCCTCGCACAAGCAGCTCTGCATTTCTCAACTCTACCGTAGATCATTTCTTGGCAACAACCTCCATTTGGACTTTGTTATTTATATCATCACTTTTTCATCTTTATCGCGATTTTTTCCCCTTTCCCCATTTCGAATTCTCAAGCGAGGATTTTCAACCTTTTTACTTCTTTCTATCAGCTGTCTGGAGGCATCGAAGACGTATCTTTGCACCACATGAACCGTGTTCTACATCGCGTTAAATAAAAAGCGAACAGAGGTTTTCCCGATTCCGTGTCACAACTGTTATTTCATGTGAAACAATGTTTCATTTTGAAGGTTTCGTGATAGAACATCAATGTTTTGCGTTTAAGAAGAATTATTTTTAGGATCTCATTCTTCGTTTTCTTTTTTGTAAGGAAGAAGAAGAGCTTCAAAAACTATGATGAGATATGTTTTAAGGAAAATTGTAATTAAGCGTGAAATTTGAAGCCATTTCACGTCTGCTGAGCTCTGTCATACACTTAATTTGATGAAGAAAAAAACTCTAAAAAAGTTATTTGCGCGCGTTTGTTCGATTGTATGTTGCCATTTCAAAAATGTTTTTCTGAACTCTAAATTCTGAACTAAAAATAAATTATTTTGTAGCAAGTTACCGCCCTAAGCCAAAATACCATGCTTTGCCATCAATCTTTGAGTTTAACCGCGCCATTGCTGCGGTCACTCATCTGGTGTGCTAATTCTACATTAGCTACCAGTTTGTTTGGCTCTCTTGGCTCCCTTAAGAGGTTTTCGCCTCAAGCTCATGTGATTCCTATTCCGGACTGATGAGTGCTAAAAAGCACGAAACTGCAGTCCTCGGATAGAATAACTGAGCTGGTGGTGTATTTTCAAAAAGAAATTACTTAAAAACAAAGAAACAACTGGTATGTGATAATATTTAAACCCATTAATGGAGCCAATTGCGTTTTAAATTTCTGTAAAGCACTATTAATTTATAAAATACGAACAGCATTGTTTTTGTAATACTAATAGTTCACTCTTACGAAAGAATTTTAAAATTGGTGCACTATTATGCCGTGGACAGGTTTGTGGAAGTATCTGCTGAAATGCGTTTTCGAGATATTTGAATAAAACGCATTTTGGGTTCATTGCGAACAGTAGGGAAATGTTGGAATTGGTCGTTTTTTTCACGCTTTTTTCGGTGGAAACCAAATAAGTAAACTTATACAATAAAATTAACTTACACAATAGATGAAAAAAATGCAAAAGAAAAAAAAAAGAAAAATGAAAATTTTGCTGTTACTGCTATTTGGCTGCCCACGTCAGTATTTTGATATTCTGATAACGGTATTTCTTTTACTCTAATTCAAAGGGAAGAAAACTCACCAAGGAAATCATGAACAGTAATATTTTCATTTTAATAAACATAAATGGCATTATAATAAGTAATGCAAGCGTTGACGAACATACCATATCAAAAATCAGTACCGATATTTTTGACATTGTGAAGTAGTGCAGCTGGAACGATTCGGTTACACGTTGCATTTTTAAAACATAAAATTTTTTGTAAAAGCTGATTACGTATGCTTCGTGTAACATATATCTCATCAAAAACAACCCTGTTGTAAAAATTTCCCCGCCAAGAAAACCTTTAACTTTTCCGCGCAAAAAAGAAAACCTGCATCCTAAACCCAAAAACCCTCTGCCATAAAAAGTTATGATATCTAGTTTGCCCGCCAAGTATCTGCCAAACTATCATCCTCCCTCTTCTCCTTTTTCATCACAGCTACTTCCATTCGAACCTCCTCCCACCTTCAACTCCTCAGAAATATGGATAGATCTTATAAATTGTTTATCTTGTTTGGCGAGAAGCTTTTTGCTCACCAAGCAACCACTTCACTTTGAAAAGCTTCCCGCCAAACAAGATAAACAATTTAAAAGATCTATCCATATTTCTGAGGAGTTGAAGGTGGGAGGAGGTTCGAATGGAAGTAGCTGTGATGAAAAAGGAGAAGAGGGAGGATGATAGTTTGGCAGATACTTGGCGGGCAAACTAGATATCATAACTTTTTATGGCTGAGGGCTTTTGGGTTTAGGATGCACAAGTGACTACAACTGTATTTATGTCGAGGACTGCATACTAAGTGCCTTGCCTCCATTATTTTTTATACCGATAGACGGCAGCACCATCATCGGATCGAACAGTTAATGATAATTTAGAACTAGACCAGGAGCTAATAGCTACCTGGTGCTAGCACCCCCAGAGGTATCGTTTCACTTGGAGGACATAGAGACCACGAGCATATTTAACGTCGCCCAGTCCCCTTTAATGACGACGGTGGGTCTTCGACCATCGAGGTTTGAACTCAGGACCCTCCGGCCCCGAATCCGACACTCTACCGATCGGTCTACCACGGCCCGTTTAGGATGCAGGTTTTCTGTTTTGTGCGGAAAAGTTAAAGGTTTTCTTGGCGGGGAAATTTTTACAACAGGGCTGTTTTTGATGAGATATCACATCTTTTTGCATTGATATTATTACTTTGTCTGTATTTTTAGGATTGAGAACTTCAAGTCAGAAAATTTTCAATTTAAACAACGCTGTTTTGTGTTTTTAAGGAACAATAATGGCTAGCCTAATTTTACGTCAAGTTATTTTCTGACTCTTAAGATTCTGTGTTCATTTTGCGAGAATTGGGCGGCTTACATTTTATTGCAATTCTTGTATCCTCTGTTGCAGGGAAAACTTCTTGTATAATAAAATACTATATTTTAAATTATATTGTTTTCGAGTATTTTACAACTTCACAATAAATTCTATTACAGTTTCTTTATTTGACAAATTATTCAACATTTTCATGAAGGTTTCTTTAAATGTTTTACAGCTTGAGGGCTATTTTAATCTAGCTTTTCACTTTTTGTTTAATTACATTTTTTCCTTAATCGTGGATTATTTTACGTTTTATGGGAGAATTTTATTTGTTTGGTGATTTATTTTTTTCTTGATAGAAGTCTTTGTCTTGTTTAATACCTAGTTTTGTTTAAAAGTTCATTTAAAAAACGAAATAACGCATGTTATCCCCAAGCAAAAAAAAAAAAAAAAAAGCCATCAAATATTTTAAATTTGAATGTGCCAGAAGATCTATACAACTTTACTCGATGTCAAATAGCGGATATCCCAAATTTGCCATAGCGAATGCGCATGTTGCGCGTGGACTAAGCTCATTAAAAGTCTTGCTTAAATTAATTGCAAAATTTTTTCAGCTAACAAATTGCTGCAAAGAACGGATATCCACACACGTTTTTCATATATTTTCAATTCATTATGTGTTGTATGTAAAAAAATCCATTAATTTAGAAAGTAAGCAAACCAATAAAAAAGTGCTATTTTTCGCTTTCAATTAAAAAGTTATATGTGCCGTATTCATATGCGTACAGTTTTATATAATTTGTCACGTAAAATATTGTAATGGTTTAACCCTAGTTTCGCGCTGACATTTAAAATTTCTTCCCTCCATAAATATATCAAAACTGAAAAACAGGGGGAAGGAAATTTCGTATCGGCAAAACTTGGGGGGGGGGGGGGGGAAGGACAGCATTCTAATCTCATTCATTAATTCGTTTCTCTGCTTAAGTATAAACAAACAACATAGCTCATTGGGCTTTCTGTTTTCAGATTCTAAGTCTGCGCGCATGGGCAGTCGCTGTGGCAAATTTGTGATATCCGCGATTTAACGTCTAGTTGCAACTGTTGAATATGTTTTAGTCTTGATTGAATTTCATTATCTAAGACCACTTTGGAATAACTGTTAGATCTGTTCTAACCTTGCAGTCCGAGATAATAACCGATTGCAGTCCGAGATAAACAAACCCTATGAGCTGAGAATAAGTACATAAGAATTTAGGGAAAATTAGTGATTTTCAAACTTCAATTACTCCGGCCCATGATGTCCCTGGGGGTTGAATTTTTGTATATGTACTCAATGTTCCCCCCAAGAATATGTATACAAAATCATTACCGTAGCCCCCCGGAGGGCTGTGATAGAACCCCGGGAAGGTACAATTTGGGGGATAAAAACGAGGGGGGAAGGGGAGGGGGATCAAATGGCACAAAAGGCACATCAGTAGGGTACAAGGAATGTGTTTGCGAAATGTGAGCTTGATTCCTTTTTTCGTCTGGGCTGTAGCCCTGTCAAAGAAAGTGAAAACTTTTTTGAACAGCGATTTTATAACTTTAATACCTCCTCTCACTGATGGTCCAGGGGATTGTATTTTGGTTTACGGCGTCAGGGGCCACTAGAGATTGAGTGTACCAAAAATCAACTCCGGGGGGTCTTCATGGGGCTGAGATACAGAGGGGTGAAAAACCCAAAATCCCCAACTTGTTCTGTCGTGTAATCTTGTTCTTGGTCGTTTTTATTTTCTTTCGTCTTTGGCGGTCTATTTGCTTCTGTTGGCTGCTGACGTTTGGTTTCCTTGGCGGGGCGGGAGGGTCCCGCGTCCCGTGATTCTTGGTCGCTTTTATTTTCTTTCGTCTTTGGCGGTGGATTTGCTTCTGTTGGCTGCTGATGTTTGGTTTCCTTGGCGGGGCGGGAGGGTCCCGCGTCCCGTGATTCTTGGTCGCTTTTATTTTCTTTCGTCTTTGGCGGTGGATTTGCTTCTGTTGGCTGCTGACGTTTGGTTTCCTTGTAGGGGCGGGAGGCTCCCGCGTCCCGTGATCACGTTGGAACAGAATAGTGTTAAACATGAAATCCTTCTTGTTTGGCGTCAATCGCAAAACAGATTCAGCTATCCTAGTCTTCACAATCCGGTAGCAGAAACAGCCCGACGTTGCGTTTTTCGTCGCAGATCCTCCGAATAGTCCGCAAACTCTTTTTTACTTGGGAGAGGGGGAAAAAAATCTTAAACTTCAGTGAAGAGGTACAGTACTTTTGGGGATATATTCCAGTTATAACTTTACTTGAACATCTTAATTTTTAGCATTTTAAGTACCGATTTAGATTAATGATTGATGTCGGTTTATCTTGTAGATTAATTTTTGGTTTTTAATCTGTGTAGCCGATTGCAAAAAAAAAAAAAAAAAAAAATCTGCTACTTTGCTTTACAACAGAGAATAAAAATTTTAAATTGTGTTTTAATGACGAATCAATTAATTAACATTCCGTAGAGTTTAAAAATTTCAATTATATATACCGAAAAAGTTTTACAAATAAAATATTTTAATTCGTAACGAGCATTACAGATTCTTGTTGAAATGTTTTATCCCAAATTATCAGCCATTAATCTAATAAGTTTTCAACGCAAATGAACTACTCTTATTTATCAATGTAAAAAACGTGCTGTCATATACGTTACTTAACTTTCCTTCTTTTGAAATGGTACCAGTATAACTCTTTCGACAAATTAGTACAATATCCCTTTTTTTTATCCGTGTTTAAATGCAGCAAATTCATGCCCTGTTAGGACATTACTAAAAATTTCTACAATGTGTTAGTTTGTGAAAACGTCATATGTGATTTCGAGACACTCGTCTAAATTCTAAGTGTCATATGATGTAATATGGACTTGGGAAATGCAAGCTTATTATATTTGAAGGAAAATTTACGTAAAAATTATCTTGAAGGGAACATTTTGAGATAAATGTATCTTGTTTAATTGAACCATAAGGCGTCTACGAATGACGTCACTCTTTGAGAGGGGGGTTGAGGTTCATGAAATTGGAACAGTTTGTGACAAGGGAGAGGGTGAGGAGTAACAAGAAAAGTGACATTACACATTAGAAAAAAAAAATATGCCTATGAAAAGTAGCATAACGTGATGACAAGGAGTAGGGGAGGGGGTGAAGTGGAATATGACACTTTGTGACCTATGGAGGGAAGGGTCAAATTTAATCAAAAAAATTTGTGACATCATGTATGGACAGACCTTGAAGAATTTAATTGGGATAGGAATAAACGTTTTCTTAAATGAAATTTGAAAGACAAATTTTCTGAAAATTAATTGCATTTTATTTTTAAAAATGTATATTTACTTTTTCTGATACTAAGACGATGATGTGCACTAAATATTTCAATTTCTTTTTGATTTATATTAGGCTTGTTCCATTCCCTACAAAAAAGAAAAATTCCATTGATTAAAATTCTTTCAGAAATTCCTTTGACTCTTTCATGTCCGCGAGTAAATTCTTACGTGTCTTTAGGAATGAGGGGAATTGTTACGATTGAGCAAATAAAGATGTTTCTTAAGAAACAAGGGTAAAAGTAAGGCAGAAATATTTCTTTTTCGCAAGCAAGTGGTAAAAGCACATTTTTTTTTCTTTTTTTTTCGAGCAATCACATTGCTTATTGTTCTCATTTGACTGTTTAGAATTCCTATGATTTTATTCCCCCCGCCACCCTCTGCAGCACCACCGTCGACTGGCCCCTCCCGATGCTGCTCCTCTAGCGAAAACCGTTCCCAAGTTGCGTCTATATACTACACACACACTCGTAACACATAAACCTACATACACACACACCTACACACATATACACACACACACACACTCATATGCCTGCACACAGACACAAACACACACGCTTATATATATATACACACACACACACACTCGTGATTGGGAAACACATAATTTGAATTCCAGCTGTCAAAATTCAAATTAATTTTTATTTATTATTTATTTATTGTGTTTTTCAAAACTAGATGCATGCAAAGTGTCGCAGAAAATTAAACGTAAAATATTTTCTGAATCTTGCGATATTTTACATTGTTTTAATGTACTGAGATAAGTAATAATAATAATATAAATAAAATTTAAGCGAATTAAAGTACGTTAAATTTGAAATAAATAAATAAATAAAGTCTACAATTTTGACAGAAGAAAAATAAATAAAGAAATAAATAAAAGCTAAATGTATCTGGTTATTTTTAGGGACTAAATTTCCATGGGCAGGTAAAGGGCAGTAACTGCAATGTTTTCATTTTTCTTTTCTTGCATTTTTGTCCTCTATTGTACGGTAACTTTATTGTATAACGTTGCTTATTTAGTTACTTATTTAGTATTGTATTCGCGAAAAAAATTTCACTCAAAAATCGACCTTAATTTTCATTTTACTCTCCCTCGAATGAGTATTCAATTTTTTTTTCGACTCGACTACACCTAGATAAATGTCTAAGAACGTATAGACAGGCAAAATATCCATAATGACAATTCCCGAGTTAATTACAACGAATTTCCTCGTGACGTCTGTATGTACGTATATGTGCGTATGTATGTCGCATAACTCAAGAACGGTAAGTCTTAGAAAGTTGAAATTTGGTATTTAGACTCCTAGTGGGGTCTGTGCACCTCCCCTTTTGGTTGCATTCGGGTGTTTCTAAAGGGGGTTTTTGCCCCTTTTTGGGGGGAAATCATTGTTAATTTCTATGTAAACTCAAGTGGTGTTATAGTTTGGCAGACACTTGGCGATATATCCCCAGTCTTTTGGTCGCCAAGTTTTGTCGCCAACAAATTTGGCGGATTTTTTTTTAAAAATCTGTTTCAATTTGGCTATTGTTGGTGATATTTAGAGAGTAAACTCTTGAATCACATTAAAATTGCCGGTAATGAGGAAATAACATTAAATTGGATTAAAAGAAAGTCATGTGATGCACACATCCGCTCGTTTTAAATTGTATTCGTAGCAGAAAAACCAGGGTTGCTCCCTCCTAAGAGCAAGAGCGCACCCTTCTTTAATATTTGTATTACCCCCCCCCCCCCGAAAAAAGTGAAAACACTCTTCAAAACAACCCTTCCTAAAAATTTCAATGGCGCAGTCTGGTCCCCTTTATGTTGACGCCCCTGAAGAACAAATTGTTTCATTTACGAACTATAATATTTAAATTTAAAACTATGAGAGAAAGAGAGAGAGAGAGAGAGAGCGAGAGAGCAATGCCAGGTTAGCACAAATAATATTTAAATCTCATGTACATCTTATATTTCGTATTTTGCTTCATTTCGCACTATATCAAATTTAATTTTAGAATTGTTTTTACAAATTCTTTCTAAGTATCCCGCGCTTTTTTCCTAGAAACTATATTTAAAACTATCTTCTCGCCGCATTAAGTGCTGCAAAAAGTACAACGAACAATTTCCACACAGCTCCTCAGCAAGAAGAGCTCGTTTCCTTCCCTCAAGTGGAAGAAATGAAAAACATTTTCCGGAAGAAAGATTTCAATTAGGAAGGCAAATTCTTGCTCGCTTAGCGATTTAAGATTGCGAAACAGTTTTTTTTCTCCTGCAGTTTAGTACACTACCTAACTGAGGTAAGCAATTTCGATGCTCATGTTTTCTTCTTTGTTCTATTTTGCTTTTAACCTTGCAATATGTTCAGGAATGAGTAATTCTTGAGGTTTAAACATATGTTAGGCATTGTAATAAAGATAAATATAGTCGCTTGAACAGTGCAAAAACAATAGGTGGGGTTTTCATTTTTGTTTCATTCATTAATAAACATTCGTATTTGAAACTATTGTTATTATTCCTTAAGAATATGGTTTCAATAGTTTTCAGCAATGCGCTGATTTTGTACAAATTACAAAAGAGCTAAAAGCAATGGAAATAAACTTTTTGAAGTTTCTAAATATATGTTGTGATTATTTTAGTTTAATTTAATTTTAAAAATTGAAATGAAAAAAATGATTAAATGAGGTTTTGTGTATCGTAAAAATATCGCATAAGACAAAACAAAGTCGTAAATAAATGAAGTAATCAAATGAATGATTAAAAATTTTAAATTTGAAAGTAGAGTTTTGAGTTGGGGAAATGTGTGTTTGTCTGTTGGTAGAAATAAGAAGGAGGGTAACGGTACCAGTCACAGACATGCTTAAGACTTCGCTCTCAGGTTAACTCAATTTTCTAAGCCTTTTATTGTATTTAGACTTTTCAAACTATTTTTCTCTCATTCAACTACATCTCATCTAAGTTTGGCTACTTCTGGATCCTCTGAATTAGTTAAGTCTATTTTTACATGCTCAATTTCGAAAACAGGCCCGAACCTCAATAACAGACACCGAAAAATCAGATATAGATCAGACACCGATCTGATTATTTACAGTAACAGACAGGATGATGAAAGGATGAGTAATATACAAAATTCCTTTTTTCTCTTCAAAATGTGAAAAAGTTCTTTATTTTTAGATCTAAAGCCTTAATATATTAAAATGAACATATAACACCAGCTGACCTCGTGGTAGCTGCTCATAAACTTCCACCACTGCCTTGTAAATACCAACTGGTAAATAAAATTCACTCTGCTACAACTAGATGGTTGCACCGTATTCATGGATTACAGTAACATCGGTTTTGCCGCCAAAAAGGCTTAGTATTTAAATCCAAACTTGTGACTCTCTGTTACTGGTGAACTTACCGTAGTGAGATTCAAAGAAATCATTTTTTGTTCAAAAAATGTCTTCCAAGACATCCCATACCCGTAAAAATCCTCGCCAATGAATTGTAATCCGGGCTTCATACGTCAGTGCAATATACCTATGCTTCACGTTTATTTAAACTATTTTTCATTATTGTTTCGGAAAAGAAAATCCTTAAGTTTAAGGATTTGGTATAGTAGTTAGAAAAAAAAATATTTTTTTTAAGGCGAGTATAAAGTGGCACTTATTAGTGTAACCTTGACCTAATATTTAATTAACAATGTTTTCTTCTATTTGGGGTGTTCAGTGAAAAAGGAGTTGATATTGGCGCGGATTTGGTTGAGACAGTTTTGCAAAACTACTACGAAAATATTACAACTCAACTCGGAACAATCACGTTTTCCTATCAGCTCAATATAAGAACAGCAAAAAAGCTATTTTCTTCAATGGGGTTGTTTCCTTCACTCAAAAGTGGCACTTTTTGTCACTAAAATTGATAGAATAAGCAAAAAAAAAAAAAAAAAAAGTAACATGAAAATACTTCCATTTTCCCACCAGTTATTTTTTAACTAATTTTTTAAAACATCCGATTTTTGAAACAAGGCGTGGTCTTAATGACGTCACAAATGATGCATTTTGTTCCGCATCTTTCTACCGCGATTCCACGTTATGATAATCAAGAAGCAAATTAAAATTGCTCTCTACGCTTGCTATCAACCATATCGTTGCCAATACACGTGAGTAAAGATGCGAATTAAATATTTTGCTCTGTGAGTGGCAACACAGAATGGCATTTCATCATTTGTGATGTCATTAAACAGAAGCATAAACAATGAAAGCGCGCCGATTTAAGTAACTTTTTAAAAATAATAAACTTAAACAAATTATTTAAAAAATGGTCAGATCCTATTTTGGAAACATCTCCATTGGTTGAGAAACGGTTGTTCCGCATCATTTTTACAGAAAATATTCTACGGAAATGATGCCAGCATGCTTAAGTATAGAAATATGCCGGGTAAAATATTACTAGTGTGCTTCGTAGTATACAACAAATCATACTTCAGAAAGATAATATTGCCATTTACTCTAAATTGCTTAACAGTCGGTAATTAAAGAGAAATGAAAGGGAGATAAACCATCTTGTGTCAAAATAATTTAAATGAAATAAAGTTCGAATCATTTTTATCGAAAAAATTCTACAAAAATGATGCCAAAGTGTTAAAGTAATATTTTAGAAATATGCCGGTTAAAATATTGCGAGTGTATTTCGTAGTTATACAACAAATCATACTTCATAAAGATGAGGTTGCGATTTACTCGAAAACGCTTTGCAGTGGGTAATTGAAGGGAAATGAAAGGGAGATAAACTGGATTGTGTCATAATGACTTAAATGATATCAAGTAGATTAAATTAGTTGAATGGTTTATAATTATACATTTGATCCATTCTATAAACCGATCATTTCAAACTATTTCATTTTCTAAAATATAAAATGCAGTCCAATTAAACCATAACCAAAGCTTGTAAAGATGTTAAATTTCAAACAAATGAAACTACTACTATTTGGTTACTCTGTCAAATAATTCTTAAAACAAAATTTCATTTTTCAAATTTTCCTTTTGAAGAAAGGTTAAATGGCAAGGAAATTCGAGTTCGCGCTAATGAATTCAGAACAATATTTATTGCATAACCACATTGCAAAATTACTAAAACTACATTTTATGTTCTTTTTGAAAATATATCTTTTATACTGACTTAAAAACTACACATTAAGCATGAGTTTAGCTGGAGCAAATGGAACAAAATTTGTAGCAGATTCAGATAATTTTTGGCTCATGAGTCAGTTTTTTTTGGAGAAGAGTGGGAACAGTGAACCATGAAAATTGATTTGCATTTACAGGGTGCGACCAAAAAAAAAAAAAAAAAAAACCGCGGACAAAGTTTGCATCATCAAATGGAAGTGAACAATTTATTTTTAATAAATGTGTTTATTTCTTTTTGTCTATCACTTTAATTAGAAATTATTTCATAATAAACCTCCTAGTTTAAGTTTCGATTTTTAGCATTTTTACAATGTCAAGAAAAATATCTGCTACTATGAAGCTGTTTAACCAAAAGGAACGACAGTTTGTTTGCTTGATGTACCTCCGCAAATAGTGGTTGATGCAATATGCCGTTTCAAGGAGCCTGAAAACGATAGTCGAAGTCCAGGAAGTGTACAAAAACGCACAATGAACATTTCTGTTATGTGTAAGGCCAACAAAAAGCGAATTCAATGAAATCCTCGGTTTCCATGAGTGAGGTAATTGATGGAACGGGAATATGAGACCGATCAGTGCGGCTAAGAGCAAAAACAGAATTCAGGCAGAAGTTGTGTACTAGTTCCAAAAAGTTCATCCTTTTCCTGAAGAAAACAAACTCGTGGTGTTCCGAAGATGTCAAAAACTTTTGAGACGGGCCACAAGTCACCGCTGGGGAGAGATTCCTTTCACTGATGAGCACTTGACACTTGACACCCTCAGAGACCATCCGCATCTACCAATTGCTCGGTTTATCGGTTTTAAATGCTCAGATAAATCTGAGCAAGTGGGTCTCTGTTACTGATGAGCAGCTCTTCACCGTTATATCAGCTCATAATTCTCAGAGCGACAGGAATTGTTCTGTAGACACTCTAAGCACCTGGACAAATGCTGAACATCGCCAAAATCCGAAGTTGGTCTTGGTGTCTGGCGGAATTTGCACTGGCAGAAAAAAAAATCTCTGTTTTTTGTAGATGAGGGCATTAAAATCAATCAAAAACTGTACCAGCGGGACATTTTAGAAGCTGCTGTACTTCTGTGGGGCTATAAGCACTTTGGCAATGTAGACTGAACGTTTATTTTAGAAAATTTACACCAGCTTACTTTTTCACAAAGACAAGAGTGCAAACTAAAAAGTGCAAGATGATTTTTCGTAATACGATGTGTGTAATCGCTAGACCTCTTGAATCTACCCTAAATCGCATAAAAGTTTGGACTCTCTAAATCAATTTCTTTGCGGAAACAGGGTAGACTTACGGCCGATGGCTGAAAATTTCAATGAGCGGTTCTGTACAACTGCAAACGGCGGCCAGTTTGAAAGCGAATAATTATTTTGATTATTTAAGGTCAACTGATATTACTATTGGTTGTGTTTTTAACTAATTTATTTTTAATAAAGTTTAATAAAAAATTGCTTTTCCGGGTTTTTTCGCCGCACCCTGCATTATTATAAAAACACAGAAATTAAATTCTTTCAAATAGTTCAATATTTGTCACTGTAATAGGTATTATAAAAGTGGGTCTTGAAAAAAAATACGAATTCACACAAACGAGAAAAAAATAAGAACGAAATGCAATTTTGTCTCATTGTTTCTCCGGTAAGTTAGAACAGTGAAGTGCATACTTTTTGTGTGAGAACCAAGGATGTGTGATTATTTGTGCATTAGATATTCAACAAAATCAAAAAGACTTAGGCGACTGTTACTAAGTATTTAATTGTCAGTCATGTGACTGTTCTGTCTAATCACAAACAATATAAATCCTTATTCCAAGCTAAGGTCGGAGTGAGATCAACAAACAATCCTCTTTATTGATTAATAAATGAATAGATGAAATATTCTTTTGAGTAAGATAAAATAAATTTCAAATTATACAAGTATTCTTTTGTACAAGTATCCATTCTTTAGTGACAGTGGCTATTCTTTTAAGTAGTTAAGTTTTCAGACAGCTAAAAAAGGACATATGAGACAACTGTAGTCATAGCTACCGATATCTTCTGATTGTTTACTAACTTCTTGCTTCTAAACTTCGCATATTAAAAAAAAAGATGCCGTGGGTATGTCTTTTTTTATAATAAATTAGTTTAATTTGACCTAAATTGAAAGTAATTATTTTCGTATTACTTTTAAATTTAATTTCGTTTATGATATTTTGGTTACTTTTATTGGTAACTATTTATTTTTGGTAAATCTGACTTTCTCCAGGACCATGGGTGTTTGGGTGTTATTTATGGATCGCATTTGAAAAGTTAAAAAAAAAAAGAAATCTATTTTATTTTGTTCTCACTTAGTTATGGTGAAGTCTTGTACCAAAAATGGTATACTAAGCCGTTTAACACATGAGTGAGTTCAACTGTATCACGTAATATAGGCATAAAAATTCTTCATAATTTTATAAAATATATATTTCTTTTTCGATCAAACTCACAAGAAACGTGCTACTTGAGCTATGAATTGACTTAATTTTAGCAAAATTTGAACAGAAAGCTTTTTTACGAAATAGCTTGGTCAGTAGTAGATGAAACGACTAGAACTGGACGAAAACGGACGAAACTTGATTGTGTCGAAACTCGAGCTTGTTATAGTGTTCAGTACTTGTAGGCAGTTTCTAAGACACTCTTATCTTTTCATTTGTAGTAAAATGTTGTTGCATAAATGTTGTCTAGTATTTGGATAGATTTTTCGGTTGTGGGTGGAGGGGTGGTAAGACGTTGACCTTTTACGGTTTCTGCCCGGGTTCCTACCCGCGGTTGAAATGGCTAGTCGATTGATTTTCGAGATTAAAAAAATCGACGGTACCCATGTCGTATGATTACGTGGCATGTAAAAGACCCCTGGATTTTCTTTTGACTTTAAATATCTTCGGAAAAACGAAAATCTTTACTTTAGCTTCGCATGGAAGATACCGCAAGTGCCTGTATCTGGTAGGATACTGGATGTCAGAATTCTATTTGCCATTGAAATTCGGGCCTTATTTCTGGCACATGATTGTCTGGGGGCCATATCGAGGGATAACACTAGGTCTGCATGAAGCTAAAAACTTCTAATAATAGCAGCCCCATTTGAAAAAAAAACCCCTCTCCTATAAAATATTCTACAAAGATATCCTAATAATTAACATGACAATTATTGTCTGGACAAATAGCTAAAATTAAAGAGAAAGATTACGAAATGCAGGTTTTCTATACATTGTCATAAAACAATTTTCTCTATAATTAATGTGTCCAAACAATCTGAAAAATATTTTTGATAGAAAAAAATATTTGTTGGTGATCGAATTCACGCTGACTTTAGTCGAAATAACCAATATTCTAAGGTTCAATTTTGTAGTCAGGATTTTTACTTCCCCGACGAATTATGCGTCTTCTAATTTGATTTAAAAAATTGATCTTGAATACCAAATTCAGTTCCATAATTAATCTTCATAAATTATAATTCACTAAATATATGCACTCATTAAGACTTCTATTTTCTGAAGGAAATAAAGCAGAAGAAGCTCTTTTAAATAATGCAAATTAGCAGAGAGTTCTCTTTTATTTTGTTTAGTTTAGCGTCAGTGTGTTTTGCTAATTTGTGTCAGGCTCTTACTTCTTTTATCTCTCAAAGATCAAGAAAAATAAAAGTAACGAAAAAGAAACTTCTAACCAATTGCTCATTTTAAAACTCCTAACAAGCCAATTGTAAATTTCCTCTTCCGAGCAAGGAATACAGATTATCTTTCATCTATAAAAATCGTCTGTATTCATTAGTTCGTAGTCCTTGGGGAAATCGTCAGCATAGCTTGACAAACATTTGAAAGTCTCGAAAGAATGTAAAAAAAAAGCTTAAGTGGAGAACAGTAAAATCTCATCTTCAATTAATTACAATTCTGCCCTTTTTCAGAAGATTTACTATAAATAAAGACATAGATTCAATTATTTCTACTGTACTTTGGACGGAATTTAATTTGCAGAAATCGATAGCGTTTTCTATTGAATATAATCAAGTTTACTCAAAATCATTCTTTAACAATCTCTTATTTTTTCCACTAAGTAAAAAATAAAGAGGATGTATTTGTAGATGTATGTTTCCTATGTAAATTTATATTGTATCGTCACCAAATTTTTTTCGGGACCACTTCAGTTTCGAGCTATTGTCGTAAAGTTTTGGTCAGAAATCATTGGAACTTTAATTCTTGAAAAAATTGTTTCATATTTAAGGAAGCGAGTTTTCGCATAGTTTCGGGCATCACACTGCTTTAAAAATTACGAAGCTTAATTAGATTTTATGTGTATATAAGTGATTGTTGAGATTCAATTTTTTATATTTTTATGCTTGAGTTTTAGTTGATTTTTTTTTTTTTTTGTACTTAGTAACGAAAAAAACCAAGTTCAAACCACTTTAATTTCTTTTTAAAGAAGAGCTTCAAACGATTCTATTTTTGATAAAAATTAATCCTTTAGGTGGACGTTTTGTTTTTATTATTACATTTTATTTTCATTTTAAAGTTTTAGTTATTTAAAAAGAAATCTTGGTAACGAAAAAAAAAGAGACTTTTATGAAGAAAAAAGAAACAGTAGGTATGCCTTTATTTGTTGAGAATTTAATCATATACTTTTTTTTTTGTTTTCAGTGAGTTATCAACGAATTGAGTTTATGAAAAACTGAAATATTCGAAATTTATTTCAACGATTGTCTTTGCATTGTTGAAAAGTGCTCTAATTGTATTAGTTGATTCATTTGTATTTTGCCTGTTCAGATAAAAATTTTATGTCACGAGAAATGTTTTTTGTAATGTTGTTCTTCAACAGGACTCATAAAATTTCACTTAAATGTTAAAAAAAAAGTTTCTGAATTTAAAATACCCCCAATAGATAGCTCAATATTCATTGCAATATCCGGAATGTAATACCTAATAATTTGCGAAACATAACTTGACATGAACAATTTTTTCTTGCATCAGAGAAACACCTTTTATTTTTAGAAATTTGCTACGAATGTTATAAAGGTATATTTGAAGAAAGTCTCTCTAATTGAGAGACTAATGCTCCAATGCTAAAAGAACGATGTTGGATCATGAAATAGTAGACTTGTTTAGCTTTAGACAGAACTTCTTGTTCAAACACTAAAAAGTAAAACATGAAGGTTTTCTTTTTAATTTGTGTAATTTTCTTTTTTAAACTGCACCTATTTTTGTATGAATAATGACACTTTTTGTCAGAAAAGTATACTAAGAAAATAAATTGTCAAAACAAGTTTCCTCTTTATAAACTGTAAACGCTAACATTTTTCACACGTAAGATTTTTTTTCCCCGTTTCCAATTACTTAGGTAGAACGAGAAGATTCTGCTTCGGAAATTTTCTTTCAATTACGGTTTGATTTGCCATTTAGCAAACAATTGGTATTTGGAAATTTTGCAAATGAAAAATATGAATAATTGTGCTGTGGTAGGGGAAAAAAAATCTAATTATTTGCTAAAACTTTTAGATTCTTAATCAGTGGATCGTGCTTAAAAATATTTTTGGGGTTTTACTCGCGAAATGGTTGATTCTTCCTAAATGGGACCTCGCGAAAAGTTCAAAATCAACTTAACTAAAATACCTCCCAAAATACATTAAATATGTATTTTTTAGCAAAAATAAAAGATTAAATATCATATTTATATTGTCATTTTTAAATTCTCTATCTCTCACACTTATAAATTGAATATTTCCCCTGGAATGAGTCATTGAAGTATTTAAACAAAATCTTTAGAAGAAAAGGTGGGGAGGGGAAGGGGTGCGGGGAGGGAAAGGAGAAAACTGAAGGGATATTATTGAGGTGAAAAATACTTTCGCTTGAGCTTTCGCAATCTTGATTCAGGGATCATGATTTAGAATCACTTGATCTTTCCGCGAAAGAAGAAAAGAAAAAAGGCAGTATTAACCAGCAGTTGAGAAGATCTGCAAATATTTCATTTAACTTTGGCTATTGCAAGACAGTTGCGATAGTTACAATTTTCCGATGTATTGTGAGTTTTTCTAATAGCAAACTTTTACTATACTGTTTAAAAAAAAATCTATTAAAAATTTCATTTTACGAAAAGAAGTCATATGCACTTACAATGGTTTATGACATTTAGTTTTTATGTGTCTCTATTTTAAAGTTTACGCGAATCAGCTGCGAGTTTCTTGATTGTTCATTTCATTGGACACTACTAACTGTAGTTGGGGCAAAACTAAACTGGTAGCACTGTGAAGGCTACGCATATCTTAATCACAGCATTATGACGCTGCCAGGTTAGTTTTGCCCCAACTAAAGTAGCTCAGAATTAGAAACGTAATTGCTTAATTTTGAGAAGAGCGCGGGAGGGTTGAGAGGTTGTAACTCTTGCAAAATTTTTACTCAGGTCATTTCGTTTGTAAAAGCTAAAAACTCTGCTTAGAAAGAAGGCAAGCATCCATGTTTCAATAATAAACAGAATTCATTGATATGTCATTGAAATGTAGTGCTTTTGAAATTGCTTTTGATTTACCAATATCGTCATTTTGTCCCTAAAACTCGTTATGTGCATTCGTAAAAATTGTTCAGGAAGAAGAAAAAGCTTCATCCCTTTCAGTTTTTTTAGTAGGAACTTTTGTTCCAATTTTAATTTCATTCTTATTAATGTTATGAACTTGCTTTGACATTTCTTTACACAATATTTTCACACACTATCCCACTCGTTTATTTTCGCATAGAGGGTTCAAAGGATTCAGTTTTTTTCTTTCGTAATTATATAGCGGGTTTTTAGTTTTTTTCGTCACAGATTGAACACTTGCGTAGCGGGTTTTCTTAACAAATCCACAGTGTAAAATTGCTCTTTGAAAAAGTGAACACATGATTTACTGCATATAACTGGTTCTAGAGTCGACATTTGGTTCGGTGCTAGTAAGATTACACCAAACATTACTATAGAACTGTATGTACGACTGTAGAAATCAGCCTTAGTAGATACATATATGAAAATATTTGTGCATCACTGCTGCAAAAAATAGTGCATTGAAGATATAACAAACTGATAAAAAAATGTACATCAGGTCAAATTCTAAGTATCTAAGTAACTTCAATTTTTTTTTTAAAACTGGAAGGTCATTCTTTAAAATTTAGGAATAAATCATATGATTCTTAGAAACAAAGAAAAAAAGCAACTATTTATAAGGGCTAATTCTCAACATTATTAAAACGTTTGAAATTATGAAAAAAACTGAAAAAAAATCCTTCTTCCTTATGAGTTTTAATAACACTTAAATGGCACTTAAAATGTTTTAGTTTCTTTTTTTTTTCTCTCAAAGTTAGAATAAAGTTACTTTTATTAAAGTACTTAAGACTAAAATATACAGGGTGATCTGTTTTAACCTGCAAGACCTCTATTTTCGAAACCGTTGTCCTAGATGCATGCTTCCAATTGCAAAAATTTTCAAAATCAGATGCAGAGTTAAAATATTCAAATTTGAAGCAAAAGAAAATATGAGTGAAAAAATACAAAATTTAACTTTTTATACGGGCTACAGGTACCCTAACTTATATTCAGGGAAATAATCTCCATTCAAAACTATTACTGACACAAAAAACTTGACATTTGTGTGACAAAAACGCAAGGAGATATTCGAGTTCAAAGTTTTAAGGGACCATGTAGAAGATGACATTGGAACTTATTACCCTTTCAGGTTAATGACAGGCTGTCGAAGTAAAAAAAAAAAGTATTTATACTTTTCGTTGTTATTCAAAAGTAAATGCAAATGTTATGCCATGATACGCAAAAGCACACTACAAAACCTTAAACGATTTGAAAAACTACACTTAATGCACACGTATAATTTAAACCCTTCTTAACTGCTATATTTTCTCTCAAAAAGTGTTATTGACAGTGATCGTAAAGTGGTGTAAGTCACAAAATGCTGCGTTTCATATCTCGCTGAATATTGGCCGTACTAAGGTCAAACTTTTAGTGTTGGAATTATTTTTCAATGGAGAATATTTCCTTGAATATATATTAGGGTACCTGTGGCCCGTATAAGAAGTAAAATTTTGTATTTTTTTCACTCATTTCTATTTTTGCTTCAGATTTTCAATATCTTAAAACTGCATCTGATTTTAAACATTTTTGCAATTAGAAGTATGCATCTAGGACTAACGGTTGCGAAAATAGAGGTCTTGCAGGTTAAAACGGAACACCCTGTATAGTGCTTTAGTTCCAATTTTAACTAGTGAAACTAACTTTTTTCTTACACATTAAACTTTTAAAACGAGGTAGATTCGGTATTAAAAAAAATGGTTTGAATGATACAAAATTAAATTATGTTTCGTTAAGTTTTTTTTTTTTTTTTTGAAAGAATCAAAATATATGTGAATATTGATATCCACAGGTTAACTTCGAGAGCAAAGAGTTTTTGAACTTTCCCAGTTACACACACGCACACACACGCATAGGTTTTCCCCACCTAACTTCAAACTAAAGATCATTTATTGTATTTTGTTACACATATGAATAAAAACTAGCAAACACCAAAAGTTTTGAACTGATGAACACGGGCAAGATAGATTGCAAAAATGAATTTAGAACAAAGGTCTATATTGGGACTCAATCTACCTTATTGCAGCGACAATGTCACTTTAATTACCTCCAACGTTTCTTACACATCAACGAACATTATAACATTCTCTATATAAAAGCACTTTCATGTTGTGAAGGCTACAAAAATCCTGTACTACCACTTAGAGAATATTAAAGAAGCAAAAAATATTTTTCTTGCAAAAAAAGTAAATTAGAAATAGCAGAGAGCGATGGAAATTTTCTAGCATTATTTTAACTTCCTCGGGTTTTTTCGAAGAATAATGTGATGCGTTATACTTCTGTAAATGTGTCATTTTCAATATAACATAACTATGTTAAGATGATTGTCGAGAGGTCAGGGAGGTTTGTGATCTGAAATTTTCGATTTTTCCGAGAATTTTTTAGCTCACAATGCATCATAAAAGAAAAATTACTTAAAAAAAAACAAACTTTCAAAATATTTTTTAAAAACGATTTCAAGTATTTTCGTATGCATATTTGAAGAGTTTTTGCATGGAAGGAGGAGGGGAGGGTCTTCCTCATAGTTTCTGAAAATTTCAAACTGTCTTCAGAAAATTTTACTCGAGTGCACTTGAACCCCTGCGTACAGAGAATAACTTCTCCCTTTTCTGCTTGGAGACTTTGCGTTTTTATTTATTTATTATTATTTTTTCGTTAAAATTGTAAGGTTAGATTCGATAAAAATGTTTTGTAGAATAGAGGGAAATTTTCATCTGGATTTTCAGAACTTTAAGAGAATCTGAAAAGTTGAAAACCTTCAGAGCAAAATCGTTGCATAAATAAGAGCGACGCCTATAAATGATGTACAACTTTATTTTTCATGGGATAGGCTTCTGCATACAATGCATTTAGAATGGGGCTGTTTCCTTCAGTCAAAAGTGTTACTTTTAGTCACTGAAATTGATGGAATAAACAAAAAACATGCAGTGAAAAAAACTTTAATTTTCTAAATGCTTAATTTTTAATTATTTTTTTTTAAATGTCCGATTTTGAAAATAAGGCGTGGTCTTTATGACGTCACAAATGAGCAACTTCGGCGCATCTGTCTACCGTGGTTCCACGTTATAACAATCAAGAAGCGAATTAAGTATCGCGATCTGCTAATGGCATCAGTGAATGGCAGTTCATCATTCGTGATGTCATGTGCAGAAGCGTAAACAATAAAATTTCACCGTTTAAAAAAATTGTTGAAGAATATTAAACTTTGTCAAATTATTTAAAAAAATGGTTAAATCCTATGTTTTTAAGCATGCTCTTTAAGAAAAAAATACTTTTGAAGTTTCGAAAGCGACCTCATTCTCATAGCGTCAGCAAAACTTCAAAACCAAATCAACTTATACAATTTTAACTTATATTTTTATCTATTTTTTTAAATAAAATTTTCATCTTGTATTATTTTTGAAGCTCCATTATCATTGATGGAAGCGAATTACAACGACGTAACGTTTATGAGATTTTTACGAGTCATCAGCTTCTTTAATTAAAATATGCATATTCTTGCTTCCCTAATTTTCTTATCATAACGCATATGCAAATCACTCACCTTGGATTTCTTACTTTGCCCACGCATTTGATATTAGTGCTAAAAATGCTTATTGGGCAGTTTTTTCTTGCAAATTTTATCGTAACAGATGGTGTTTTTTTTTTTTTGCTACGTTTTTCTTGCTTAGTTCTTTGAAGCAAAGAGGGGTATTTTTAAAGGCTAAAACACTAGTCCTGTTTTTCTAATTTTTTTCGAGATGGTTTTATTATACTATTTTATTTTTTGTTCGCTTATTTTTACATTTTCAAAATATTTTTTTTTTTTTTTTTTTAACCAAGAAGCTAAAAAGAGCTTTTACGAGAGACACCGTTTTTTTTTCTTGTTTTCGTTGCTCACTTTCATTTTGAATATTTTCAATACCACTCGCTTTATTGATGGAATTTTCATCATATCATACTAAAAAACGGCTTTAAATGAAAAAAAGTAAAAGCTTTAAATGTTGAAAGCCTTTGATAAAAAATTTACTTGAAATTGCGGTTGTGAAATAAAAAGCATAAACATGTTCAGAAAATAAAACTAAAAACTAATTTGATATGTTTACATGAAATTTATTTTTTAAAAATACTTTACGTCGTCAATTAAAACGTTATTGATTTAAAACGTAAGAATACTATTTTAAATACATGAGTTTTAACAAGAAAGTGTTTATGTCAAGTAAAACGACGTAGTAAATTACGATGAAGCATTCAGAGTAAGAAAATGCATGGTGACCTTTTTTTTACACTAAGTCTGTGCTTTGAATACAAGAAACTCTTGTTTGCTCAATTTTTTCGAAATAGATATTAGAAATTTCTTATGCATGCACAACGGAATCAAAATGAATAATTAAACTAAAGGTCACTCTTTTCTTCAAATGTGCACACCAAATATGTATAACTAACATTTAACTTAAATTAACTTTGATGGAAAAAGTACTATTAATGTATTTGTACGTAAGTCTAAATTAACAACAAAAAACTACTTAAGCAGCTAGTGAAAAATAAGTACGGAGATGCGTGAATGGGTGTAAAAAATCTGCGAAGATCGAAATGAACGTTTAACTAACCAGAAAAAAATATGTTTAATAGCAAAAGCGGCTGTCATTGTATACATGCCTTAAGGCTCAAAAAATATATATGTATAAAAAAGAACAGTAAAGGAAGCAGTGCTGGAGAGCATTTTAATTGCAATAAACTTCATGTTCCAAATGAATTGAAACATTCAGAGAAAATAAAACTCCGAAAAAAATTAAACAGTTTTAAACAGGAAAATGATGAAGGTTTTAAGAAGTAGTATTTTTTTCTGGGGAGAAAAAGGATGGAAGAAAAATATGCCTTTGAAACGAAATTTATGAAAGTAATGAAACTACTATCGTTATTTTTATATTCTTTACTAATGAGCTCAAAGTCTCTCTGTCTGGATGTCTGTAGGATGTCTGGATCTCTGTGACGAGCATAGCACCTAGACCGTTCGGCCGATTTTTATGAAATTTGGCACAAATTTAGTTTGTAGCATGGGGGTGTGCACCTCGAAGCGATTTTTTGAAAATTCGATTTTGTTCTTCTTCTATTTCAATTTTAAGAACATTTTCCGGAGCAAAATTATCATAAGATGGACGAGTAAATTACGAAATTATCATGACGTAGAATAGGAGAGCGAATGAACATAGCCAATTGGCGAGAAATTCGTCATCCATTATTTGTAAATATACAGGCGAACCTAATGACCTTTTAATTTTCAACTACGAGCAAAGCCGTGCGGGTACCACTAGTTAATAATAAAGCTGAAAGTCTCTTTGTCTAGATCTCTCTCTCTCTGTCAGGATCTCTGTGACACGCATAGCGCCTAGACCGTTTGGCCGATTTTCATGAAATTTGGCACAAAATTAATTTGTACTATTTGGGTGTGCGCTTCAAAGCGATTTTTCGAAAATTCGATTTTTTCTTTTTCTATTATAATTTTAAGAACATTTTACCGATTAAATTATCATAACGTGGGCGAGTAAATTACCAAATTATCATAACGTGGAACCGTAACATGGGCGATCAAATGAGCATAAAAAAATGGCGAGAAATTCATCATCCATTATTTGTAAATCTACAGGCGAACCAAATGACCTTTTAATTTACTACCGCGAGCAAAGCCGTGTGGGTATCACTAGTTTTTTTTTTAATAATAATTGCCAATGGTGGTAAAAGATGAAAAACATAATCCTCTGCTCAGCGTCAGTACTATTATGGGCCATTCTTCAGAAAACGTAACTTTTGAACGCAAATATTTTTCAATTTCGAAACGTTTTCTTTTCTTTTTTTTTCATTCTTAAATAAAAATGTTACCTACTACAAGTAACCATAAACAATGGCCCAGCTAAGTTCCAATTATTTTACTCATAAAATTAAAAAAATAATAAAATAATGCCTTGTTCACGGAAATAAAAAAAAGAAAAAAAGTTTAGTGTTTAAAATTCGCGGCCAATTTAATATGAAAGTAGTAATTTTGTTAATTGTGAAAACAATGAGCTATTTAAATGATTCGTGGGAATCTAATATTAATCTCTCCTAATTAAAGTACGGCTTAATTAGCAGTTATCCTTTTAGTTCTAATGTATGTTAAAAATAGTATTTAGTAAATTTGAGAATATACTGGCAATTTACAACTTTGGTAGAATGCCTAAGATTGATGTATTTCCCCTCAGTTGTTTTCCCCTCAGAAATAATGGCATTGATAAGGTCTGTCACGGAGGTGAGGAATTATCCATTAATATAGGCCTAATGGATACATTTTTCAGGGGAATATTGTGTTTCTTCGTTACTACAATCTGCACATATTAAACATTTGAAAACATGTTCACTTCTTTTTTTCCATTAATTCAATCCCTGAAATTCAAGTTCACGGAGGTGAGAAGTCACAATAACCACACTTAGTTTTTAAAGCAAAATCCATCTTCTTGTTTTTCGACAAAAATCTCACAATTTTTTTTATGGCTGAAAATAAACAAGGGGGTAACCTTGTATCATGGAAAATAAATTTGCTGTCATTACTGCCACGCGTTAATGAGGGATTGCGATTTGTGTTTAGGTAACGGAGATGAGAATTTATTGTGTGAAACTGCTAATTGTCCTACTAAAACAAACTAAAACACAATATTAAAAAATTAAATGTAATTAAACAATAAGTATTTGAGACACTTGTGAAAAGAATATTAAATAAGTATATACTTTTAATTAAACAAGTTTCCTGCAGGGCTATAATTTGAAGTCCCTCATCCAGTGCAATTTCAAGTGCCTGATCAAGTTTAATCCTGGTTGCACTTGTTGAAATTCCATTAATATTAAATTGCATGATCTTTAGAGCATTTGGAGACCGTCGATTACTTATCGAACCTGGCCCTCTGCCTAAACCAGGAACGCGGGCCTTTTTTGACTGTGCGACGACCGATGCAGCGTCAACAGGTAAAGGTGTATCACTCATGGGTGGGGAAAGAAAGCAGTCTCCGTTAGTTGCAAGAACTTGAGCACCAAAAAACAGGTGGAGGACTTACTTAGCTCGGTTGCCCCAGGCTTTAGCTGAGCATATTAAAGACCCTGATATTGGAGTGGCCTTCACGCCTTAGGTGGCCCTACCAGGAGAATACTCTCCCGTCGTTCTTCACCCACTCCGCCCAGGAACACTCCCACGCCGGCAACTAGAGCACGCACACTATGAGGCAGCCTGTAGGACTTGAGGGAGATTATTAAGCAACATAAACAGTCACACCACATGTTGGAGACCAAAAATATACTAAAATAAAAATTATTATTAAAAAATTGTTGGCAGGTTTAAATAGATATATTTTTGATAAAATTAAAAAGCATTTTTAAATGAATTGTTCCTTAAAGTTTTTTCTGCAAAAGGCGTGTGACAGAAAAGTTACACTATTTGAAGAATGACCCATACACATTTAAAGGTAAGTTTTGAAATCACCACCAATTTGTGAACTAAGTAGAGTTGCCGTAAGAAAACCGTGTTGTCTGTGATGCAGTGTATATAAATGTTATTTAACAGGAGGAGCAATTCTGAAATTGTTGTACTAGAGCCAATTTAAAATAACAAAGCTGTGAATAGACAAAAAAAAAAAAAATAAATAAATAAGTAAATAAACTAAATAAAAGAAACAACGCTGTGCAGATTGATAACTTCCTTCTTTTTCAAGTCGTATAAAAAGCAACACCGATTTTTATCCTTTATGTGGTATAAAGTGTCAAACGTATCATATCAAATATGTTTTATAGGAATAAAAGATGAAGTGAATTAATTTATTTTCAAAAATCATCTGATTTTAATATAGAGTATGATTAGAGTTTTATATTGTCGTTGTACCTGTTACTCAAAATTTACTTTTCCAGTTGTAGCTATTACTTACAAGTAAAGTAAAATACTTTTTTAAAAACGAGAAAACTTCTGAATATGTTTTTGCGGTTCCTGCTCTCCCTATTGGTCCTTCGAAAGTTATACCTTTTCTCATTGTTTATTTGGTTAATCTTCGGTTTATATTATTTTCATTGTTTATTTTTTTAACTTGTAGTTTTTAGTTAATGTTTTTGCGTATTATTTTTCTTTTTTAATTTTAAAAGAGACCCATAAACACATGTTTGCATTTTTTTTCTGCGACTGTATTTTTCTCGTCATTTTCTTGTTTTTAAAGCTTTTTCTTATTATTTTTTTTACAGAAAATATGAGTTAGTATAGTTGGCTTTCTTTCTAGATCTTGTTTGCTGTCTAGGGACCGTCTCTTTAAGGACAATTTAAGCTTAGTTTAACCACTAGCCTTTTCTAGAAAATCACCAGGGAAAGGTTTTATCGGAACTATAAAGAGTAGATTGTTTAGAATTTCTAACTAGCGTTAGTACAGATAGATTTGATGCTTTTGTATGTTTTTCAATGAGACACTCGCAAGAATACGTACCCCGTAGCAGTTGGAAAACCTGCTCCGGCACCAAGTGGGGAGCCTGACACTATCTCGGACACTAACGGTGTGATTTATTTAACAAAAGCATAATGACGCGAAGAATTCCTAGTCGTACGTTCAACTTTAATTTTCATAAGGACCTGAAATTTTACTCAAGATTGAAAAATAAATAAATAAATAAAAGTTCGTAGATGGAGGGTAGTCCTTTCAGGCAGTTCAGACGTTCATGTCCTCTAGTGGCTTATTTTAAGACAAGAGCAAGCTGGTAAACTTGCCCCGATGGAAAAGATGCCCCAGTTTTACCTCTTAAAAACTGCGTTGTAAGAGAGGGTCGTAAAAATAAAATTCATACTAAGCATTGATTCCTGTAATATTTTATCCGAAATCCAATAAATTCAATACCCAATTTCAATTCTGTGATATTCAATTTGTGTCTCAAGTTTTACGTAAAGAAGGAATAAATACACATTTAAATGCCTACACTTACAAAAATGTTTAGTTTTCCTTTCTTTGTGAACGTTGTTTTGAAATATAATTAACATCTAATGTAAGAATTTCTTATTTATCGGAATTCAATAGAATATCCTAGAACATTTCGATTTTCTGTACATCGTACTCAATAGATTGGTCCTTGTTTTATCAATACTTATGGCATACGGATATCTGACATATGAATGGGATTCATCTTTTGCAAGCTTAGATTGTAAATAAATTGTTATGCTAATAATTTATTTCCTTTTGCGCCGTAGAGAAGTATGAGAAATAAACTTCACATATTCGATAAACTGCTTTTGAATTGAAGACAGGACAAAATGTTTGCAGAATTAAATTGTTTATTTCTTTATATTTGACTTGAATTTCTCACAACACTCCTAGAATAATAATAATAATAATAATAATACATACTAGTAGTAATAATAATAGTAATAATAATGGTATTAATACTAATGAGAATAATTATCATTGATATTATTACTATTTATTAATATATGTAAAAATCCTTAATATACAGGGTGTTCCGTTTTAACCTGCAGCCCCCTATTTTCGCAATCGTTATTCTTAGATGCTTAGATGCATTGGGGAGACCGGGGATAGTTGTTACAGTTTTTTTCAATATTTTTTTTTACGCAAAGCTATTTCAATTATTTACACGCGTGAAAAATGCATCTAGATTAAGCAATAAATAAATACCTTTGTGCCGAGGAATAACAGGAAATATCCTTAATAAATAGCTTTTACTAGGTGTCTTTACATCTAGAAGCTCACACCTTTGAATTGAAAAAGTGGTTCCTTGAAACATCGAAACACGTGTATTCTGAAATCTGTTTATTTGTGCTAAATAACGTTGGATATTTCCTGTTATGCATCTAGATTGTTTAGCATTCAGAACATATTTTTTAAAAAATGATTAGAAGCCACTACACCAAAATATTTCAAGTTTTTGGAATAGATGTAGGTTGTAACAACTTACCCCACCACGGGGCATGTTGTTACAGTATATGGGGTTAGTTGTTACATGAGATATATTTTAGTAATGAAATGAATTTTACGCATTTTCTGGTTTATTCTGTTAAATTTAAAAAAATCTTAACCACGTTAAAAATCAAAAACTTTTGGCTTTACAGATTTACTTCATTAATGACTTATTCTAATAAACTTATTATTGTCCGAATTACACATTTTACAAGCATATAATTTATCGAAATTAGCACATCGGTCATGTGCCCATTTGTCACAATTACGACATTGAAGCCGTTTAGTTGGTTTTTTGGATTCTCTGTACGGTTTAGAGTACTCTATGCATAATTAGTCTTCATCATCTTCATCCGAAGGACGCACTGTTTGGACGCACCTTTTTGCATTATTTTTTTTTGCCTTTGTGTCTGTTGATTTCTTCTCTGTTAGACACAATTTCCTTTTCACAGATTTTTGTTACCCAGCTTCGGCTTGCAAAACATTTGTTACTGTTTTTGTATCTGTTGAAGTGGCGCTGACCTATAATTTCCGCTTGCGAACTGTCTGCACTTCTGCACTGCCTGCAGCGTTGGAGAAAGACCTACATTCGAATAATACATTATTTATTTTTATTATCATTGTTGTAATTATTATTATTACTTATTCAACCATACATATTAACAAGAAATTAAATCATAGAACGAAAGAGATCAGAATTATAATAATAATTATTATTATTATTATCGTCATCCAACTACAGTATTTTATATGAATTAAATCATGCAACAAAACTGATCAGAAATAATACTTTCCACCACTAGCATTTTTCACCTTACTGCAGAATCTCTCTAGCGTCATGAAATTCCTCGACTGACTTTCGTAATGAACTACCTGCAATTACTTCTTTAGCCACATCCAGGTATATTTCTTTAGGTGTTTTGCCCCCATTCTGCATTGTTTTTATAGCCCCCCGCCATATCACATTTAAAAAGAAAACATAATATTAAATTAAAACTTGCATGGGGCAAGTTGTTACTTGTAACAACTAACCCCAACAAAATTGTAACAACTTGCCCCATACGATGCCATTTTAGTTCTTATAACATATTATATCTTGGTATTATATCTTTGTACAAAACTTTTAAGTATGTTAGCACTTACCTAAGAATGTAGGCTTTCACGTGGTATAGAAATAAATTCGATATCTTCAACGGCTTCGTCACTAATAGAAAAATAACAGCGGAAAGAAAAATTACTTCCAGACTCAAAAAACCGTTTTCCTTGAGCACTCTCCATGCTACTGACTGCAAGCCCTCCAGTGATTGTCAGGGAATGCAGATGGGTGAGTACTATTATCTACTGCAAGGAAAGTCAGTTTCTCCTGGCGGTTAGTTTTAAATTCGAATGTAACAACTTACCCCGTGTAACAACTAACCCCGGTCTCCCCTACTTCCAATTGCAAAAATGTTCAAAATCAGATGCAGAGTTTAGATATTGAAAGAAACGAAAATAAAAATGAGTCAAAAAATACGAAATTTAACTTTATATACGGGTCCTAGGTCACCTAACTACTATTTAGAGAAATAATCTCCATTGAAAAATATTACGAACACAAAAAAAACCTTGACATTTGTGCTACCAAAACTCAAAGAGATATTCGAGTTCAAAGTTTTTAGGGACCGTACAGAAGATGAGATTGGAACTTGTAGCCCTTTTAGAAGAATGACAGGTTGTCGAAGTAAAAAAGCAAAGTATTTATATTTTTCATTGCTATTCAAAAATTTTGACCAATGCTATGCCGTGATAAGCAAAAACACACGAAAAAACCTCAAACAGTTTGTGAAACCACACTCTATGCACACATATAAATTTCATCCCTTGTTAACTGTTATATTTCCCCCCAAAAGATGGTATTGACGGCGAGAGTAAAGTGATGTAAGTCACGAAACGCTGCGTTTCGTATCTCGGTCAATATTGGTCGTACTAATGTCAATTTTTTTGTGTTGGAATTGTTTCTCAATAGATATTATTTTCCTGAATACAAGTTAGGGGACCTAGGGTCCGCATAAAAAGTTAAATTTTGTGTATTTTGACTCATTTTTATTTTTGCTTCAAACTTTCAATATCTCAACTCTGCATTTGATTTTGAACATTTTTTGCAATTGGAAGTATGCATCTAAGACTAACGGTTGCGGAAATAAAGATCTTGCAGATTAAAATAGAAAACTCTGTAGGTAAACCGCTTGGTTAATTTTGTCAAGATAATGTTATGAGAAAACATGCATTTATTATTTACGGTGCAAATTCAGGTGGGTTTGGTGAAATGAAAAAACTATTTTGAGCATCTAAAAGTAAGGGAGGTATAGTTTATCTTAAAATTCCTAGGTAGATCTGTTGAATTGAGCAAATTTTGCTTAATGATTATGATATCGCTTCATGTGATTGACTCGACTAAAATTTACATAATTGGTACAATCACAGATAAACTCAAAAAAAAAAAAAAAAAACTTTTGTTGGTTTTTTTTCCATGTTACAGTTTTAGCAGTACAACATAATCTCAGAACTCTGTAACTCATTTATCAGTAAGAATGGAGAACAATACTTGTTACCTTATTATGGAGCTACTTTAGGTATTTGGCTGATTCTTACAAAGCAAGGAAAATCTGATTTCTGTTTAAATTATTAAGAAAGAGGAAGAGTTATTTAAAACCTTAGAACTTAGTGTGTTCATAAGATGCCTAAGCCATTTTTCAAAAATATTTAGTTGCTTATGACGCGTTTATTGTTTGATCAGCCAATTACTTTAAAATTTTAATTAGCATTATATTAAAACTAGAAAATCGCCCGTCAAGGTATAACGGGTGAAAACTGCTTCTACATTTGAAAGAAGCAATTGCCTGCTTGGTGATATTTTGATAGTTGAAATGTTAACAATAACTCTGGTGGATGAACCCTAAACTCCAGTAGATAGAGTTCATTGATGACCACTTTTCTTTTCTTCATTCTCCAAAAAATGAATCTTACCATAAAACAGTTAAGTGATCGGATGAAGTTCAGCCTTGTCAAAATAAAGCATTTTCCTGCATGTCAAACATTACCAAAAACATTATCAAATTATCATGTCGTGGCGCGAGTTTTATTGTTGGTGACGTCACGAGCGTTACTCGATCAGTAAATTCGCTATTATGTATACAAGGATGAGAAAAAAAATCGTCGTACTGCGGCATTATTTATAGCATTGCATGCATGTTTCACCTTACAAAGAAACAAGTTAATAATGAAATTTGAAAACTGTAATTACAGAGTCGGTTGTGGAGTAGCGATGGCAGATAGAAGGGTTTAAATGTATGTGAGTCTTCTTACAAATACATTCTATTATCCTTTTTGAAACACTAAAATAAAGTATACATGCCTTTCTATTATTTATTACTTTTATGCTTAAAATATACTTTTATATATGCTTAAAAAATGCTTTTAATCCTTAAAATATAAGCAAAAGCTTATTTTTCCCCCAGTATAGTTTGTATGCAAGTTTCAAACTTTCGTAACTTAAAAGACGTACAATGACTCAGACTTTGTTCCCACGACCAATTGGTTTTAGAGTCCAATTAAAATTTTTTTTGGAAGAATAAATGCAAAATATGTTCCCCATAACATAGATCATAATAATCCTAGGAATTACATAGGAAAAAAAAAGTTTTTTTTTTTTTTTTTTTTTTTTTTTGCAGCAGACTAAATATATGTCTTTAAATTTCGTTTATGCGAAAACCATTCCAAGTTAGACGAAACGGTCATCATGAATACTAATTAAATTTAGTCAAATAATCATAAAACAAAAAAAAAATAAAATAAATGATGTATAGCGTATATTACAGAACTGTAAATTGTAATGTATCCATGATGCTATTTGAGTTGATTAATATTTTTAAATAAGAATGAAAAGGTATTTTAATGGAAGAAAAGATAAACATCTCACCATTAATTTTACATTTAATCAAAGCACTAGCTTCAGTTCTAATTAAAAGCGAAGGAATTGAACGCATACCAAATCAGTTTTTGTCAAGAAAGATGTCAAAACTTCCTTAAAATTTCTAACAAGTTTAATCCATTATTGGAATTAATTAGAAAGAAGTTTCAGTACCTGTATTTATTCTAAGACTTTAAAAAATCATGCCCATTTGATTTATTTTTGATAATTTATTCCTTATCTGCTTTTAAATGGGAAAATCTCTTAATGCTTTCAATACAACTGAGGGAGGATTTTTTTGAACTTTCTGTATAAATTTATCTTGCCAAACATTTTAATCATGCGATTCAAATAATTCAACTATCGCATTTCAAAAGCATTAAATGAAGAAGGTCACATAAAAATGAAAACCAATGAATGGTAAAAATAGTGTAAAGTAAATTAATTATAATGTTTATAGAGCATTGTTGCCAAATCATAGTTGAAAACAATATTTTTGCATTTCAATATTACTTTTCAGATCATTTCAAATGCCTATATCTGGATCAACTAAAACAATATTCCAAATTTATCTAGTCCCGCTGGTCTAATATCCAAATCAAAGACAAAGAAAAACAAATTACAGCAATGTTTTAATATATCAAAATTGGTGTCAACTTCTTAATAATCTCTTCAACCCCCCTTCTCTTCATGAAATAACAACATAAATCCCAATGCTTTCTAAGTACTTTGATTTATGCTAAAGTTACACTGTCATCGTAACTAAAAATCTGCACTAGAACTAGAAATTTTGTTTCGGAAACCTAATAGTGGGTCCCACTGCGCTGTATTAAAGGCGTAATAATTTTGTTCAATATGGTTTTATTCGTAAAAAATGTGCTAAATTACTGGATACATATCTCTAGGTCTATTCATAAAACCCCATAATTGTTACAAATGTTTGTTATAAAGCAAACTGAATGTTACGTTTTCTAGTCATACGCTTCGTTGCACAATATTACAAAATTTTCCTATCACAACTTCATTGCTATCATCTAAATAATTATTTAAATTACACAACGAAATTACACAGGTGAAACCAACAATGCTATTGTAGAAAGTAGTATACATTATACCGTTAAAGTTTTTAATTTAGTTATCTCGTAAAATAACTACATATTACATGAAATAACCAGACAAGTCGAAAAAAGGATATAATGTATGAAAAGTTTCATACTTTAGCTTATTAGTCTATGAAATGAGTAATGATACAACGTGATAAATAAACAATTTCAAAGCAGTGGTTGGAAAAACTACATTTTTTTTGTAGCGAACTACAACTACTTTGTTACAAATGTAGTTAACTACAGCTACAACTACTTTTTTTCAAACTGTAGTAACTACAAACTACTTTTGAAATGTAGTCGCTACTTCGCTACTTTCCAAAAAATAAGCAAATAAAAAGCATACACAATAGGTTGTCCCTCAAAAAATGAAAGTCAATTTTTCAGGTCGCATACACTCTTGTATTTTTCCTCTTGTGTCAAAACAATCGTGAAAAAAAGTTTCATATAATTTGCACAAGGACACCCCGTACCGACTTGCTCCTGAAAGTGTAAAACAATACTTGTATGCTAGGCCAAATCGCAAAAAAAAAAAAAAAAAAAAAAGGTTTTTAGAAACTTGAAATTTCTGTTGGGAAACGTTGCCCCTGTACACAACACCCCACATGTACCGCAAGAACATTTATCCAAATTAAAAAACATTTAGATATGCCACACTTAACCTAAAATTTATAATTTTATTTAAAAAAATTGATTTTTTTTCAGTTATCTTTTAAAAAATTACATATAAATTTAAATAGAATATCAAGTTCAAAAATTAATAACGAACTATTTACAGATCAACAATTACAAACGAATAATAAAAAAATAATATATTTTAAATGAAAAATTTAACTCAACCTGGAAAAAATCCAGATCTTTAAGTACTATGTGGGGGACTTAAAAAATGCAGGAAAACAAACATTTCTATTTAACGCTAATTACCTACTTTTCTACTTTACTGTTTATATTTTTCAGCTTGGTAATTTCGTAAAATCTTACATTTCTGAAAATATGTATTAAAAACTTAATTTTTTGAAGAAAATTATAAATGTTAGGCACGTGTGGGGTATCTAAATGGTTTTTAATTTGAATAAATGTTTTTGTGGTGCATATGTGGGTATAGGAGCAACGTTTTATCAACAGAAATTTTGAGTTTCTAAAAAAACATTTTATTTCAATTTGGCCTAGCATTACACAAGTGCTGATTCACACTTTCAGACATAATCGGCACTTGCTGCCGTAGTTCAAATTATCTGATTTTTTTTTTTTTTTTTTTTTTGATGTAAAAGGAAAAAATATAAGAGAGTGTGCGACTTGAAAAATCAACTTTCGATTTTTTTTTTTGGGGGGGGGGATCCTGATACACACACACACCGTAAGAGAATTGAACAAAAAAGATTGATAAATTAGCTCATCAGAAGACATTAAGAAAAATGTCCGTTATCATACTCTCACACACTGTAATGCTCGTATTTATTGTAAGGCCTCCAGAACAGTTCAATTTCATCCTTTTCTATAACATTTTAAGTAGCTTCTTTTTATTTGGTGAATACTGTCAAAATTTTAAGCCTCGCTAAAATATTTTTGTTTTTTAATCTTCGGTCAGTTCATATAAAATTCACCAAATTTTCAACTCGCAAAATCACCGATATCTTTATTTTCGCGAAAATAAGTGCTTTTTGCAATATGAGTATTGGTGAAATATGAAAATTACAACGGCAAAAAAACTAATGGCGTCAAACAGATAGAACGTATGGTTTCAAAATGAAATGCCTGAGGTCAGCTCGTATTTTTATCAGTCTCTTTTCTCATTGCATCCGCTGATGTACTTGTGTAAAATTTGAGCCAATCAAATTTGTTTGAACCTTTTTTTTTGTTTTCAGTTTATTTAAAAGTAGTTTCCAGAAATCGCTACAAACTACTATTTTTTTGTAGTTAACTACTCACTACACTACTTTTTTTAAAATGTAGTGCGCTACACTACAAACTACTCAAAAATGTAGCTACTACAGTAGCGTCGCTACTTGTAGCGCGCTACTTCCAACCACTGTTTCAAAGTTATATTATAAATAAATGGATCATAAATTGTTATTATCTCTTGTGAAATACGTTATCTCCATAGTGGTAAATTAATTGATAAATAATGGGGGTAAAACAGATGATATAATTTACCATTGATGAAAAGAGTAACAAACACATCGTCTAAAGTATATCTCACCCTCGGTAAGAAAAGTGATAGAACTCAAAAAAAAAAAAAAAAAGAACAGCACGGAGTAAATCAAAGTTTTATGAAATAGTAGCTTTAGGTGATTTAGGCTCAAATATTACAATAGGTTCAAGACCAATGTGATGTGATGTTTACTGATGTGATGTTTTGCTACCTAAATCAATAAGGTAGACTTAAAGTTTGAAAATGTTTCTTCTAAATTATGAAATTTTAATGATGTGTCACTATTCGTTTTATTATTTTTACGCCACCACATATCTATACCAATAATATGAAGCAGAAGAGTTTGTTTGTTTGTTTTACCGCGCTAATCTCAATAACTGCCGATTAGACTTGTAAAATTATTTTTGTGTTGAATAGTCCATTTATTGAGGAAGGATGTAGGCTATTTTTTTAAAAAATCAGATCGACCGAAATATTTGGAATTGCAAATTAAATGTTTAATTGATTGTTTAATTCTATGAATTCTCAATAGATGGGAGGGGGGGGGGGTAAGTTTAGTTCTATGAATTCCTATCAGATGGCGGGGTAAGTTAACCCATCGAGAGGGAGCTGGCGGACAGTGTCGATTGCTGTGAGGAATCATCCCACGCGGATCATACGCGTGGTCGGTTACGCTATTGTGGGACTTGTAGTCAGCGAATTGATTTTTAAACGCATTTTTTTTCAATATTTAGGTACATAATTTAATTTTGTAAAATTTTTTTATTGAGTCTGTTTTTCTTATTTATTCAGCGTTTGATTTTGTTCTTACAATTGTAGATGGTTACTTATCTAAGTAAATAATTTGATTTGTCGCATTATTCAATTGTGATTGTTCTTTATAACGTTTTTATTATAGTACTACCCGGCCGAAACTCGGTCATCGTCGAGTACCCGACTAGTCAGTTATATCGAGCGAACTTTCTGCAAGTTTTACGGTAAGAAAGAGCGTGAAATTTAGATTTTAAATTAATAGTTAGTACATTTTCCACAATTTTTGAGTAGTGCCACTATCATTGCCGGGGTGCAATATGTCTAAAAGTACCGGAGTGAAACGTACACACATGCGCGCCATTGCAAAGCAACTAATAAACGGTTAAAAACGGACTAAAAGCAACTATAACCGTTTATAGAACTTTAGAGTGCCGTATTTCTTACTTGAACAAACAAGTAATCATCATTCTGTAGAATACTTAGTCATTTCGTAGAATTCGTAAACGTTACATACTACTGACTTATCTACATGGGCGTAGCTTGGACTCAAGTTAGGGAAAAGCAATCGAAGGTGTAACAAAATGGTGATTTTAGATACCCCCCTTCCCCCAGTGCAGGATATTCAATTTTCTGAGGCGAGGAAAAAATATTTACTCGCCCGTACAGATCTTCTTTTAAGTTCCTGCAGATAAATTCTAACTTTAAATAAATAAATAAATTTATATAATAAAAGGTAAATTTAATATTGTTCAGCCCTCAGCCCCACCGTAGTTGGCTCGTCTAAAATAATTGATCACTTATTTATCTTTTAAAATGCTGTATGTAAATGCTTCGATATTAAGCCAGTTTGCTTGGTTTAGTTCAATTATGAATGGTAAGGCATTTTAATTTTGATTTTATAACTAAGAATTGGCAACGGCGAATGAAAACTGGAACAAGAAATAAGCATTTAATTTTCATCTCTACATAGTATAAAATGTAGTCTCCAAAAAGCGTCTGCTTGTTTGAACTCGCAAAACTCCAGAACTACCCGGCCGATTTTGCTGAAATTTTCACAGTTTGTTCCTTTAAGTCCTGAGAAGGTTTGCAGACCAGTTCGAAAACAATTCGATGAATAGTTCTTTTTTTATTCCAATTTAGGCCCAATTTTCACATAAATTCCCGAATATGGGGTGAAAAATTACTTTCACATATTAATATTACATTTCGTTCGAAAGGGTAGAATTTTCCGCGTTCTATGCTATTTGTTTCAAAGGTCTAACTTTATTACAGCGGGAGTTTTTTGCCGTTTTAGCTCGAATTTTTTTAGGCTTAGCTGAAATTTAGGTACTACTTTCTTCATTAAATAAATCAATAAAAAGTGAAGGAATTGTCCCACAGCTTTCTTTTTGACGCCATTGGAAAAATCGACCTTTTTTACTCCAGATCTAACTCGACCTTTGGTCGAAAAAATAAGCTTTTATCTCGAAAGGAAAAAAAGTTACAAGCCTTTTTAAATCAAGTTTAAGAAATCTCGATTCCATTCAAATTGTGAACCATTTTCTGTCGCATTTTAATTCCTTAAACTTATTTTATTTTGTGTTTCCATGGTTACGCATTTTAAATCCATCTTTCTGGATTTAATTTCTTAAAAGTATTTTAATATCTGTCGACATTGTTTGGAAAGGAAATCATGATGTTTTTTTATTTATTTTTTACGCCTGATTGTTGAATATACGTCACTTGACACAATTTTTATTTTCGAGGTGGACCGAGCAAAGCCGGGCAACGCAGCTAGTTGATGATAAAACGCAAAATTGCTATATTGTAAAATAAATGATTCCTAATTTGTCTTGTTATTTAATTAAAAAACACTGTAAAACTTTGCTGTTCGTAAGTATAACGTAATGAAAATATTTTTATTTTAAATACTCTATTCTTACATAAAATATTTTTTCTTTTGCACACGTCCTCTCTCTTTTTGAAATAAATTCGGGAATATCAAAAGTTGCTAAGAGAAGTTTTAACTGTGCTTTTCACTATGAAACAAAAAGTGTTCACTGAAGCTCATTGAACAAAAATGTTTCTTGTTCTGCAATTTTAGAGAAAACCGTAATGTAAATGGATATCATATCATCTTAAGGCATCGTCTGGTAAGCCTAACGTTAAGCATATAGATAAGTCCAATAAGCACATCTTTAATTTTCCACAACCGCCTTCGTCCGACTAATAATCGAGGAAACTTAACACTGTTCTTGCTAAATAAGCACTATATTATATGATTTACTAATAAAACTACGTTTAATTGCACACAATATAGGAATAGCTCTCTCCTATGAACAACAATGCTAGGTTACTACTCTAATGATAAGACTATCATTCAATTCAAATCTAAAGCCTCGTCTAATTATAAGGAAACGTGGAAGCATGATTTCAATTACTGCGAATTGTAATTACTTCATTTGTTACATCAGTGATCGATAGCAAGTTTGACCACTCTACAAGCACAAAACATTCCAACGTATTGAATGTAGAAGCGTTCTCCCGCACATTATATTCCAATCTCTCAAATGTTCCTTTCATTATAGTTTAATTGACCATTTGATTTCAAGGAATATGTAGTTGTTTAATGTAATGTATTAGAGTGCACTGCAGATTTTATTTTGATTTAACATCATACTGATCGATATGTTTCCAAAAATATGACTTAATTTAAGATTCTTAGTGTAATGTTTTCCCCTGTGTTTGCATCTATTGTTATACGACAAATATTATCAAGTTTATGATCACAGAGTGCAAAAACTTCTGAGGTTATGAAAAAAACTAATTTAAAAATTGAAATTTTTATGGAAATTGTAATGTATTTCCGAAAAGTTTAAAAAAAATTACGTAGAAAATGCAATATCACTGCAAAGATCATAAAAATAACTTCTTTTGTTCCATACATTTTCTCTTTTGTTGCGTGCTATTTATTTAAAAAAAACCCTCATTATTCGAGCTTTTTTAAACTTCTTCATTAATAAACGTTTATTTATGTTGGCTTCAAGTTCAACATTTAATCAAAATAACTAGAAATAAGAGTAGAAATTACTTTGCAAAGTATGTAGTTCTCATACTTTTCTCTGCAGAAACCGACTTGATTTTGGTTCAACAATGTTACATGTTTCCGTTAAAAAGGTATGGGTACAACAATTAAAATTTTGAGGTTACCTAAAGTAGCAACTTGACAAGTTGTATGGTGAGACTCCACAACTAACCAAATAACAGCAGTTAAAATGTGATAAAAAGCGTTTATTGAAAACTTTAACTGGAGTTATTATGTTAAATTATCTAGCTCGAAATAGAAATTTAGCAACGATAGAGACACTCACATCTAAACCAGTATGGGTGAGAAGTAAGAAAAATCCGTCTTTCTAAGACATCTACTTTCTTGGATTTATTGGATTTAAAGACTAGAGTAAGTGGAGATCTTTTGTTCAGTTTCTTTCAAAGGTTAACAGTTCGATGCTGCAAGTATTTGGATTAAAAATAATCTCACTAATTGAACGGGGGAATCGAAGTTTGTAAAAGTGATACACTTTAATCGCAGAGGTTGTGATACTAAACGCAGTTTTGGGAATTATTTGGGAAAAAATGGCTTTAAAATCTAGGAAATAGGTCACACTGTTAATTTAGGAAACAGATCAGATGCTTGTTTTCCTTTAATTAAGAATTTATCCACAAAAAAACTTCTGCTGTTATGATTGATCGAGTTTGATGAACTTGTGATGGTACTTGATTTACAATAGTATGTACACCTTAATATTAGTTATTAATAAAGTTGATATTTATTTTCAATACCTATATATTTTTAAAAAATGAGAATTATTTCCATAAAAATGTGTACAGGACTACAGGTGTTTAACACCAAAAATGTTAAATCTTATTATTTATACTTTATGTTGACAAGCTTAATTTTTGACAAATGCACACATAGTTTGTGAAACTGAAGATTATTTTCATAAAAGGTTTTCTTTGACTGGCTGTTTTCAATGAGCATATAATTTATTCTTAAAATCAAACTTTTTCGAAATTATTGAACACTTACTAACTGCCACTCCATTTCAGAACCGTTGAAATCAAATTCTAAATTATCACTGCAAAGTACGAAAAAGATATTTTTCTTCAATATCTCAAATATTTTGAAGTTATAACTTTCTTTGGCAAAACTTTTGAAATCTATTCATCCGAATCAAGAAAATAACGTTTCGTATTTCTGAAACAGAAAAAGAATCACTAGCAAGGAATCCATTTCTTGCAATTCTGCTTAATTTCTTATTTCGCAGTTCCACTTCCTTATATGTGCCGTTACGTAGCGTGAAAAGGCGACCAACGAGGCATAAAAGTGAACGCTTCATTGCTAGTTGGAAAGTATTTAGGGCTAATGTCCTGACTTCTTCTTTTATTTATGAAGAGAAGGAATCTGACAGGAAAATATGCAAGGAAGTTGAAAATTTCTGCATCGACATCTTGGATCAAGTGCGTAAATTGTTTGGAAAATAAAGTAAAAATGAAAAAAGAGTTTTAAGAAAATCATTGGCACGGCTTATTTAAACGAGCTGATGTGTGCATCACATGACTTCCTTTTACTCCAATTTAATGTCATTTTCTCATTATTGGCAGTTTTAATATGATTCAATAGTTTACTCTTTAAATATCACCAACAGTGGCCAAATTGAAACCAGATTTAAAAAAAGGCCAAATTTGTCGCTAAGTTGGCGACAAAGCTTGGCGATCAAAAGACTGGCGATATATCGCCAAGTGTCCGCGAAATTATAACACCACTTGAGTTTACGTCGAAATTAACAATGATTTCCCCCAAAAAGGGGGAAAAAGACCACCTTTAGAGGATACGAATGCAACCAAAAAAGAAGGTGCACAACTAGACCCCACTAGGAGTCTACTTACCAAATTTCATCTTTCTAGGACATTCTGTTCTTGAGTTATGCGACATACGCACGCACATACATACGTACATACAGATGTCACGAGAAAACTCGTAATTAACTCGGGAATCGTTAAAATGGATATTTCGGGTGTCTGTACGTTCCTAGGCACATATCCACGTGTGGTCGGGTTGAAAAAAAAACTCAACATTCATTTGGGGGTGAGCAAAATGGAAATTAAGGCCGCTTTTTGGGTGAAATTTTTTTCGCGAATACAATACTTCTTTTTTTGTGAAAGGAAGTTAAAAAAAAAAAAATCCTTTTTATTTTTTTTATTCGCAGCACTACTTTCAACTGACTGTTGAAGTGAATTTTTAAATATTTTATAATTTATGACGGTAAAATATTAATCTTGCTCATCAGTATTAGTATTAACATTACTGTTCAATTATCTATTTAAAACTTATTTCTCAGTTTTCACTGTATATCTATCAAGACTGAAGAAACAGTGAGTTTGTTTTTTTATTTTTTTCTTTTTAACAATGCTAGCTTTTTTCTTGTTACAGAGTTGCGTTGTTTTTTTAAATGTTAATTTGAATCGCTACTGGTTTTCTTTTGTTTCATTTTTTAAGTTTCTGTGATCATTCTTTTTTTTGCATGAGTGTGTATCTGTACAAATTTAGTTTAAGTTAGACCTTTGCCAAATTTTTTTGAATCTTTTCGAAATTCGGCACAGAGATCCTTTAATGCTCAGAAGCTTACATAGAGGGGATTTCGACAGAAAATTCTGTAAACGGATGGTTTACACCTATTTATAACATTATCTATTTTTTAATGAAAAAAAATCTAAATAGGTCTAAATTTATATTTTAAGTCATTAAACTGCTCTTTTCTGTAAGTTGACGGGAAATTTCATTCCATTATTTTCTTTTATTTAAGCCTGATTGTTGAACATGTGTCGCTTAATGCAACTTTTATTTTTGAGGATTTTTTTTAAAGTCTAGTTGAGCAACTCCAGGTAACGTAGCTATTGAAGAACTAAATATCCTGGCTTTAAGACGTAAACGAACGTTGAAATATCACTAAGCGTTTCATTATGACACTTTACTTTCTAGGAAACAGCTGCTGTGACATGTAGCTAATAAGATCTTTTTTTATTTAAGGAAGGTGGGGGTGACGTGTGGTAAGAGACGTGTTTCCGGTACTTCTCGGTATCTTTCGTACTAAGAATGAAAATACTGACAAAGTATGGATACATTTCAAGAGGGGAAAAAAAGATAAAGGATAGAACATGACGGTTATTAAAGACTCCAATTTTGTTCTCAAATCTAGATTTGATAATATTCGAAGTTGTCAGGGTTTTACTATTTCAAGTAATAGTATTTGTTTTCTGTTGGTATAAATGTTACTTTGTTTAATCTAATAATAGACCTTATTACATTAAATAAAGGAACACAAAGCCAAAACTTTCTCCCTATCTTTCCCTCAAAAAAAAAAAAACATTTTTTTGAGAACTTTATTTCTGATAATGTAAATACATCTTGCACATTAGGGTTATGATTATGACTTTAATTTTTTTAGCCTGTAGTATAAGTCAAATGAACTTTTTTACACATAATCAGAAAATGATAGTTTTTTTTTTCGATTCCTAAAAAATATTAAGCTCCAATCACATTGAAAATTCTAAAACTTGAGTACATTCAGGGGCAAAATTTATCTGTCCACTTACATTAAATTACTAATTTATGTAATTATTCGTTTATTTATTTTAGTATCTCCTTTCATTTACTCATTAAACCTTTTATTTATTGATTCATTCGATCAAAAAATTTTTTATAATTGAAAAAAAAAAATATTTCATTACAAAAATATTTGATTTTTCACTTTGCCACACGAAGAAAAAAAAGTGAAAAATTTCCATTTTTTTTATGGCTTAAATTTCTTGTCAAAAATAAAAAATACTGGTTCAATGAAAGTTTTATCATAAGATACAATGTTCTTTCTTTTCAGAAATTTCAAACCAAATTTCCTATTCCCCATTTTGAACAAGCTCAGTCATCTTAACTATTTCACTCTGCCCCACATTTCCCTTCTTTCTTTCGGAAACCAAATTAGAAGGACCTTAAACACCTATACTAGGATAGCCAGTATTTTCTAGTTTTGTGATGTTACGTAACAATTCTTGCATGTATCAATAGTTAACTATACTAGGGTAGGCAATATTCATATCCTATACCGAGGTTGCTGGGGGTCCTATCCCCTATGCTTGGCTTCCAGACAGGCGGGTTAGAGGTAGTAACAGCCAAACCTTTTGTGTTACTTGCAGCAAGAAACAAGTAAGTGTATTGAAATTACGTAGTTGGAATTTTCAACGACAAACGGGATTCAAAGAAGTAAACATCATAGTTTTATAGTCAGAGTCAAACATACTATCAGAAATGTTATCACTTTGCCTTAAAAGAAAGTTTCCAAATAAAAAAAGTGGTTTAAATATATTGCTTAGATGTAAATAATCTGTACAAAATCAACATGCCAATAGCACAATATGTTTGGCAATTACCGTTTGTACCCGTCCAACCACATGCTTAGCATGGAGGTGGGTAAAGCTTGACCACGGAGAAACGGCAGATGACCTTCAAGCGGGAATATAATTTTTACCATTTGTAATAAGTTGTTTATTTTTATTTTGTAACGGATAAGATCAGGGAGAATCACTCTTAATACTCGGTGCTCTCTGGCTGATTCTATTTATTACAAATGGTACAAATTATGTTTTTGCTTCAAGGTCATTCGCCATCTTTCCGTGGTCAAGCTTTAACTTTTGAAGCACCCTTGGTATAGGATATACATATTGAATATCCTGGCTTGTTATATACTTTTCAAACATGCAAGGAAAAAATTCGAACCTTCCAAAAAGTAGAAATTTTTGACTGTCCTGCTACTGGTGTTTAACATCCTCCTAATTGCGTTTTACATTTAAATGTCTTCATTATTTAACATGAAGGAAATTTTTCTGGCTTAGTGAGGATTAGGCTGCAATTTTTGCGCTTTAGTTGTTTTTAATCACAAAACACGATGTACTAAGTTAGGTTATCAAGACTTTTTGCAAATTAGTTCTGAAAACGACAAGGAAAAAAAAAAGCTTTGTTTGCTTTCAAAGAGTTAACAAGAGAAAAGTAGATTATCTTGTGAAAAAGTTGGAAACTTCAGAAGTTAAAATAGATTTAGGATCTACTAGACAATTTTGAGGCTGAACGGAATGGATAAAAAGAAGGAAAGTAAATCGATTAATCAATGTGGAAATACCCAAGACAATTCTGGGAGAAATTTCGCTATCTACGTAGCTGAATTTTCTGTAAAAACTGTCTGGAAAAAACATCAATCCTATGCATTGGATCGAAGTTCTATGAGGCAAAAAATATATTTACTTATGCTGGTTAATATTTCTAGAGGCTAAATTAGCTTGATAAAATATCAGAAGAAGATTTATTTATTTTTTAAAAATCCACATTGAATTGTAAAGGATTTTTTGTAGAACCATACGGTTGAAATAAATATGTGAGTGAAGTCAAAGAGTACCCTTTTATAATAATAATTATTTTAAAAGATTCATAGATCAATAAGCAAAAAATCCTTTTTTTTAGTTCGAAATGGTTTATCCTGATTTATATTTTAAGAAGGTTGTAAGCAAGCTTCAATTTTTCATATATTTTCAAAAAGATCTCTTTTGCATGCCGCATATACTTTCTGGGTGGGTTTTCGGACTCAAGATCAGTGGTTCCTGAGTTTCAGGTCCAACATGTTCGTTCAAAGCGGGGGACCGAAAGTCATTTCGTCTGTCACAAGCAGTGTGACAGACCCTACACCAACACATGTGTTGGTTGTGTGGTTTAGTGTTTGTTGAGACACTCTCTTCTTTCGATCCATTCCAAAACTTCCCAACGGATTGTATGTAATTGGCAAACGTCCATTTAAGACGAGTCTATCTGAATGAGAGGGAAAAGTAAAAATTTGATGCGCATGTTCTGCTCATTTGAATGTGACTCTGCTTAATTTAGAGGCTAACATACATCTGCAAAAGCTGATATCCCTCAAAACTAATAGATGCATCCATTTAAGCCTGTAAACCGGATGTTTGTATTTCCATACTATCCTTGGTTACATACTAACATTCGTAACAACTACAACGCTACTACATTAAAAACACACACACACACACACACACACACACACACACACACACACACACACGCGCGCGCGCGCACACACACATTCTAGCGAATGTATCTTCCTAAGTGTACAGACAGGAAGAAGGAGGAGTTGTAATTGTGGTGGGTGGGAGGAGGGATCGAAAATTAAGAGAAATTCTGTTGCTGTTCAAGAGAACAGCTAAACATTTATCCCTTAGTTCTTATCACATTAAAAAGAAATGAAGCTGTAATTTCTCTCAGCAAAAATTCTTCATGCAGTAGTTAAAAAACTCTTGTCTAGATTTATATTTTGAGATGCAAGTTTTAATTGTTAGTGTATTTAAAAAACTTTCTGTTAGGGAGTCATTTTGATAACAATGAAAATAACTTTTTTAATATGATGGGCGATGGTTCTAAATAAATTCTATCTGCATCAGTGGCGGCTCGTGGGAGGGGCCGGTGGGTGCCTGGGCCATCCGGCTTCCCTCAGTATTTTCAGACAATAATGCATATTTTTATTTATTCCCCCCCCCCTTTTTGAGCGTACGTGCTTGAAATTAAAAAAAAATGGATTGTAGTCTTTTCCTGCGCATAATGTTTTAAAAAACAGTAAAATTAATGAGGTATGGATTATACGATGCCGCGGATTATTTGTTCTTTTTTCTCCCTCAATACCAACGCACTGAACCTCAATATTTACAGTAGGATTCGCAGAGACCGTTATCCTGCCTGTATGCTGTTTTTTTTACATAGCTTGAATGTTCAGGCTATGTAAAATAAACAACATACAATAATAAAAAAAAAAGAAACCTTCATTTGCACAAGGTTAGACAGTTTGCTCTTTTCTTGACTGTTTGTCTTCAAGTAATTAGCGTACTATAATGACAAAATAGAGTTTAAAATATTTGTTTTAAGAAAGTTAAAACATTAAAAAAATATTTTTTAAAAAATCTTTTTTCTTTTCAAAAACCGGGGGAGGGGCAAGAGCTCCCATGATCTGGCCCCCTCACTTTTTCAACGCACGAGCCGCCACTGATCTGCATCCATAACCCTTTTTGAAAATAAAAGGAAACCATGAAACTGTAGCAATCTTATCCCTTTGAAAGATGAATTCAAGCAAGAAGTTTGTTCTAGGGCATAAAAATTCGGAAGAATCTCTATTGAAGACATATTGTTTTTAAGAATTCTTTCTTGTTCATTGAGCATAAAAGTTGTAAGAAATTGTTTGGTAGAGAAATGAGATTTAAGAATATATTTTTTTTATTTAACCAATGTTTCACAACTTTAACGCTAACAAGATCGCAGAAAAAAGGCCAGTTTTCAGCTTTATCGTATTTTCCAGCCTAATGTTAGATTGATATTGTAATGCATTTCACTTTTATTCAAGCCCTCTCTCCCCCTTCCCTTTTTTTCCACAATAGATACACTGTGACCAATAAGTTTTCTTATGACTTTTATAAGGAGGTTAAAATATGCTCTATATGTTACTTCACTCCCAATTCTTTTCAGACAATTTCGTGTAAAGCAATGTTTTAAAAGTTGCCCTAATTATAATTTTTTTGTTGCTTTGGCATGATGAAAACTTTTGGCGATGTTGTGATAAGTAAATTCATCAAAAGAGAACAGCTTAGTAAAATGTCCAGACTTAAAAGTCTGGGGATCAAAAGAGATTTTATTTACAGAACTAACAGAAGGCTTAATAAGATGTCCTTTGTTGATGATAGAAAAAATCTAGCACACCGTTGTCCGTTCAGGAAAAAGAGACAGAAAAGTTTCAGAGAAAAAAAATGCAACAAACTGGACAAGATCTGCTAGAAAGCTATCGCAAGAACTCAAAAAATTGAGGGGATCAATGTTAAACAATCTGAGAAAGAAACTAGAAAGCAAAAATAATAAAAAAAGCTAAGTGTACGAAGTGTCAGAGTTCGTTAAGGAAAGAAGAAAGCAACTAGTGAAAGGAATACTTGCTTTTCTCTTTGCGGATGAGTTTTCCTTTTCAGGCATGAAATTATTCGTTTCACAGCAAAGTCTCAAACCAAATTGATAGACTATGGTCGGTTTCATAGTGACATATTTTAGAGCTAGCATTATGTTCTGAGCTACCAAAATACTTTTCACTGATAATTTGGGCGATGTTTCAGAAACAAAAACATTCATGTGTTTTCATTGAAATTGAGGTATTGGGATTGTACCCAATATTATAAAATTGAAGTTTTACTTTCCTGAATGTCCGAAGTATGTAAAGGGTAGAATATTTCTGACTCCGATGAGATGCTGTGCTTTTTCACAACGCACATATGGTTCACGTGTAGTGCAGCAAAGAATTTGCTACATTTTTACCAAGAAAGAAATGAAGTCCAACTTCCCCAATATGAATCCCCTTGATTAATTTGTTCTGTCATTTATCAGAAGTATAAAATATCCAATTTTAAAAAAACTTAAAAAAGATAGGCCAAATAAATGTAACAGGAAATCTCAATGGAACCGTACACGTCGCATGTATTTTAAAAGAGACTTAAGCTTTTTTTTACGAAAGTAATGGGCGGAATTACTCCAAGAAATTTATTGCAAAGATACTCGGTGATTGCTACTTTAGTTTGATGCAAAAGATTTTGTATAATTCATTTTGTGCCACTGCAATAAAAGTCGATCACTGTGCATTTGTATAACCGATATTAGTATTAAAATTCGAGATCGTACTGAAATTTTAAAATCTATTTAGTATTATAAAGCACCAAAATTTTGATAAAATTTTTATTGTATAATCTCTCAACAAACGATACAGTAATACAAATTAACTCATCTTCTGCTTAATTTAATTTGTGTGAATTCCTCTCCCCCCCATGCACCCTCTTAACTTCGAAACGGCTACTGCTGCATTTACAAAAGTGGTGTCTACGTACAGCACAGAACCCATACGCTACTGAATAAAAAACAACTTACGTCGCCGCCTTGTAGAAAACTGTCGTGTTTGCATTCCTGTCTTGAAAACGGAACTAGATAAGAACAAAAATGATTTACAAAAGGTGTAGAGTATCATCGGTTTAGAGAGAAAAGATACTTAGTGAACATTGGTACAAAGAATAGAATGGTTAAAACGCGCACTCGTTTTTTCGTGATTTCCTACACTAAGTCGAAAGAAATCTACCTGAGAAGAAAGAAAAGTAACAAGTTATAATAATATACCTTTATTTCACATTACATTATCGCGTTAAGATATATAGTCTCCTTCCGTTCAATTTTCTGACTAACAGTGCTAGAAATCACAAAAAAACAAATATGCATTTTATTCACTCTTCTTTGCACTTGTGTCTACAAGGTGTCTAATACTAAATCGAAAATGCTCCACAGTTTTTAAATCACTGTGTTTCTCTATCTCGTTCCGTTTTCAAGATGGGAATTCTAACCTAGCATTTTCCCACTAGGAGGCGCCGTAGGTGTTTTTATTCAGCAGGGCATGGCATGTTTACTGCGCCACCTTAATGAATGAAGCAAATATTTTTAAAAACATTTTTTAAATCACATATTGAGCTTAGCAATTATGACGAGGTAAGTTTTGAACCAATATTGTAAGCTGACAAACTAATTAAATAAATGATTAAAAGTTTCTCATTCATTATTATTTATCCTGTAAGTATAAAACTCGTTTCATAGCGGAAACTTCTTTGAATTTTTTTCTAATTAGTAAGGATAAAGAAACAGATATCCAAAATATTTGTTTTTGAAAGTTTCTGATACTTAACACATAAATTTAAATTAATTTTAAATTGTTCCATAATTGTTAACTGATTTTTTATAACCCTTGTTAATGAATTTTATTTTTCAAAAAGTGGTAAAATAATTTTTAAACATCGTCATATTTGCGGCATAACATAACGTATTTCATTTCTATCAGGAAACATTACACTCTCTTTGTTTTCCTTGAATGATTTAATCTTTTCTTTGTACTGTCCATTTTTCGTCAACCAGCAATAAATATATTCCCTAACTTCTCTCTTATTTCTTATTCCCCACTACTTTTATCATGTGTTTATCGTCACTTATATAGAAGGAGAATTCCGACGAGGCATAAAAACCGAACGGTTCATTACCAGCTCAGACGGGTTTACGCTTATCGGTCGCATTTCTGTCTCTTTATGAATTCGCGGAAAAGGAAAGACTTATAATGGGGCAACGAAATGCCGTTGTTTTTATTGTAGCACAAAAAACACACACACACACCCTGTAAGTACAAAAAAAAAAAAAAAAAACTTGTACTTAATAAAATGTAAAACACTTTTGATTCTTTATTTCAAGTATTAAAATATATTTTTTTATTTATTTAGCTGGCGAAGTTGCTTCAACGTGGGCGCGACGAGTGTTTAAAAATCTCGGCCTACCGCTATTATAAAAGTGGCATTAAAATGTAAAATTTTCGTCAAATGATAAATTAAGGTAAAAAAATCATTAAATTTTACATTAAAGTTAAAACAATCTCCGCACTAAGAAAAAAACTCCAATAACAATAAAAGTGTCATTAAACTGAAGTCAATCGCCCAAACATCTTCACCTAAAGTTTCGCCTCACGACCACGTTCACAACCGCGCTATTTCTGGAATTTCATTTGATATTTTTTGGAACGTTAAATAAGACAGTGAGAAGCAAAGGGATGTAAGTAGCAAAATTAAAAATTTGGCGATAACCAGTACACATGGTATGTGAACCTCTCCTCTGTCTTGGAGCAAGAGATGGTACTAGTAGCCCTGATAATTGCTGCTATACAGCATGATTTAGAAAAAAATTCAACGAAAGCCTACCTAGGATGTTATCTTTAAACACGTTTAACTCAAAACTTGGAAATGTCCACTTACATTTCTTTGCTTCTCCCTGCCTCAAATGGCTTTTTATTTTTACAGATTAGTGATACTGATTAGGATTTTGATTTTTATGTCATCAATCGATAATACTTTTTTGAATCAAAATGTTATCTTAAAGGGGAGTTAAGTCAACTTTGCTGAATTTGCCAAAACCGAGCAAAATATAGTTTGCATAGAGCACTATAACGAAGTCGCAGAGTGCAGCTGTAATTATGTACACAAAAATAACACCATGATTTCAAATTATTTTGTTTCAACTCATTTTTGGTGGTTGTATACACATCGAGGTTCACGACGAATATATACAAATGGTTAAAGATAATTAACAATGTCTTATTCAAGACTTGCATTTCACAATGTTAAAATGGCGGCCAATCGTTTGAAAAGGCTTCAAAAATGCCTACCACGAAGTAAAAAAAAGTCTATAACTTCTCAGAACTCTAAAAGGTTTCAAACGTGGAAATACATTAACGTTGCGGAAAAAAAAAAAAAAAGAAAAAAAAAAACTTTTTAAGAGAAGGATCAAAGTCAAAAAAAAAAAAAAAAAGAATTATGTTCAAGTCTAAAGTAGTTTTCTTTTCAAAGATTTTTTTTTATCAGTGCAAGAATCTAAACCATCCTGTATACATTTTGATATCAAAGCGTCACATACAACTCAACCATTTAAAATTGAAAAAATTCCATGTCTTATCCCTTTCCAAATCTCGTTGCATATTAAAGCAAGTGCAGACTTTGGCAGCAACGTTAAATATCTTTGTCAGTTATTTATAAAATGTATTAGTAAGGAATAACCATATTATCTCTTGTCAGAAAATTCAACACTTGCTTACATTCAACAAAATTTTAAAAGAGGCCCCGAAGCTCCGAGAGGAAGAATGATCTTTTATTAACAGAAGCTTTTTATACAAATATTTTCTTACGCTGAATCCGCCATGAAAAGTAAAATAAAACGTTATTACATTAAAATGCAAATGTGTAAGGAAAATAGTAATGGAAAAAAATTCTTACCTTACAAATCTGAGAGAAATCAATATTAAGTAAACAAATTACTATTCATCAAATAAGAAGGGATATTGTTGCTCATAACACATTAATTCAATAGATGAAGTATCAAAAGCTAATTTATTTTTGAAGTTATTTGTACTTAATTATCATTATATTTACCTAACTTTAAGTTAATAAGATTCTCGGCAGAATAATGTATCGGAGGAGGACATGATACCATTATTTTACGAGCTAATTGCTCTCAGAATCTGGCAAAAAGTCGTTAACATTATTCTTTAGCTTGTAAGTATACTAAATAGGATACATATTTGTTGTTTGAAAGTATGCTGTAGAGGGTTTACTATTGGTGGCATTTTTTCTGTGATTATTTTGAAAGCAGTCTATACTTTATATTCAAAGTCAGTCGAATGTTGTTAAATATGATATCGTAATTTCAAGGAAATCTCGAAGTACTTTTATGCAGCAGTAGTACGTTTTATATGTTGTAGATTCCATAGTGCGCAGTAAAAGGGCGAAAGCTACCGCTTGACAACGGAACGGAGTGGAATAGAATCTAATTCTTTCCCACCATATTTTTTTATCGCGTCATAAGCCCTGAACAAATATTTTAAAAGGTGAGAAAAAATTTGCGACGAAGTGCCAAAGGGACAGAAAGCAATAATTTAAAAATAATTGTATAATTTTGATGCATCATAGCACCTTTCCTAAAAATTAACTAGAAAACGCAACTGAAAGGAAATAACAGAAGGGAGACGAATAAAGAAGCAAGAAAAACTTGAAGGAACATAGAAAAATCGTCACAAAATAAGGCACAAAGAGAGAGGGAAAAAAATCGAGGAAAGCGCAGTACCAGGATAGCAAAAAAAAAAAAAAAAGATCTGTGACCCACTTCCCCCAATTAACTCTAATTTGAATTCCGAAACTTTGAATTCAAATTATGTTTTTCGCAATCACGAGTTGCGACAAGACCCTACTGATTAGAGTTATTGTTTCTAGAAATGACCCCCCCCCCAAACATGTCCCTCCTCCTGGGTGGTTACATGTTTATAGTTTTGTGTGTATAGGCTTGCGTGTGTATGTGAGTAAAGGCGTGCGCGCGTAGGGGAGTGTGTATGAGCATGCTTGTGTAGGACATGGACGCCACCGCATAACAAAAGTGGATTCCGGTGGATAGTACTCAGGACCAGATGCGCCGCCGCCGGTGGACGGTGGTGCTACAGCCCTGGTCCAAGCTGAAAAAGGAACCACAACGTCAAGGACCGTCAAATGAGAACAATAAGCAATCGTGATTGCTCAAAAAAGAAAAATTAATTTGAATTTTTGGCATCTTGAATTCAAATTATGTTTTTCGCAATCACGAGCGTGTGTGTTTGTGTAGGCGCATGTTTGTGGGTGCGTGGGAGCGTAAGTGTATGTATGCATGTGTGTGAGTGAGTGTTGTGTACGTGCGTGTGCGTGTAGGTGTTCGTGTGTGTGGGTGTGTAGGCGTTCGTGTGTGTGTCTGTGTAGGCGTTCGTGTGTGTGTGTAGGCGTTCGTGTGTGTGTGTAGGCGTTCGTGTGTGTGTGTAGGCGTTCGTGTGTGTGTGTAGGCGTTTGTGTGTGTGTGTGTGTGTGTGTAGGCGTTTGTGTGTGTGTGTGTGTGTAGGCGTTTGTGTGTGTGTGTGTGTGTGTAGGCGTTCGTGTGTGTGGGACATGGACGCCACCGCCCAGCAAAAGTGGATTTCGGGGGACAGTGCTCAGGACCAGCCGCGCCGCCGCCGGTGGACGGTGGTGCTGCAGGCCTGGTCCAAGCTGAAAAAGGAACCACAACGCCAAAGATAGTCAAATGAAGGCAATAAGCAATCGTGATTGCTCAAAAAAAAGTAAATGGAATGATGATGCTAACTGGCTGTGCTGTAGACATATTTATTTTACTTCAATTGTGCAGATGGGTCGCGTCGAAAGTTTTTAACCAGTTCATAACTCATAAACACAGTGAGGATGACGAGCAGTTCCTTTGTGTGCGTATTTTGCATTTTTCGATCCCCCATCACCCCCTCACCCCCTTATTTTTCCTTCTCATGAGTAATAAAGTAAAATGTAGACAGTTATTTTTGACTCCCGGTAGTTTTTATGTGTGAAATTTATCTCAGTAATTAATATATATATATATATATATATATATATATATATATATATATATATATATATATATATATATATACATTATATATATATATATATATATATATATATATATATATATATATATATAATATATATATATATATATATATATATATAGAGAGAGAGAGAGAGAGAGAGAGAGAGAGAGAGAGAAAGATATACAAGTTGTATTTTCCCCATATATTTTGATTTTTTTCTATTCTATAAAATATAAATGTTTCGATAAAAGTTTAACATCTTCATCTTGTTCTTGCAGTTTTAGTTCCTAAAATATCTCAATGCGATTTTTTCAGTGGAAATATTTCAGTTGTGGAAAAAAACATATATACAGCAGTGTTTAATCTATTTTTTTAATTCGAAAAGGCTCGTGAAAGGGAAACTTTACCACAAAGAAGTCGAAGATATACTTGTTTATTTTTACATGAATAACTGAAAGAAAAAAAAAAAGAGAAAAGTAAGGATTAACGCGATGTAATCGGCACCAAATGAAGGTCAAGCAGCAACAAATGAAAATGAAAGAATAGGTATAAAATCAAAAGTTATATATTTAGGGATAATAAAATCGTTTGTGGTTTCTATAAGAAAATGCCGTGGAGTCATTTATTTATTTATTTTTTCCTCAATACGCTGGAGTAAAAAAAATGTTACACATTAGTTGCTTAATTTTAGAAGTGTATAAAAGCTTCCTGGACTGCGTATGATTTCATTCCACAATCTTCACTCCTTTTCAGTGACATAAAAAAAGCATGAGTAATTTTTCAAGGTTTGCTTTGTGAAATTCTTTAAATTTGGAGCTTGATAAATTTCATGTTCATAACAAAAGAAAGAACTCAAAAATTAAAATCCATAAATCTTTTTTCCAAATCCGCATTTTTATTGTCTACTTAACATTTTTTTCCTGATGATATATGAGTAAGTGCAGGAACAAACAAATTTAGGTTCACTCAATTTCATTAAGTTTTCCCTTCACAGCACGACTTCATAAAAAATAAAACTAGATGAGTTTTTAATTCGAAGACGTAAGGTAAAGAAAAAGAAGCATAGGTTAATTATGATGCTGAGTTTTGCTTCTTTCTACTTTTAAAATGAAGGACTTAGATTTAGCAATTAAACATTCTTTGAGTTTTCGTTTCAACCAGATTTTAATTTAATTCCGTTTTTCGGCAGCAGAAACAAAAAGCAGTTTTTTTTATGAAACGTTGAATTTTTCTTTATACACAACAAAGCATATTTTACTATTTATTAAAAAACAGAATAAAAACTTGGCCATAATGGGAGCACCAAATAAGAAATGTTATTTAGCTTTTCAAAATTTCGGTTTTTTTTTTGTGAAAAAAGAATAAAGAAAAGAGGAAAATGAATAAAAAACGTAATATCCCCACGAAAAATTTCAATTAAGAATAACAATGGTATGCATTCTTCCATTATTACGCGTGTTGAGGTTGAAAGTCACGGAGGAATTAAATTAATGATCTTAATATCATTTTAACCTTTGAACTTATGCATGCTTGCAATTGTTTAAAATATGGTAAATGTTGACGTCTTTATTTAAAAACAGTAGCTTATTCTGAAAAAAGAAGTACGATTACAAATTAGATGCGAGGTTAAATGCAACTAATAATATTATTAAACTTCATCCCTTTTTTTCTGTTTTTGATGCACATTAATAATCAAATTAATCTGAAAAAAATTAAAACTGACATAGTACCCATGGATGCAATTTTATCACAATTCCATTCATTCGAAAACGACAATCGCTGAAATTAATGTTGTAATTAAACTGAAAGTAGAATAGTGAAGGTTGTAAATTACGCTTCTCTGAAAAAAAAAAAAAAAAAAACGTAAAGCAAATATAACATCCTCAAGTTTTGGTATTACTGTCAATGCCCTGTCAAAAAAAGAAAGAGAAAAGGGAATGTTATGGACCCGAGAGAAAAAGGGGTAAAATGTTCCTTTGCAAAAGATATTTTTAATATTTAAAACTTGAATATATATATATATATATATATATATATATATATATATATATATATATATATATATATATATATATATATATATATATATATATATATATATATATATATATATATATATATATATATATATATATATATAAACAGTGACGTAAAGAACTGCAACAGTTAAAAGAATTCACATTTTAAGGATTTAATCGAGAAATCAGAAAACAAAAATTCTGAAATTCTGTAACTTTAGTAGTTTTTTTTTCAGTAGACAAGTTTTAACAAAAATTAGTGCTATCATGCATTTTATTGAAATACAGCTTATTAGATCGCTGATATCTTTCGAAAATTTGAAGTTGTTCCACTAATTTTTTTTGAAAATTGACACATACACCTTCCTGCAAAATTATGAGCGTTATAAACTACATTTCGTTAATGCACATTGAAAAAAAAATATGTTTTAAATGTTCATATTGTATCAACTTTTCAATATTTTCATTTAAATTTTTAGTGCAGTTTTAACTGCTTTTTCTCTTTCGATAGTAGCATGTATTAAGCAAAAACAAAGGGGGTTGGTTTGTAACGCCATTATGGTTTTCCTATTCCTTTAAATTTTGTCGAAATCAACCATTGGGTAAAAGCTCTACTGTCTGAAAAAACTGCACATCTGCTATTTGGATTTAGAAATAATTTTATATACCTACAGCGTTATTAATAAACCTTTTTTTTGGATGCATAAAAATGTGGGATCCGCCCTTATTTGTTAATCTTATTCAGTCGGGGTTTATTTTTTGACCCCAAGCTCTCCGCATACTATACAAGTAGTTCCTAAACTACCTTCATCATACTTTTGTTAGTTTTCTGGGGTTAGGGGTTATTCCCTAAATACGTAAGGGTCCATAGGGTGAGGGGGGGGGGTTAGAGAAATCCTTACATACCCTTACTTTGGGGGTGTGAGGCGGTCAAACCTATTTTTGCGTAATATTTTCCTATTCGATGTTATATAGTAGAAATTGCGCGATCAAGTGGTTTGGCAGGAATCGTATTCTATTTTCTTCTGAAAGGTAAAAAACGTATTAGGATGAGCTGTTTTTTACCTGTTTCACAAAGATTAAAAAGTAAAATATAATAAAAGAACCGCACCAAGTGTGGCATATTTAAAAAAAAAATAGTATAGCATCATATAATATATTTGAAAAATAAAAATCTTTGATTTGCGTCAAACTGGGAGTTTGGGAGTTTTAGTGTAGCTGATCCTTTTCTAACAAAATTGTATGATATTGAAAAAAAAAAAAAAAACCGAAATGAAATCTTACGTAAGAATAGGGAGGAGGAGGGGCGGAAACATTACGTTCCCTTACATGGGGTTGAGGAGGGAGGGGGTTAAAAGTGACGAAATCATCCCTACGTAATTAATCAATGGCCCCTTATAGAATGACCTCTCGAATCTTTTCGTTTCTACCATTGAGCCAACTATTTTGTATGGATAATACCATTAGTCTGTTGCTTTCTGTAGTGTATTTAAGTTTTCCTTTACGTAGCATTAGGATGCTTCGAAAAAATCGATTCCTTTATTTCAGAATCGCGTTACCTCTCAAAACTCGTGGTTTGGTATCCTCGATTGGGGAAAAATGATAAAAAAATTCTAAGTTGATATCTTCAGTTCACGCATAAAGCTGAAAATTTGAAAAAATATGCTAAGAATTGAATTTTTTAAAAAATAATAAAATTCGTTTTTTTTTAAATACTTTTATATTGCAATAGCCATAAATTGTCAGTATATAGCGTAGTTTGAACCCCCCAAAAATTGTAGCTATTACATAAGATCTTTCGTTTGAGCATACAAACGCCTATAAAATAATTTTTTGGTTCAAACTACTTTGTTATGCTGACAATTTATGGCTGTTGCATTATGAAAAAATGCAAAAAAAAAAAAAAAAAAAATATTATTTTTTGAAAAATTCAATTTTTAGCATATTTTTTCAACTTCCGACTCATGCGCGAACTGAAGATGTCAACTTAGATTTTTTAAATTCTTTTTCCCCACTTGAGGATACCAAACTACAACTTTTGAGAGGTAACGCGTTTCTGAAATAAAGAAATCGAATTTTTCGAACTGCCCTAATATACATACTATGTAGCAACACTGAATCCACGCAGATAAGAACTGGGTTACTTACGTACTTTTTTCTAAAGATCTAATCTGGTGAAGATTTGAACAATGACGAAATTTTGGATACAGATTTTTATAAAAGAAATCGTGAAAATTTCAGCAACATGACACAGAATAGGATAAGGATCCATTTTCTGGTAACTCTTGTCTACTTTTCATACAAAAGGCTAAATGAAGTGCCATAAAACAAACTAAGAACGCGAAAAAATCAAACGAAAAAAATTCGTTTACATTTTAATAAAAGTACAATCATTTTGAATATTGATTCCACTCGGTCGTGCATTAAAATACGTGTAAAGACTTTGTGTTTATCACAAATTTCTTATAGTTTACATTCAACGTTCTTATATTAAGCAATCCTACTTTCTTGGTTTAAAGGAAAAAAAAAGTTGAAATGCTTTAAGCGTAAGTGCGATATATAGCTAATTTATGTGTCGCTCTTTGTCTAAAAGTAAATTTCAATATCTAGAACTATAAAATGATAGAATTTTAACAGTAAATAAGTAGAAAAATGGTACTTTTAACTTTCTAGTATCGAATTTCAGTATGGTGCCATTCAATGACCCTCGCGCGTTTTACATTTGCTTAAGAGATACGCGTGATCCCGGGTTAAATAGCATCAGATGCATTTTTGCTGTGAAAATAAATATGCCTTAAATGTTATGTTTATATTGCTGTGCATAAAGGATATACTCCCTAACTTAACTCTTTTAAAAACATAATATAAATTAAGTTTTATTTTCTGACGTCGAAGGAGCTTGAAATGGAGTTGTTGTTTTAGGGGAATACAGGAGAAAAATCTTAGTTTATCTTTCGAAACAAAGTGGAGAAAACTAAACAAGCTTCAACTTGTTGCGCATTATTTGCTTTACGGAATGATTCAGTTAAACTAATTACAATTGAGCTAATGTAGCATCTAAAAATCGATTTAAATGCTAGTAGTTATGTGTTCTAACAGAATACCTTTAAAAAGAATACTACTGACGTTCAGCTTGTGAGGACATGCTTTCAGGACTCTATGCGTTAAGGTCTGTGCCACCAAACCATTTCTGTAAGCTACTGTAGCACGTTACATACTTTCACTTGTCCACTGGCCATATTTTACTAACTTTTTCATTTTTCTGGAACAGCAAAAGTATTTGAAACTGTATTATTATGTTTTAAATTTTTAACCAATTTTATAAAAAAAATGACTTGAATTTATAATAAAGTATAAGAATTTTCATGAATTACTGAGATTTTTTTTTCATTATATATTTATTTTAAAACAATTGAACAATTTTCAAAGGTAATTGAGCTGAAGATACAACAATATTGGAGATTTTCGGTGCATCAATCACTTTTTCAGGTGGTCCATTCGTGAAAACACCTAGTGGTCCAATGATAGCAACTGCGTCATTTTAAATATTCTTATAGGTGTTACTGCTCTGACGAATCATGATGTAACATAAAGTATTGGGAATTGTACTTGAAAAGGCACTCTTTAAGTCAATGCTTACGTTTAATTGATCAGTGATATTCAAAGCATGTTAAAACTGAACGAAAATCTCAATAATTAGTAAGATAATGGTAGAAATATTTTCTCACCGATTAACAATATGATTAAATAATTTTAGTTACTTGACGACCGCAGTAGACAGTTTTCAGACAAAGGAAGGTACTAAAACTGATTACGCGTCTGCACAAACACTAGTACGGGAAATATCTTCGCGGTCTAGTCATGGTTAACGTCAACCTTCCCCTATATTCTTTTGTTTTGGGAGTTGAGTCATTGTTCTTGTGAGATGAGACCTGATTTTATGCAGTTTAAATTTGCATGAAATAATACTTCTAATTGAAATAGAAAAGGAGGAGGCATTGGGGTATTATTTTATTTTGGGGGGATGCTTTAGCTTTGGGAGGAGGTACGTCATCGCTCTTTGTTAATAGACACACTTGATTTCTAACTTTAACTTGGCTTGAAATATTTTTTCCACTTGAAATGTATGGAGGGGGGTTCGGGTGTACTGCTTGGTTTTACGGGGAGAGGGGGTTCTATGTCATCCCTCTTGGGGAGTAAAAACCTTTAGTTTAATGCTTTTAAATTTAGTATGACATAATATTCCCACTCGAAATACACTCTAAAAAATCCGGAAAAATACCTAAAATAGCAATTTTTAGATGCCTCTCCATTCCGAAATCCGACGCACAATGGGGTAGGACTTTTTACCTGTTATTATTGGGAGGGTAATAAACAATTTGCAACTGGTTTAAACTTTTTTTGGATGTTTGGGTACGACCGCTATTTTTACTGTACTATTCCGTCACACAAAAAGGTTACCGATCAAGAATTTCAAAGCTCTCGCATACAAAGTTTCATTTCAAAAATACACTTAGAAACATTATTTTTATCATACACTAGACGTGCTAAGCATTGAAAGGAAGCCCTTTGAATAAATACCCCCCCCCCTGATGTGAAATAATACTTTTTCTTTCATTAAAATGCGTTCACATCCTTCAGTGAAACATATATTTAAGTTTAATTGCAATTTAAAATGATTAGCCAAAACATGATATAGCACTAGCAGTTGCTTTGAAAAATATGCTCAGTTTGCATGCTGAAAATTATTTTCGTTCTGAATGTTACCGATAAGAAGTATATAGAGTGAGAAGAAGCCAAAAACTTAAAGTTAAGTTGAAAGTTTTGAATTTGAAATAATGCGCATACACACGCATTGAAAACTTTTTAGAATTCTTTATCAAAGAAATGTGCTCACATGTGTTCAAGAAAATGTTAAACATGTAACTTAAAGCTTTAAAAAAATGCGAAAGAATTCCTCTGTTTCCATTTGATTTTTTTTTTTTTTTTTTTTGCTGTGTTTTGCTTAAGATTTAAGAGTAAAAAAAAAATCTACTGTCGCAACGGAATTGGCGAGGTTAGGTTTCTTGCTAATAGTATGCTATACTATCGAGTATAGTATTCAAACTATACAATCTAGTCACGTGCTATGTATCTGGTATCATAGGCACCAAAAGCTAATCGTAATCAATTCTTACTGAGGTCTGCTTTCCTGTACACCACATTTTGAAATTAAACCTTGTAGTCCTTGTTGAAATTAGGCTGTCACGCTCTACGAAAGAAAGTTCAATTGTATCAGCACACCACAGGAGCGATTAATTTCAAAGCGTGTGTTCCAAAGATGTGTACCAAATTTCGTGATATTTTCGATTCCATGAACTGTATTGATGAGCCCACAGTATTAAAAAAATCCGAAACGTTACTGCTTCCGCGCTACGTTTCAGGATTTCAAGGGTTTGCGCCTGTTTTCTGTGAAAAACAAGTTTCGGTGCAATAAAGTTTCTTGAATCGCTACAAGTTTACAAATTGCCGAATTTATTCTGTGGTGGAAAAAATGTTTACGTACCAAAGTAAAAAAAAAAAAAACTAATTTATTAGGTGTTTCTCTTTCAGCTTAGTTACGGCTTCGCCTGATTTGACTGATGAGCCTCAATCAAGGGGGAAATGCAGTCTTCGGGTAGCTTTCAAGGAATTTCTTGCAATTCCGTCATAGTTTCGTCCATATTTGCTTTATTTAGAAGCTTTCCTGATAAAGCAGGAAAGTGTCGAGCTATTATTATGTGCATAAATAGGTTTTCACTGAAGGTCCTGAGTTAGGCCAGAAACATATCGTCGCTAAAAAGAAGAATGGGCGCATCTCAAAGAAAAAAATCGAAAAATGAGATATGACCACCACAGAAATGTCCAAAGTCAATTTTATACTATGACCAATGGGCTTATCTCGACAATAAATAATAAAAAATATACAGTACCTCACACTGGTGGCGGTTCTCAAGCGATACAGTAAACTGGAAATCTTTAAATCGGTTTTCTACAAAAGTCTTGAAAGTGAGATACGCCCATTCTTCTTTTTATGACCGGCGTTGATGGGCAAGGTTTTTGTATTTTTTAGAAAGATTTCAGGTTAATGTCTGTAAGATTACTAACATTTAGGGCGAAACTTTCCAATGCTGCCCGTTATTTTCAAGGAGTGTTTCTGAATCGTTTTTATAGTGCACGTTAAAGCATTCAGTCACATTCAAACATTTTTAAATAATAACGAAAATGGGTGGGTAGAAAAATAAATTCTTTAAAATGTGCTCTTTTGTTAAAGAAAAAAGTTTAAACACGTTACTTAAAGCGTTAAAAAAACTGAAAAGAATTCCTATGTTTGCTTTTTAAATTTGAAAAAAAAGAAAAGAAAAGAAAAAAGTACCGCACCAACATTCAATATTTCTATGATTTTTAAAAGTATCCACATAAGCGTTATAAATGACTTCAACTAGAAAAATTGTTTTGGCACAGAAGTTTGAAACAGAAGATAAGTTTGAAAAATCGTTATATTTTCCTTTTTTTCATAAATTTAAAACCGAAAAATGTCTTTTTACATAAATCACTTTTCCGATTCAGCAGAAACTACAATTTTTCTTCAACTGGTAGTTTACATAAAATTTCTAAGATTCTACGTTTTTTTCCCTTTCTTTCTAAAGCAGATGGTGCAGAAATGTTAAAAGAAATGTTTGAGCTAAAACTTTCCTGTTGCAAGAAAAATTTAGCAGGAAATAAATTTTTAATGCATTTTTTTGTTTAATGTGTTTTTTTTCCTCGAGGAAAAAAAAGTATATTTAAAGATTTTAATCTTAAAATAAAAGAAAGAGGTACACATTGTGTCGGCCGGTTAAGCTAATCAAGCCGATTCCTTTTGAATTGTTTGATGTGTACTAGTATGTGGTGAGAACAATATCAATTATTTAGAAGGTAGCTATTAAAAGCAGTTGAAATTGTGCTCCTTCATTCGGCTGCGTTTTTTAGGCGTGGATTTTTTTTCTTTCCAAAATATTCGTTAATGATCTTCTGGTTCAAAAGTCATGACGATTTTATTTTGTATTTGACAGGAAATATACCTTTTTTAATAAAGTAAATGAATTAATGACTTAAATTTATTTAGTAACTGAACATAGTATTATAATCTCATGCTGCAAGTTGCAGCGCATAAGACAACAAATTTGTTTCGTTTTTTACGGAAGAGCAAAATTGCTTTTCCGTAGAAAGGAAGAATGTATTTTAGATGTGTCCCCTGTGTTTTTTACAGATTGAAAGCAAATAAAATTTATTTTATTTTTATCAGCCATAATAGCACACTGAATAAAATGTGACTGGTATGTAAATGTTTTATTATGATCCCACACGGCTTCTCTTCGTATTGCGATCACAAATCGTCACTGCAAAGCCATTAACAGGTTATAGCAACTTACGAATTTTAGTTTGTTTTGAAAAAACAGAAGTGATGTTGAAGGGGATTTTTCAAAATTCTGAAAGAAACTGATTGCAAATTAGTTGTTGCAGTGACAATGCACGGAAGACGCTGGAAACCTGCCCCAAATGTGCTAAAACGTAATACATGTGAGGCATCGCTATTTTGTCACTTGGTGACTTGTGATTATTATGACTTGCACTGACGTCACTCTTAGTTTGCCGTTTCATGATGTGTGATCGGAACCAGTGTTTCTGATCAGTTATAAACATTTGTACACCCAAAACGGTTTTTATGCGGGGCCGCATAAAAAAAAAAAACGTATAAAAAAAAATTGTTTGAAACTTCACGAGTAGCTACAAAAAGTTGTTTTCGCAACACAGTTTTTTTTTTTTTTTTTTTTTTTTTAATGCGGTGGATAGGCATAAAACAAGTCCCACGTAGAAAGTAACCCAAAAAGTTATCTTTTAATGAAATCAAAATAAACCAAGTCATGATAATTTTCTTGAATAGTAGGACAAAATTTCTCTAATAAGGAAATTTTTTGGAAGGTCACTGTGACTTCCCATCGGAATGCCCCTGTCGTCACTTAAAGATACTACCTCGCACTGGTTTTTTAAATAATCTCGTCAATAAAGTCCAATGTGATTGAAATTTTCGTATACCGCACAAAAAAAGGACCGCACCAAAATAGGTTTGAGTGTATTTCAATAAATTAGAAAAATTAATGAAAAGTTGAAACTAACAAGAGATTTTTTTTTTCGTGTCAGAGCGTAACAAATCGTTTTCTTTAAACAAAATTATTTTTTAATGCAGTAAGTTACCACCTATAATCCAGGCCTAAGGCCGAACTCTATGCAGTACATCGGCAGCCCGGCTGTTCCATCTAGAGACTGCAGTTCGTCCTTGTTATTGACTTACCAGACTGGAATAGAGACTAACCGAGCTGGAGGCAAATTTCATCACATTGAAGCTGAGAGTGTCAACAAACTGGCATATAAAAATTTTTTATATCAACAGCGAGAGGCCACAGATATAGTGCGGTTCAACTCGTAAGTTGAAGGCAAATCTGAGATAACAAAGACGAAACTGTAGTCTCTGGATGGGATAACCAACTGCCGGTATATTGCATTTATTAAAAAAAAAAAAACACTATTGATAGGGTATTTTGTTTAGTAAGGTGTTTTAAAATATATAAATCAATGTAACATGATGTTTCTTGAATAGGAGAAAAGAGTTGAACGGATAGAAGTTGCTTGCATTCAAAGTGGTGTTTTCGCAGTTTTTAATTTAATGATATGGTGTCTTGAACAAGATGGAACATCGAGCTTGAATTAAGTTGATTATGTGTAGTAGTTTGAATCCCAAGATATGAAGTGCATATTCTTTTTCAAGAAATGCTTAGAAATGACAAAACAAGCACAAAAGTAGTAAATTCATCTTGAAATATTTGAAAGAACCTATTTCTTAGAAGATAGCTATGTTTTGAGTAACTATAAATCAGATTTATGTTTATTATTTAACTGAGATTTATAGTTTAAACATTACATGAGACTTTAAAAAAATATTTATATCAATAAAAACTCTTAGAAACTTTATTTCATTGCTTATTACGTCAGCATAGTTTATTCAGTCGCGTAACAACTAGGACCCACGTTGGGTTAAACAGACATATTTCGAATACAAAATTAAGATTTTTTTAATATGAAAAAAAAGTGTCCACTAAAGATTTGAAATCATTATTTGGGACTGAAAATATCAAGAGCATTACATGAAATTTTTATTTTGGAAGTAACAAAAATTGGAAAAATCAAAATGTAAGATATGTGTCACTTGTAATCAGTCTCCATATTTAAAAAATACAAGCCATGAAGTTTCCAAAGTATGATTGGCATTTTAACTAGCACCTTTGTTCTGTCCCCGTGCAATCATCAAAACAAAACAAACTGGCATAACTTTCCTATCGTACTCCTTCTAACTGCCACCAGTTACATAACTCTTTTGTTGGAAAACTAAAGTCATTTTAAAATACCCGACGTGAATGAAAGGATATTAAAAAGATACCATTGTATCAAAACGTCAGTAAGTATCAATAGAATATTTAAACATTGTACCATTTCAAGTTAATGGCCATTTTCTCCTTATCTGACCCTTTACGCGATCCATTAACTTCGAACGTGATACGCAATTTGCAATTCAATAAAGGGGAAAAGAGCAAGGATGTTTTCTACATCAAATATGAGACGTTATGTAGCTTGAATAAAAAACTTTCAATACTGAGTTAATACTGTTTTTCATTTAAAAGAATATCATCATCTACATATTTATGATAATGCTTTTATTCAAATAAAATACACATTAAAAGAAATATTAGTGACTAGTTTCTGTACTTTCACGCAGTTTAGTTTTGAAAGCGCGACTTCAGAAATTACATATCATGGCGTAGATAAAAATATGATGTGTATCCCACACAACTTTCTTGTGACCCTATTTAGTAATCAATTCTCCTTTAATAAGTCAAAATATTTTATGCGTGTAATCATGTACACGCACTATCAGTATTTTTCTTTTGCTCATTTTTAAGTACTTTCTTACACCTATAAAATTATGGTATTCGTACAGAATGGCACTTTCAAATATAAAGAAATTTTGTAGTTTTTGTTGCGTCTGAGACGCAAAATTGCAGGAATATAAACTAAATTTAACGTGTGAAATGTTTAAATAGAGAATGTAAAAGTGCCTAAGATCAATCAAAAAGGATCCCAAGCAAAAACTGCACAAACAAAATTTTAGCTTTCTACGATATTTTGTTTTTAGACATGCGAGATATGTATGTATTTATGAACATACGTACTAACAAACGTCTTGAGATAACACGTGATCTTTAGCTCGCAAAATGGATATGGGAAAGATGTGAAATGGATATTTCACTTGTTTACACGTTCGTCGGTGCACTGGGGTGGTTTCCGTCAGTCAAAAGTACTTCTTTTTGTAATTGAAATGGATAGAATGCAAAAAAAAAAAAAACATGGATTCAGAAAATACTTTTATTTTTCCAACAGTTATTTTTTGATTAATTTTTTAAAATGTCCGATCCTTCAAACAAGGCGTGGTCTTTATGACGTCACAAATGATGCACAATGACGTATCTTCCTACCGCATTTTCACGTTATGATAATCAAGAAACGAATTACAATTGCGCTCTACGCTTGCTATCAACCATATCGTTGCCAATACACCTGAGTAAAGATGCGAATTAAATATTTTGGCCGTGAATGGCAACACGGAATGGCATTTCATCATTTGTGATGTCATCCGCAGAAGCGTTAAACGATGAAAGAGCACCGATTTAAGTAATTTTTCAAAAATATTAAACGTAAACAAATTTATTAAAAATGGTCAGATCCTACGTTTTTAAGCATGCTTTTTCAGAAAAAAATACTTATAAAATTTTGAAAACGACTCCATTGTCCTTGCTAAGAATTGGTCAACATTCTTTCAACCATTTTTGAAGAAACTGTTTAGTCGCCATTTTTATATAAAAAAAAACGAGTATTACAAATACGATGATAAAGGTGTTCTTTGTTTCAAAAGTTCTTTCAAAATGTTTCAATAACTTTGTGTAACGTAAATGCATGCCATATTTCCAAAAATATGTAGCATAAAATAATGTATGAAAGTCAGATCTTTTCATACATACACAGTTAATTTAGGATTCACTAACAGATGCAACTCAAAATGGCTTTGCAAAACTTGCTATGACAAGCTTTATTAACCTTACTTTTACAAGTTCTAAGATTCATGGCAAGCCTCAAGATATATAACAAAATTAAGTTATCAAGAAATAAAACTAACAGAAAAATAAATTGTAAAATAAGAAATCACAACGATTAATTGCACGAAAGTGCAGATGCCTCCATACACGTGCTTCGTCGTTCCTTGTAACCCCAAAACACGTGTATGAAGTAATCTAAAATTTTGTGCAATTAAACGTTGTTATTTCTTATTTTACTTTTCAAGTTTAACATTATTTATTAATTTTTACGCAAATAAATAGCCCGTTTTCCATACCTATATATGAAATGAACATTAAAAATACTTAGAGGTTATCCTGAGTATCTTTAGGATTTCCCCGAGCAATAGTGAGGTCAATAACTTCACCTTATTGCTTTTATTTTTCAGGAAGCAAAATATTTTTAACATTACCTCTAACTTCATAAGAAGTTTACTGTCTGGAATTTGTTGGTTTAAAATATAAATTACTTCTTATAAAAAATCCTTTAAAAAACTTTTAAATCACAGGTTGATGAATAGTGTTTCTTACATTTTTAACCGACTTCAAAAAGGAGGCGGTTATCAATTCATACCGTATGTATGTTTTTTTTTGGTTTGTCCACTCACAGCGTCTCACCTGGTGAACCGGTTTTGATGATTCTTTTTTTAATGGGTAGGGAATGGCTCAACTTAGGTCCCATTACTTTGTTTGACCATATATGTTCATTAGAAAAAAAGTTATGGGCAAAAAACCGTAAATTTCATACAATTTCCCTATTAAATGAATAAATATGAAACCCATTGTTATAAAAGTTTGGTGCCATATAACAGTAACATTAATAGTAATTGTAATGATAATTTTGAATAAAGGCTTCTCTGAATCAAGCATCAAGTTTCTTCAGTGTCATTACTCCATAGTGGTGGTAAAGCTAACCTGGAAGCGAGGTGATGCAGTGATCAGGATCTGCTTAGCCTTCACAATACTACCTAGTTATGTTTGCCTCAACTATACAGGATTGCATCACAAGCAACTGGTACGCTGTGAAATGCAAATTAGTTAGGGATACTTAAATGGTTATAATTAAATTAACACACGAATGAATTCCAGTGAGGAACAAAGATAAATTTTAGTGCCAATCGCTTAAAGTTTAAGGCGTGCTTATCGTTTTTACTTTCTTCTATATCTAATATATAGAAGAAAGTATTGGATTCGTGCAAATTTTCGAATTTCGAATTTTGACGGATTCGAACGTTTTGAGGTGTGCTGAGTTCATTTCGACTATTTTTGGAAAATGTCTGTCTGTCTGTGTGTGTATGTATGTATGTATGTATGTATGTGTGTGTGTGTGTGCATGTATGTGTGTCACGTCTGTGTGTGACCAGTTTTTTGTGGCCGCTCTACAGCAAAAACTACCGCATGAAATCGAAAGAAATTTGGTACACATATGTGCCCGTATGTGAACTTGTGCCCATTGGTTTTTGGCGCGAATTCCTCTAAGGGGGGTGGAGCAATGGGACGTTTTTTGAGTTACGCGTGCTTGCTATTCCTCAGGAAGTAACTGGCGGAATCAAACAAAGTTTGGTCCATATGTTACCATTAACAGGAACAGGTGCTGATTCAATTTTGGTGTCAATAACTCAAACGGGGGTTGAGCTATAGAACGTTTTTTTGTCGTCAATTGTGACTGCTGTATCTCAAGAAATAATGAACGGAATGAAAGAAAAATTTATCGGCAAGTAGCCCTTAGTGGGTATAAGAGCTGATTTTATTTTGGTGTCAACAGCTAAAAAGGGGGTAGCTCAATCGCCCGTTCTTTTTTTCCATTGTGAGTGCCCTATCTCAAGAAGTAATGCTACGTTCTGGTTGAAATTTGGAATATATGTGAATCCATACGTAAACAGGCTTTGGTTCAATTTTGACGCCAATCGCTCCAAGAGGTGTTGATTTTTTTTTTTGAATAAAAATAGCTTTATTAATGCAACAATAAGAAAGATAAATCGTAATAGATTGTCGTCTGCGTATTTCTCGTGATTTTAATTGAATGGAAATGATTGGAAATATTTCTGTTTCTATTTCTATTCTATTCAAGAGTCACAACTGACTACAACTGTATTTATGTCGAGGTCTGCATACTAGTGCCTTGCCTCCATTATTTTATATACCGATAGATGGCAGCACCATCACCGGATCGAACAGTTAATGAGAATTTAGAACTAGTCCAAGAGCTAATAGCTACCTGGTACTAGCACCCCCAGAGGTATTGTTTCACTTGGAGGACACTCGGGAATATTATTTCAATGATTTAAAATTTTTAACTGTTGCCATCTTATGTTTGTTAACAAATAAAATATTTGTAATTAGTTCAAGCAAGGCTTTTAAAATAACTTTCAATTTTCGCTCTTTCCTTTGCTTTTGCAATAATTCAGACATTGGGATGGTAGTCAAGTTTTTGCATGTGTAATTTTGTTTTTGTTGGGAATATTGCTTCCTCGTCAAGCATGGGGAGGGATCAGAAAAAAAAAAAGAAAAATATAGAAGAAAGTTTCGTGATGGCCACAACATACTAGTTTTAGTATGGAACATTTTTATGAAAAAAATAAGGTAAAGTTTCGTGATGGTAACTTCTTACTTTTGCTGAAATATCTACATTTACACTAAAAAGAATGAAATAAAAAAATTTTGAAAAAAAAAAATAGAACCGACTTCAAAATTGCTCTAAAAAGTGAAAAATAATTTTATTCTTTAAACATCATCGATAATACTTTTAAACATAATTTTTGAAGTTGGCGCAAAAACGATAGATAAGATCATTCACAGCCATAACTCAACTACAACTATAAATTAACCAGGCCTAGTTTCTTCACTAACACATACATTATGCATTGATAACAGCATATTTGAGTAACGATATAAATGTTTTGTTCCTAACTTTGGATGATTTTCTGAAAAAAATATGAAGGACGCATGGTTACATTGGATTTTACTTTTTGCTTTTGCGCCAACTTCAAAAATTATGTTTAAAAGTATTATCGATGGTGTTTAAAGAATAAAATTATTTTTCACTTTTTAGAGCAATTTTGAAGTCGGTTCTATCTTTTTTTTCAAAATTTTTTACTATTTAAAGTCTTTAAAAAAAATCAATACTTCCAAAACTATTTATTTAATTTAATTTTTTTTTTTTTGCCTTTTTTTATCTTTTTGTCCTTAAATTTCTTGGTTTAAAATAAAATTAGTTTTTACAAAAATCTTTTCAAAAACTTTTAAATCACAGGTTAATAAATAGAACTTCTTACATTTTTACTGTTCAAAGTCTTTAAGAAACTTTAGTACTTCCAAAAGAATTTTCCCCGAGATTGTTTAAAACTGCAGTCTGAACTTTTGCTTTTGGAAGCATTTCAATGTGTGTGCATGACTCAATCTCGATTTCCAAAATTCTCTTCCCTACAACTCAGGCACGTGGCTTTGACTGCTTTCAAAGTTTTTCTTTTACCACGGAAAAGACATTTTGCAGTTATGCGCTTGAATAACTGAAAGTGAAATATGTTTTGCTCAAGGAAAATGGCGAGGAAGTTTACTTTCCGTATTTTACTGAGCAATGAAGTATAGCCGGTGCAGAGCATAAATGTGAACATTTCAAACTGTTTAATGCCTGTTCGTGATTTTTTTTCTTCCATTGATGCTGTTTTTCTCACGTTATTTTTGCTTTTATCATTTAAAATATTGTTGTCAAAAAACTGCATCATCGGCTCATGAATGAGTTGGAATTTTCCGAACGATGTTGGAATTATTTAAGCAGTGCATTGGAAACATGTTTTTTCTTTTTTTTTGTGAAATAACATTTTAAAGAACGGACCTTGTTAAAATAATCATAGCTGAGAAGCATAGTAAGCAAAATTGCTTTTATAAGCGTTATGATTGAAAAAATAAAATTAAAAATTAAAACGTGCTACAAAGCTTAAAATGAATCAATGGGATTGTTTCCATCAGTCAAAAGTACTATTTTTAGTCACTGAAAGTGATAGAATAAGGAAAAGAGTAACATGGAGCGAGAAAAAACTTTCATTTTCCCAACGCTTAGTTTTTAATTAATTCTTTAAAATGTCCAATTTTTTAAACAAGGCATCTTTTTTTGACGTCACAAGTGATGAACTTTGGTGCGTACTCTTCCACTGGCACACTGAATGCGTACGCTTGCTGTCTACCGCGTTTCCAGTATGAATATTCAGAATAGAATTTAATATTGCGCTCCACCCTTGCCATCAATCATATGGTTGCCAGTACATGTGAGTAAAGATGCGAATTAAATATTGCGCGCTGCACTAATGGCATCAGTGAACGGCATTTCATCACTTGTGAAGTCATGTGTAGAAGCGTGGAAAATGGAATTGAATCTGCGCACCAATTAAAATAATTTTAAAAAATATTAAACGTTGTTAAATTATTTAAAAAAGTGGTCTGATCCAACGTTTTTAAGCATGTTCTTTCAGAAAAAAAATGCTTCTAAAATTTCAGAAACGACTTCATTGCTGAAGTTAAGTTAAGCTGATAAATTTTTTAAAAATCTTATCATTTGTCATTCTTAAAAATTTCTTTCTTCTTACTTTACTGAAATTGATAAGACTCTTGTTTTCATTGGTTTAGATTAAGTGCGACAGTAGTCAGCCAGCATATCCAGAAATCCATCACAATGACATAAAACTTTCTAGAAATACCACTGCCGTGAGCAGGTAAACGGCAGCATTTGCAGAAATGTGTTTTTCGAGGCATTTGAAGTAACGTGTTTTGGATTCAATACTTTTGTTCAGTGGAAACCAAATAAGCAGGATGGTACGATAAAGCTAACGTGCAACAGAGAACAAAAGAAAAAAAAATGCTGTTACTGCCCTTTACCTGCCCAAGGCAGAGTACATACCTACATGCAATATTCCGACAGGTCGGTATATTGCATGTAGTTCTAACTAAGAACGAAACTGCAGTCTCAGGATGTGATAACCGGGATGTCTGGTACATTGCATGTAGTTCAGAGATGGGCAGATTCGTATTCGTAAATCCGAATCCGAATTTGATTCACAGCACCTTAACGTGTCAATCCGAATACGAATACATTCGTATTCACAAGTGTGAATTCGAATAGATTCACTTTTGCAAGTGTAAATCCGAATACGAAATTTTGATTCATACCTATGAATCCGAATCCGAATCTATTCGGATTCAGATTTATAAATCCAAATCATTTCTGATTCACATCTATGAATACGAATCCATTTGGATTCACACTTGGATTCACTGAAAAAATTAATTTAAAAGGCCAATATAAATAAATAAATGTTTGTTTGTACTTCGCTACAGTTCGAGTTTGGGGTGTTAGCGAGTTTTGGGATGTATATTTATTGGCGTCAAACTAAGTAATTGACCCGAAAATGAACTTCCTACTATTCGGAACCCCAAGTCGAATACGACTGGACCCAGGTTTTAGAAGTCCATAAAAAGTTAAAAATCATGATTTTATGGTCATAAACGCTAAAAATTTCAGTTAATTTTTTGTATAGTCAAGTGTCCAAACTTAGGAGTTTTGAACCTGTTTTACCTTTAGTAGCATATTAATCATACGTTTTCCATTCGAACGAAGTATTCTATTTTCAGGATATGCCTTACGACGTCCCTTCAAGACAAAGTATGAGTGTGTAGATTTGTGCCTTTAAAAATAAACCAGAAAAATGTTCATTGTCCCAAATTAGGAACTTCCCTCCCTAACTTGGGACTTTTTATTTTGATCTTTCTTTCATGTATTCAGCAAAAGATAAGAGTTTGGGACAACGACTGTCATTTTAAAGAAGTTTATTTTACAATCCAATAAAGAAAAAAATATCATTTTTACTGAATATACCTTGCCTCGCGTTCAATCTTCGAGTTGAACCGAACCATTGCTTCGGTCACTCGTCTAATCTGCTAATTCTATATTAGCTACCAGTTTGTTTCACACTCTTGGCTTCTTTAAGAGGTTTTCCATCTCCAGCTCAGTCACTTTCCTATGCCGGGCTGATGAGTGCTAATAAGCACGAAACTGCAGTCCTCGGCTGGAAATGACTGAGCTGGCGGTGTATTTCACGTATTAATTTATTCTGTAACACAGCGTTTCTTAAATTGTGTTCCGTGGAACACTAGGGTTCCACGGAGCTCTCTCAGGGGTTCCATGAGACTTGAATGTTATCTTTTCACACATTTCAAGTTTTTAACTTAAAAAATAGATAAAAATAATGCCTTTTCAAACTTAAAAATAAATTCCTTTTTCCTTTCGTATACTAATCTGAGCATTATTACTCAGCACTTCTCACCTCATGGCTTCAAAAGTAACCTAAAAATGCGTTTTAAAAACTTAAGTTTTGAGAAAAATACCGCATGAAGCTGTTGACTCCCGAACATCACGACAGTTTAATAGTGACTTCAATATTAAAAAAGTTTCCCGTTAGGGCATCCCAAACTCCGTTCCCTATAACATTACAAAATATTGCCTATAATTACGATTTTTACGTCCATTTCAAATTTTCTGCTTTTCATGCTAGCTATACTCTCTCAGTATTTATGACGGCAATTTAAAGGACAATTTTAATATTTAACGAGTAAGGACCAGTTTAAGAAGCAGTACTCTGTCGTGATAAGCACAAAAGTCATATCTGTACTTTTTATCAAAACTGAGTTATTGTCACGACGTGGTTCGCAACTTATTTTACCTACGTACAATGCTTTGGGATTATTTGTGGATGAGAAATATTTTTTTGAAAGTCCTGGAAAAGTGGAACTTTAATCAAATGTTCGTAAAACTTTGAAAAGCAGTTTCTTATTTTGAGCTCGGCTGCAGATACGACTTTTGTGCTTAGCACGGCAGTACTAGTCAAGAGCGTCTAAATGTTCCAGTTCTGTGTGATTCCAATGTCAACACACAGTGAAAACAAAGTCTGATTTATAATTAACTAAAAAATTTAAAACATTTTCGGTGTAAATTTATGTGAATTATTGACACAATTGTTGGTAAAACACGTTACAGTAAAACCTGTAAAGTTTACCGCCCTTGTAAGTTGACCACCTGTCTAAGTTGACCGCTTTTGTCAAGAACGGAATTAGTCCTATCTTATATATTGAAAGAAAACCTCTGTAACTTGACCACCTCTCTATCTTGACCACCTATCTATCTTGACCACTAATATACACCAAATTTGGTTTGGAGTATTGTAAAAAAACCCTTTGTACGTTGACCACTTGGTTTATTTTTCAAAACTTTCTTCAGCAATTATTTTATACTTTATTATTTATTTATGTATCTTTTTTTTTCTGATAGCTTTCCAAGAAAATTTTTAATGCTTTTACTAACAGACTAGCATTTTACTAACTAAATAAAACCGCAGCATAAATCTTATGCTATTCTTTATTCTGTTATCCAAACTTGTTTTTCATTTGTTGTTCTATTTAAGATAGCCTACTCTCTGTTCAAAGAAAATAGGTGTGAGTACAAAAATGCAAAGTCTTTTCTTTCAGTTGCAATATGTTGTGACAACACTGGAATTATGCTAAAGAGCAGGCCCGGATCTATAGATTTTGGGCCCCCTGGCAACAAAATATGTTGGGTTTCTCCCTAGTAGCCAGCAGTGTGTATTTGTAAAGTTAACAAGTCTTAGTGCTCGTTTTTTTCAATTTCTATCGCCGTTAGCCCCCTTAAGGACGTGGACCCCGCACTGCGAGTACGCAGATCTGGGCCTGCTGAAGAGTAAAGTTACATATTTCTGGTGCAAGGGATTAAGAGATAGGACATTTTAATTTTGCCTTTATTTACTGGGAGAGTCGAACTTGTTGCTCTTTTTGCTATAAGTTTTATAAAAAGGCTTCAAAAAGAAAGTTAACTGAACTTGAGATTAATAAAAAGTATGAAATATGAAAATTAATTGAGAAGGAAGAAAACCAGAGAAAATTAGCTGGGCGCATATGGAATTTCTAGAATTAGTGACTAATATGGTTGAAAACAAGGAAAAAATGACAAAAATATTTGAATAGTATTTTTAATTAGTGTTTCATAATGTTAAACAATGGAAGTGAGTTGAACAGAAAGTGTAAGGGTGAATCACACATCAAAAAATGAAACCATGGTGACACAAGAAATGACAGAAAATAAAAACAATCATTACCGCCCTTTATAAGTTGACCACCTGTCTAAGTTGACCGCCAAAGTATTGCACCGCGAGTGGTCAACTTACACAGGTTTCACTGTACTTATTCTTTTCCTAATAAGAAAATAAATGAATCGTGTAACTCATGCATAAATTCTGAGGTCATTTATTTTTTAAAAAAACACTCAGAATCACAAATAGGAGTGTATTGGTATTTTACAATAACAAATAATAATTAAGAGTTATCAATAATTAGGCTGCTTTATAATGAATTTCATTTAATTAGCAATTTTATGACAAATACAGTAAACTCCCGACTATCGGCGTTCGTTTTATCCGCAATTCGAACTATCCGCGGGTCTTTTCACTATTTTTTTAGAACGGTCATTAAATTTTTTTTAATCCTATAATTGTGTTACTGTTCGTTTTTAGCTTTTACATATCTGTGGTAAAATTATGTAAACAAATCAAAGTTTCAATTTACATTACTTTGGTAGAATTTCACTTTTAAAATTTTTGGACCCATAACAATATTATCATTTTTCTTCAGAAATTCACTAGCACCCAAAACTCGACCTGTAGCGAGGTACAGACAGATATTTCTTTATTTATATTGAGCTTTTGAATTGAATTTTTCAGTGAATCCAAGTGTGAATCCAAATGGATTCGTATTCACAGATGTGAATCAGAAATGATTTGGATTCATAGGTCTGAATCTGAATAGATTCGGATTCGGATTCATAGGTATGAATCCGAATTTCATATTCGGATTCACACTTGCAAATACGAATCTATTCGAATTCGGATTGACACGTTAAAGTACTGTGAATCAAATTCGGATTTACGAATACGAATCTGCCCATCTCTGATGTAGTTCAGGCCTTAGCCCTGGCTTTGGGGCGGTAACTTACTGATAAATACGTAACATTTGATTTTCAACTAGATGAACGTATAAAGTTACTGTCCGCTCCCAGGACTAAGGAAAGACCTACATACAATGTACCAGACAGCCCAGTTATCACATCCTGAGGGTGCAGTTTCGTTCTTAGTAGAACTGCTCAGTCAGGAACAGTGAATAACCGAGCTGGAGGCAGACGTCATCTCATTGCTTGCGTTCGACGAACTGCACCGGTCGACCGGTGAGTAATCGGTGCTAACCACAGCATTCTTGAGAGCTCCCGGTTTAACTGATTGCTTCCGATGTCGTTTTATGAGCCTCACCGGTTAATCTACCGGTCGACAGCAACTCTAGCTGGTTGATTGGTTGATGGAACCACGTGACATTTATGACCAATTATATGTATTTTTCAACTGCGTGTTATTCGTCTGCCTCATGTCTGCGCAAGTAACCGGTGATCAACCGAAAGCGTTCGATGAAGCATTGGTTCGTGAACAACCGGTTAGTAAGCGCTGACGTCATTGCTGCCATGAGATTAACCAACTAGTCGCTAAGATAAATAAATACCTTTGTGCTGAATCGTAAAGTCAGAACAAACAACGTAAGTAGAAGCACAAATTTGTAAATTACAGCAGACACGTGTTTCGGCGTTACAGGGAACGCCTTTTTCAATGCAAAAAATAATGAGCTTATGGATGAAAAGACATCCGACAAAAGCCAAGAGCAGATAAGCATGCAGCTTAAAAGATAAAAACAGCGGATTAGCCAAACACCAATGACAAAGTTATAAACCGATCAGGAACCAATAGGAATGCAAGCAAAGGCCAGGAGCTTTCTCTTAGGTACGAACCCAGAAAGAAAGAATTCAATTGGACAAGGATTAAGCCGAAGCTTAAACAAAAAGAAAAGAAATTGTCAGTAACCGTGAACCGCAGGAAAGGAAAAGCAGAATGGAAAACCATGAAATAAAATAAACAGAAACAAAAAATATTCGAAAAAAGGGATTTTGTCTATTGTTGTATTTTGATCGTGACTTTTTACTTCTTGTTTCTTATTCATTCTGTTATTGTTTGATTTTGTTTATTTTCATTTATTTTGGTTTTGCTTTTGATTATGTCTCAAATCAATAGGTTTGCCAATCTTCGGATTAAGAAATTTCGTTTTTTGAACCATTTAAAATTTCTTCAAGAGTGTAGGCGCAAGAAAATTATTCCGAAGTTTATTTCTTTGAAATGTAATTTACCACGTTCTGTAAAAATTGACAAAGTAATCTTTCGGTCGAAATTGGCTTTACTCAGAGCTTCGATCCAGGAAACTAGGAAACATTTATCGTTTATTGAACGTGAACTTTATGATTTACATCTTTCGGTTTCTAATTCCATTCCCAACTTTAACATTATTGACAGAAATTCTTGGTCTAGAACCCTTCGTTCCTCTGATAAACATCAAATGGTTTTGAAAAAGAAATTAGCTATGCTTTGTATATCTTCCGCTGTTTTTATCTTTTAAGCTGCATGCTTATCTGCTCTTGGCTTTTGTCGGATGTCTTTTCATCCATAAGCTCATTATTTTTTGCATTGAAAAAGGCGTTCCCTGTAACGCCGAAACACGTGTCTGCTGTAATTTACAAATTTGTGCTTCTACTTACGTTGTTTGTTCTGACTTTACAACTAGTCGCTACCGGTCGTGCTCGTCGAATTGAAGCTGAGAGTGCTTACAAATTGGAGACAAAGTGACTTGATCTCACCAACGAGTGCCCTCATCAAGTTCTATTAAGAACGAAATTGCAGTCTCAGAATTGGATAAACCGAGCTGTCTGGTATATTGCAAATACTATGACGCATTCCCTTGTTCACGTAGGAGAAACCCGGGCAACGTGAATACCTTAAGTTTTCTTGATTATTGTCGTTTAATTATAACTTTAGAAATTGAAACAAATGTTTATAATTAGTCTTCATTTAATGAACTTGCGTAATGCAATAACAGTTGTCCTTAACATTAATTACACTATTAGATATAAGGCTAGTTTTCAACAATGGTATAAATATCCACTTTGCCCAACATCCCGGGTAAAGTGGATTCGTTACTAGGGCAAACCGAACAGCGACATTATTTGTCATGAAACTAAACATTAAAAATAAAATAACCATCGAAAATTAAAGGAACACATCTAAAAAACATTTTTTTGCTACAATACTAATTATTGTAATTATTGCCAACAAAGAAATTAAATTTAAAAATAAAATAAACGTGGAAAATAAAAGGAACATATTTAAAAACATTTTTTGCTGTAGTGCTAATTATTGTTCTTATTACAAACAAAGAAACTGAACTTAAGAATAAAATAATCATCGAAAATTAAAGGAACATATCCAAAAAAACATTTTTTGCCTTAATGCTAATTATTGTAGTTATTGCAAACAAATAACTAAAAATAAAATAAGCGTCGAAAATAAAAGGAACATATTTAAAACATTTTTCTGCTGCAATACTAATTATTGCAGTTATCACAAACAAAATCATTACCATTTTCGAATGTTGAACACTCTTTATGACACCACTGAGTACAAATACGACATTGTATTCTGTTTTCCATTGACTGATCATCTTCTTCAATGAACATTTCATCACAGAAAATGCACCTTACATCATCAAATTTCTTTACTTCCTTCTTCTTATCATTCTTGTATGCAGTCCTATGTTTTGTAGCAGAGATTTTTGATTAGTCTTTTTGGTACTTGGACTTTTCAATAATCTTCTAAAAAGCTTTAGACGAAACATCATCTAGTTACTTCATGACAGTCTTTTTTTTTACAAATTTTTGTCTTTGATTGTCCTTTACTGGAGTATTTGTCTGGAGTGTAGATCTCTGCAGTTTTTGTTTACGTGTTGTTATTGGTTTAACAGGCTGAGGAATAGGTAGTAAAACTGTAGTAGTTCGTAGAACATCCAGGTTTGGGTGAAGCGGCGGGAACATCATTGCTTTGGACTTATTCTGTTGTTTCAGATCCTATGGAAGTATAAGGATGGTTTTCAATGGTAATATTGTCTTGAGATCTTAATATTGAAGGAATTCCAGGCTCGGACGAAGTGACTTGTAATGACCGGGCAAAGTGAATATGGTATTCACTTTGTCCAATCCGCTTTGCCCTTCAGGTACATATTTGAGATTACTAAAAATTACTGAAAAACCAGAGCATCTACACTCGTCGTCTACGGATAGTTGAAAGCTACATAATCGTACATCAAATCCTACTCATAACAAAGAACATGTCACAAATAGTATTAAAGTTATAAATGAAACACTATCCTCTGTAAACTAATATTGTTTTCCCCAAAACATACTTTGCTCACTGGCGTTGCGTGAGGCGAACTCGTCCCGACATGTTTGCCGCACACGGAGCGGTAACAGGCGACCTTTGCTATGACAACGCGGCTGCCGGCCAGCTAATTATTTGAAAGTTATAAGCAAAATTTGCTTTGCCCGGGGTATCCACTTTAGCCAGGTTTCCCCTACCTACTGGTATCTCCTATGGATCATCCAATAGCAGGAAGTTGTGGGAAATTTTCCATGAATTAGTAATAAATTATTTTACTTCAAGCGGAGTGTTCGTCTTTTCCATCCGGCTTATTTTTCAGTGAACTGGAAACACGATACTCAAATAAGAAGTGCTCACTTGTTTTTCGTTCTATTGTAAATTTTTATAGCTTTAATTTTAAATTGAATGGTTATCTAATGTTTCAATAAAAAAATAAACATTTTTCGGTCCAAGTTGTGTTTAGAGGGATGGGCTGATTACTATCACTATTTTCTCCTAAATCCCTAAAAACCCGAAAATCGAAACATTTCTACGAACCCAGTACTTTTTTCCAGATATCAGTCCTAGAATAAAGTAAACGTTATTACAAAAAATACTGAATTTTAAAAGAAGTCTTACTAAAAACTGCTTATGCCTTTGCATTTTTCTCTTTTTTTTTGGCTATACAATAGTCTACATTGTTTAGATTGAAAAAAATAAAGAGCCACTTTAAAATTTAAGCAGTTTCTTTAAAGCTCTCCGACAGTCAGAAAAGTAATTCTTTCTTTCAGAAAAGCATTTTAATATTTTCCCCTATCTTTTTATGAAGAGTGAAAATAAGGTTTGAGACAGGAGAAAATTGACATACTTTATTTGTATTATTTTTTCAGAAGAGTATCAATTTCTCGAAAATGAGCTGAAAAAATGTTCACGCCATACTCCAGAATTTTTGATTTCCACTTCACTTCAGCACACTTCGCATGTATAGAACGCAATTTTAGGAGTTCTGCTTTTGAGATCTGAGAAACGTGTGGCTTATATTTGTTTGAAATCGAATTATTTTTTAGTCCCATAAAGCTTTAGAGTCTGGAGACATATTGAAGTTTTAACACTGGATTTTTAAGACTTCGAGGTGATATAAATTTTATGCAGTTTGGAATGTATTTCAAAAGTGTCCAGAATTTACTTCGTTTTTGATAAGTTGTCTGTTTTTTTTATTATTTCCTACAACTCTAAAAAATAAAACTTTGAAGTTATATTGCAGTCCGGCAGCTAAAGTGACACAGCTGACAAATTCAGAGAGAAAAAAAAAGAACATGATCTTATTTTAATATTCTTTCTTGCCATAAAACTCGCAGACGCAGAAAGTTAGTTCGCATAACTTGCGTGGTGACATACAATCAGTAATAACGCATCATTAAAATTTAATAATGGGGTTGTTTCCTTCAGTCAAAAGTACTAATTTTAGTCACTGAAATTGATGGAATAAGCGAAAAAAAAAGTCATATGGAGCCAGAAAAACTTTTATTTTCACAACAATCATTTTTTTTTTCATTTCCGAATTCGGAAAAAAGGCGTGGTCTTTATGACGCGACAAACGAAGTACTGTGGCGCGCTACTCCATTGCTGCGCTAAATGTTCACGCTTTTCTCTGAATGGCGTTTCCAGGTTGCGATAATTTGCGCTCCGCGCTATGGCATCAGTGAATAACATTTCATCACTTGTGATGTCATGTGCAGAAGCATAAAAAAATTAATTTCCATCTGCGCACCGGTTGGAAGTAATTGTTAAAAAATATGAAACTCTGTCAAATTATTTGAAAAATGGTTAAATCCTATGTTTTTAAGCATTCCCTTTCGGATTTTGTTTTTTTTTAAATTTCGGAAACAAACTCATTTAGTAAGGTAATTTTCGAACTAGAAGTTTACACTATTAATTTAAACTACTAAAGCCAAACAGTAAACATAACATCATAAATTTTTGGCACGTATTGTAGTACTTCAGAATAAACCAGTTAAAATTTATATTACATAAAACCTTGATTTTTGCCATTACTATTGTTATTATTATTATTTTTTGTGTTGTGTCACTTCTGGTTGCTGGAATGCAATATGATCATAAATGCAATAAAAAACACTTATTTTTTTGGGGGGGAGGGGGGGTTGCTAATTTCAATTTTCAATTTTATTTTTCTTGCTAGAAGTACAATATTTTAATATCTGTATTTCAAAGTATAACGAAGTACAAGCAAGTAAAATAAAGCACTTTTCTTTAAATTAATTTGAGTCATTGAGTTACATAAGTAAGTGGAGTGCGATCCATTTTCGCTTCAATTCAAGCAGCATGAAAAGAAAATTAAGGCTCAATGTTGAATCTAAATTTTTATCCGTCTTGAAGTTTAGTTTTAGGTTTAATTGAACAAACTAGGTTTAATTGAAGTTTAATCTTTGATGCGTAAATAAAAACCTTTCAAATATTGACAAATTTTGCGCAATCCTTCACAATTCAAAACATTAAATTTTCAACGAGAAACACAGAACATCAAATGTCATTATTTTATAACATTTAAAATATCTCGCTTAAAAAACTAAATCTCTGACCTGTGTTCAACGATTTAAGTTACCGCAAGATTTCACCATAATTGACTAGCAAGAAAAGAAAGTTGAAATTTAATTTTACTTCACCATTAAGGACCACGGACGAAACAAGATGTCTTGTGGGAAAAACATTGTTTTTAGTTCCGCTGGGAAATAGTGTTTTTCCACAAGATCGCACACTCTTAATGTAAATTCTATGGCAGATGTTATTCCAGATATGGGTTTTAACTCAGTGATTTGAAGCAAAGCAAATTATGTGGCCAATATAAATGCACTATATTTAGATTTGTTACCTTCGTCGCAGTGGACGGTCTTTTTTGGACGGATAGGCTGTTTATTTAGTGTTATTATGGTTTGTTGAATGGCTAAGAGATGTAACATTGATTTAAAAATTGTCAGATTTTGAAGTTTGAAGTATTTTGCATAGTGTAAAAAACGAGCGGAAATTGATTATCTTTTTGTTTAAGCATTTCGATTAATGTTAATCGTTAGAATTTTATAATTTTTTTAAAACTGTTAAAGGATTTTTTTTTGTCTGGAAAAAAAGACATTCCCATTGCTAAAAGAATCGTGTGTGTATGCGCGTGTGTTTGAGAAAATGCCGAGTTTAAAATTTGTGTTGTTAAATATAAATGTAGAATTTGCGGCAGTGTTTGGGGGTATTATGTATGTAGGTACTGTTATTCTTCATTGTAGAAAAATTTGCTCCAGAAAATTACTACCAGATGACATACACAGAACAGTTGTTTATTGACAAAACGAAACACATACTACACACAGGCGGAACACGTCCGTCCGTCACAGATCAAAACAAGCATCTACCTAACTCCTCGTACTTTCCACTAGGGGGCAAAGTTACATGGAATGAACTGTCACGTTGCCAATTTATGTCCTACATATTTGGGAAATAAAATGTTTAACATTGATTTAAAACAAATTAAATTGACCACATATTTCACAAGAGAATATGTATTTTAAATCTACACAATGTTAAAATAGTTCTTTATTTGGTTTTTTCTTTTAAGTTGAAACTTTGAACATTGATGACAAATAAAAATACCGTAATGGTATATGCTGTAACATAATCTTTATATTAAGTTTCGAATGAAAATTAGCCCTAATAATTATTTATATTCATTATCTTCGTGACGTCTGTTTACTGTTTCTTTTCAGTCATAATATGATGGGTGCCAATTTCTTCTTCATTCATTTAAAGTCGCAAGATCATTGTTATGACGTCAGAACATTGCCCAATCACAGTTTTTGACTCTTATATGCACATTGAGTGCATCTGTGTGTATTACCGTTAAAGACAGAAATCTAGGATGAAAATATATGTTCTTGCTCGAGAAAAACACATCATGGCTTAAAGTTGTAACTGTGTTTAGTTATACACGTCGTAATAAAGTCACACACTTGTTTTTTTTCGAAATTGGGAAAGTTTTATCAATTAAATTATCAAACAATAATACATCAGAACAATGTTTTTTCTCTCTATTCCGAACAAGAAGATCAGATTGTTAATAATAATAATGTAAAAAATAAATAAATAAATATAAATATGTAAAAATAAATAAATAATAAAATTAATCAATAAATAATAAATAAATAGATAAATAAAAAATACATAAATAATTTAAAATAAATAAATATTTATAAAAAAAATCTATGGTTTGATTTTGTAGTCCAACATCTTTCTGATTAAATAGGGAGAATAATATAATTCTAACAAAAACTTCCTAGCAAAAAATTTAATAATTTGCAAATCATAACATTTTTCATCTTGTGTAATGCCAAATGTAAAATAAGGTTGCATAACGTTCTAGTAAACATATTTAAAAAATAACTTTCCATTTTCAAACTTTAAATCTGCCCCATGCTACAAAACTACAAATTAGAGTGAGAATGGTTTTAATTAATTTTGCCAACTAATTAAGCACCGGAAAAAGTTTAAAATATATTCCTATTAAACGTGATCAATGTGTTACGTTTCATTAAACTATTTAAAAATAGATTAAAAGGAAAAATACTTTTACAAAACACGCTTTTTTTAAGCATTCCAAAAATGGAATAATATTTGAATACGTACACAGCGCACCAAAAGTAAAAAATTCCAATATTCTCACCATTTTGGCTCTCACAAAAATTACGAAGTAACGATTTTACAAAGCTTAAGCCCCTAATTTTTTTACAAGTAATTGTTTTTTTTTAAATTAAAATAATATCAGCTAATTCGGGTTTTTATTTCGTTATTTAATGTTTTTTTTTTTTTTTTTTTTTTTTTTTTTTTTTTTTTTTTTTTGTGAAAATAAACGCAAGTTTTGCTGAAACTCACATTGGTCATGTAAGTATTGCTCGACTTACAGCGCAAAAATAATAATAATAATAATAATAATAATTAATTTACTCTTAGGCATAAATTTAACCTCATGCCTGTCCACCCAAAAATAGAAAATGAAAATCATAGTAGAAGCATTTTGTGTTAAAACATTGCGTTATGCTTATACCTATTTATCATTTATTGCTATGCTTGTCTGCTTCTAGCATGGCCTAATACACAAAAAAGTGTAAAAACTTCCCACTTTCCCGATAGATAATTTCCTTTCCCTTCCCCGTTGCCAGGGTTCAGTTATCTAAAACCAGATTTCAGCCGCAGCAGGCGTTGTTATACCGGCAGATAGAAAGTTTTGCTTTTTCAAAAGGGACGTTCTTCCCTTATCTAACACTTTTCTGGGGCCATTAGCTCTGTGCGTGAACATTACAAAGCCAGTCGATGTATGGTATGGGGGACTGTGAAAAGATACACCTCCGGGATGCTTGCCAAAAGTGATAGAATTTCCAGCATACATTTTTGAAGAATCACTTCAGCTGTTTTGATTATGGCATTGTTATTCATTATTGCATGGAGAAAAATATTTTACTTGATATGGAAATTGAGGTTAAACCGATGAAACGTTATTTACTCTTTACATTGAGTTTGTATTTTTAAACAGCTGCATAGAAGAAATCGTAATGTAATAGTAATTCTAATAAATATAATAGCGATTTCACTGATCAAGTAACGCTCCTGATGTCACCAGCAATGAAAATCGCGCCACGGCATGATAATTTGATAATATTTTTCGATACTGTTTGACATGCAGGGAAATGCTTTATTTTGACGAGGCTGAACTGGATTCGGTAACTTAACTGTTTGACTTGTAAGACTGCAGTTTTAGGAAATTGAAGAAACAAAAAAGTGGTCAACAATGAAAGGTATTTACTCGAGTTTAAGGTGAATCCACTAGAGTGAGGGTTAAAATTTTAAACTATCAAAATATCACCAAAGTAGCAATTGCTTCGTTTAAATAAAAAAGAAATTTCACCCGTCATACCTTGACGGGCGATTTTCTAGTTAAAAATAAAAGTGGAGTAAAAAGTGAAATCTTTTACCTAGGCATAAAAATCGTACACATTAAAAAAAAAAAAAACGTTTAAACCTTTGGGAACCATAAGTTCTGAACTAAAATATAACAGTTTTGGATGATTAAAAAAAATAAATAAACAGAAAAAAAGGGGGCAAAATTATCGATAACTTTCTTTTTTTCAAGTGTTGTATAAATTTGTTGACAGCATTGTATTGATATACTAACTAGCAGACCTCCAAATAAGCTCTAATCTCATGTTTTACATACGTCAATGAATACTAATTCGTCACTGAAAGTTATTCAAACGTTTTTGACACAGCATTAAAACGACACTATTTGCCAGTCGTAGAGTAAAACAATTATGATAAAAATGCGCACTAAACTTCGTTGTTATTTTAAAAATTTCAAGTTCAACTTCCAAACTTTAGAAAAGTTACTTTTGTGAAGTTTGTCTACTAAGAATAAATAATGGACAATTTATTTTCCTTTTCGCGATTCTACAATTGATAGACTTTCAATACTTATTGTCACTTTTTGTTTTACTTATAGGAAAAAGTTGTGCTTGCATTTTTATGAAGCAAGTACCTAATCACTTGGGATGGGGAATGGCATGTTTAACCGTATGGTTTACTTTCTGCTATCTAATCTGCATTTGAAAAAGAATTGCATTACAATCTCGACACCGTTGCCAAAAAAAAAACTAATTTAGGAAAAGGAACTCATCCACGTGTACTCTTGATTGCTCCGATTCAGTGAAGTAATATTTAATTGATAAAATACGATGTTAGTTCCTCTATAAATCGAAATGATGAGATATTCTTCTACTGAAAATTAAATTTAAAACTTGATTGTGAGAATTAAAAGCATTGGAGTATTTATGCAACATTTACTAAAACATTAACATAAAACTCGGGACTTCAAAGGAGTCTTGTAGCATGTTTTGAACTATATATTTTACATTCGAAGCGACTGCCATACATAATTTAAATCTGCGTTTCACTTTTTCTTCCCATTTGCTAAAAGAAAAAACCGTCATTTTTCAAAACACCATTGTGTAAAGGAATGTTTTGGCACATTTTCTTTTCAAAACTATTCAAGATACTTATTATTCACCTTTTGAAAAAAAAGGGCATTAAAAAAGAAAAAATAAGTAAATATGCTTATGAAATTTTTTTGAAGAAAGTAAAACTCAGACAACAATTCTTATTTCACTTCGGAGCAATCAGAAAATGTTTTGCAGTTTTTTACTTTCACAACTTCAAATTATGCGTGTTTTTTGAAAAAAGATGTACGGTTAAAATAACTAAATTTAAAACCTTTGCCCTTTGCCATTATGCCAAACTTTCATTTAAAAGCGTTAGGATGAGGAATTTGAGTATTGTGGGGCTGTGAGAAGTTGAGCTCCGACTCTGACTATGCTTACCCCTGTTTCGATAAATTGGCGCTAAGTTGAGTTGAGAAACTTTCTTAGCAGTTTTTCAAAAGTATTCCAACTGAAATCCGAGACAATAACCCCCCCCCCTACGTCTATTTTTCACTAAACTCCCTTAAAACAGATAAAAATAGTCAAGGTCACAGCTCAACTAACCAGAGCTGCACTATACAATTTTTTCATAACTGCATTCACAAAGCAGATCTCTGAGGATTTTATTTAAAAAAAATAATACTTTTTATTCGGTTACATTGTACAAAAATATCGTACTAATTTTCACAAAAGGTAAAAATTAATGCTTGCTAATGCATCGTAACTGTAGTTACCTTTTAGGTAATTTGTTATTCTATTCTCTTCGTCCGTACAAGGTTTTTCAAAATAATTGTGAACTTAACAACTCTTCTGAAATGCAAATTACGTACTTTCCGCACTTCAAGTGACAGTATATTCAATTTTTAAGTGCTCTAAAAATGACGCAGTAAGGGGTTCTGGAATATGTTAGTTGCTTTATTAAACGTTGTATGTGAATAATTTACTATTCTGTGCATATGTTGATATCTTTTGGAAGTAAGTTACATGATTTTTGTTAAATAATATTAGCAATCTTAGTTGTCTATGTGACAATTGCAAACTAAAATTGTTTTCGACAATGGTATTTAAGTGAGTTTTGCTGCCGTGGATAGGTAAATAGCAGTATCTGCAGAAATGAGTTTTCGAAATATTTGAAGAAATAACTTTTGGCCTCAGTACTAACAATAAGTAGATAGATTTTTCGAGGTGTTTTTCTTTTACAATTTTTTTAGTGGAAACTAAATAAGCAAGCTTGTAGAAAAACTAACATACAATATATATTTTTTCAAAAAAAAAAAAGAAAGAAAGAAAAAAGAAAAAATTGCAGTTACTTCTTTTTACCTGCCCATGGCAGTGTAATGTGCAGTTATTTCTTATTTCAACATGAAACTGAGTGCTACTAAAAATGAAAAAAAAGTACCTACAGCGCTTTATGACCTTTGTGATGAACTATTATACGTTAATTGCACACCGAAAGTTGAATAACCTTCTGGAAAATACACCGAAAATAAAGTTTAATTGATTTCTGTAAGGAAAAAATAACTAAACTCCTTTAAAAAAAAATCACTGATTTTTGGCGAAGAGAGCTTTGAAATGAACTTTCGGCAAACAGACGGCTCGAATGTTTGAAATTCGGATTCTTCACATCCTACTGTGTACTGCAAATACACTCAAATGTCTAAGGTAAAAACGATTAGAAACATAATCGAAGAAACTCATTTTTTAACAGTTTGACGCCGTGAAATATTGAATGATTTATACAAATGAATCTAACCTCCCTAAGAAACGCTTTTACCTTGCTACTTTCACTCCAATTAACGTGTATTTTCCTATAGTGATATCGTTCTCCGGCTTCAATTGTGACACATTTCAATAAATAAATATTGAAGAAGACCAAGTTTTTTTTTTTTTTTTTTGCAACAATACTTTGAAGTGTTTCATTTTTAAGTGCTTATAGTACGTGCGAAACAATTATGTTCTTACGTTTAGTGTATGTTTTGGTAATGTAAAATAGTAGTGATTGTTGAAATTTGAAAAAAAAAACCCTCTTAATTTTGTAATTATAATGATAAACTACTATTAATTATAGCGTTTGTACGTCACCTTTTATGCAAATCAAACCTTGCAATTGTTGTGGAAAAATATGATCTAGATTTTAAATAAATATTAATAGCGATTTTCAAACATTATGAGAGGAAGCAGTATTGTCATTTGTGAACGATGTGTGTTGGACGGGGTAATTTTGTCCTCAGATTTTCTATTAGCTTCAATCTTGTTATTTTTTGCTCAATTCTCGTTAAATAGCATAAATATTCTTGCAGAAGATAAACATTAAACTGTTTCAAAATCATTTTTCGCGCACATTACCATACTATTGCGCAATTCTCAACGTTTGATGCAACTAAATGATTAAAATTTTTATTGCATGTTTTCCCCAAAAGAACTACGACTCAGGTTCTAGATCAAAGTAGATCGGTTTGTCATGTTTTTTAGTCAGTCGGCTTGTCACTTTGTTGTTGTAAAAATAGATTTAACTATTATTACGGAAGGTATTCTTGGAATTCTTTGAAGCCTTAATCATCATGCCGATCCCTGCCGCTAGACGAAAAGTTTCCCCTTCGCGGAGAAAATAGTTTAGTTGAGACGAAATTCGCAAAGAAGATGTTTCAGGCATTTCATCCTTCCTTAAAGACCAAGATTAACGACAGCTTCTTCCGTCTCAATTCTAAATAATCCGATAGAAGGTCGCGGGAGGTCACTGTGACCCTCCAAAATCTTTTCCTTATTTGGCCAATTTTTTTAGTCAATTCGGAAAATTTATGAGCAAGGTTGTAAAACAGCAATTTTTAAATGCCCGATCGTCACGTTTTATTAGATGTACAATAAACTCCCGATTATCTGCGGAATAGGGTGGCACGGTAACCTCGGATATGTGAAAACCGTGGATAATCCGCATAATAGGTAAAAAACAGTACTTATTGCATACAATAGCTAAAAAATATTAATAACACTCCCACATGCATTTAAATTACAACTAAAACATTGCTACATTACATATATTAACATTGAATATAAAAAAAAATATACGTAAAATCTTAAAGCGAACAATAACACAATCAAAAGTTAAAAAAAAATGAAAAGACCTATGGATAATCCGAACCACGGATAATGCGGCCGCCGATTATCAGGAGTTTACTGTATTTGGAGTAATTACCTGGGCAAAGAGGTATTTTATCATTCGGCAAAATTTCGAGCTCCATTCAGCAAATTAAGAATATCCTCTCTCCTAAAAATTGAAGTTCGGGACTTCCCTGCATTAGATATTACTTTCAAAAAGTAGTAGCAGACCTTTTTCACGCTAAGAGACAAAACACTGACATAGATACAGATTGAATCATTGAAAAAAGGTGTATAGTTTCAAAAAGTAGTTTATGAAAATCATAGCAATTAAGGGTTTTTACAGTTAAATTTATATTAATTGCACTAAATCATATTTCGCAACGTGGAAAATTATTGTTATGCTTACAAGTGTTCTTATTTATTTAATAAAAAAAGTTACGGTGTTGATGCAAATACCTTACATTGAAAATTTACTTAATTTACTTTAAATGATTTAACACTAGAATTACAAAAAGTTTCACTTTGACCCCAAGTAAATTTTTTTTTGCTCACTGCTCCTCTGTATTCTTATAAAAAGCGTAATTCTTCTTTGACTTTTCCTGAATCATCACGCTCTGTAATAATATAAAGTTTCCAATATAGGTATATATTTTTTAAACCCAATTTAAAGTGTTATACCTAGAAGTGTAGGCAGGTGTCACTTTAACCCCTTTGAGAAAAAATGGGAATATACATTTATAGATGCTAAAACAGAACGTATGCCGATTTTTTCTCTGAAGGTTAAAATGTTCCAAGTCATATTTTTAGGTATGCGAAGACCGCCGTAATTCGATTAGCTTTCACACATACAATTCTGTATGCATATCGATTGCTACACAAACGCCCTACAATGGACTCCGAATATGTTAGATCGTAGTCATTCATGAACTTTATAACGAACATAAAATCTACTTTGGTTGTGTTGTTGTTGTCTTGTCCAATGCAATTAAATTTTAATGATTCCCAAGAAATAATATTTTATAAATATAGTTCGGCACAATTAATTGCTAATGTCATGAGATACGTCTATCACTGAGCAAAGAAATATTAATTATTGTTTTTGGAAATTTGTTTCCATCAACATTTTAGTTTAGGAGGCTGTAACTGTTTCTTTCGGTCTTGTTTTCCAAACTACGGTTTGGATTTATGAGCTAAATAAGTAGGGGTTATAGTCTTCCTTCACTGTTCGTTGGCATTTTCACAATAGGGATTTTTTGCACTTCTAAATGTTGTACAACTGCCTAAATCCCAGTTTTCTCCCAGTTTAACTTTCATCAAAAAGAAAATCTCAGCATGTTTAAAACGAAATGTAAAATCTACCCCACCAGCTTAAAATGATAAATTAAGGAATTTAAATGAAATATAGAACTTACCATAGAACTTACCTATTTTTTTGAAGCCCCAGCTTCCAAAAACAACTACCCAAACGGTTTTTAATTAAAATATAATTACATAATATGATAAATCTTTGAAACTAGTTAAAACTGTTTTCACAGCTGATTCCAAATGTAGCTAAGTCAGTACTGCCGGATCTCCAATTTTACTCGTCAATTTGGTTTTGTTCAACGTTCCCCTAGATCCCCAGAATAAACTAAGGACTTTGCATTGAAGGGCAATGGAATAGTCTCCGCACAAGACAATCGCACCAATGAAAGCAATTCATAATAAATCGTTACTATTATCAGTGGCACTGTGATAACTTGGCGCATATTAGATCCATGACGACATGGCGCTTCTTCTCATTTATCGTATAAGTTTCTCGTTTTTTTTATCCAACAGATAATAGTTGCTGTGAAAACTCCAAGCACTTTACTGAGTTACTAGAATTGTAAGGACTTGCAGTTAGTACGATGTGCTTTTCCCCTCCCGCTATTTGTTTGTCTTGTTGTATGGTTTTTTGTTTGTTGCATTGTTTTTAGTGTATTATTCTGCTACACATGTTTAAAACTTATGATGTGAAAACAGTATTTTACGCGAACTAAAAGTAGACTCGCTTTCAACAAACTTTATCGGAAGGATGATTTGGTTTAGAATGTGTGCATAAAAATAAATTATATTCTTTTTTTTAAGGCATTTTGTGGAAAGTTGGAAGAAAAAAAAATGCCCATGCGTGATGAAATTTAAAGTCACATCTTTACTTTAAGAACGTACTCTGCTTTAAATGAACATTATTGTAAAATGGTTTTGACTTTATGTACAAAAATGAACTTTGTTTTTGTTATTTTGATGGTATTTTCTGAACGGTTGACAGAAACGTAACATAAATGTTTACAGGGAAATTTTAGACATGCATAAATCTTGAGCTACAAGGCAGATTCAACTCGAGCATACTTTATGTGATACATCTATTGCAGTTGAATACGTTCAGGGCATGAAAACGTTGGTGAAGAGGCAACCTCTCTCTAATCTTTTTTTTTTAGGTTTCGAGTCAGTTTTGACGATGATCCGGCATTAATTATTCTACTACGTCTTTAGTAGTATTGGATTTATATAGAAAGGATAATAGCATCCGAGTTCTCTGTTGTTTTTTCTCTGCCGATAATATCTGATTTATGAAGATTATTCAGAAAGTTTATTTTGATTACTTATTTTGGTTGCTTTGGAATATGATGCTGGTGTTGCTTATGCTAGGTCCTCTTTTAGAAGATCTGTACGATACGTTCAGTGGATGATTCCTAATTTATGTTAAACTTTATGAAAATAAAATGCTCTTTATTTGGTTTCACTTAGAATCTCCTCATTTACGAAATTGGAATCGTACCATATGGTATTTACTAAAATATAACCCTAATAGATTAACAGAATAAAGACCATATTGTTTTCATACTGATTAATAGCTTTCTTTTTTAAGCACAAGGGTGATATTTTGTTTCCAAAGAATTGTTTTAGCTCCAAAAAAGGTTCAGTAAAATAATTTGCAGCCAAAGTCTACAAGGGAAAGATTTAGCTAATATTAGAAAATAGAAGATGGCATATACGAAAGTAGGCTTCTTTAGTTATGGACAAACAGATTGTTATTAATGCTAAGAGGAATAGTAAGCTTAGAATTTATATTCATTAACATATTTTAAAAACTTCTAACTCTATTATTGCTAGTGGATGAAAGTTGTCTATTAAGAGACATATCTTTCAAAGACGCACTCCGTGCTCTCAACTAACGTTGAGACTACATTACATACGCATTAATTAGTATGATCATACTTTAGCTGGTGAAAGCTGCTATTTTATCTTTTAAGGAGCAAGCAAAAAATATGTTTGAATAAAGCATAATATAAAATATAAATCAGTATGGTAATGTGATTTCTTGGATATGTTCCCAAAATAAGAAAAAAAAAAAATTTTTTTTTCCTGAAAAGTTAGTTTTGTTCTTTAAGAAAAATTATCGAAATGAAGCTTTAATTCGGAAATATAGCACTAGATTATAGCAAATGAGCAATTAAAGTACGTTAAAGACCGAATGAATATGCGATTAAATCTCCAAATACGTTGAAAAATGTTTTCTTATCTTTATTAAAGCATGTCTTAATGAACTTTTCAAATGAATTTCAATGATGTCTTCATAAATCAACATACATTTTTTTATCGTATAACTGAATACAGAAAAAAATCCAAACATTGTTTTTGTATTATTCAAAGAATAAAATAAGTAACGTAAACACAGCAGTAGTGGACATTGCTTCAGCAGTGGCCACTTCAAGGTTTAAAATGCACTATTAGTAGTCACAGTGAAGTATATTTTTAAACTGTAGGTCTACAATATTAATTGCCTCTCTTGGAACTCAATGAGCGTATTATACCCCAACTCCAACTACATCGTACCAATTTCTAAAAAATGCCAGAATTTCAATTTGTTCAAATTTTATCATTTCTGTTCTCAAACCTCAAATTTGATCCAGTAGTGGCTACTCCAAAATCAGAAAGTTTTAGTAGTGGCCATCTGGCATTCTCCCATCCGAAAACTTTACCTCACTTACTTTAAATTCAAATAACTGATGATTTCATTCTGATAGTTACATTAAGTACATTATTATTGTACTTAATTACTTTATTATCGCTCATTTCTTTCTTCAAAATAGATAAGTAAACTTGAAGTGGCCACTAATGCAACACTGGCCACTACTGGTGTTTTTCCTTAATTATCCTAAATGTAAACGTATAGATACAAACCATACTTAATACTCCTACAACAATAACAAAATCGCATTTGAACGAAATTTGACGAATTGTTTTGCGTTTCTTCATCCGGACAAAGATTTAAATTTTAACAATTAATTATTTATCAACGATAAAATAAAATGCATTTTTTTGCAGAAAATACCATATGCCATTTCCGAGAACAACTTTATTCGGACAATAACAACAGACTGAGATGATTCAGTCTTGAAAAGCAGTTAATAAAATTCCGAACCACAACAAATCTCATGAGCCACCGACACTGCATGTTATTAGACTCCATCACATTTGCAGACGAACCGTAATAGAATTATTTGGCTCAGAACCAATAAATGAAAAGAATAGGATTCTTCAGATTACGCATAAACTATTCTTAGGAAGCACATTTGATGTTGAACGTATTTCTATGCCTGTCTATCTATTTACTTGGTACGTGCCGTTGAAGACAAATCCACACTATTTCCAACTATTGAACCTTAACTATCAGAAGTACTGAGAAAAAGGAGGGAGACACTCTCGAAGCGTTTCGAAAGAATGAAAGTAATTTTAATTTGAAGTTAATAGACACAATAAGAATGATTGCAATTTCATCAAGCTGCTAAGACAATGGCCGATTGTCGAGGAAACAATAGACATTTTCTAAGAGAATGATAAGATAATTTTGCCTTAAATAGGATGATGAGTTGTTGAAATTCATTCATGATATAATTGACATTTCATTGGTTGAGTTGCTGAGTATACTTAAAACTCATTCTTAAATAGCGCAATTTGAAACTGAAATAACTTTTTCGTTTTATTGAATTTACAATTTTTTTTTAAAAAGTAAATACAGCTCTAACCGTTGTACAAGGCGATTGCCCCGAAAGTTTTTTTTATTTTCAATTGGATAATTTTAACTAACAACGGGTCAGATTTATACTACCCAATCAAAATGTAGACCAATAGAATCAGGTTGTCAACGTCTAATACTTAGATCCGAATAACTGAATTGTTAATAACGCTTCTAGGCCAATTGCTGGACGGAAATTTTAAATTTACCCTTCTCTGTGTCGGGCGAGATAAAATATTTATCTATCTACCTATCTCTTCCCTCTCACATTGATCTTCTACCGTTAAAAGTAATAAAAATAATCAGATCAAGTGAATGCATTACAGCAAAAGACCAAAACAATGTTTACTGTAATTTTTTTCCTGGTAATTATTTTTTTTATTAAATTGAATATTGTTTTGCTTTTTTAAAGCTAAAAATAATTTTAAGGTAATTTTCACATTTTAAAAAGTAATTTCAATATATTTGCTACGTGTAGAAAACTATGTAAGATATTGAAATTGTACTATGAAACAGTAAAATCTTACAGAATATTTCCTAAAAAACAGCCATAGGGCTAATACCTACTCTGCGTATCTCAGTGTTCGTGACCGAAAAGAATATTTATCCCTGCAGTAGGAAATATGAAATATTTGACAAAAAATGTTTATATTTGGTGCAGTGTGCACTATGGTAAACGGTATTTCAAAGGCAAAATTTCAAGTTTGTAGGTAAAAAAATAAGAGGATATGTCCAATATTCCGGACTGTTTTTGAAATTAATATATCAGATTAAAAACCGATGAAATAAAAAACAAACGTGATTGTAAAATAGTCTTCAAACAATATTAAACCATAATGTAAGTGTTTGAAATGATTCATAAAATATTTTATGTTTTAAAAAAATCAGAAAAAAACTTCGCCTTTGCGAAGAAAACCCATGATTGAAAAAAATGAGACACTCTCTCTCCCAATCACCATATTTTAGTGTTGACGATCCACTAACGAAAAATCCTTTCAAAGATAATAATAAGCAGAATGTAAAGAGTCAAATACGAAAAAAAATCAAGTAATTTAATCACTTGTTAAATGATCAGTAGCTATTTAAATTTATGCCTGGCATACCCGGACGCTTGGTCTGAAGTCATCTCTTCAGATTGGGGTCCGAGGCGTTTTTCGGAGGGGGGGGGGGACGAGGAGGAGGTTGCTTCTTTAATGTTTCATAAAACTACTAAAGTAAGAAACTATGTCATAATTGTAAAAATGTTTTTTCCGCAACTCTTAGTAAAATATAAACAAAGCAATTCACATTTTCGCTGTTTTACAAAAAATGTCTAAAAGTAAAAAAAAAGGCAAAGAAAATATTTTTGAACTACCATCTTCGAGCGCGATTGCTTCGCAAGGTCAGCTAATATATAATTTCTACACGAGAAAAACAGCTCACTAAATTTTTACTTTCATTTGACATGTGTTTAACTCTTTTTTAAGATTTTTCTTTTTTCAATTTATAGCATAATTTAGCTTAATTTAGAAAAAAAATCAAAATGAAATATTCTACATTGAAATCAGATTTTATTTGAGAAGTAGTTTAATCTTGGATCAAGAAACTAAGAAACTTTAAATAAGTTAATTCATTGCTTTTCTGTTTTACTTACTGAGACAAAAAATGCATATTTATTCCATCGGTATCGAAAGTAAAAGTCTTTCACATTTCAGTTTTAAAGTATCTAGCAAAGATTGTTAAACATATAGTTCCACCTTCACTAGTTGGAACTTAATTGCGTTACCAGATTTTATGGACAACCTTGAAAATAAAAGCTATTTTAAGTGACACATATTACCATTCAGTCCTAAATAAAGAAAGTTAGTGTACATTTTTCTGAAAACGTTTTGAAAACACATAATATACTAAAGTCATTAGTTCAGCCAAATTCCCTTTTGAATAAGGTCACAGTTTGTAAAGGAATTGAACAAGCCCTTTAAAAATGCCCATTAGAATAAGAAAATTAGTCCCTAAAGATTCTAACTCAAGCAAGGACATCAACCCTACCCCAACGAGACTGTTTCCGGTGAAATACAATTTTAAAAAGTTTCACTATACCATCAATCGTTCCTCTAAAAATATCCATCTAGGTAAAGAAAAATATTTCTGAAAAATCAATGAAAAAATCCACTGCAAATCTTCTTTTGAAGTAGGAAAATATTCTACAACAGTCCCCTTTAGAATAAACACACCAGTCCCTAAAAATCAGCAGCATCAACAATTCTTAGCTAACTTTTACATTCAGTCTAGAAGTCTCATCTGGTTTAAATAAAACAACAAATTTTAATTTAATTAAAATTTTAAAATTAAATCATCATTTTTAAAATTTATGCATCGAATACAGGAAATAAATAGATCAGAATTTACGAGTATTAGGTTAAAAAACCGTAAACTTTTAATTTCTTTTTTGTGGGATACGCAAGAAATGTGGAATATGCATTTTATTTTTTTGCGAATACATTATCTTCCTTTTTCTAAGCCTCATTTAAAACTTTTCATTCACTAGAATAAATAAATAATTATATTAGAAAATATTATATTATCTGGGAAATCGATTGTGATTTAAACATTAATCGTTCATTTTATTATGTTCTTGCTCAGATTTGAAATTCTAAAACATTCAGATTTTTTTTTCTGCCCATTAAAAAGATAAGTAGTTAAATATTATTGTCACTCATAAGATAAATTATTTTAAATTATTGTATGGATGCACAAACACTTCTGCATTTTTTTTACCTTTTATTTGATACCAATATTAAAATACAGTACTTTACACGAAGCTGAACATTTTTATTTGTAATTAAACAAGATAAAATTTTAGCAAAATCGATGACATTTCTTTAAGGGGTAAAAAAAACTAAGCCCTGCTTTTTGGAAATGTTTTAAATGCAAATGTAAGGCCATTAGAACAAAGCAAGGCAAACTCAGAAGGCCTTAATTAGCATCTCAATTACATTATCACAAGGAAGGTTTAAAAAAGAACAAATTAAATCGTTTATTCTTTAAGAGCGATTATTTAAACGAATAGGGGATACCATGAAACAAATCGATAAAGTAAACAAATATGCTGATTGCTCAATTGCAAAGACTGGCGAAGGATTTTAGAGTTCAATAGAAAACTTCAATTGATCATATCATTCGGTGGAGCTTAATTGTTTTTTAAATTGCTTTCTAATTGTTTCTAAAACTTAAAGCGTTTTATTGAGCACCAAGTCCTTACGTAATAAATTTTCTTGATGAGAAGAAAATAGAGCTCTATGTATAATTCTGTTTTTTACTTTGAGTTGTTTCCGAAATTTTAAAAGCATTTTTTCTGAAAGAGCATGCTTAATAACATAGGATTTAATAACATAACATTTTAAAAGTAATTTGACATAGTTTAATATTTCTTAACAATTATTTTAATCGGTGCGCAGATTGAAATTAATTTTTTACCTATGCACATAACATCACAAGTAATGAAATGCCAAGGTGTGATTCCATTAGCGCACAGCGCAAATTATTATAAATTGCAAAGACAGCAAAGCGTAAACATTTAGCAAGCCAATGGAATAGCGCGCCAAAGTACATCACTTATGACATTATACTGACCACGCATTATTTCCAAAATTGGAGAGTTAAGAAATTTAAATAAAAAAATAACTGTTGGGAAAAAAATTTTTTTTTTTTTTGCTTGTTCTATCAATTTCAGTGACTAAAAGTAGTACTTCTAACTGAAGAAAACAATACCATTATGTAATTTCATAACTATTTATTTATCTGAAAAGATTTTTTTTTCGTTTTTTAGGCTTAATTTTTTCAATGATATGTAAGAAAATGAAAGAATAAAGTAATGCAATTTCTTTTCTAGATAACAACAAAAAAAAAAAAAAAAAAAGCTTTACATTTTTATGAACAAGCTACTTTTATAGTGAAAATCGTAAAAATTGGAAGCAATACCATTGTTGCATCTCGCATGTTAGATTGTATTTTTTTTAACCTAATGCAAAAAAAAAAGAAAAAAAAATGTCCTAACGTTCCACTGAAATGCCACAAAGATGACGGCAGTACAAACTTTCAGATAAAAAGCAGTAGCAATGAAAATAATTGCGCACGGTAAAAGGATTTTTTATTTATATTTTATTTCTGTGCTCAGATCACAAAGCATTAAAATTCCAATCGCTTTTTTTATAAGAAAATGATTTTTGAATTTTGATCGTTGAAAATAAAGTAAAGAAAAAAAGTATAGATAATCCCGATAATGATAATGGTACAAATAACCGCTTTAAAAAATAAGTAACTCTAATTAAATAAAATAATAATTTATCCGTAACAGTTAAAGTTTTGAAAAAAATCCACGCATAATCCCTCTTTTAATTAACTTTTGTTAACCATTTAAAATAATTGATGATAGCTCTGAAAAAAATAAGGGGTTATTCATTGACAGGTTTTTATTCGCAGCTTGTTTACAATGAAATGAAAATAAAAGTTTGAAGAAATAACCGAAAACACCAAACATACGTATCGGGAACTGAACCTATTTTTAAATTATTTTTACAGCAGAAAATGATTAAACATTCTTCTGTATTTCTTAAATATTGTGTTTTTCCATGTGTTTAACTATGTGTTTCTTCTCAAATCTTATTTCTTCTGATTTAGAACACTACTATTTTAGTGTCTCTAGTTCCAGGTGACACTAATTATTAAATGAATTATTAAATGAATTAAATGAAAATAAAAATATTTTCATTTAAAAACTAATACTATGTGGTTCTATGTGGTACTACATGGTACTATGTGTTTCTTCTCAAATCTTATTTCTTCTGATTTAGAACACTACTATTTTAGTGTCTCTAGTTCCAGGTGACACTAATTAGTTTTTAAATGAAAATAAAAATATTTTCATTTAAAAACTAATACTATGTGGTTCAATGTGGTACTACATGGTACTATGTGTTTCTTCTCAAATCTTATTTCTTCTGATTTAGAACACTACTATTTTAGTGTCTCTAGTTCCAGGTGACACTAATTAGTTTTTAAATGAAAATAAAAATATTTTTCAAACATTTTTTCTGTACCTTTCGATCAGTTTAGAACTAATTAATAGAAAAAATCAAGATATATCATTCAAAGTTGGCCTTAGGTGGATTACACAGCGAGATTGAACTTTCGTTTTGGCAGTGAATCAGTTCTTGTTATCTTTGACGATTTATTTTGAATGCGTAATCACTTTTCCGTAATCTATATAAACAAAACAGAGAATATATGTGTACATATATGTGTGTGCATGTATGTATGTTCTCTATACAAATCCACAGTTTACGTGAGATCTCTACTAAATTTGGCAAGGAGGTACTTGGGCACCCGAGAAGGAACGTAGAGAGTCTTTTCGAACGTCAAAAAAGAACCAAACTGTTCGAACTCTAATCTTAGGACGCGAAAATTACATTTTTCTAATGTGAGGGCGATTTTATTAAAATTTGTAGCGTGAAGAAAATCATTGAGAAGAGAGATCTATTGCAGATTTTTTCTTAAATTTGATAAAATTAAATCCTGGATTTTAAGGTTTTAAGGTTTTTCCTGCATTTGGCGGATTTAAAATATTTCCTTTTTGGTAATTTTCCGCAATTTGACGGGAAATTTTAAAGATTTTTTTTTTGTTCAATCCTGATTGTTGAACACGTGTCATTTGACCCAGCTTTTATTTGCGATGTATACCGTGCAAAGTTGGGCTACGTAGCTAGTGTAATATAAAGCATTACAGAAAGTAAAGGCGTTGGATGCAAATTTTGCATTAAACTTAATCAGAACAAAATTAGTAAACTAAAAAATAATTTCATAGCATAACAAATATCTGAAATAGAATCAGGTACAAGAAACATCCTACTAAAGAAATTGAAACAGCAAAGTTCTGTTTAATAGTTTTGGGCCAGTGTTTTCAACAAAAGAGTTCCCCGAAACGGGGAAGGAAGAATGAGTCCCATAGGAAATCGAGAGTCAAGAGTATTATTGCACTAGTTCTCTGTAAAGTAGCGTTGAAATATATGTCGAAAAACTTCATTGGTGTTAGCAATGTAATTTCGTTTATTTTCATACTATATGTTACTGAATATTTATTTTTTTTCGGTGATATGTTCGATATTTTTCAAACTTCCAAAAAGGTACACGAGTTTTCCTTTCAAAGTTTGCCATAATAAATACGTTGTTTTCTTTTACTGTTTACACATTCAGTATATTTTTAACTTCCATCTATGACGGTGTTTTGAATGGTGACTTTACGGTAATTGTGGATAAAAAATAAGATTTTTGATGAATTTACTTGAGATACGTCAATTAAAAGTAATAATAAGTAACATAAGTGATATGTATTTATGAAGCAGTTCTAACAAGGAATCAGTTCATTATCCTAAGCTAAAATTCTTTCGCAAAGATATTTTCAACGTTTTGGAGCACAAATTTAATTAATGTGCATTGATAATGATCTTTTTCTTCATAACAATGTATACTTAATGCAAAAAAAAAAAAAAAAAATGTTTCTTCATTTTAACAATTTTTAATTTATACCGATAGTCACATGGAGATTATTTAAAAAGTAAATTACATTTCTATCCTAAACATAGAAAGCAAAAAATTTTTTTTTCAAATCAAAGATTATTTTTAAAAAATGGAATTTATATAATTAAATAATTAGTGTAATGCATCTGGTTATTTTGAGCTAAATAGTTTTTTAATACAGCGAAGAACAAATCGCCCAAGATTCATTCAATTCAGAAATACTGAACTGAATGCACATTGAAAAAAAAAAGTTAAATTAAAAATAAAAAAAGAAAAGAAAAGAAGAAACTAATTCACGCAATACATCAGAACATAGTGTACTCTAAAAATACTCTTAAGTTTTAAAGAAAAAAAGCTGAAGGTAATTATAAAATGTGTCAACAATAGCTTCAAGTGAATGATTTGAAAAATATTTCCCCATAATAAAAATTCTTTGAGGCTAAAAAAATAAATAAATAAATAAGTAAATAAATAAAATAAATAAAAAAAAAATTTAAAAAAAAAAATTAAAAAAAAAAACCTATCTTGACCACACTACGAACTAAAACCTACTAAAAGCGCAGGGCTACTACCACTGGTGACTAAAGTCCCTATTTTGAAGCAAAACCGACTATGGCAACCATTTTAGCCAAGCCACGGGAAAAAACGGCTGTTTGGCAATAAATTGCAATAAACGGTGACTATTTTTAATGAATAAGTAACTATAATACGCAAAAATTCCTGTTTTTTTTCCTAGGCCAAAAAAATTGTAAAATATTGAAAATTGGCTTAATGTTTTTTCCCCTGACTTTCCAAAAAAAAATCAAGAAAGTTTAACAACGTTTTTTTTTTTAAATAAAGCTCTAAAAAGTAGAGAAATAAAATTTAATAAAACAAGTTCACTTTCAGAAATGCATGATGCTCTTGCTCATATTTTGTACAAAAGTTTAGCTTTAGTGAAAGCGCTTTTTGTAAAGGGTTAGTTTATGCGATCGCGATTTCTGCAAAAAGTTCGTCTCCGTTAGTACTATTATCGTTACATATTGTTTGCATTCAGAATTAATGCCAGTAAAATTTTAACTTTTTCATTTCTTGTGAATTAATGTTATTATACATTCATTTTTGAAAATGAGTGCTAATTTAAATTCGATCAGAAATAATCAAACATTTTTAACGCAGTTGGGCACAGTGAGTGGTCCCGCTATTAGGCAGTATATACAGTGGCTCTCAAAAGTGTTCGTACACCTACGACTTTCAATGAAATAGGCCCTTATCCATTCGTTAGAATTAATATTTCGGAATAAGTATTTTTATTATAAGATTTATGATCTATTTTTAACAAACCTACATGAAAATTTTTATTAAAACATTAAAAGTTAATTTTTTAAAAATCAAAAACCAAAAAGTTCCGGAAATTTTATCTCACAAAAGTCTTCGCAAACTTTGAAAAAATGTCAAACAATTAGTAAATAATCTAGCTTTTTACTAAGTTATTATTTAGTAGAATATCATGCAGTAACAACAACAGGTTTTAAACGTCTGGGAATATATTTCATTATTTTTTTTCTTTATTTTTTTGTGCAATTTCTGAGTAAGTGTTCAGCCGCTCTACGAGTCTAACTGTTTCTAGTTCGCTTTTCGTTTCAATGGTGTATTTTCGTAATCTAGCCACCAGATACCTCCAAATATGTTCCATTAAGTTTAAATCTAGGGATTGAGGAGATATTTCTAAGCTTAAGGACAAATTTTGAGGCACCAAACGTGAACGTGTGCTTTTTATCGTTATCTTGATAAAAAACAAAGCTGTTTCCGATTACCAGATTTTGGGGTAATAGTTTAAAATTGCTTTTTAAAATATTTAAATGAACAGCATAATTCATTATTTCATCAAAAAATTCCAAATTTCCAAGTCCTGATGCTGAGATGCACCCTCACACAAGAACACCTTCATCGTCCTGATTAACCGAACCAACTAAGTCCTTAAGATTAAATTCCTCATTTTTTTCTTCCATTTACAATTATACAAAAATTTAACCCAAAATGTTGAATTTATTTTCGTCTATAAGTAAGACGTTGTTCCAAAACGTTTTTAAGCTTAATTTATTATTGATTTTACGACGGAAAGTGTAAGATTACTGTTTTTCGCACGAAGAAGAAAATTTCTGCGGGAAGAGGTCCCATTTAATACAGCTAATCAGAAAGCTTGCGAACAATTTTAGATAAAAATTAAACTTAAAATGTTTCATTCAATTCTGCAGAAACTTTTTCAGTTCTGTAATGTGTATTTTTCATATTTTTTTTAATTGTAAACTTCCGATCACGCTTTGTTAACTTTGCCAGTTGACCTTTTCTAACTTTGTTTTCGATCCGATTCTTTTCTTTAAAGCATTTTATCAAGCCCTTCGTTATAGAATGGCATAAATTAACCAATTTAGAGACATTTCAAACCAATTTACGGCTACTTTGAGGGGAAAAAATCAAATTTCGATTCGTGTTTGTTGTTTTTTACGCATACTTGCCATTTTAAAATAATAAGCAGAATATTAGGAAATAAATACACAAAAAATTACAGGCAAATGACTTTAAAGTATCATTACAATGCAAAAATAATAAAAAAAACCACATATGATAATTTTAATTATGAATTTATTCAATACTATTTCAATGTACGATAACTTTTGTGGCGTATTTTTTCTGTACCTCTTCGGTTTTTGACAAATTTCAAAAATAAAATCTGGCAATATTCTGAAAAAAACTACTGGGTTTTATTCAGAATGGCATAGGAATGGTGTGAAAAAAAATTGGACTCCATATTCGAATTCAGTTTTGCGTAATTTTGGTTTTACTACAAAATTACTAGGTGTACGAGCACTTTTGGGAGCCACTGTATGTCGTCGCGTCAGAGCAACAGTAGGATGTCTCAGGGTTATTCCTGGGATTAGATGTCTTAGGGCAGTTCTGAGGCGACGATGTATGCTGAAACATAATTGCAGTTTATGTTACATAAATGCTGTTAAAAAAGAAAAATAACAATAATAACGGGAGACTATTTCAGAACTTATTTTCTGCATCTGGCTGTTAAAGCAAACGTAATGATTTCTACTACTTTTAGCAGCAGAAATCATTGTCAGCCCTGAAAGTGTCAGCACGCAAGGAATATGAAAATGGCTTGTCATTTCAAGCACTATATAGTTCCTAATCAATAAAATAATTTTTCTTTATAAGTTATTAATATTTAAAAAATAAATTATTTCATAATGGACTGTGCGACTAGGGCTCGACCGATGGCATTTTTTGGCCGATGGGCCGATGCCGATTGTTGGCCGATTGTTCAAAGATGGCCGATGACCGATGGCCGATTGTTTTCCTTCAAATGGCCGATTGCCGATGGCCGATGGCCGATGCTTTTGGCCGATGGCAAAAAAAAAGAAAAAAAAATCTAACAAAAATAAATTGATAAGATTGTCAAGGATTTAAAGGATCATTGATTCATTTCACTTTACTTCCTTTCTAGGAATAAGGAATTGTAATCCCCCCCCCCAAAAAAAAATCAGATTTCGACCTAAATTTTTATTTTACTATCATCCAATTTAAACTTTACAAGTTTTTTCAGCGCATATGTACCTAAGAACATATAGATGACCGAAATATCCATTTTGAACGCCTCCTTAGTTAATTATCGCAAATTCTCTTGTGATGTCTTCATGCGCGTAAACTTACGTTACACAAAAACGTTATGAAATAGAAAGTTGAAAACTCATACGTAAGTAGTATGATCTAAAAGTTCGAGGACAAGTTGTATAAAAATATCGTGAATAGTTCACATTACCGAAGTACATCTACAGTGGCTCCCAAAAGTGTTCGTACACTTTGAAATTTTGTAGTAAAACCAAAATAACGCAAAACTGAATTCGAATATGAAGAACATTTTTTTTACACTATTCCTATGCCATTCTGAATAAAACCCAGTAGTTTTTCTCAAAATATTGCCAAATTTCATTTTTGAAATTTGTCAAAAAACGATGAGACAGAGAAAAAATACGCCACAAAAGTCATCGTACACTGAAATATTTTCGAATAAATTCATGATTAAAATTATTATATGTGGTTTTTTTTATTGTTTTTACATTGTAATGACACTGTAAAGTCATTTGCCTTTAATTTTCTGTTTATTTATTCCCTAAGCTTCTGCTTATTATTTTTAAATGGCAGGTATGCGCAGAAAACAACAAACACGATTCGAAATTTGATTTTTTTCCCTCACAGTAGCCATAAATTGGTTTGAAATGTCTCGAAATTAGTTAATTTATACCATTCTATAGTGAAGTGCTTGATAAAATGCTTTAAAGACAAGAATCGGATCGAAAACAAGGTAACAAAAGGTCAACTGGCAAAGTTAACAAAGCGTGATCGGAGGTTTACAGTTAAAAAAAATTATGAAAAATACACATTTGAGCGCTGAAAAAGTTTCTACAGAATGAAATGAAACATTTTACGTTTAATTTTCACCTAAAATTGTTCGCCAAGTTCTCTGATTAGCTGGATTAAAGGTTACCCCGTCCCGCAGAAAATTTCTTGTTCGCGCGAAAAGCAGTAATCTTACGCTTTCCGCGCGAACAAGAAATTTTCTGCGGGACGGGGTCCCCTTTAATCCAGCTAATCAGAGAACTTGGCGAACAATTTTAGGTGAAAATTAAACGTAAAATGTTTCATTTCATTCTGTAGAAACTTTTTCAGCGCTCAAATGTGTATTTTTCATAATTTTTTTGCAAAGCAGTAAACTTACGCTTTCCGTCGTAAAATAAATGATAAATAAGCTCAAAACGTTTTGAAACAACGTCTTACTTATAGATAAAAATAAATTCAATATTTTGGGTTAAAATAGTGCATAATTGTCAACAGAAGAAAAAATGAGGAATTTAATCTTAAGAGCTTAACTGGATCAGTTAATCAGGACGGTGAAGGTGTTTTTTGTGTGAGGGTGCATAATAGCATCAGGACTTGGAAATTTGGAATTTTTTGATGAAATAATGAATCATGCTGTTCACTTAAATATTTCAAAAACCAATTTTAAACTATTAGCCCAAAATTTGGTAATCAGAAACAACTTTGTTTTTTATCAAGTTAACGATAAGAAGCACACATTCGAGTTTGGTGCCTCAAAATTTGTCCTTAAGCATAGAAATTTCTCCTCAATCGCCAGATTTAAACTTAATGGAACATATTTGGAGATATCTGGTGGTTAGATTACGAAAATACATCATTGAAACGAAAAACGAACTAGAAACAGTAAGACTCGTAGTGCGGCTGAACATTTACTCAGAAATTGCACAAAAAAAGACAGAAAAAACAATGAAATCTCTTCTCAGACGTTTAAAAGCTGTTATTGTTACTGCATGATATTCTACTAATAAAAAGTTAGATTATTTACTAATTTTTTGTTATTTTTTCCGAAATGTACGAAGACTTCTGTAAAATAAAATTTCCGGCACTTTTTGGTTTTTGATTTTTAAAAAATTAAGTTTTCATGTTTTATTAAAAATTTTCGTGCAGTTTTGTTAAAAATAGATCATAGATCTTATAATTAAATACCTATTCCAAAATATTAATTCTAACCAATGCCATAGGGGCTTATTTCATTGAAAGTCGTGGGTGTACGAACACTTTTGGGAGCCACTGTATCTACAAAATAGTCACCTTGAACGATTATACACTTCTGCCAACGTTCGTATAGCTTTTAGAAGGGCTCCTGGACATTTGTCGCAACCTCCTGTAAGGCCTCTTGCGCTGCTGCTTCAACTTCATCGTGGGGAAGAAGGCGACTTTCTTGTTGAGGATGCACGGTTCGATTGGTCAATACTCTTATATGATAAGCAAATAACATAACATTTCGTCGGACTTAGCTCCGTGTGATGTTTACCTGTTCCCAGCAAAAAAAAAAAAAAACATTTACATGGACACCGCTTTCTTCCGTCGGGAGAAGATAAAGCTGCATCACAGAAGGTAGCAAAAAATGGCTTCCAGGAGTGCTTCCAAAAGTTATATGAACACTGGCAGAATTACATAGTCCCTCAAAATGACCTTTTGAAGGTGGATGTGCTTCGGTAATGTGAACTATTCTGGGTAAGGATTTATACAACTTGTTCCCCGAACTTTTGGATCGTACTACGTACAATCTGTATAGGGTGTAGTAATGCTTCTACTTTTTTGTGTGCTGTATGATGGAAGACAAAGAACTACAGCCAAAAAAAAAAAAAAAAAAGGAAGAAAAACAAAGATACTGTTTAATAACCAATTGATTTTTTTTTTAATTGAACACATAACCAAGACTTCAGTAATATTGTAATATTGTACGATTTAAGTAAACTAAACATAGTTAAAAAACATTAAATTATGTTGTTTTATCATACAAAAAAAAGAATAAAACTATGAAACCGTCAACAAATTACGCAATTAAAGTGGAAAGATTGCACGTCGACATTTTTTAATCATCAAATTAAACAAAAAAGGTAACAGATAAATTACAATATTAAATCATAATAGGAATATTTTTATACTTATTTAAAATTTATGAATAGAAAAGTTCGCATTTTTCATAAATGTATAACAATGACATAAGTTTTGCGGAAAAAAGAAATAGCCATGAAAAGAGCGAGGTTCTTAAAACGCAGCTACAATAAACAAACTCAATATTCACACCAAGTTAATAACTGAATACATATACTACTTGATCTGATGTTTGCACACGTAATATTGAGCAATTTTAATGTTTAATCTTTTATGCAGCACTACAAACAAATTCAAATTAAATTTTTCAATTTAACAATAATTTTCTGAAATTTAAAAAATGGCATAGTAGGAAATCCTTGAAACTTTTCTATAACATATTATTAAACATATGATGAAAACGAAAATAACTTATTCCTTGATTTTATATAAAGACATAAAAATAGTTACTTACAACAGAAAAAAAAATCGATCGCTATTAATGTTGCAAAAAAGATGGCGCATTACAAAATATAGATGAAATAAGTACAAGAAATACGCAAGATGGCATTTCTTGACCAAAATGAATAACCGCTAATTATTTAAGAAATGCTTGAAACGACGAGGATGGGTTAGGGGGGTCACCCTCTGTTTTTGGTTTAACTCACAACGTTAAACTTCGGCAGCAACTTCGACTTAATTTTTTTAGTACAGAACCGCTACCACCAACGTCTCGGAAAAGTTTCTGAATCTACTTGAGCACTTCCGAAGAAAAAATTCAAAAGTCCCTGTTTTCCGAGTTATGCCACCATTCAAAACGTCTTTAATCAATTTCTTACATGAATACTCTAAATTCTTCCTAAACAATAGATAAAGCTTGAAAAAAATCTCTAATTTTATGAATGGTGTTAGTTTTAAACAACTCAGAAGTACAACTAGAGTTTAATTTCAGAAATTGAGGGAGTGGGAGGAGGGGCACGCAAGTGTTCTCGGAAATACAAAAAATAGTCGGAAAAAAATAGAGTTCAAAATAATCATAAATATTGAGCAGAAAAACCCTTTTAAAACTTGCACCCGAGTTTGTTTTGACGTGGCAGTGGCGGATTTAAAATATAGCGAATGTTGCAATTGCGCGAGAGGTCCCATATACACAGGGGCACCGTAGGAGTTACAAAAATGCTTATGATAAATGTTTTACAACTTTTGTGATAGAGAAATAGGGCCCCAAAATATATTTCGATGGGCCCCAAACATGTAGCTCCGCCGAAGCGATACAGAAAAGACTGCATTACTGTGGTTCATATTACAAATATCGAAAAATTAAAAGTTACCGTCGGTTCAACGGGAATCTAACAAAATGAAACAAAACCGGTTTCTGCATCTCATATTTGTTTTCATAGTCTCCAGTTCTGCAATATATCACTAAATGATCGTCAGTCTGAGACGCTATATTAATTTGCTTTGAAATAAGCAATTAATAGCCACAAAAAATCGGTTAATAAGCTTTTTAGTACACCCGATCGAAAACAAAAAGCGAAGTGCACAACTGGAACGTGCGCACATCCCACATGCGAAAATTTAGCCTTCTACAGCTTACCATTTTTAAGTTTTGACTTATGAGAGATACATACATACATCCAGCAGCAAGAAACAACGCAATAATTAACTTGTTTGGTACCTGAATGCAGTATTAAAAACTCTTTCAGGGGTGACTATAGAAATTCATACTGAAATTTAAGTAAACAATTTTGTTTGAAAACAATAATTCCCTTTACTTTGTATTAAAATGTAAAACAACAAAAGTCCTTTTTTTTTTTCAAAAACATCGGCCAATTCCATCGGCTTTTCGATGTTTTTAAGGCCGATGGGCCGATGTTTCCTGCAAGTTAGCATCGGCCGCCGATGCCGATGCCGATGGCTAAATCGTTGAACCATCGGTCGAGTCCTATGTGCGACTTTTGGAAATATCTCTCTGTCTGTCTGTCTCTCTCTCTCTCTCTCTCTCTATATATATATATATATATATATATATATATATATATATATATATATATATATATATATATATATATATATATATATATATATATATATTAAATCGATAACAAGGGTATGATTTTGAATATTTATAAATGTTCCCTAATTAAAATAATTGACATTTAAAACTCTAACTAGAGCCGAAATTTTTGCCTGAAGTTAAAGTATACATAAATCTCATCGTGCCCTCTGAGATTTGTTTATGTGATGGTAAATTTCGTAGAACTGGTCTTATAGTGCATATGTGCCTCGAAGCATCTTGCATAAGTTTAACGCCTCAAAGGGCTGGAACTCAATTTTATGAGTAAAGATAACATTTTAAGGAGAGGAGAAAATTCTATATCGATTCTCAAAGGATATTTTGGAACGGCAGAGTTGCTTTCATTTAGTTAACTTTGCCGCCTTCGTGAGCATGATTGATGATTAAGTGCAAAGTCTGAGAATTAAAAATTATAATTAGACACTGTGTAGTTTAGAAAATTAGGTTTCTCTGGAAACACGTACAAAAGACAAATTTCATAAACTTTGTTTCAAACTAAAGTTGTTTACATTTGTTGTCGAGTGTTTCCAATGTTTTAAACATAACTTAGTCAGGAAATTTTGTAAATGATCTCTCGAGCAAGCACATTCAAAGTTTATCGATTGGAATTGCTCTTTTTATTATTATTATTAAAGGCTATTCTCAGTTTACATTCTTTGTCAGAATACCTGCGTTCTGCTCCCGGTTTTTAAATTGCTGTAAAAAACAATGACAAATAAAAGTAAATATAAAGTTATCATACTTCCGCTTTTTAATTGTTGCCAAAAAATAACAATGAATAAATGAATTATTAGAAGATTTTGAAATAACTTGAGGATCATGCACAAATATGAACATTTCTTATGTCTATAAAAGTAATTGAGATGTGCTTCCACCCTTAAAATTAGTTTTTCAATTAGTGTTATAACCAATAATATATTAGAAGAAGAATTTAACAAAATTCCACCAGTCCTGGAGAAATAATGCTCCTGTTGGAACTATTAAATGGAATCCGCACGTTTTTTAATTGTTTTTGCTGCAAAACGTTTGTTACTCGTACAATCATCTCAAATCGAGAGTTAGTTTAATACTTTCATTAATATGAATCTCCATATTTCGAGAACTGTTGTGATAACAATAACAAAAGTAATAATAAAACTAGTAATAACATAACGCTGAATTTTATAGGAGCAGGGTGCAAATTATTATTATATATACAGTTGAGGTCCTTATAGACATAACTCTAAAAGAAAGGGATTTGGTTTAAATTATGATTTTTTTTCTAAAAAGTAGAAACATGTAGTTTTAAAAGACATCAATGAATAAAATGAATACAAGAGAACCTACATATTTGTATAGTGATCAACTGTTTTAGCTGATTTTTCAGTTTAACTTGTTTGAAAATTACGAAGTTTGAATTGTCGTTAAGCTCCTTTTAAATATTTTAAAAATAAAAGTTAGGCACTGTAAAATGCTTTTTTTAAATAAAAATAATATATTTTTCAAAATTATTTTGAGGTTTTGGATTAGCTAACTTAAATCCGACCGGCACCATATGGGAGCTTTATGCATGTGTACCTTAAGCAACTACAGCTCTCTAAAATTTAAGCCTCATGCTACTCTTATCAAAAAGACAGATAAGATGTAAAGTTTAAAAAACATCATTTTGCGTTAGCAACCATGCGTTTAGCATAGACACTAACAAATCAGCGCAAAGCAGAAAACAATATATATTTTTTCCTATTGAAGAGAAAAAAAACGCAAATCTTCTAGCAGTACCATTTTCTGGCCCATCTTCTTTCTGAACAGTGTATAGTTAAATTGTGTTGGTGTGGATCAAGTCAACTAAAATGCATTAGAACAATAGGAACGGAGAAAGCGAAAATATTTCTGAAAAAACTAAAAAAGGAACAAGAAAAAGCCCGATTTGGTTCAAAAAAGTTCCCAAAAGAAAAGCGTTAAGTGCGTTTAATCCTAGTACATTTATCGAAAAATTGTCGCGACTTTTAAAAATTGAGTTTGAGAAAGCTTCCGATTTTTGACACGTGCAAAATTTCTCTACCTTTTGTAGTAGTTCAACAAGCATTAGCAATTTGTATATATCCACCACGGTTTCCACACTAAAACCGTTTTAACGTTTAATGATCAACTCCAAGAATAATTTCCTTGTCTAATGTACATACAAAATTCAGCTTCATGTTTTAGCTGTGCAGTACATCTTATGCTTAATCGTAAATCTAGTAATTAACTGCTGTGCAGTTTTCAAAGAACTGCTAAATTTATTTAAAATATTGACTAAAGTTAATTCTAATTTATGATGTAATTTTATTTTCTGTTATGCCAGTCCAGAACTTGGCAGTCCGTATTAAATTCATCAAACTGTATTTTTAACTTCTCCAAGAGTAAATTATTATTGAATTAAGCAATAACTTTCCAACAGCGTTTGATTTTTAATAATGAAGTTTGATTAAAATTAAGGGCTATTTTAAATTACTCATTAAACTTGTAATTTTTTTTTTTTGAAATTTTTGAATAAATTTGAAAATTTATACACATATTTCCTAGATTAAAAACACAAGTCGTGTGATGCTGTTATGAGAGATTAAATGCCTTGTTTAGTGGAAAATTTTTAATCATAAAACTTCTGTGGTCATTTTAGGACAAAACGAAACTTTTTAGTGTTATAACAATAAATTACGAAATGTTTTCAAAGATCATAACTACTGGGGCTAAAAAAAACAAATAAAAAATAAATAAATAAACAAATAAAAGAAAGAAAGAAAAAAGCAAAAAATCAGACATGCGCCTGATTTTAAAAACAAATAAATAAATCAAATAAAATTAAATCTGTATAAACAATAAATGAATAAGATAAAAAAAGGAAAGAAATAGTTTTCAACGGTGGACTTTGCGGTACATTTCAACGATGATTTTTTTTTTTGCAATTCTAAATATGGTGTCATTTAATTTCTCAAAATCTTTTACTTTTTTAATAGTTTACTGAATTTCAGAAAAAAGAATTAAATTTACAATAGTGCACTTGATTTCAAAAAGAAAAAAAAACCATTTTCCAATGGTACATTTAACAGTAAAATAAATGTATGCACTTTTTCTCTAAAACAATCAAAGAAATTTACCAACTACACAACAGAACTTGATGTCATTTCATTTTTTTAGCAATGCCCAGTAAAAGATTACGTGAAATGCATTCATTTCGGAAAGATTTTCAACGAGTAATTGTTTTCTTCCATGTCTTTTTTAATCTATTTTAAATTCTTTTTCGAAAGATAATTTGAATATCTTTGGGTACAGGGGGAAAGAAAGGAAAGAAAAAATAGTAGGAGTAACATGTCTTTTTTCAAAGAGATTTAGACTCTGAAAATATACTCATTTCTTTTCCTTTTGGAAAATGCTAATTCCACTGAATAAGTATGCAAGCTCATTGATTCTTTCAAAGAAAAATATGAATGAAATTAATTCCGTTAAAATTAGAGAAAGATCCGCAGCTGAAAAGCAAATGTATGAACTTTGAAATTAAATGGCGAACTTCCTGTTAAACTGATCACGAAGAGGTAATAATCATTATTACAGTGCACCTGAATCGTTAATAGAACGTAATCCAACATATTAGTTTTTTATTTCAAATTAGGTTTAATTACAGGGTAAAGGGGGGTGGGGAGTGAGTCTATGGGGTAAAGTATGGCTACATTGAAATACACATACTTTCTAATTTTTAATTAAGATATTTAGTTAGGGTTAGTTGGAATAAATAATACCCATTTTGAGAAAAGTTCGTTTTTGAAACCTTATACAACAGTTTTGAAAAAAAAAAAAAAAAAAAAAAAAAAAAAAAAAAAAAAAAAAAAAAAAAAAAAAACGAAAAAGACTCATTGTCTTATTTTATCTTGGACATTATTAATAAAGAAAAGTTTATCATTATTTTTGAAAATAATGCTTTACATATTCTTAACGATTATATATTTTTTAAAAATCATATGGGTGTCCCAGTGTCCCACTTACTTCTTATGGGGAAAGGGGGTCACTCCCATTTTATTTCAATTTAAATCAAGCAAATATAAAAAAGGGGAACATGGTTTTACTTGACAAAGTATAAAAATTTTTAGTATGAATTATTACTTTGTAAGTGCATCCATTTATGAGATACTAGTGGTACCCGCACGGCTTTGCCCGTAGTAGAAAATTAAAAGGTCATTTAGTTCACCTCTACATTTACAAATAATAGATGATGAATTTCTCGCTAATTGGCTATGTTTATTTGTTCGCTCCTGTACGGTTCCACGTTATGATAATTTCATAATTTACTCTTCCACGTTATGATAATTTGCTAGGTAAAATGTTCTTGAAATTGGAATAGAAAAAGAATAAAATCGAATTTTTGAGAAATTGCTTCGAGGTGCACACTTCAATGATATAAACTAATTTTGTGCCAAAGTTCATGAAAATCTGCCGAACGGTTTAGGTGCTCTCATAGAGATCCAGAGATCCAGCCATCCAGACAGAGAGTTATTCCGATATCCATACAGAGATACTTTGAGCTTTATTATTGGTATAAAGATTTATTATCCTTTGGATCTGCATGACGGATCATTTTAAAACAAACAAACAAACAAAAAAAAAAAAAATCTGTGGAACAATGAAAGTTCATTATTGCTTATTTTATTTTTACATGTAAAGGTGTGTTGAATAAACGTAATACAGTTAGTTGATAAAGATAAATTTTGGTAAATTAGCCAAAACTATGAATTGAAAAAGAAACTGGAAGCACTAAATGGCTGCGTCTAACTAAAGTGGGCTAAAAAAGAACTATTATCACTTCATCATCAGTAATAATTCCAACATCACCTGCACCAGGCCAAGTGTAACTAGCACTTTTTTAAATTTGTACAGTCAACTTTCAACATTATACTTACATAATATTTTACGGATGGTTTTCTTTAATGCAAGTTCCAAAAATTCATAATCAACAGCTTTAGCAGTTTTTGAAGCTGAACTATCAATTCCTTCTAGGCCATCATAGTTGTCTTGTATTTCACTAATACAAATATTTCATCAGAGTTGCTTTTGATTTTAAAATCCTCACTATTATGGGGGGCACCACTTACCACATAGTGGTTTAAACCACTTAGCTCTTATAGTGAAAATTTGAGAGGTAAGTGTTACCCCTCCCCTTAAATGAATCGCTGATTTTGAAAAGGCGTAAGTCACGAGTAATTGATTTTGAGAAAACTTGATAAAATCGTTTATCTCAAGTTACAAATATTGTTATTATAAATCTATAGTCGTCGTTCCAAAGGCAGTGCTTTTGCATATGTTTAGGGAAGTTTTGGTTGATTTCCGATTTAATTTGGATCAAATACCGAATTTACAAATTAGATGACTTACGCCCTTTTCAAAATCAATCGGTTTTTGGCAATAAAAAATTTTTACTTTGCCCTTATTTTAAAAATATTTTAATTGTATAAATATTACACATTTTTTTTCTAAACTACATTTCATCGTCGCCGCTGGCATTGTCAGGAGCCGTGGTTTTCCAAGAGAGGATCCTTTTGTAGAATCCATGGAGTTATTCGGGAATGTGAGGAAGGAGCTTTCTAATGTCAGTCAACTTCTTTTCATTGATGGGCACCTTATCTGTGAGTGTATGCTAGCGTAGTTGGTAGATCGGGGATATTCTTGACTTTCAGGTGTTTATAACTGTTAGCATAAAATATTATTTTATTTTATTTTTATTCTCGGTCCACAGCCGATAATTTAAAGAAAATAATTTAAAGTTAAGTGTACCTACTTTAAGCCCAGTCTGGTAAAAGTAAGACCTTGTCAACTAGTTGGTGCTAACACTTCAATCGACGATTCCCCCACGCCATAATTAATGGCGACTGTTTACTGAAACCATCGGAGATTGCATGTCTCGATGTGTCGATTCAGAAAAGTTGAGTTGTCTCCTAATCGACTCGAATTAATTCCACTCGTTGACCGCACGTGCTATGGAGAGGAGTACGAATATTCGCGGCAGTGGAATATGCAAATGAGTGATGGTCGAAGTAGAAGTTAGTGTGGTGACGTCATCGAGGCATGGAATCTCATTGGTTGATAAAACATATATATTGTGGCGAGTGGCAGCAAGCGATCACTCTCGTCTTCTCTTCTCTCAACGATCCCCAGTTGTTGTGTTTGATCGTGAAGCCTAGTCCGGCTCACGTGTGGGGGGGTTTTTTCCCCGCGATGCTAGCGGGGGGTTTTTTTGGTATGTGATATTTAATCTTCCAAGTCCTGGAATTAGTGAGTCCAGGTGAAGAACCAGTTGTGTTGTGTCCGGCCAATTAAAATGTCGGGAAAGTGAGTTCCACGTGTCTACCTGTGATGTTCACCGATCTACGAATTGTGCAATGTTGCCTGTTCAGTACGGACATTCCTGAAGTGTGATTCGGCGGACCTTTTGTGAGTCTTCAAGCTGATCCTTCGGAGTGGCAAGCGATTGCATCGACGTTTTGGTGACATTTTTCTTTATTTTCTGGAACCACTTTTGTTATGATATTTTGGGGGTGTATTTTATGGGGATGTTATTCTAGTCATATTTAATAAATGTATTTTTCTGAAACATGTTTTTTGCTTGTCTCCAACTTGACATTACACGGCCAGTTAATGTTGGCTTAGTTTAAATATCTTAACTTTTGGATTTTAAACTTAATTTAATTTATGCCAACAGAGTGGTAGCAGAGCTCGGTCGAATGTCATTTTAGTTGGAGACAAATTTGCAAAAGTTTTCAGAATAATGGAAAGGGACTATCGAAACATTAAGAAACTTAACTCCTGCAATTGGGCAACATGGTCGAAAAATATGAAAATGGTACTGATAGAAAGAGATTTATGGGAATTAACCCAAACAAAATTAGAAGAAGGTATTTCGGCAGAATTAAAGAAACGGAGGGGCCAAGCAGTGGCGATTATTTACCTCAACATAGAGGATGAGTTAAAACAACTAATAGATGATTTAGACGATCCATATGCTGTATGGACGTCATTGAAATTGAATTTTGAACCTCCGTCTTTAGCCCGTGTTGCCGGATTGTGGGAGGAGTTTTTTTCTAGTAGAATTAATGAAAAGGAAACTATTGGAATGTTCGCGGCTCGATTGAAGTGTTTGCTCCGACAGTTGGAGGAGAATGCCTATAAAATGGATGAGAAATTAAAGGGATTTCAACTAATACGTAGTTTAGATCAAAATTTTAGGGGAATAGTACAAAATATTTATAGATGGGATGAAAGTAAATTTAACTTTTCAAATGTTTTGGATGAACTTTTAGCAGAAGAGGGGAGATTAAAATTTTTAGGAAATGAAAATTTTGGAAATAGTAGTTCAGGTGTTAATGCTTTTTCTGTTCAAAATAAACACCAGACTGGGCGGAAAGTTGAAAATGTAAATAAATTTGAAACGAGAGTTTGCTTCACATGTGGGAAAAAGGGGCATATTTCGGCTCGGTGTTGGAGCAGAAAACCAAATAATCAAAATAAAGGTAATCGTAATTTTTCAAAACAAAGTAATCCCCCTAAGGCTGGAATGTTTTGCACCATCAGTAAAATATCAGGAGTGCAGGCCAACAACACAAATTTGAAGGAGGAAATACCAGTATTTTTACTGGATACAGGTGCCACGGCACATTTCTGTAAAGATAGGGACCTATTTTGTGAATTGAGGCCTGTTAAAAATACAAAAATGGAAGTAGCTGTGGGCAATGTAAATAGTCAAGTCGAGGGGGTAGGGAAAATTGTTTTCGAAATTAAAACAGATGGTAAGCTAGTAACCATCACATTGAATGAGGTCTATTATGCTCCAACACTTAGACGAAATTTGCTTTCCGGATCCAGGATAGACAGTCTTGGTTTTTCATTAAGGTGGTATCCTGGTAAAATATGTATTTTTAATAATGATGGTATCAAACTTTTTTCTGCATTTTTAATTGATAAATTGTACTTTGTAAAACCCACCTCATTTTTAAGTAATCAAAGTAGTGACTCACCACCAAATGTAAATGTAACCGAGGTCAAAGGATTAGACCTGGAGTTGTGGCATGAACGGTTTTGCCATATTAATTATGACAGTATCTTGGAAACTGAAAAGAAAAACTGTGTCAAAGGACTTAATATAAAAAGTAGAAACCGGCCAGATTGTGAGCCTTGTATTATTGCAAAGAAAAGAAGGTGTTCATTTAAGCCCACTCCAGGGATAAGGTCTAAACGAAAACTTGAGCTTCTTTTCATGGATCTAGCAGGGCCATTTCCGGTGGAGTCACTAGGGGGGAAAAGATATATTTTTTCCATAATTGATGATTTCTCAAGGAAGTCCACTATTTACTTTCTAAAGTCAAAAGATGAAGCTTTTGAATATTTCCTTAGATACCAGAGGCATGTAGAGAGAGCCCTCAACAAGAAAATTTTGGCCATAAGGTCTGATAATGGGAGGGAATTCACAAATTCTAATTTTGAGACCCACTTAATTAAAGAAGGCATCAGCATAGAAAGAACCAACCCTTATACTCCCGAACAGAACGGGGTAGTAGAAAGATACAATTTGACATTAATGAATGGGGTTAGGGCAATGCTGAAAGACTCTGGACTAAGGGAAGAATTTTGGGCGGAAGCCGCCTTATGCTTCGATTATGTCAGGAATAGAACAGTCCTAAAAGAAAGGGGGAAAACCCCATTTGAGCTGTTCTGGGGAAACAAGCCCTCAGTAAGGCATTTTCGGAGGTTTGGATGTATTGCCTACAGAGGCATGCCAAAACAAAATCTAAAGAAATTTGACTCGAGAAATAAGAAAGGCATAATGGTGGGCTACGCAACCCAAGCAAAAGGGTACAGAATTTGGGACCCAGAGCTAAAGAAAATTTTTGAAACTATCAATGTGGACTTCAGGGAAAATTTAATTTGGGGGAAATCAAACTTGAATGAGAATGTAGACAATGATGATGATTATTCTTTTATTAAACCTATGAGTGAAGTTCTCTTAGATAAAGAGATAGATGAATTAAAGGCTCCCACCCCTTGTGAGGAAATTGAATGGGTGAGGGATGCAGTAAAAAGAAAGAAAGGGGACCGTACTGATATCTACTACTATGAAAAGGGAAATAAAACCAGGTTAAGGTCACCCAATGATGTAGAAAAATATTGTAAGAAGAATAACATTGTTTACAATCCTGAACTATTTGATTTCAAAAGTAAAAATGTACCTTATAATCCTTTGTTTGATATTTTTAATTCCCCTAAGGAACAAATGGAACCCGAGCCAGAGGCAAATTTGTCGGAAGTGCTAATTCCCCAAAACTATAATCAATGCTTGAAAACCCCAGAAGTAAAACATTGGCAAGAAGCCATGTCAGAAGAAATGAAAGTGATTCAAGAAAGGGGGGTGTGGCAGTTAGTTCCCCAGCCAGTTGGTAAACCAGTACTTGGTAATAAGTGGGTCTATGACTTGAAGAGAAATGCTAAAGGGGAAATTGCCAGGTTTAAAAGCAGATTGGTTGCGATGGGAAACAGGCAGGTGGCAGGACAATCGTATTCTCAGGTTTTCTCCCCAGTTATCAATTTCTCCCTGATCAGAATGTTTTTCTCAATTCTGGTGATATTCCTGGGTTGGAGCCATTTTCAATTAGACGTAAAAAACGCATATCTTTATGCTGATTTGCATGAAGAAATCTATATGCGACAACCACAGGATTTTGTAATCCCGAAAAAAAGAGGACTGGGTATGCCGTCTAAAGAAATCGCTATATGGCCTCCATCAATCGGGGAGAAATTGGTACCTGGAAATTGATAGGGTTCTCCAAGGTCTGAATTTTTTGAAATTTAAATGTAGTAACTGTGTTTATACAAGAAACAGAAATGTGTTTTTATTGATGTATGTAGATGATATAATAATTTTTGGAAAAAATGAAATCATAATTCAGGAAACAATTCAGGATTTATCAAAACATTACGATATTAAAGAATTAGGGAGAACTAAAAAACTATTGGGGGTAGAATTTGAAGAAATCAATGGGGGAATTTTTATACACCAAAATTCTTACATTAAGACAGTTTGTGAAAATTTTGAAAAGTATCAATACCCATACTCGACCCTCCCAATAGCGAAAGGTACAATTTTGTCTTTAGGTGATTGTCCAAAAACGGACCAAGAAATAAAAGAAATGGAGAAAGTACCTTATCGCAATTTATTGGGATGTTTGTCCTATATAGCAGGGAAAACTAGACCGGATATTGCCTATACAGTTAATCTATTATCTCAATTTCAAGCAAATCCGGGTAAAAGACATTGGCAGTGTTTATTAAGACTTTTAGGTTATTTAAAATATACAAATTATTATAAATTAAGTCTATCTGCAATAAATGAAATTAAAATCAATGGTTTTTCTGACTCAGACTATGCTGCAAATAGGGACGATAGGATTTCGATGGGGGGAATTATTATTTACATTGACAAAGTACCTATTATCTGGCGAACATTTAAACAAAAGTGTGTTTCATTGTCCACCATGGAAGCTGAGTATATCTCTTTGACAGAAGCAGCAAAAGAGGTGGTGTGGTTAAAAAGAATTTTAGAAGAAACATCACATTTTGAAATAGCTGGATATAAATTTACCGGGTCTATAATTAATTGTGACAATATAGCTGCAATAGAATTTTCAAATTCCCCTATAGAAAATTCCAGAACAAAGCATATTGATGTCAGATATCATTTTTTGAGAAACTTAGTAGAGGAAAATACATTTGAATTAAAATATGTGAAAAGCGCAGAAAATCCTGCGGATACGTTTACCAAGCCTCTGACTCGGGGTACATTGAAAAAAATGTGCAAACTCATTTTTGGTAATTATGAAAATGTAAAAGTTTAATATTCAAGTGTGTAAATTTTTCAATGTTTCTCAAAAGTGTTTAAAATTTTTTTTTAAATTGTTGTTTGAAATATGTCAGTTTTCATGTCGTTTGAAGTGTATCGTGCTGTGTAACCGAGAAGGGGGGAATTTGTTAGCATAAAATATTATTTTATTTTATTTTTATTCTCGGTCCACAGCCGATAATTTAAAGAAAATAATTTAAAGTTAAGTGTACCTACTTTAAGCCCAGTCTGGTAAAAGTAAGACCTTGTCAACTAGTTGGTGCTAACACTTCAATCGACGATTCCCCCACGCCATAATTAATGGCGACTGTTTACTGAAACCATCGGAGATTGCATGTCTCGATATGTCGATTCAGAAAAGTTGAGTTGTCTCCTAATCGACTCGAATTAATTCCACTCGTTGACCGCACGTGCTATGGAGAGGAGTACGAATATTCGCGGCAGTGGAATATGCAAATGAGTGATGGTCGAAGTAGAAGTTAGTGTGGTGACGTCATCGAGGCATGGAATCTCATTGGTTGATAAAACATATATATTGTGGCGAGTGGCAGCAAGCGATCACTCTCGTCTTCTCTTCTCTCAACGATCCCCAGTTGTTGTGTTTGATCGTGAAGCCTAGTCCGGCTCACGTGTGGGGGGGTTTTTTCCCCGCGATGCTAGCGGGGGGTTTTTTTGGTATGTGATATTTAATCTTCCAAGTCCTGGAATTAGTGAGTCCAGGTGAAGAACCAGTTGTGTTGTGTCCGGCCAATTAAAATGTCGGGAAAGTGAGTTCCACGTGTCTACCTGTGATGTTCACCGATCTACGAATTGTGCAATGTTGCCTGTTCAGTACGGACATTCCTGAAGTGTGATTCGGCGGACCTTTTGTGAGTCTTCAAGCTGATCCTTCGGAGTGGCAAGCGATTGCATCGACGTTTTGGTGACATTTTTCTTTATTTTCTGGAACCACTTTTGTTATGATATTTTGGGGGTGTATTTTATGGGGATGTTATTCTAGTCATATTTAATAAATGTATTTTTCTGAAACATGTTTTTTGCTTGTCTCCAACTTGACATTACACGGCCAGTTAATGTTGGCTTAGTTTAAATATCTTAACTTTTGGATTTTAAACTTAATTTAATTTATGCCAACAATAACTGTTGTAGGATATCCCAGGTGTTGAAAAAATAATAAATCAACACCTCAATCAATATAAATGGGGTGAAATAAGGATCCCAGGTGTTGAAGAATCAAACACATACATCTTGTTGGAACTGACGGAGAATAAATCGTGATGATCACACTTCTGGATCCGGCTGGTCTTTTTCAAAGGGACGCAGGATTTCTTATAAAACTCTGGCTACCATTGACTGAAATCTTTAACTTATTTGGGGCATAGCACCTTGACAGTGAAGGGATCCTTTCTGGCAGCCAGAATCATTGCATGATGTTCAGGGACGTAGACCTTTTCTCTGCTGGAATAGTGGTACGTTTTCGTGGGAAATGATTTAATATGCTCCACACCATTCGGTTGATTTCAATGGTTTAAATCTCGAAATTTGGTTACGGAGCTTGAGCGCGCAGTTCTTTTGAAGTGTCTCCTCTTCTTAACAATCCCTGTAAACGCCTTAGCTTCTTTTCGGAGACGCTGTGAAGACTGAGAAAAACCTTTTGACAAACAGGTACCTTTTGGGAGCCCTGCATGACATGATAGCTGAAAGTGGACTGCCTCACTCGTGGTTCTCTTTTCTGGGGTTTTTTTTAACCTTCATGGTGATCAACGATGGACTGAAGGAAGACGTCTTGTATTGTCTTTTATTTCATAGAGTACAGATTAGCAAGGACACCGTCATGTTTCTCTGGAGGAGATGAATCAAAGCATGTTTCTGACTACTTTTTTACGTTTTTTTAATCTACTTCGTCCATCAATAATGTTTAAAAAAATTACGTAAACCAAAACAACATATGTAATGACGATGCAATATTGGTAAAATAATGATGCAGTACGACAAAATAATGACGGAAGATTACCCACTACAGTTCATAAAACACTGTACCATAAAAGAAACAAAAAATATTACCTTGCACAACCAGCGACATCTATTAGAATTGTCAATGAGTTTGAAAAGGGCATAAGTTCAATGACTAACCCCCTTTTCAAAGTCATCACAAATTTTCCCTCCATTTTTCTCAATTATTATTCATACAAACTTATGCCGTTTTTAATCTCATTTAGTAGGTTTACTACCACAATACCGTTTCCCATTATTATCACGATTTGTCAAAAATGGTGACTTACGCCCTTTTCAAAATCAGCGATTCAAATATTCATTAACAATATTTTATGCAAAATTTCTTGCTGCAGTATTCCCTTTAAGTTAATCTATATACGAAATTTTAATGATTATAAAAAAAAATAATTAAAAACTAACCTGGAAACATTTTTTTGAAAAATGTTGCTTGAACTCACAAAACATATTTTTCAGATTTTTTTTTTTTTTGGACTAAGTTCTATGACCTAGAAAAGAATTCTACAAAACCCAAATATATGCAAAACCAATCAATGTGATGATCAATGTATATGACAGTATCAGTGTAAAAAGTATGGAAACTATATCCATGGTTCAGTTTTAGAGGGTTGACCCACTTCCCCCAAACATCCTTATTCTTTTTGGCCGACGATAATTAAGATTATAGCAAGTATCTATGCTGGCAACAAGCTAAATGATTGAAGAATATTTATATGTTCGCTCCCCCCCCCCCCATATGAAACCTTTTTTTTAGCTGTTGATAAACTTCTTTCTTTAATTCTTATTGACAGTCGCAAGCTATAATTTTTAGTACAGATTGAAAGTGGATTATTTCGAGAATAAATCTCTACAGAAAAGTAGGAATAAATTTGAAGATTCTATTTATTATGAGGGATTTTCCGGGGTAAGACAAACTATGTTTACAGTTAGGTTTTGGTTATTGTTGCATAACGATGATTTCATGTCTCTCTCAGTTAACGTTTCTTAAAGATTAACGCTTTATATTTTGTAATAAAAAGACAAAATAAACATTTTTCTAATTTAATAACCTTAGGAAATATTTTTAGCACTAAAAGAGCAATTTCTATTACAATTTCAGTTTTTTTTACTGTAGTTTAGATTAAAAAGATAAGAAGAATGAAAAAAAAAAAAAAAAGAACGTTGATTACTGTTGACATTATTTCTTTAACTATTATATAACAGGTAAGAAATATATTTTTTTGAGCATTTGTACCTTCAAGTGAAACCAGAACACATTTTTTTCACTTTATCCTTATTTCAAAATCAAAATTTATACATTTAAATATACACCAATTTTTGTAGTAGCCCTACTTTACACCCCCCCCCCGCTCCATAGGGGATAGTGGGGCTCAAAAAATATTTTAAATGGGTCACTCAGAGAAAACCAGCTATAAAAATTAAAATTAAACAGTTCTGTTTCACGGTCATTTTATACAAATGCAATCTAAATAAAATGCATCATAAGTTTCGTTAAAGTAAATTTAGTTTAAATTAAAGCTATTTCTAAAAATAACTTGATATTAGACCTATTAACACTTATCTGACCTCACTTGCTCTGTAATTGTTTAGTGCGTGGTTCAAGCTTTTTAAATATAACCAAAATATAAAAGAATAACCGTAAGCAAAAAAGTTATTGTGTTAAAAAAGTAAACAACTCAATTTCAAGGCTGAATTTAATCAAACATAGATTTGTGGATTTTTTTTTAAACCTTTAAAAACGTTAAAAAGGTTTTACAGATTTTCAAGACTTTTTCTGATTTAAGTACATGAGCGTTTTAGTGAGTTCTTTTTAACATGTAGGGTTAGTTGAAGGGAAAGGAAACAGTATTTTAATGATTCAAATTTATATGTTTCTTTTTCTTCTGGATCAATTGAAAGAGAAAGAGATTCTGTATTATGTCCAAGATTACACTCGCTGAGAGTAACTGGTTATGAAAAATTTGATTTTATGACTTTCTAAGCAAATGAAGTAATGCTTCCTTACACCCCAGAGTCTGGGAGTAAATGAATTCATTTGTAACTTAAATGGGAAATATGAAAAAAAAAGTCAATTTATTTCAGAGCGAGCTTACTGTAAATTATTTTTATATATAATTAGCCGGACAATACTGTTGATTTTAAAAAAAGTGAAAATGAAACCGCACATCGAATGTTTTTCAAACGAAAAAAAAATCTTTGTTTAAAAATGAAGTGGGTAGAGCGTGATATGTTTTTTGTCTCTCTCGTGAAATATTTAAAAAAGTGTTGCTTTGTAATATGCATAGGTGCGCATAAAGGGGGGGGGGGGGGCAAGTGGGGGCTCAAGCCCCCTTATAAATCAGCACTTTCTTCTTTTTAGTACTTTTTTCTTTGGTATAGCGTAAGAACATTTCTTCTCCAGCCATTAATGAATAAGTTATTAAAAATGTCAAATTTTAATAGCACTAATCTGTACTGAAATCGACATCCATGGGGAAAATATCCTGCTAAACCCTATCTGATCCCCCCTTAAAATGTTGCATATGGGCACTCATGGTAAAATCTTTTAAAGTTCGTTTTGGTAATAATCGCCTCAAGTGTACACTTCATTCTGAATTTTTCTTTAAAATCGAAATAAAGAATGATGGTTGACTTCTTTTTTTTCTGAGATGTAGTATAGCGAGCAAATGTTTGGGGAACGGTGCCAAAAACGAATCCAAAGGATTTTTTTTTCTAAACTCTTCCACAATCAAACCCCAAAGAAACATCAATTACATCATGCTAACCTTTTCGTCCTCCTAATTAAATAATTTTGATTGAGGCGCGACGATGCATGTGAGCGAGTACACATTGTTTGCTTCGAGGGAGCGTTTGTCTTTGATGTGCTGCCCTCAGACAAAGGGATTCTCGCAGATTTCGAGGTCTGCCGACGGTGGCGGTAATAGGGGGTGGGGATGCTACTGCGCCCTCTAACGGACGTCGTATCACTGGATGCCGAAGAGTGCAATCGGTCGGTTTTCAGAGAGTGAAGGAGATCGTCGGTCACTGGATAGGAAAATTTTCAGGTAAGCCCACAGATTCATTCATGTAATTTCCTCTTATTTAATTTGAACGGTTTCTCTTATAATGTACCAAAGATTTTTTTTTTACCTCTGTTATTTTTTTACCTTATATTGATTGTTTTTAATATTTTTACCGAAAAAACGTTTATGGGATGAAAAGTATTTCTGAATACATTGAATTTTGTGCCAGTTGAAGTTTGTTTGGGAATTTTCGTTTTGAGATTAAAATATGTTACGTCGTCGCATCAAATTCAGATTGACATTGAAACTTTTGAATATATTAGACGTTTCTACATGTATTTCCTATTATCGGATACACTTTTAAGAATAATTAGAAACAAATGTAAACATAATGGTACTTTTAGTTAAGAGAAAAATGTGTGAAAATTTTTTATACATTTCGTCTCAATTTCTTGATAAGGAATAATTGCTCAAAAGATTATGTCGAAAATCTATTTATACATTATAACAAATGAGATAACTTTTAAACAGAGTAAAACTTTTTATCTGCTGGTTATATATTCATCCAGAATAAAAACTATATGTTTCAATATTGACTTGAGTGAGACGTCGTAGGTTGACTCACTACATTTTATTTAATCTCGATAATTTTTCCATGTCCAGTTTTCGGATTTTGTCTGATTTCATTGATTTAGTTGTAAACTTAAAATTTTTACAAACCTAGATATTCTTTTTTTTTTCTTCGTAAATTCAGTTTAGGGCAATTAATATTAGAACACACGGTTTAAATTACGGAATATTTTAATGTAGAAGATACATTGTAACTAGAAAATATTTTTGATAAAAATATATACGCGCAGCTTTATTGATATTCTTTATGCGATGCTAGTAATGTTGATTTTTCACTAACGTTTGTTTCAGAAAACTCAGCCGTTAGTGTGTGATTGTATCTGTAGTATATTATCAATAATTATGAATTTTTACCTGTCTCTTTTTAGAGTTAAGAATTTTTCTGTCAAATTTAAATGACTAAAACTAACTTCGAATTTTCATATGACTGAATAAAACTATCGATATCCAATATCTTAATCGAGATGTGATTATTAGAAGAAATATCATTTAAGGGTTTGACACATGCTTTAACATTGATAATCACAAAAAAACAAAAAGTTATTGAATAGTTTTGTAATAATTTATTTAATCTACGTATTAGTAGTAGACGTAGACACTACTCTACTTTTGGTCTTATTAGTTAATTACGGAATGTTTTGCAATTTTTAAAGATACAATTGTTTGTTAAATTTACTGAATTGCAAAACATTTTCAACCGGAATAATTGTTCTCTTTTGTTATCAAAGCTGTTAAACAAGGATGTTAAGCAAACTCGTAATTTTAAATTGTTCGATGTATTTGAAAGAGATACATGCATTATTGATTTATGTTTTAATTTTTGTGCATTCGATTTTAAAAAACATTAACTTCAAGACGATACACTTTAGTTGCAACTATTAGCTCGAGGCAAAGATTTGAAATGCAGTTTTTAATTAACGTTACTTGTGAATATTTTTTCTTCTTTCCGAATCGATGTAGGGGAATGTGGGGCAAAGTGAAATGGTTAAGGTGACTGATTGTTTTCAAAATGAATAAATCGAAAATTGGTTTTGAAAATTACAGCTCATAAAGAAGGAACATTCTATTTTATAATAAAAAATGTGCCGAAACAGTATTTTTTATTTTTGGCAGCAAAAAAAAAAAAAAAAAAAAATCTAAAAAAAAATCACTTTTTTTTTCATGCGGCCAAGTCAAAAATAAAATGTTTTTCTGATGAAATATTTTGTTTTCGATTATAAAACGTATTTTCGGGGGAAAAAAGGAAATAAAAAGTTGAATGAATAAATGAATAATAAAATGAATAAATCACTTAATATATGAAGAAAAATAAATCAGCGAGTAAAAGAATGAATGAATACGAAAATAAGTGATTGAATGAATAAGTGAATTACTGAATGAAGGAATGTAAATGAATTAATTAATAAATAAAAAACGGAATTGATTTATTTTAAATGATTGAGTAGAAAAAATGAAACAAACTATTTCACTTTGCCCCACCCACTTCGCCCGTACATATTTGACTAATTGTACAATTTATTTCAAATACAAATAAGCCTAATATTAATGAAATTAATACTGCATTGATTATTAGGAGGTCTTAATTAATATTTAAAATGTGAATAAAAAAAACTTTATCATTTTCTAGTAACAAAAAGAATTTGTGACTTACAACAAACTATTACAGTATTAATATAATTTTTTTAAAAATTGCCTGTATCACCAAATACTTTAATCTTCGGCGGTATTTTTTTCCTGACTCGAATAGACTACATATGGTACTATATAGTAAAAATAATACCAGATAGGCGGAGCTAATAGCAGAGAAAATATTTCACTTTTTTACTTTGCCTCGCTATTTCACTTTGCCCGATGTTCCCTTATTTGGTTTTATGCGTTCAGTTGTCAACATTGAAAAATACTTTCCTGTTGTAAGGGGAGCTGGGAAAAGGTTGGTCAGCTTTTCAAATTTTAAATTTTAATCTCATTAAAAAATTAAATTAGCAGTTTCATTTTCTACCATTAGTTTCATTAAATGTTTCTCAGCATCACCAAAATTAGAGAATGTCGACCCTCTCCGGTGATTTGCTGGAAGTATGCGATATTTCTCTGATATCTTTGGTACGTAGATGTTGATATTTGCCGGCTTATGTTGACATTTACCAGATTTTGGTACTTCATAGTAAAATGTTCAAAACTTTAAAATGTTTTAGCTGTTTTTTAAAAACAAGATAAAAGACCTGCACTAATTGGATTTGTTAATTAATTATAACAATTATGATACATTAACAGTTTTAGTTATTAAAAAATTCTCAGTATATCATTTCTGTATACATAAATTTAAATATAATAAACAGAAAAAGTAATACTAAAAAAAAACAGTAAGAACTACACATTATTCGTACATACAATGCTCACAGATAACTAATGATAGTTTTACGAACATTTAGGTGCGATGAATTTTTGAAGCTAAGCTGGTTGCTTTCGTTTATTAATTGGATTTTGTTTATTGATATTTAAATTTTTTTTAAAGTTTAGGACGTTATGATAAAAACGTTTTTGTTGGCTATTAAATATTTTTACTTATGCTTAAACGTTGACAGGTACGTAAAATTTTATTTAAAATAAATGAGCATATATTTTGTGTAGAATATGAAAGAAAATTTTAAGTGCATAAATTTGTTTTCTCCTTTATAAAGCATGCGTGAATAAGTGTACGCACCATGCACAAACTTCTAATTTAAAATGACAAATTTATTGCTTGTAATATATAAGAAATCACTTAATAAATAACTTCTGTATGTTGTGTAGATTTAATGAGATAAAATTGTCAATATTTTGAAAATGAATCACTGTCAAACACTTTCTGTATCAGTTCTCGACAAAATAGGACAAACATTATTATATTGTATTCTATTTTCCTTTTTCACTTTCCATAGAGTTTTAATGCAGTTTTAGATCCCAGATACTGAAAAAACTTCATTTTTCTTTACAATTGAATGTACAACCACTCTACGTTTACCATATTTTTATGTGTCTTAGAAACCCGTTTTGTTCAAAAAATATTGCTTTAACGCGGGTACATGAATATACGCATTCTGTTGAGTTATTTAAAAAACATTGATTAATTAATAGAAGTAGAAAGAAAAGTAGTTTAGGTTCCATAACATATTTTTATGCTTGAGAATATTTTGATGAATATTTGAAGCTAAAAGAGTTTCGACAGTTATCATTTATTCAAAAGAAATAGTACAATTATATGTCATCTGCTCTTAACTGTAAAAGTTAAAGCTGAATTTTTCATATGATTGTTTTTCGTTGACATTAATTTGTACTCATTTTCATTTTAAAGAGTCAAAGCAATCTGAATTAATGAGATTTTGATGCATACTCGTAACTTATTTAAATTTCAATCAATATTTGGTGGGAAAAAAATCATGAGATATTTTTATAACCATTTCTCTAGTTCGTCATTTGTAAAGGTTGTAATAAAGTTGTATTCTAAATTCTTTTAGTTATTGTTCTAAAAAAATAGTAAAAATTTACATAAATCACTAAATGAAGATATTATTTCATCGTTTCCCGGAATTTTTTAAAAATGGATGGCTATTGCTGTTATTGAAATAGTAAAGAAAAGACCAGTGTGTATTGTTTGGAGAGCATTGTAGATACAGTTTTTTTTTTCTACGTTCGGATGTTAATTATTAGTGATATATAGATGAAATATTTTTTACACTCCGTGGAAAAAATATTGTTTTGAACATATTTGAGATATTGTCTTAATACAGTTAGGGGACATCCACGAATGATGTAACTTTTTGCGGAGAGGGGGGGGGGTCGTAAAATGTGAAAGCTGTGACTAGAGGGAGTGAGGGGGCACAAGAAGGGTGGCATTACACTAGTTGGATGAAATAAAAACCTTTTTTGTTATAATATTTTTATGTAATGTAGCTTGTGTGTGATGTGGGATAAAGAGAAATGGGAAAGTAATGTGAATTGTCAGTTTGAAAAAAAAGAGGGGAGGAAAAAAGTCAAATATGTTCAAAAATAGTGGGACATTATTTATGGACAACCACATATGTAAATTCATATGATTTAATGTATTTAAAATAATATCTGTGTTTTTGGAACATTTTTTCCCATGGAACTAATAACTGATATTATGCTTTTAAATTGTATTTGCTTAAGTGATTAATCAATATTTATTCAAAAGGTTTATCATTTGAAAATGTAGAACTATAAATATTAAATGTTATCAACAGATTTTAATCTGCGTTTACGACTTATAAATGATTTCCTTTTTTAATTTCTTTGTTTCATTTTTGCGAATAAAGATGGAATAGAGATAGATCAGACGTGCAAGGGGAGCTTGGAAAGCATTGATATAACGGTTAAAGATGTTCTGTTTTAACTGTTTCATGATAGTTATTGCAATCAAACAGCTTTTTGCAACTGATTTCTTTAATAAGGATTCTGTACACAAGCTATTTATCTATAATGCGAATATTTCTGCAAAATTCCATGTGTTTTCCTACACGCATAAAATTTTTAGTTTTCTGAACCGGTTACACATCAAACATAAATACATTTTTCTTTACACTTTGCAAGTGCAAGCAAGTGTCTTGTTCCTGTATTCTTATTGGTTAGCCCTCTTTGGTATAAATACCTGTGTCCACTTGGTTCTTGTCAGTTCTCTCGCAACTTTTGGTTGTGTTGGTGAGCTTTCTGCACTGATGAAGAGGCTCCATAGTAGCCTTGAAATAGCTATATGCTGTATCTTCTCCAATATTTGTGCTTTATTTACGTTGTTTTTCACTTTAATCAAGTGCAAGCATATTTTAATTTTAACATCTACCAATTTCTATTTTATTTTCCCTGTCAGCTCTAAATTAGTGTTTTCTCTCAACTTTTTAAGAAGTCGATTATCTTTCCTTTTTTAACGTCGCAGTAAAAAAAAAAATAATTAAAAAAAATTGTAATTTGAACCACGTTATATACTTTTCCTTTCTCCTGGTAGAACTTTTTGAAATTTTCATACCAACCGTCATTACATTAACTACCAATGCATTAACCCGGAAATTATTACATTGCTATGTTAATTTGGTATAATTATATTACATGCAATGTTAATTTTTTACAATAGAAAGTCCGAAACTCATGCAAATTGGAACCACGTAGATCGCCTTTTCGAAATATTTGGGTTTTTGAAAATAACGAAGAAGCTTAGTAACAGCAAAAAAAAAAAAAAAAAAAAACTTTTGCTATCCTTGCCAGTAATGTAGTTTAATATAAATAATTGTTTCTTAACAAAATATTGTGGATGTGAAGGTAAAGTATTCACTTAGAGAAAAACCAAGCAAATGTATGAAAGCTTTTCATTAAACTACTTTACGATGACCTAAAGCAAATTAGTTTCTTGGATGATTTTAGTTTTTTAAACATTTATTTCATTTGTTAAAATTAAAACTTAGAAGTTTCAAGCAAGCATACGCTCAGGTAAAAGAAACGTAACTGTTAAAGTGTATGTTTTTTTAATGTTTTCCAAGCAGAGAGTTTATGTAAAAGTTTACTTAAAAATGAAACAAATAAAGTTGGAACTTGTGATCGAAAATGCATCAAAGAAAAGAAAAAAATGTTTTTTGAAGTTCAAAATGTGAAGGACAACCATAAGTTAAGAAAGACTCTTCTATCTCCTTCATTGTAAACATATAAATAAATAAATTAAAAACATAATAAATATTTTTAAAACGTATTCACAAACAGCTGAATCAAATCCCCTTGAGAGTCATGATTTTTATTATTTTTTTTTTTAACTTTAAACGCTGATTACAAATATACCTAAGACGTTCGAACCAAATTTCGTCTTACAAAAAAGTAATCAAATCTCTCGAGCAGAAAGAAAATTAAAGTTTCTGAATTTTTTTTGCCCCCCCCCCCAAAAAAAAAATTATGTGCAATATTGTTGTAATTACAATAGATTAAAAAAGAGCAAGATATATTTTTTAAAATCTTTGCTACGGCACAGAACAGTTTTTATCAGATATACTTTGTTTACCCACCCTTCCATTTCTTAGAAAAAAAAATGAGGGAGCTTTGGATTCTGACGCTTTATAAAAACATTATTCATTCAATTTATGCAACTAGTTATTTCCGATATCCAACTGAAAACTTAAGTTTCTAACCAAATATGTATTACAAAAAAAAAACTGCTTTATCGTTTAATAGAGGTCGCTTTAAGTGAATTTCGTTACCCTATGCCCTATATTGTTTACGAAAGTAATGGAAAAATTCCATTTCCATTACTTTTAAATTCAAAAAAATTTGTATTCAGTATTGGTAGGGAAACATTTTAAGATTTTTTTATTTAAAAAGAGAAGAGAAATTTAATATTTGATCTGGGAGATATTTTCCGTTGCAAATAAAACAGCTCTGGAATATTTTAATAACAATTCTTTGATATATTTCTTGATTCTTCGCCTTATGCGCCATTTTATTCCCTTAAAATCGAAAATGCATAAGACAAATCGTGATTTCTTTTGTAATGAACTCTAAAGAATAAGAATGAAGCCATGGTGGTTGTAGAAATTTTAATGTTGAAGAATTACTTCTGCGCAATAGTTCCATTGCACATATGAGATGAGTATAATAATGTGTTATTAAGTTGAAAGTCAACAATCTTAAATTGAATAGTTTGAATTGATTTCCTTAGAATTTCTAAAGGTCAAAGTAAAAGGTATATTAATTAAAAAAAAAAAAAACTTTACGTCGTATTATTTGTTCAAATTTAATTATGTTTTTAAAGGCAATGCTTTTAAGAGTAATTTAAGATTAAACAAGGAATAACACAGTTTTTATGAATGTCTCTGCCAAGAATTACAAATTTATAGGATGCAAACAAGCCTTTTTTATTATGAAAAGTTTATTAATAAAAATTAAGTACTTGAAATACTATAAGTACATCTTGATTTCCAAAACAAATATTAATGAACAACACAGTAAAATTTCATTCGTTTTCTCAGTAATATATATTAAGTTGACGAAACAAAAGACCAAATTAGTTCAGGTTTGGGAATTGTTCAGAAAGAAAACATAATAAAGTAAAAGAATAATAAAAAAAAAAAGCAGTTTGCTATGATTTTTTTTAAGCAATGAAAAAAAAATCATTTCTTTAATGTATTCAACTGAGTGATGCTTATTACATTACGACTTGCGATGGCAAAGGTTCTAGTTATTTTTGTAATTCAATTATTTTTTTTATTTTATCACTCCCATATATTTATTATGCAACCTATAAAAAATTGATTTTAAGACAGGTGATCCCATTAGTTAATATTACCAATAGTAAGCTTTAAAAATCATTGTTAAACGTAAAACATTATGACAAATCATATTAGTATATTCTCATTTCATAATATCCTTTTGTAAAACTTTCCATTTTTACTATAGCTAAGAGTTTACACATTCGTTTATAGGAAAATACATTTGGATTAGATTTAAATAACGATAATTTTTAATTTCGTATTTGTAAGCGAACTAAAACTGAAAACAGTTTCTTTCAGCAAAACTCAACAGATCCAGTTAAGATATTTTTTAACAAAATACAGATCAACATTCACGACTAAAAATATATTAAGCTAAACCAGAATTATTATTTAAGTTTAAAACTTTAAGTGCCAGCAGCGATAAGAATAGTTTTTCTTAGCTACTTTCTTGTAAGAACTAAAAAAAGAGAAAATATATTGTTTCGAAGATTAATTATATTTGCATTTATTTTTAACGAGTACCTATCTCCTGTAGTTGCGACTTTTTTTTAAAAATTTTCGTTGTTATTTTATTTGATTTTTTTTTTACAGAAAAGCCAGGAAAAACCCCAAACCGGTAAAAAAAAAATAATAAAAAGTTACGAAAGCGTAGTTTAGAGCTACAACATTCATAATTTAAGCAAAACATCTTTAAAACATTGTCATACTTTACATTTCATGGTGATTGGATTCATCATTAAAAATGACGACTGAATTTATTTTAATTATGGAAGCAATTAATAAAATTTAATATGAAAATTGGAAAATTTTCAACCAAGAATATTAAATAGTTAAACGATTAATTTATAACGCAGCATTTTTGTTTTACTGTACAAACTACAAACTTTTCTAATTTTTAAACTAATGTGAAATTTCATTATTTAAGTGAATATAAATCAATACGCTACTAAATGTCAAATTCACAAATTTTTATGTTAAGTGAATACATGAAAAAATGAAGCACAGGGAAAATGAAACAGATTAAGCATAAATGAAACATTTGATATCTTGAAGTTAAGATTAAAAAAAAAGTATTTTCATTTTTAGAAAGCAGCTGGCGATTAAACAACTTTAAATGAGTTACAAAACAAAAATGTCAATTAATTGATTGTGAATACCTAAATAGTAATAATTAAGTAAGTATAGTAATAGTAATAATTTAACAATTTAAATCTATTCTTAAAAACATTTTAATACTGAAATAATATTTACACTTTATGTAAAATTTCTGTTAGTCTTTCTGAATAATATATTTGCAGCTCGCGATTAAATAACTTCTGACAAATTATAAAATTAAAATTTAAAGGGTGGGTTAAAGCTCATAACAAATATTTTTTTTTATTTGTTATGAACACCTAAATGGATAGTATGATATTCTTTGATTAAATTAATTCATTTTAGCATTTAAATTCATTTTCACAAACATTTTAATACTGAATTAACAAGTACAATAAGCACATTTATCTAATACCTGCTTCTGTTACTCTCCCTAAATAACGTATTTGCTCTCCTAGCCTAGTCGAACAATTGATTACTCTCAGTGGCCAGACGGTGCATCTATTAAAGTGCAAATAGGAGAGACGATGCGGTAGGATGTATGTATGGTGATTAGAGGCTCTGGGGAAGTGTAGTGGAAAATCATGGACCAGTAAAGTTCCAAATATAAATCATCGCTTGCTTTAGATAGTTAAATATCGAAACTGCCACATTCAATAAAGTCATTAAAAATATTAAAGAAAGATTAGACGTTTTGTTTCTTCAATTGAGTTTTGTCTTAAAAATCAATGCTTTTAGAATAATTAATACAAAAATATGTTAATTGTGTCGTATATTAAATAATTATGTTTTGATTGTCAAGTTTCGATTCGAGCTACTTTGTTGAGATGTATTTAAAGCGTTTAATGTTATACATAGTGTTTGTGGTTAGCACACTAAACTGGGTTTCTTAACAAAGTGAAACCTATTTTAGAGGTTAACTTATAGAGGTTGATTTGCATGATATATGACTAATTCTGTACCTGAAACTTACGAGGGTAGCCAACTTTACAGGTTTTACTGAATGTATAAAAATCAGTTTCGACAAATATACTAAGCATCAACTGATACTGTGTAAGAAAACGAAGTTGCCCCTGTTTTTATTAAATATTGACACTAGTAATACTATTTTGGGGGTATTTTTTGTGGGATTGTTTTATGAAAAATAATTCAATTTCCCTCGTAATAAGAAGCTCTATCTTCTTAAAATTACTGGTAATTCTACAAACATAACTGTAATAAATAGCTGGTTATTACGAAAAGCTCCACTTTTATAATTTTTAAGCCTCACAATAACATGTGATAAAAAAAAATTGAATATTGAACACTCACCGATGGGAGGAAAACAATAACCGAATCATTTTTCATACAATTTGATTTTCAGAGGAAATCTTTTTGAATTAGTTGAAAATAAATTTGGGTATCAGTTATTGCGAATGTAAAATCAAAGCATGAGGTATGAAAATTGTGAAATTTTGCGCACATATTTATAAATGTAAAATTATTTAGTAACTTTAATAGGCACAAATTTGCGAAAAGAGAAAATAAGTCTCTATTTGCTAATTTGTGGTTTCATAATGTTGCTGTATTTTACTATAAATTTTTTTAAACAAAGGTACAAATTGATATCCATTTAACCATAAATAATAGAACATAATGTTAATAAAAATTCACCATCTCGAATTAAAATTAAAAAGCGTCATCAAAAGAAACATCAAACATAATAAATTGAAAGCAGACTACCATTTTCCATCATGAATATCTTAAGCCAACACATACATAAGAAAATTTGAACATTTCTTTTTCAACAAGATTCTTTGTGCGTCAGAAATCATCTTCAAAATATTTCCTGACACTCTGGAAAAAATAAAGAAAACCCAAGAATGTGTCAGAATTTTCTGGAAGCGAAATGATTCACTAGGAAATGGCATCAACACTTAGCTGCAATCTTGTGCTTTTTGAGCATCTTCATCAATCAATCTCTCGATGCAAGTTGTCAAACAATTCAGATTCTGTTGATCTTTCTCCGGTAATCTTATACTCTTTTCGTTTTCAGCAATTTTCCAAATTATATCCAAGTTTCTGTTGTAACTTCTTTGTGCCATTCTGTATTAATAAGTCTTTACTACTGAATATAATTTCAAAATTATTTTATTACGAGTTTTTAAAAATTAACTCTCTTTTTTTACAAGCTCTTCTTTTCTGTTACGTAACCAAACCCAGTGGCACGACTGCTCAAAGGGGCCAAGACTTACTGTGTCCAACTCGGTCTACCTGACCATAGGTTCTGGGATACTAGGCAGATTTTCCGGTTCGATGATCAGTCGCACGCTGTACTCCCAGGGTTTAATTCCCAAGCACGCTTGGTATTCATTTTATCGAGTACCACTGAAGGGATGAGCGGCTGGGTCCACTATGCTCGACCCAGGAGTAGAACTCGGGCCTGCTGCGTGGGAACGAGTAGCGCAACCACTGAGCCAGTGGGCTTTTTTCTGTTAATTTCACTTTATTCTACCTGTTTCTACTCATTGGTGTTTGTACCACGGTCGATTTAGGCATAATCCATATAGTTCATTTTGGTGTTATATGTACTTAAGTGTAGCTAAGTATGTATTATAAATGCTAATAGCCTGGCGTAATTTTATGTAAAAATTAGAATTGCATTGAAACTTGGAAATTAATTGTAGGTTAAACGAAATACATTGGAAACATTTGTGGTTCCTTTCTGATAATCCAGTGCACTTAAATGCAGCACTTAGTTGAAAGTGATGTGGGAGGGGGGGGGGGGGGAAATGCAGTGGTGTGGCATCATGTACGAAAGAGTCCCCATTTATCATATTATTGTTACGAAATCAAGAGGACTCTGGTTTGACGCCCAGTGCCTATAACATGTTCTTTAAAATTAAGTAAAAGAATTTGTTATTTGAGCAAAATGTAACAGTTACACTGGAGAATCTGATTACAGTTTTTTTTTTGAACCTTTGTCTTAAACAACCAGTAAAATATTTAAGAATTACTTTTAAAAATTCTCTTAGAAATTAGTTTTCTTTTCTCTACACCAGAGAACACCATTTGAAATGAAATCCAATGAGTAGATCTTGACAATGCATTGCTCATAGCAAATATAAAGCCGTCATGTCCAGACAGACACTAATAAATAATGTGGGGAAAATATTATGGAACAAATAATTAAATTAATATTTGATTGTGTTTCTATCTAGGTGACAAACATTTTAGTTATAGACATGAAAATACACACCCAAAACGAGATGATGTGTGTTTCACACGACTTCCGTTTACTCCAATTTAATGTCATTTTCCCATTATTGGCAATTTTAATGTGATTCAATACCTTACTCTCTAAATATCACAAACAGTGGCCAAATTGAAACCAGATTAGGACTGGCGATATATCGCCAAGTGTCCGCCAATTCGTAACAACACTTGAGTTTGCATCGAAATTAACAATGATTTCCCCCAAAAAAGGGGGAAAAGACCCCTTTGAAACATCCGGATAAAACCAAAAAGGGAGGTGCTCAACTAGACCCCACTAGGAGTCTACGTACCAAATTTCAACTTTCTAAGACATACCGTTCTTGAGTTATGCGACATAAATACGCATAGACGCACATACGTATATACAGACATCAAGAGAGAACTCGTTGTAACTAACTTGGGAACCGTCAAAATGAATGTTTCGCGTGTCTATACATTCTTAGGCCCTTTTCCACGTGTGGTGAAGTCGAAAATAAAACTTAGCATTCATTCAGAAGTGAGCAAAATGGAAATTAAGGTCGATTTTTGAGTGAAATTGTTTTTATGAATACAATACTTCCTTTTTTGTAAAAGGAAGTAAAAAGGGGGTGGACTACGCGTGATTTTTTTAAAAGCTTATAATTAGCCTTCCATACAATCAGCCCACGAGAAAGGTTGACAAAAACTCAATGTGATTTTTGCATAAATCTTTTCTAAAAATTTTATGCTTGTAACAATTTGCAACGTTCATTGCATCTCTTTCTTTTAAAAGAGATAAAGAAAAGCGTCTCTGTTAAACAAGAGAGATTTCATGTTTACTCCGTTAGTATAAAATTCAAATTCATTCCTATTTCCGAAATGGCTTTGTAAAATTTATGACACAGGAAATAAAATTTAAAAAAAATATTTTCGAGATTATTTAAAAGCAAGTTCTTTTGACGTTTTAGACACACAAAACGAAAATTTATAGCATTAAAACTAAACATTTTTTTCTAAAAATTTGCTCTAGAAAGCCTCAAGAATTCAAAATAAATTCAACAATTTTTTTTTCCGCTTCTTGCGGTGAACGACAAAAATAAGTCATCATCTTTTCCCTATGCGGTTTGTTTCTTTATTTTTAAACAATAGATCATCATCCCATTTTGTTTTCAGCGTGTACCAAGATAATGCCAATTTTGAGAGATATTTTTGATGGCATGATTCTTCTTACTGTTGTCACTCTTTGAAATATTGTTCTTTTCAACAGCTAATGCTAAATAAAGTTACATTTTTATAAATTTAGGACCTTGAACGCACCTAATTGGTTTTTAATAGAAAAAGATGGATTTAAACAATATATAAGGGATATTTGGGCTAAAGTGAAATGGTGAAATATATACTCTGGTTTTAGCGCCACATATCTCGTAATATTTTAACTGTTAATAACACCTGAAGTCAATATCAGTCATGAAAAAATTAACTCTGAAGATCAAAGAATATGATAATACACGTAATTTTCAAAAATTGATACTCATCCTCATGTATATAATAGCCGATCATCGAGTAACCCTCGCGCTTCAACAATGAAACTCGCGTCACGGCAAGATAATTTGATAATATGTTTTGGTAATCTTTAACATGCAGGAAAATGCTTTATTGTGACACGGCTGAACTCGATCCGATAACTTAAAACTGTTTTACTGGTAAGACTGTCATTTCAGGGGAATGAAGAAACGATAAAATGGTGAGGTATGAAGGTTATCTACTGGAGTTTTAGGTTAATCCACTGGAATTAGCGTTACACTATCAACTATGAAAATATTACCAAACCAGGCAATGACTTTGTTCAAAGGTAGAAACAATTTTCACTCGTCATACCTTGGTGGGCGATTTTCTAGTATTATAATATTTTGTTGTAAGTCACAAATCTTTTGTCATTACTAAATGATAAAGTTCTTGTTATTAACATTTTAAATGTTAATTGAGACATACTGATATTCGGTGTAGCATTTATTTGTTTAATATTAAGCTTTTTCGTGTTGTAAATGCTTTGTACAATTAAGCATGTCCATGCGTGACAAAGTGGATGGAGCAAAGTGAAATAGTTCGTTTCATTTGCTTATTCAATCCTTTATCAAATCAATTGTGTATTCATTTATTAATTATTTCATTCACATTTCTTCATTTAATAATTCCCTTATATATATTTATACATTAATTTACTTATTTTCTTATTTACTCACTATTCTATCTTTTCATTTACTTTTTTTTCATACATTAACTAATTTATTTATTTATTTGTTAATTCTAGCATGTCCTTTTCATATATTCATTCATATTTCCCCATTTATTTGATCAAACATATCTTTAACAACCGAACAGAATATATTTCTTTAGGAAAAAAAATATTTTTTACTTTGTCCTATTAAAAAAAGAAGTGGAAATTTTCCATCTTTTTTTGATGGTACAAATTTACTGCAAAAAGTAAAAAAATAATGTTTCAAAATTTATTATAAATTACATTATTTTTTCTTTACTAACCTTAATTTCCGAAGCAAATTTCAAATTTTTTCAATCTGTAAAAAGTAAGTTATCTTAACTATTTCACTTTGCCTCACGTTCCACAACTTTAAAATTTCCGAAAAACGTTTTTTATTTAAATTTAAATCTATACATTTTTGATAAGGGCTTTTGTTTTACTTATTTGAGTAAAAAAAGAAGTGGGAGGGGGGGGGGGGGGCTAAAGGACATTCTAATGGCATATTCTCGTCATACCTATAGAATAATAGCACGAAAGTAGTAGAGCCAAAAGTACTTCTAACAGTATTATATACAAAAGTCTTTTCTCTTCACATGTCCTTTAGTTGACATGGCACAACTCCAATCCACAAAAAAAAAAAAAAAAAAAAAAAAAATCGTTTTCATTATAAGATTTATCATCATGGGAAAGAAGCTGAAAAGAGGATGTATTTAGGCTGGCCTATTTGTCGTGAATGCAGTTAATTCTTTGTTTCTTAAAATTTATTTTACCTTTGTTTCAGGTCTATAATTACTCGCTTACATTCTTAATATTTATATCTTTTCCCCTCTTCTTTCTTTCTTACATTGTCCTTTTATTGGAAGTAGTGAAGTTAAAAATGAATGATTGCAAAAATTGTACTGTAATTATGTAGTTTTTCGTGTAGGCGTATGTAGTATAAGTATATAAGAAAACGTAAACTTCAGTCAAAAAATAATTAATTAAATTACCGTTCTAATCGTATTTTGTTCATCGATCAATGCGTAATAGGAGGGCTTCTTTGGAATAGGGTTGCATTCTGTAATATGTGACTGTGTACAAGTCACTATACATTAACGTTACAACATAATGCATTAAAGTGCATGGTTACTTACTGGTTACTAATGAACGATGTTAAAATAACAAACAAGACAAATACCAAATAAATTCGATAAGTAATCAAATATTGTATTTATTTTTTAGCTTGTGCGCTGTTTCTGAACATTTTTGGAAAATAACTGTATTAATTAATGGGTAGAAATTTTTTTTTAAAAATGCCCTCTTTAGGAAGGATTCAGTTTTGAATGGAGTCCAATAACTATGTTTAGGAGAGAAATTAGAACTCTCAAATAAAAAAGAAATGAGTATTGCTTGATATAATATTTCAGGACAGTGTTCCGCCTAGTAAAAAAGTACCAAAAGCCATACTGGACTTATTATAGGTTTTTAAGATAGGTTTTTTTTCTCTCGTATTTTCTCATTTCAGGAAAGAAGAGCACGTATGTTGGCAATTGTATAAGCATGTCTATAAGAAATGATAAGCTCAAGAATAGTGTAACTAATGCGATTATTTCAATAAATTGACATTTTACAGAATTTAAAATTTCAGTTGTTTAATGTTTCGACTCTAAAAATTTAACTTGGAGCAAATATGCGAATTCGCACACTTACCCCAAAAAAGGTTCGCTTACTAGCCCCAAGTCGGCGTAATGAAATCAAGTTACATTGGTTAAAAAAAGGTTTCATGAAATAATCCAAATAAGACGTCATTTGTTGCGTAGAAGCATGGGTATTCAATATTAATAAGTTTTGGTAAATTACGAGAAAATTATTTAACATTCGCACACTTACCCCCTAAGTGATATTACATCAAATTTATCATTTTTTTATTTTTAATGAAATTATTGTAACTTTTCCCACTTTTTATGCAATAATGGTCAACTTCAAGGAGCGGACGAACCCTCAAGATATTTGTTTCTGTTGAAATCCTTTTGCATGACTAAATATCTCTACAAAAGGCAACTTTTACGCACTATTACTTAACGTTCATCAGGTTTTGATTTTTTTTTCACTTCACCCTAACATACAACTTTCAAGAACACAGAAATTCTAAACGTAAGACAAGACAACCTACTCTATTTCACGAATTCTGTCATTAAACGTTCTGACTATTTTCAAAGAAACATGTCAGACCTTAACGTATAATTAGAACATCACTGTCAATCAATCATCGTATAGCCGATGTCAAGTATTTCAAAACAAGCAATTTTCTAATCCTCCTTATCTTTATAAATTTTCTAAGAGTTCGAAAACTTAAAGAAAGAAAACGCATTTGTATTTTTTAAACTAATATTATTAAATTATGGAGATGAAGCAATTGCGTTGTACGCTTAATCAACTTTAGAATATAATTCATTTCTCGCTTAATAATAATTCGGAATGTGCCAATAAGTAATTTGGACAATTACCAATTACAGATATCCGACAGTGTATAAATTATACTGATAATGCTTTTTAATTCTACAATTGCTCCAACATAATTTGTTTTTCTCACCCTCTTTTCCTTGCTTGTAATTACGTCTTTTCTGAATCTGTTTTTTTTTTTCGTTTTTTTAAAAATTATTTCTATGAATATTTTTCCTTCTTTTTCACATTTTTTCAAAAAATCATGTTTTATTTTTTAAATATTTTTTGTGTGTTAATTTTACTATTATTGTTGATAAAATTACATTTTGTTAACTGGACTTCAAAATTCAAATATTTGTTAGTAGTCCGTGATCGACAGGGACGTTTACTTAAGTAGTGACTTTTCTGCTATAAGCAATCGCTTATAACTGAACTTTTACATTATGTTTGAAGATTACAAGGCAATCTTAAAACACCATATCAACGATAGGGAGTAGATAAACGTAGTCACACGGACGAGGAACGATGAAAATCCGAATAATATGCATATCAATATAAACTGGCGCGATTAATTGAAAAAAATAATATTAATTCAACTATCAGGTTCAAATAGTATTTTTTAAAAATGGCGAGTGTAACTAAGAAAATTCAACACGTTCAGTTTAATAATAAAAATAATAAAAATAATAATAACAACAATAATACTGAAAAAAAAAATCTGAACTTTTTAGTCCTTTCAAAAAAAAAAAAAAAAAAAAGAAAGAAGAAAAAAAATGCCTGCTCCCCAAGATTTAAAAGGCCGTACTGAACTGAATAATTATTTCATGCAGATCCATAGAATAAATTGTGCATATCCGCTCTCATATTCCTAGTTACTTGAAAAGAAAAATACATATCGGTTCAAGATACACCGTTCATTGAGCCTGACATAATATTTTTGAGATTTACTATGAAAAATGATGGCATAAATTTTGTAATGCGAAAAAAAAAAAAGGAAATTGAAAACATCGATTAATCATTTGAGAAAACTGATATCATCCCATCAAAAAGGTTGAAGTTTTCCAGTCTCCAGTGACTTAAACTCAGTTTTCTTAGAGGGGAAATATTGTGAACGAAAGTAAATGTGAGAGTTTTAATTTTCAGTATTTTTTGGCTTTTCAACAGACTTATTTCCTTTAATAAAACAAAGTTTACTTAAAAAAACCTTGAAGTACTTCTATTAATCATTTGAGTAACCTTATTTCTTTCATTAAAAGCAAATCGTGCAATCTTCGCCATAAATCATATTTTTCCCAAAATAATATATTAGACATTTTTATGCAAAATGTTTTATGTACTTAAGTTTTACTTGAAACCAGGAGGTGACAATTTCTTAAGATATTCAGATTTTCCCAGAAATAAATAATTTTTTAGTCTATTAATCCCCCCCCCCCACCTAGACAAAACTTCGAGACAATATCTTCTAATATTTCCCGTACTGAGAACTATATTCGCATGTGAAGTGCCGAAGTTCAATTTCAGTACAGGGGTTCAGGACGATAATTTAATGTACCCCCTGACTCAATATCTCTACAGATTGTTTTTAAAGTTTACGTAGTTTTAGTTTGAGCTGATGAATATTAATAATGTAAAGTTTTCTTCTAAAATTACAAATTTTCTGTTTAATCTAGTTTAAAAAAAATGAATTTTTAACGTGCTTGGAGAGAAAGACTAAGGCAGTTAATTTTTGTCATTGTTATTACATCTATCTATCTCTATTACATTTGATTATTTTATGTTATATTTTGTTTGTATACAATATACATATATTTATACTTGTATGTCGGTATGTATATTCAAGTAATTTTTTCTCTGCCCGTAAATATATTGTTTTTTTGATAGATCTTCCGTAGTATCGCTACTGCAGCCACAATTTCCCCTTGTGGCAGGTTGGGGAATGGTTGAACGTAACAGACCTACAAGTATACGTGTTATAGGGCTGTGTTTGGCAATAAAAGAAACATTAAGTTTTTTTGGGAGAGTTGTTGGTCATATCAAGTCGAATATTTTTTTCTCCCGCGATGAAGGAAGTCATAATAGATCTTACATAACGTACCATTCAAAATTTGAAAATAGAAGAGAGAGGGAGATTCTTTTTTAGCAAGCATGGTTTCTTAGAATCACAGCTAAATGTTTGGTGTTTTCCCATTTGGTCCAAAAATTTCTCGCGGTTTTGACTGACAAGCTTATCTTGATGTATATGAAATACACCGCCAGCTCAGTCATTTCCAGCCGAGGACTGCAGTTTCTTTCTTATTAGCACTCATCAGCCCGGCATAGGATTAACTGAGCTGGAGGTGGAAAACCTCTTAAGGAAGCCAAGAGTGCCAAACAAACTGGTAGCTAATAGAGAATTAGCGCAGACTAGACGAGTAATTGAAGCAATGGTTCGGTTCAACTCGAGGATTGAAGGCAGGGCATGGTATATTCAGTAAATTACCGACCCAAATAGTCAGGGCTAAAGCAGAAATACATGAAATACACCGCCAGCTCAGTCCTTTTATGAAACTGCAGTCCTCGGCAGGAAATGACTGAGCTAGCGGTGTATTTCATGTATTTCTGCTTTAGCCTTGGCTATTGGGCGGTAATTTACTGAATATTTATCTTGATGTGTTTGACAGTTTGGGCCAGTTGGAACCTCACCAAATGTTTGCGGGTTTTATTGTCTTTGTAACTGGTAGATATCAAGTCATGTGATCCACTGCGCCGCGCCGTGACCAATGACCACTGGAAATAAATGTTCTGGTCCACTTCTGTTCTCTTGTAAAGTTCGGTGTTTATTTTTATTCTGTTTTTCGTATCACTGCATCACTTATTAGTGTACTTATTATTTTTTTACACATTTAAATTTTTTTGTATTATTTTTTCACACCATAAACATTTTTTACCCCTTACTCATTCTTATTTCTTTATTTCATTTGGATATTTTTTCGGTTTAAATATTCTGTATTTATGTTATTATTTTAATGCTTAACTTCAAAAGCTAAGGTATGGTAATGAAAATGATTAAATTTAAAATTATTTTCCCTAACTTATTTTTTATAATTGCTTCATATATTACTGTACAACTTTTAAAATACTCAGATTTTTCCGGGGTCTTTCCGTGTAACACATAGGAAAAACAAAAAATAGATTGTGTGAAATTCGTGCGAAAATGTAATGTTGAGAGTCGCACCATGCTTCATTTCTCCATTTTGTAAACTTCTATTTGTCACAAACTAATACATTTTTTGTTATTAAGCGCCAGTTTTTATAAGAGTCAGGCAGGTCAAATAAATGCCATTTTTGATTTAGCTAAAATTTTTACAGTGGATGATTGATAATTTGACGAATGATTTAAGAAACACATATTTTCACTTTTCTTACAAAAAAAAAAAAAAAAAAATATTTGTGATCCACAAAAATTTCGAAAGTTGGTCCCGACTTAAGGTTTTTCTCAAATCGACATTTTTTAAAATTCAGTTATCTCAGCGCATTGAGCATCCGCAAAAGTAATCTTTGTAATTACAACATGATATTTAGTGCCTCAAATGAAATATATCTTAAATTTTATGGCTGACTTTCAGTGGACCTTGGCAGGGGTGGCTAAACTGAGCCGAAGAAAGTGAAAATGTGACATGTTGGAGGCCTCCTGATTCCACCATGGTTTTTGTACGTAATTTGTGTAATAATATATATACATTATTCAATTATTTCATACCCCTGAGGGTCAGTGTTGAATTGGATACCTGCATTTCAAATTAGAGTATGTGTATTTTCACAAACAAGTGGCAGAACTATGGGCAATACTTCTGAAGACTCATAAAATGCACTTCGAGATGAGGAAATTGCATACGAGTTAACGACGCATCCGGTTAGTTGTACTCAAGTTATATGCTTTGTCTTGCATTGTTTTTAATTGTCTCACGAGTCAGTTAGGCAATTGAACCCTTGTTTTATAATGTCATAACATTGCTTTTATCATAATTAATAAAATATGTCTTTGAAATTGTTTGCTATCATGGAAGTTTAGTGCAGAGAAAATATTTTTTGTCACTATAATGTACAGCCTAAAATGGTAGAAAAGTAATTATTAAACGAAAACAGCTACCTTAATTAAAATATTTAAAAAGTATGCCTAAAACACTTTTAAAAGCGTGTTACAAATAACTTACGTTTTTACCGCAATAACAACCGTTTTGATTTTTTTTTTCACTTTGCTTCCAGTTATAATATTATAAAGTATGCGAGTGAGCATAATCAGCCTACTTGCAAGCCTATAACTCTTTTATGGAAAGTTTTTGATCATACTAGTTTTTTAAATAGTTTCTTAAAGTCTTTGGGACTGAAAACTGAATAGTTCATTTTACTGTTTTGAAATACGTATTGTGTTCTTGAAAAGAATTTGCCCATAGTTCTATCACTTGTTTGTGAAAATATACATACTCTAGTTCGAAATGCAGGTATCCAGTTCTACACTGAGCCTCAGTGCACTGAGATTAAGGCTCGTGAAAACTGCTCTTTTTAGCATTTTTCGATAGAAAAATCGCCAATTTTCGGCAGCGCAGAGGGTGAGTCAAGCAACTAATGAGAGTATTGAATATTTAATATATATTATTACACAAATTACGCACAGAAACCATGGTGGAGCCTCAATGCATGGAACAAGTAGGCCTCAAACATGACACATTTTCACTTTCTTCAGCCCAGTTTAGCTACTTCTTCCAGGGTCCAGTGAAAGTCATCCACAAAATTTACGATATATTTCAATGCAGCTACTAAATGTCATATTGTCAAGGCAAGAAGTTTTTTTGGCGGATGCTCAATACATAGAATTAAGCGAAAATCAAAAAACTCTGATTTTGCAAAAACCTTTACCTCGGGCTATATTTTACGAATTTTTACAGGTCCCCAAAATTTGTTTTGGAGGGAAAGAAAATATACGTGTCTTCTAAAATCTTGAAAAGAATTCACCATAAAAATTTGAGCAAAATCAAAAATGGTGTCCCATATCTACCCGGTCCTTATAAAAACTGGCTATTACTGGCTTACTTTAATCAAATTTGTTTTTCTATAAAAAGACAATTTGACTCAAAAGTGAGAAGACATTCAAACATAATTCAACATGTTGTAACAATAGAGGTTTTCTAATAATTTCTCACATTAATACCTAAATACCCTTTTGCCATGTTACAGAAGTTTAATCATTCTATAATTAAATCAATAGTTTCCTCTATAGGCATAATAGTTAAGTTTTCTTTTCTTTTGGGATTCAGCGGAAGGCAGTTTAGAACAAAATAAATATTTCAGACTTTCTTGAGATACCTTGGAGCACTGCCAAGTTTCCTAGTGACCTACATTTTCCGACGTAATCTTTTATTGAAGAGCATTTAACTTGGAAATAATATTTTATTTCTACTGCCTGTTGTTTCTCTGCTAACGTAGGGTACAAAATTTTAAAGGAGCGTTTTTAAAATCGTTCGGCGCCGTCAAAACTTATGACTATATAGTTCGATTTTTTTTCAGGCAAACAAATAACATAGAATTAAGTTATGTGTGTGCATAACCTAATGATCCATCATACTTCTGAAAGTAACATTCGTTTCAAAAGGATTAAAATGAGGTAGTTCGAAGTCTTATAATTTGGCTATTTTAAATTAGAGATTGCTTCTATTGGAAAAGCTCAATGTTTTATCTCAGTGATGCCCAACGATTTTTTACCCAAAAGCGGTAACTTATACCAGAAAATCTCACCGGTCTCTCATTTAAATAGCTTAAATCCATTTAAATATAGATGACATGGAAACGTGAAAAAAGAAAAGAAATTACAAACCAAGAATTGTTGTAATTACTGTATGTTTATTTTATTGATAAGAAGTTTCTATCTGTTTCTAGAAACTATTTTCTGACTATTTGGCTTCAAATTTGCCTTAATCGTTTCTAATATCACAAAGGATGATCGGTTGTTTTGGAACATTCTAGAATTAAAATTTCGATTCGTATCTTTAAACGGAACAGACTACTTGGATCAGTGTCGAGAACTACATATGTTCCGCCAGTGCAGAAAGAACACCACTGCCTAGCACAAATCTCAACATGAAAATGAAAAAAATAAAAATATAATCAGTAAAAATAAATAAATGAAAGTAAAATAAACATTAATGCACAAAATTTTGGAAAAGAATATCATCACTGCATTCTATCTCTGCAAAAAAATAATATTAGCTTAACACTGATGAAGATGAGCCAGTTATAAATCTAGATACTTTGCTATTTTTATAAACAAAATCGTTATAACAGATACATAAGCCAATAATAGGCAAGTAATATACGACAATGATGGCATATACTTGGTGGAAAATGTGCGCGTTTTTAAAAAGTTCTCCACTAAAATGCCTGATTAGGCGCAATTAGTTGGTGTTACTGTCTCGTAACACATTTTTCAACTTTATGAGCCAAATTGTCTACGCAGTAATGTTAAAAATCATGACGTTCTTGAAAGAAAAGCTTGTATTAAAAAAAAACACATTTATTGACACTACTTACATTTATCTAGTTTAAAATCTTTCAATTGAAATGGCGAAATTCTTATGACATCACCATCATCTTAATAAACAAAATCTTATTCTATTTTTTACACTGTTGCTACAAGTCAAAAGTAAATTTTTGTTGCCTCGAGGTGGAAAGGATGATCATTACTTGGTTTCAAGGCTTGTCTTCATCAGTAGGGGTTCAAATACTGTTATAGATTTATCATTCACTTAGTCTTAAGGAACGATCAGGGATTGATTTGCAGCAAAAAGAAGTGTGAGAGCTTTATAGTATTAAGAACCTATGTTAATCCGTAATTAATCTGAACTCCGTCGATTATGAGAAAAATCTTGTAAAATTAAGAAGGTACAGGAGCTGAACTTCCGTAGTACCCCATGCACAGTGCACAACCCTGGATTTAATATGACTAATTTATAATGTTACGAGTTTCCGATTTATAACAAGATCCATAAAATATTTATTAACATTTTTTTTAAATCATTAAGTTACTTTTGAGTAAATTTAAATTTATATTGAAAGCAAAGCAGAACATTGATGGAAAAGCAAATATTCCTGCAATTCTAATTCTCATGTAATTTGATCAGGGCTTAATTCTATCAGAATAAGGCCAAATGGTCTCTAGACTATTTTCATGCATCAATACTCTCAAATCTGTCTAATGTGTGAGAGTTTACATAAACCTAAAATAAATGGAGGAGCTGAGCTACCGTGAGAGTCCGTGTAAATTAATCCCTGAATTTCCTGAGTTATTTTAGCCTCATACACACGAGACGGTTTTTTGGATCAACATTTCGAAAAAATTGCCTGTCAAATTGTTGACTGGAGTTTTTTTGAGCAATCACGATTGCTTATTGTTCTCACTTGACAGTTTTGATGCGTTATCATTTTATTTTCCCCACCTCTCTGCAGCACCACCATCGGCCGGCCGCCTCCCGATGCTGCTCATCTAGCGAAAACCCTCTCCAGGTTGTTTCACTTACTTACCTACACTTACACACACACCTACGTACACACGCACATACACCTACGCATACAAACACATACACACACACCTACACATACACACAACTACCCACACATACGCATACCCCCCCCCCACACAAACACACATACACACAACTACCCACACACACACACACAAACACACACGCCTACATACACACACACTCGTGATTGCGAAAAATATAGTTTGAATTCAAGATGTCAAATTTCAAATTAACTTTTTGTGTGTGTGTGTTCACACGGGCAACTTAGTTGAATCAAGTTTTCTTCTCGAAAGAAAAGTATACATAAAAATTATTTAAAAACATTATGGGCCACCCCACTGGACTAAACCGAACTATTCTAGTAAACTTGGCAATATCCCTATAGTTGATTCAACTCATCAGGATGAGAATGGTATTAGCATATGTGCCTGGCATGCCTGCCGCGTTGACTGTCATGTGAAGGACGCCAGGTGATTCCTTCACTTTTTTACCTGGTTATGCATCCTGATAACAGCTCCCGAAAGTTGATTCAACCAAGTCTCGTGTGAAGGATACCCAATGCTAAATAAAGTCTTCTTGGTATAATTTTAACGATTCCAATTTGAATTAAAAAGTTCTGTTTCCAAAGTATTGCAGAAGTTTCAAATTCTACAGTGGTCATTTATAATTGTAAGTTACTAACAAGATTTCGTAAATATTTCCGTTATTACTTACTATAAAAAGCAGACTATTTATTTTTTAAAAACATCAAATATTTCACAGCATTAGTATTTGTGTTGTCAATGTAACATGTCCGCGAAACGCACGCTGTAGCAGGAATTCATAATTAAAAAAATAGATAAATGGGCACACTTCCTAGTTCCCTCATAAATAACAGTAGTAATATGACAGTGTTAAAGCATTTTTTCTTTAATCCAGTTAAAAATAAATTAAGAAAATAACTTATTTAGATGTTTGGACAGATATTTTGCTTAAAAATAGTATTAGATTAGCGTAACGACAAAAACTGAGAAATTCCTCGAAATAGACTCTCCCCAGAGAAGCTTTTAGCTTGAAAAAAAGCGTTTTTCTTCAATATTTAAACCTTCAGCCTGTTAAATGTAACGCCTATCCTTTCAGGCGATCCTCAGAAACATGTTTGTGTATATAGTGCCACACACAAATCTCAAACTCGAGTTCAACGTCAACAACTTCCCAGATTTCGTGACAAGAAAGAATTAAAAAAGCAAAATGGTGAAAAGAAACTGAATTTTTCAATCACAACTCATGGTTCAGGAGCCTGGAGTTGATCCAATTTAACTCTGTGACGTAGCTGAGTGGAAGAGAGGGGTGAAGGGAGGTAGACAAAAGCATCGTCGACTCATAATTATGACGCTAAATATAAAACCCAAGCAGGAACAAAGTTTTCGGCCACACTGTGCCAGGGGTTTCCTCCGCATCACAATTGGAAAGACATCCGACCTCGACAGACATTTGCCATCGGAGCTTTCAAGAACGTATCGTCAACTGAGGAATACGAAACAAGACAGGTATTGTTTTGTAATTGTAGATTACATAAGCTTCGAGTAATTGCAAGTCATTGACCGAGATAGTGTGTTAAAATGGTGAATACAAATAGAGGTACAGTACTATGTATATTTTTTGTAAAAGGAAATTTGTAATAATAATTATTTGAAAAAATATATTTATACATTGAATTGCTGTATGAGACATGTATAAAATAATTTTTATGCTGAGGATTTTTTTTTCTACCTAAATAGCTACAATATCTGCATCACAGTTTATCATGGTTTTAAATATTACGTCTCATGAGTAAAGAATCTATCAGTTGCTTTCCATTATATTTTTTGAAAAATATATTGAGATAGAAATATACTTGTTATTAAAAGATAATTTTGCATTTTTATACATTATTTTTTATTTTATTTTTATCGAGTATCATACGTGAGCTACAGCAACATTGCGCACTTTAGAACTAAAAGTGAGTTGAAAGGACACAAAATTTTTCGTTCTTATTAATTGCATTATTTTTTCTCGTATTAATGATCGTTCTATTAAATACCCATTCTCTCAACTGAATAAATTACTAGTAAGATGAAATATGGGCGTTGTATTAGTGCGAATATTTCTATTTTTTTTTTTTTTTTTTTTTTTGAAATAGTTTTAATGTAGTTAACGTTGGGATTGCGTACTTTTCTGCTGCGTGGCTTCCACTTTTATAATTTTGTCTTCAGTTTTCAACTTAGCTAACGATCTTAAAGCTTTTCCGTATTTTTCTGCTGCTTGGATTCAATTTTTATAATTTTGGTTTTGGTTTTTATAAATTTGACGTTTCTCTCATCAATTTTTTACATCTTGGATTGCTTATTTCTTTAGTAATATTTCGCCATTCCATTTCATCTATCTCGCGTAGTTTATATTTGATTATTAACTTGTTTTTGTTTTGGTAATGCTGCTGCATTTCTTCCTTTTTTTCTATTTGTTCTTTACCTATATATTTTTTTTGAAATTTTTAAATTTACTTCTTTTGCATAGCAAAATGGGTTCTATGTAACTACGAAACATGTGTATGCAGTTTTCCTACAAAATGTGGGCCTTTTTACGTTGTTTTATTTTCTTTTAACCGCATTGTAGGTTTGATTTGTGGGTACAAAATATGCATTTTCGAAGAGTTTTGCATTATTGAAAAAAAAAATTAAAATGCAGCTATTTTCAGGGACATAATTAGTAAAGATTTGCATTAACCTATTTCTTTCATCATATCAAATAAAATTTTTTTATCGTGCAATGGCAAAATTATTATCTGCTTATTAATTATTACAAAATTACTATTAGAACTGCTTTACGTCTCAAATTGGAAAAGCAATAAACTAACCTATTCTCAACTAAACACGTTTTGTGCCGATGAAATCTTGCTTGAATATTTGTTTAAAAACCAGCTGTTGCAAGGTTTTGCCTTCTTGTGAAACGTACTTGCTTTTAACTGCAATTAAATTTCACAAGAAGATACGCTTGCAGTTTACATGATAGCATGTGTCAAACTCCTTTCCTGCTGTGCTCTTTACTTAAAAATTTTAGCTCAGTACTTAAAAGGTGTGCTGCGGAGTCGGAATCGGGCTGATTTTGAGCTAAAGGAGACTAGTCGATAGTCGAAGGCTTTGAAATCCAAAGAGTTGGAATCAATCACTTTCTCTCCGGTTACTTAAACACTGCCAGGGCTACGGATTCAGAGTCGGAGTCATGGAGTCAAAGTCGACTGATTTTAGGCAAACGAATGTGAATCGGAGTCGAGCACTTTCTCTCTGACTTCAGAACACTGTTTAAAAGTACTGATACTGAGTAATTTTTAACTCGTCAGTTTTCCTATAATATTTAATGATGAAACATCCAATATTCAATGAATTTAAAAATACTATATTTGGGAAATACAACGGGAAAATGACTGACATTTTGAAACAGAACAATGCGTATTTTGTAAAACAATCGATGTAAAATACATGTTGTGCAAAACGATCTTTTGCCCTGGTATATTGCATTTTTAAGCTGAATTTGACGGTATGATTGAATTCTCGAAATACATGATGGAGATTTTAAATTACTCATTTAAAGCATTGTAACTGACTGACATTTTGTAAAGAAGTATGTCAGTCAGTTACCATGCTTTTTACAATTTTTTTTATATCGTTCAAAATGTATTTCGAGAATTCAATCATACAATTGAATTCATCCTAAAAAATACAATATTCCACGGTAAAATATTGATTTAACAATTCATACTTTGCGATGAATATTATACAATACGTATGGTTTTGCTTCAAAAATGTCAGTCAGTTACCATTAAATTGCCCAATTAGAATCTTAAACGTACTGCCATTCATAAAAGTTCGTGAGGTTTATCTTCAAATTATGTTTTAGGTTTAATTCAAACTCAGTTGCTCTCTGTTATATATTCTCGAAAATAAAAAGTCAAGTTTTAAATCTGTATCTCAGGGCCATACTAACGGATGTTCAAACGTAGCAATTTTCAGGTTGTTACTGAATTGTATGTAGAATCTTATTCCGCATTGAGCCATAACAGCGCAATTTTAATTTAAATAAATCCTTGTTATTATTTACTAAGGGAATATGAGTGCAAATCTCTACCTTTGTATGCACCAGACAGCCGGTTTTACGATTTCCTGCAAAATAGTGATAATGTGACTTAGGTTAGTGTGGCTTTAAAGTACAAAATGCAGTATCTAGATCTAAGGGAGGGTGCTAAAAACTTTAATTGAAGATAGCATTTATAAGAGCTCAAATCCTCATAAACTATTTGGATGTAATGAACTAAGTCGTTTTATTTAACAGTTTAAAGAATGCGTTTTCTACTCTTAATTTAATTCCTCTTTTGCATCACACTTAATTTGAAAACCCATGTCTAGAGTTTATTGGTTACCTCCATATTTTGATTCTTGCCTTATTTATATTTTTAAATGACTAGCTGAAACTTTGAATTGAATTCTGATGTTAACTTTTAAACTGACATTTTTAACTAGCTGTTAAAGTAGCAGACTTGTCTTTTACAAATTATCCAATTTGAAAAAGATTTGTTCTTAAGGATTTCAGTTGAAGCATTCAGAATAGAAATTCCGTCTATTTTTGATACATTGCTAACGAGACATCGTATATTTATTTTTATAAGCACTAGAAATCATTATGTAACAAATAATAAGAAATTGTGGACATGTAGTTGTAATCCTTTCACTTCTAAAGTTAGGATTTTACTAACTGTTTTATTTTTTTTCCAAGTTGACTCTAAGAATCGTCTAGAGCAGGAGTCAGCAAGTAATTTTAGTCGGAGTTCGGATACTTCTGAAATCTTTTACTCAGGTACAGAAACAAAACCTCATATTCTTTACTAAACATTAAAAACTTAAATCAGTCACGCAATTACTTTTAAAATGCTAGAAACAGTGATAAAACTGGTACCTAAAAATATTGTTGCCTACATACAAATGTTTTTACAGAATTCCATTGCGTAATTTACACTTTCAAAACATTCTGGCAGATCCAATTTTTGACATTCCTCGGATCGAACCCGGACCGCGGTTCGCCATTTGTGGTCTAGAGCATAAACAAGCACTATTATAAGAAAATACCGATCAGCTCGTTAGAGCACCCAAAGTGCAGTTTTTCTCTTTTGTATTCATTTGCCTGCTGACATAACCATTACGCAGCTGTAAGAAAAAACCTCATAAAGAACCTTTGTATATCAGCAGACCAGAAAGAGTTCCTGCAATCATAGCAATGATCCAATTTGAAAATTTGTTATATAGGGCGGCAACATGTTAACTTTAAACACTGCTACAAATTAAAGTTGATTCTACTCTCCGAGAAGACATTTCGTAACATTCGTCAACAAAGTAAAATTATTACACGCACTAGAAAATAGCCTGATAAGTAGATATGACGGGTAAAAATTGCTTCTACATTTGAACGAAGCAATTGCCTGTTTGATAATATTTTGATTAGTTGAAATTTCAACCCTAATTTCAGTGGACAAACCCCAAACTCCAGTAGATAGCGTTCATTGTTGACCACTTTTTCGTTTCTTCATTCCCTTGAAATGACAGTTTTACCTGTAAAACAGTTAAGTTCAGCCTTGTCACAACGAAGCCTTTCCCTGCATAAACATTACCAAAACGTAGTATCAAATTATCATGCCGTGACGCGAGTTTCATTGTTGAAAACTTCTGGAGCGTTACTCAATCATTGGCTATTATATTTATCGTTGCCTCAGAGCAACAGTAAGGTATATATTCGCAGAAATAACACTAAGATATCTTACTGTTGTTCTGAGGCGACGATATAAAGATTCAAGCAAGGGAAACGGTATAAACATGACCAGCATCTGAACAAACATGTGAAATACTCGCATTGCCCTACCATTGAGCCCAAAGCGGGTAAGCTTAACTATTTGTGGTTTGGTACATTTTCCAATCAAATATAAAGTTATAAATGATTAAAATAGTTGACTAGCTACCTGCCATTACGTAATAAATCTAAAACAGTTGTACTTATCCAATTTAAAATCAGTACGTTTGTTTGTAAAACATAAAGAAATAACTGAGTTAATTAATAGACTAATCAATTGCCATCCTAAAAAATAACTTTTTAAAGTTATACTTATTTTATTGAAAGAGAAAATCTAAGTCAGCACACGAGTCAAGAAATTTTAAATAAATATGGATTAAATCCTATACCCGCTCTGCCCAAAGGCACGTTTTTATTTCAATAATTATATCCTTAAATTAATAATTAAAGAAAACGGAACGACCATCGTAGTTTATAGGTGGATACTGTCAGAATATATTAATATTATTGACAATAAAAAAAAAAAAATAAGCTGGTCCTCGACTAATCACAAGTTACAAAACATTTTTTTACACTGCTCGACATTGAAAATGCAACACCGACAACAAGTGTTCAGAAATTTATGCAAATTTTAGAGTAGACGTACATCACTGAGTTATGTAAATGATGTGAAATGCGCAGCTCTCCGACGTACGTGAAGTAAGATATAAGGGAAGGAACTTGCAGAATTGGCAATATTCGTGTCGTAATTTCTGACTGGAGAATTATCGAAGAAATTTTGTTTTTGTCTTGGAGGATACGTGTTACACGAGAGAATGCCAGGTCTTCGTCAACGAAAGGCACATCCAGCAGATAGACGATTTTACGAGAGGTATGGTGATCGGAGTGAGAAGGGGAGGTTGGTCCGTACGTCAAATCGCAACCTGATAACCACAAGGATGCAAGCACGGTGCATCGGCTGTGCGGAAGATGGTTAGAACAACGAAATGTGGCATGATTGAGGGGTGCAGGGCGAGACCCACGTGATAACAGGCCAGACAACTCCTCTTTCCCCCCGCTTCGTTACGCCACCAGTCGTCGATCTATGAACTTGGCGCGAAACTTTGAAAGCAGTGCAGTTTACAAGTAGACAGTAGTGCTGTTTGATCTAGCTGAAATAGATGAAATAAGAAATATGTAACTTCAGATGCGCATTCTTGAACACAATACTTTTGGATTTATCTCATCCTTTAAACGTACCGGAATGTAGAGGCAATTAAAAAATATATATATATATAATAAGTTTTGTAAGTGTCTGAGTGTCTGCTAAGTGAAAGTGAGTCAGCGATTTGCGCTACCGAACAACCTGCATGCGAAGAAAAAAATCGGGCGCCTCATGAAATAAATTTGAAAGTTCGGAGGTAAGTACTTTTCTCAGATAAACAAATTAATATTTTATGCATTAGAGTTCATGCAGTTAAGATTACTTAACTTTTCCTCCATTACACAAACAATTGTCAGTTTCCTTTCTGATATCTGTGTTTGTAATTTGTAATTTCAGCATACTGCTTTAATATTTGAAACGGTTAACTTGCAACTTTTTATTTCTTTATATTTTCAACCTTGTACACGCATTTAGTCGAAATGGATTTTCCAAGCTTACACTATACATATGTCAAAATTTTCTGCGAATATACTTGTTGCTATCAGAAGCAACGTAACTTGGTGTTGATATTCAGTTAATATGCAAACAAGTTTATTGAAACAGGCTTTTAACTGAACTAATCTTATATTTTCGGTTTCGATTAAATTGTTTCATACGCTAGCATGTGTTATTTTGATCAAAAAACATTCCTTGATGGGCTTCCGTAGTTCTGAGGTAAGAAGATTAGCTTTGAACACCGGAGGTCGTGGGTTCGATACTCAAACATTTTCCCCCGAGTCCACTTAGCTTTGCTGAAAGCGAGGGTTTCCTTTTTAATGAAGTTGAATATGTTTCACCGACTTGTGGTCTGGATGCTGCCCCATCATTACATGAACGAGTTTTCTTCAAACCTCACTTGTGCTCGTACACCAACAAGAGCTCCCAACACCCGGAGTATCTTAGACAACTTGCTTTGGAGGTTATTCACCAAATCCCATGTGATGCATTGCAAATATATACTGACCGTAGCAGGGGTGACGGCGCTATCTCCGGTAGCGGTGTTTATATCAGAGAAGGAAACGGCATTAAGATTTGTATTAAAAACCCCGATTTTTGCTCCGTCTTCCGGGCCGAACTTCTAGCTATTGAGGAGGCTCTGAATTATTGCATCACAGAGAGTGTCAGTACTGATATTTGGATCTTGAGTGATAGCCGAAGCTCTATTCAGCATCTGTCTGAATGGTGGAAACAAGGTGACAAAACGACTCTGAACATAATCCAACATCTAAAACACTTGAGTAAACATCTCACCATTACTTTTCAATGGATACCGTCACATGTTGATGTATTTGGAAATGAGATTGCTGATGGGCTGGCTCGTCAGGGGAGCCGAGAGATCTCTCCCCATAACGGATGCCTTTCTTTTTCAGAAATTGCAACCCGTGTTAAGCAAAGCATCAGTTCCTCTTGGAGACAGCCCCCTATTCATGAATGGTACAAAGCATCCTGGCGCTGCTTTACTTCGGGCAAGTAGTAGAGAACATCAAACCGTCCTAGCCCGACTGAGAAGTGGACACACTCGAGCACAGCGACATGTGGCTGGTATTAAGGTTTTTCCCTTGTGCCCAAAATGCAATTTGACTCAGGCTGCTCCTGCCCATATTTTCTCTTGCATCGGCTGTGACCTGAATCAGCTGTATTCCGACAGTTCTGCTGTTTTGGAGGGACTTTGTTTGCACGGCTTCATGGACTTGGTATGATGTTTCTGTCTGCCAAGTGGGACAAGGAACAACAACAACAACATTTTTCCCCAACTACGCCCCTGCAATGGTATTCAAACAAGATGGTACTGTGCGCAAATTTAAAAAAAATATGTTTTTTTTTTTCACTGTTGTCTTTAAGTTTTATGATATTTATTTACTAATTGTGGTTGAGTTAACGGTATTCATTTTTTCTGGACTTGCGAAATATTACTTTTGAGCAGTGGATGCACAACGTGTTTTTGCCAAATGCTCCATGCTTGTTTGTTATGCTTAAAAAAGGCAAAATGTCTTGAACTATATAATTTTTGAACTCCTTGGGTTTTCTGTTAATAAGCTTTCAGAAACTCTGAAACTGTAACATAAATTGAATTAAGGAGCTGTCCATAAAGGATGTTGCAAAATTTTGAACAAATCCCTCCCCCCCCCTCCATGTTACATGTAACGCTGTTCAACATGAGCATATTGTTATAAACAACGCGTGATGTCACACTTCTTGTTATCCTCTCCCTTCCCCCTGTCACAAAAATGTCACACTGAGTTCCCAAAAGAGCCTACTCAGCAAAATGTTGATCTAAATTTAACATATATGAAGTTTTGAGTATTGAAGAAAGTTGCTAAAATGGTCATTCTATGAGAAGTTTTTTGAAAAAGGTTACTTTGTCATCAATTAATACTCTTTAAAATAATTTTTCAGAAGCCTAAAATGATGAACTATTAAAGCCCCCCCCCCCCCCCCACACAAGAATCATTAGCAGCAGAAAAAGCTGAAAACGGAAAAGTAGCCAAATTATAGAAAAAAAAAAGGCTGCTTTGATATTGAATACATTTTTTTGATGTACAACATACAGTATTCATGATGTTGTATAATTCATTCTTTAATTAACGTTTTTCAAGTTGAATTCCTGTGCAACGTTTCGAGAGTGCCCACCGAAGGGGGGAGGGGTAGGAATCATAGTCTCATAATAATGATAGTTTTTCAAAGACTATAGTTATAAATAACTGTGCCCTTGAAATTTTAAGGGAGATGGGGGAGATGTTTATGGGGTATTTTTCTTGAAGTTTTTATAACTAAAGGAGGTAGGGCACTGTTTACTTTGGGGGATGGCACCCAAGCATTCATGTCTTTTTAAAAGTATAAATTTGCTAAGCTAAGTTAACATTAATAATCTGGTATTATGTATTTTAGTTTGATGTTATGTCTTTGAAACACATTGCAGTTATATTTCCCGTTTACTTTAGTAAAAATGTTTATTTATATTTTAAAATTTCATTTTATTCTTATTCAGATACAATGGTAAAATTATTTTTTGTTTTGATGCAATTGTAAAATGAAAGTTCATTTATTTATTTGAATACTTCTTAAAACTTAATGTTTGAATACAATATACGAGTAGTTAAAATGCGATTAGTGTTAAAAAAAATTTCAAATGAAAAATAAAACTATGTTTACTTATCACTTAGTTTTTGCAAGATTGTAAAATAAAATCTTGTTTAGTTATTTGAATACTTTGTAAGACTTATAAATGTTTTTATGTGAAATACTATTAATTAAGCTCAGTGTATTTTTAATGTATGATTATTGGTTCCTTTTTTTGTTTTCAAATGGAAAAGTCGAAGTTTTAATGCTACAAAAATAATAGAAGACAATAATAAATAAACCAAATAGCTTAAATAAATCAAAATACTAATCGAAGCGCTCACTTCCCAATATCATTGTGGATCGACGAACGATGACGTCATTTGCTAGTTGGATGGCCTTCCTATCTCGAAGGCCTCGTGCAGGGGCAGCCAGAGTGACGTCAGAACGCGTGGATCGACGCATCCACCGACAAGCTGTATCACACCCACAAGTCACTTGTTCCTCGATTCTGCAGCAGGTGCCAGATACCCTGAATGTTCCCGTGTCAACCAGAACCATTTCCTGTCATTTGGTCTCACGTGGTCTGCGATCACGCGTCCACTAAGAAGACTGCCATTGACCCCACAACATAGACAGCAAAGTTTAGTATGGTGCCGGACTAGAGCGACGTGGATGACAGAATGGCGAAATGTCATGTTCTGAGATGAATCCCGCTTCTGTTTATCCAATGTCAGTCGCCACATACGTGTGTGGCGTCGACGTGGAGACAGATCTAATCCGGCAGTACCTGTGGAACGTCCCACCGCATGACAGTGTGGCATAATGGTTTGAGGCAATTGTGTACAATTCCATATTACCTCTAGTTAGTATTCAGGGCACTATGACGGCCCAACGATACTTGGATAATGTGCTGCGGCAGGTGGCAATCCCTTACCTTCAAGGGCTACTTAATGCGATTTTTCAACAGGATAACGCCCAACCGCACAGTGCTCGCATCTGCCAATATGCTCTCCGAGGCACACAGATGCTTCCCTGGCCACCATACTCTCCTGCCCTGTTACCAGTCGAACATGTGTGGGATGTGATTGGACGTCGTTTGCAGACTCTGTCCCTGCCTCGTTCAGAAGACGAACTGTGACAAATGGTTGAAATGGAATGGAGAGCCATCCCTCTGGACACCATCCGCACCCTTATTGACTCTACGCCTGGACGTGTTTCTTCGTGTATCGCTGTCCGCGGTGGTCTTACATCCTACTGAGCCGACGCCGTTCTCGCTCTGTATTCTGCCTATCATTTTGAAATTAAGATGATTTGTTATTCCTTGCTGTCTCTGCCTTTTTTCCAAATTTCATCACTTTCTGACCACTTTTTCATGGTGTTGCATTTTAAATGTTGACAGTGTATTTTAAGCCTATTTGCGCCATGCCGCTTCACTGCTGCTTCGCTGGGACTGATAATAACTCGGGGGTGTTCGGGTAAATACGTCATACGTATTCATCGCCGTTAACACACCATGGGGGGGGGGAGGGGCATACGAAGGCCTACTCGCTTTGCGTGAACTACCCGCTTTGGGTCACCCTCCCCTATACCTCTAAAAGAAAGAATACAATCTTTTTTAGCCTTTACTTCTCCATTTAAAAACACTACTCAGAAGTTGTCGTTTTCCTAAACAGTCAACTACAATAATAAGTTCCATGGATTTACACAGAAAAACAAACAGGACATTCTGAAAACCGCGGAATATTTAAAGCGGGTAGCAGGCGACGTTCTAGAAGATTCTTGCGTACTTCATTTCAATTTCGTACAAAAGTCTGATTAGCTTATATAATCGATAATTAACTAATGTATAAGACTTTTATCAAAAAAATTAATAAGTGAAAAACAAAACGGCCGTAAAAAAGAAAAAATTCTTGAACAAAGATGCCCGATTTGTATTTGTAAATAACATGTATGTTTTTTTTTTTTTTTGTTTAAAGGAATGTCCAGTTTTATATATATTTTTGACGCCTTTTTTTTTTTTTTTGCAAATGCTCTTAGAATCAGTTAATTAGAAGTATCTATGCTTGCGTTCGACGAGCACGACCGGTAGCGACCGGTTAGTTAATCACGTGACATCTAATGATCACGTGCTCCAATCAACCAATCAACAGCTTAGAATGGTAACCCGTGCGGTAAGCGGTTGATCATAGAAAGCTGCGGTTAGTAACCGGTTAATTACCGGTCGACAGGTGAGGTTCGTCGAACGCAAGGTATGTAAGTTTAAGAAACGTGGAAGATGAGGAACTGATATTTTTTCTCATGTGTCTGTGGTATACTAGCTAAAAATATTCTTTTAAATTACATTATTCATATCTGTATTTTTGTGCAAATGTATTATTTTTCAAAGTTTTATAATTTTTTAATTTGATCATCCTTGCATTTATTTTCTAAATGACACATAAGTGAGTGGATTGAGATAGTGACCTTTTTTTTCATAAGCATACTGGTCACAGGTTATTACATTTATTTGCAAGAAGTCATGACGTGCGAAATCATTGAGAGATTCGCAGCGGCAACGATAATCAAAAACAATGATAGATTTTTGGATTTTTTGTGATCCTCACCTCAAATCCTTTTAGCACCAACTGCCTTAGTGCTAATTTTTATTGCAGTAAGTGCAAATGAATTGTTTCGACTTCGCACTTGGCTCAAACACTCAATATTTCGTTTTAACGTAAGTAAAGTTTGACGTTAACGCCCCTATTGAGTGGTAGTTGAAAACGTTGAGGGTTTTTGTAAATGGTATCACTCCTTGAAGGGGGAGGAGAGTTTATGAAATTGTGACACTTTGTGATATGGGGAGGAATGGAGTAACAAGAATTTTGATGTTACACATCGCATAATATGTTCTCGAAGCGTAGCATGACATGTGACGAGGGGAGAGGGGTATTAGTTAAAATGCGATAGTTTGGGAGGGGAGAAGGATCAAATATATTTGAAGAAAAGTTCGACGTTATTTACGGACAGTCCCTTAAAAAAAATATTTATATACTAAATTATATATCTTCAGTTTTTCTATATTTTACAGCAATCTTTCTGCGCCCATTTTTTTTTCTTTCCTTTTTTTTAATTCTTTCTAAAAATATCCTCTATATTTGCAAATTTATGACGATTTCGTTTAAAAGCCCTCATATGATGTAAAACCATAAACTGGTGTTTGCTATATCGTCGTATGAACCTAACAAGTGCATTTAGAGCATAAATATTTTATATGTATGTTATTCAGACATACAACTTGGAAGAAACCCTAATGAATACTAAAGTTGATTCTGAGCCACTTTCATATTCAAAGTTCATTCATAAACATGTTGCTAATTATGAATAAAGAAGATCTTGTTTAATTTGCATAAAAGTTCACTGTTCAGAAATCTACTAAAAGTCGCAATGTTTTCAACAACCTGAAAACATTGTGAAAAATGGTAACGTCACTGACAATAACTGCGACTTTCATTTTCGAAAAGTGCATTGTGGTATTTAGATCAGAGAAAAAATATTTCTATTGCGATAAAAATATCTGACAAAAACCTATTTCTTTAGCATGCGGAGTTCAATGCCAGACAAACTGTATCAAAAAGATTAAAAAAAATAAGAGAAAAGCGAAAGAAAAATTAGGTAGTAAGAGTGATTAATACTGGCTATAAATAACGCATCTGTTACCAAATTGTTTTTTCGCTGTAGTTTTCACACAATGTATAATTAAAGGCAGAGTACTTTGGACCGATGTCAAAGTTTTTTCCCCCTCTTCTTTCAGTATTTTTTTTTGATCTCTACCGACAGATGGACGAATCGCGCTATCTACTAGTAATGGTTGGCAGATTTGGGAATTTTTCACTGGCGAGAAGAATAGCCGAGTAAACATTAAAGGTGTGAATGCTTTTATTTGAGGAATAACGAGTTGACTCTTTCTGCACAAAACGTGAAGAAGTGTGAATGATAAGTGGGATCAAACCTAAAGAAATTGGATCTTTTATTTTAAGTGCATTGTATTTGTTTTAATCTGCTTTGTTTGTTACCTTTTAAAACTTTAATGAATTGGAGGGTAGTTTTTTTTTCTTCTGTTCGCTGTTAGTTTGCTATTAGATCTTTAAACAAACAGAAAAAAAAGTTCTTAGGTATTTATTACACTATTCCATTTAGTTTTTACAATTCATTCGCAATATTTTACATAGCATTCGAATTACGAGCAGAAAACAAAATACTAGAAAATGTTTTTTGCTATTCTTTTTGTGGTTATAAAATTACTGTTCAATTCTTTTTTCTACCTTCTTAGCAGATTTTTTTTTATAAAATTTAAAATATCACTACATTAAAAAAATTATATATATATATATATATATATATATATATATATATATATATAAATATTTGCATATTGTTACTAACTCATGTATGTATATACATGAGTTAGTAACAATATGCAAATATTTTTTTTTTAATTTCGTCGTGTATTTTATGTATTTCTGCCTTAGCCCTGGCTATGGAGGGTAACTTACTGCAAAATACCAATAGCATTGTTTTCTTTTATTATTTATGTTTCTATTTGGAAATATAAATAATCTATCTAAATTTAATGTTTTTTTTTTTTTTTTTTGTATAACTCAACTATGGAAAATAAATAAAAATAATTCAAAGAATATTAATTTTTTAACGACTTTTTGTAAAAAACTCAGCAGAAACAAACAAAAATGATGAATGTTGTGTATGTAATGACGAATGTTGTGAATTAAATGCAACATATAAGCTAAAATTTGAAATTTCTTTCTTGTTCATGATGCATAAGCTCCTTTTTTCATTCATTTTTCTCAAAAAAAAAAAAAAAAAGAAAAAGAAAAAAAAAACCTATGTAGTTATACTTTATTTTATAGGTTATGAAATAACTTTCTAAAAAAATGGTCTCATGACGTAAAACACAATCACCCACACATTCCTACAATTTGAACAATCCTTGATTGTTAAAAAATAAATATTTCGATGTACTAAAAGGTATTTTTAATAAATTGAAGTCGCTGGTAATTTTAAATTTTTAGTAAAATAATTAAGTATCAATTACTTTTACTTTAAATATTTCCCTCAAGTTTAATTTCAACTAGTGTTCAATTAGATGCATAAAAATGCCTGTAGCAATTCATATAAAATTATTCTACGAAAACTAATTGCTTAAACATTACAAGTCAAAATATTTAAATTAAACTCTTTTAGTTACAGACAGTTTTGCAATTCAGATGATCCAGAAATTGGGTCCTTAAAATGTATCGCTTTTCAATATCACTTAAAGGTAATTCTTGAAAGTGGTCTTATCAAGATTTGTTTTCGCCATGGCAGCAAACATATGGTATTGAAAATCGTTATTACATTTACTCAAAACCATGCACTCAGTAAATGTCATAGTGCAGTATCGAGAGAGAGATTACATAAGTTCTTTTTTTTTTTAATGATTTTTCTTTTGAGTAGATTTATTGAAATTAACAACAATATCTTTTTAACAAAGTTAAAAAAAGTTTGATGGTGGAACAACAATCTGACTCAGGCATCTTACTGCCATTTTGATGATTAAAAAAAAATGTGTTTAAAGAATTTGATTAGTGAAATAGAAAGGAAAACAAAAAAATCTAACCCCAAAATGTATAAATTAAATAAACAGTTTTTCATTAAGAAAAATAAAGATATATAGTTTGTAGTTTGTGTCTGAAAAATTAAAGTTTTTGGAGTAAAGTTTTGGAGTAAATCAGTTTTTTACCCCTTTAGGACTTCTGTGCTCTGTAGTTGATTACTCTGTGTTTCTAAAAGTAACATATTCTTAAACACAAATTATTATTTTGAGTGTGAGATCTGCACGAAAAACGTTCGATTCTCACCAAATTTTTTCTCTACACTCGTCAAAACGATGAAAACAGTAAAAACCAGACAAAATTCTTTCAATCTCATCGTTAGAGGAAGCTGCTGTACCCACGGATGGTTGTACATACGAAAGTTGTTCGGGAAATTCCGGGTATTGTCGAGAAAAACAGGATGGGGAATTCTACGTGTGTATCTTAGCCCTCTCCAGTGCCTCAGAAGGTTTCACCCTCACCTCCCCCCCCCACACCAAACGAACATGTAAAATTTTATCCCAAATTTTTCAGTTTTAGAAGGAGCTCAGGAAAAAAACAAACAAACATGTACAATTTCTTTCTTTCTTTTTTTTTTTGTGCGTCGTGGATTGTATTATTCATTATCGTTGTAGATATCATATTTCTCTATGTTTAAAGGTGTTGTTTTCTATTTTTACTGTAGTGAAACTGTGTGATCCTGTTGATGTGACTGACTTGCAAAACCAAAATGGCGTACCTTTGGACCCAAGGACACATCGCCATGTATACCCACGGACGGCAATTTTTAGTGTCCTTGGGTCACAGTTGAGTCTTCTTTTAATGTGAAGTACCTCAAAATGGTGCCTAGTCATTAAAGTTTGGAATATACTTTCAACAATGATGATGAATTCGAAGTAGGGCTTGAATATTATAGAGTTGAAGTAAACCCCACCTGTTGTAGGATCTACACACTGTCAATCCCAGCTGTTTTTATTTGAAGTCGAGTTTTCTGAGATTTTGTTGGGTTAATCTAAATTGTTTTTTTTTTTTTGTAATGGGTTACTTTTATTTAAGGGTTCAATTTTCATATAAATTGAAGTCATTACATAGGTACATAGAGAGCAATACTAGTCATGTATTAAGTTTTTTTTTTTTTTTTAACGTATTAGGTTTTCTTAAGAGTAATATATTTCTTTAAAGAGTTCACTGATATTAAAAAATAAGAATAATTAAAAAAGGGGAAAAAACTTAAGATATTCGGTTTATTTTCAAAGTTTAATTTTTCTTGGATTTTTTTGTTTAATGTTATTTTTAACGGGTGTGAGAAGTATTTCAATATGAAATGTCTTATGAAAATGTATTGAACATAACTTAGTTCTAAAGACCTATTTATTTATTTTGTTTTAATGTGTTCATGGATACAAAGACCCGTGTCCGTGGGGTGAACAGGTTGCTGTACACACGGACAAAAAAAAAGTGATTTTAAAGATTTTTTTGCAGCTGAAAGCTTTGAGATTTTTACCTGTTAAAAATTGCAAAATTAGATGATGAGTTGTAGATTCTGCCAGAAAATTCTGCTGATCGATTTTTCATTCACAAAGGCTAGCAAAAATTGAAAATGTAAATTTTGTCCGTGGGTACAACAGCTTTCCTCACCGCTTGTGTAGTTAACATATTATTATTTTCTCTATCTGAGATAATATTCCTCCATTTTTCTCTTTTCGTTGGAATGCAAATTAAATGCAAGACCTGATTCTTTGTCACTAATAAGGAAAACATTTTCAAATGAGGAAGTTCCAAACAAAAAAAAAAATTACTCACTGTTACGTTGTGCTAATGCCAAACTTTTAAAAATTATCAAACGCGTGCTAGTTAAAAAGGGCAGGACCGCTTCATTTGTCTGCCCTCCTCTGTGCAAAATTGCGGTCACCCCATCCTCGTCGTCTGACGTTTTCACACCTGCTACCACGATGCATCTTCGTTTGCTGCTTCATGCGCCTGCTCATGGATGATAAATCTGAGCATCCCCACAAATGCCTTTCTATTGTATCATTGCGCACTTCTTGTAGTGGTTCTGGCGTAAACGCGTGGCTAGGGTCCAAACAGTTCTACAAAGTGATGAACGACGAGTCTTCGAACGAGCCATGCAACAGAAAGACCGTTTTTGTTATTCGAATTTATTGTTCCTTCCCCCTCTCCGCCATTCCAGTTCACCTGGATGACGGAGGATGTAGAATGACTCCTACGCTTCCCTTCTTGTGAGGAATGGAATTTATTTCGTCAGCCCTAAAGAAAGCGTGAATGGGTTACTACCCGTCGGAACGATTTTTCTTCGTACTGTGTAAAGAAAATAAATTGTATTTTTGTTTCTTTTTAAAGGAGATGTTGAGTTGATCCTTTGGTTTCATAGCTGAGGTCATTTACTTTTCAAATGTTTGTTAAAAGAATTTACCGGATTTTGTAGGAGACTACAATCTGTCCCTTAGTTTGCAAATTCAAAAGCGGTACCCGAAAGACAAGCGATGCTTGTTGGCAAAGGAAAAAAAATCCAAGTGTAAAAGTGCTTAGTCTTAGGAGAATGTAAGGTAAAGTGAAATAGTTTAGACAAATTAAATTTCACAAGGAGAGCAGATTGGAACTTTATTTCGAAAATTAAGAAAGAACAATGCATTTTATAATAAAACTTGTATTTGAATATTTTTTTACAGTAAATTTGTGCTTTCAAATGGATTCTTTCTAATGATATATTTTCTATTTGAATACGAAAATTGTGTTTACATAAAAAAAAGAAAAAAAAAATAACTAAAATAAAATAAATAAATAAATAAATGAAAAAATGAATGAATGAAAATGTGTGAGAAAACTAATAAATAAATTATTCAATCAGTAAATAATCAGTCAATGGCGAAAAAATAAGTAGTTCGTCAGTTAATTAATAAATATTTAAGATTTAATTAATGAATGAATAAATGAATAAATACACAAATATGTGAAAAAAAATGAAAGATTGGAACGATGTGTGAATAAATTAGTGAATGATGAATTACTCTGTTAATAAAAAAAAAGTAACTGAGTTTGAAAAAAAAACAATGAATTAATGAATAAATAGATAAATGATGAATTAAAATATGAACGAAATATTTAACTGTTCCTCATTCACTTGCCTCTGCACTCAAACTGAACAGCACATTTAAAAACAAATTTTTTACAGCAGATCAGTAGCTCTTATGTAATATTTTAAGTATTAATAACAAGATGTTAATCACGATTTTTTTGATATACCGCATAATGATACAATATTCATAATAAATTTTATACACGGGTGGTATTACCATACACTTTAATTTTCATAGGTTACTATTTTCTGACATGTGAAGAATCAACACCATGTTTAATAACATATCTAACATACTGCCCGATAATTGGCGAAACAAATAAAAAGAAATATTTAACCATTTCACTCTGCCCCACATCCCCCTTAAAATTTTAGGAGTTCAGCTAGTTTTGCGTACAATATTTAACTTTATTTTGAAATGTTATTTGGCTATTTTTTTTTACTTCTTTGAAGAGAATATCGCCGAAAGAGAAAAAAAGTGAAAAATTGAAGTATCAAGTATAAATACATCTTCAAACTTCGAAAAGTGAGTGCAAAGAGCACTTTTATTATGAAATGTCCTTTATGATTTTTTTATATTACTAGGAATTCCTAGAACTAAACTTACTCCGCCATCTATTAAGGATTCATACAACTAAACAATTAATTAAACATTTAATTTGCAATTATTTCGGTACAACTAATTTAAAAAAAAAAAAAACCAGCCTATAGCCTTCCTCAATAAATGGACTACTCAACACAAAAATAATTTTACAATTCGAACCAGTAGTTCCTGAGATTAGCACGATCAAACAAACTGTTCAGCTTTATATTATTAGTATAGATTTTGAGGATGCGTACTTTAACTATTAAATATTTCATAAGTTGCAACTAAATGTTTTATAAAAGTCCAATTGCTATTTTTCTAAAAAAAAACATGTTCGGTTTATGATCATATATCTCTTATGATCATAAAGCATATAAAGCAGAATAAGTTTGAAGTTTAGTTTACCATTCTAAGACTTATGATATCCAAACGTGAATACTTTTAAAGAGGTATTTACTTGAGAAGAGAGCTTTGTGAAAAACTAAGCCACGTTTTTATTCCAGGAATGTTCATACGCTATTTTCCCTTCCAGAATATGGCACAAAATAGGCTTATCTCCGCTGTAGCAGTCATATGAAAGAAGAATAGCTCTCATTCTTTCGGAGAAAAACGCTTAATACATTTTTTTCTGCCTTCGGAGGCATAATGGTTTTCGAGATCCCAGAAGTTCTTCAACCGAATGTTGTGCAAGGTTTCTTTTGAGGTTTCTTTTCTTATCTATCTATTTTATGCTAGCATGCAGCTACGCAGGGGATTTATAAAGTCTTCCACTATTTTTGAAAATTTATTTTAAGAAAGATAAGAAAGAAGGATTTTTACATAATTATTTTTTATTTTGATCTTTGTCTCATCATTCTGTTCCCTATTAGAACAATGTTAGCTAAAGACATGTAGGAGGTGCCCAACACTGAAAAATGACATCCACGAATAAAAAAATTCTTAAGGTTGCGGCGAATGAGGTTTTTAAATTCAATCCTCAAAGCCTTTGATTCTAACACATATTGACCATTCCAATATGACACTTTTCATACATATCAAGAAGATTATGATTAAACACTCACACCTTAGAAGGCCAATTCTGGCTGCGCTAGTGCCGGGAGTCGTCTAAATATTCTCAGAACTGTGAAAGGTGCTCACGTTGAAGTGTTGAATAAAACTTTTTGAGATAATTATTAAAATAATAGAAATAAATAATTATTTTGAAACCTGAAGTATGTTTAAATGAATTTTCCTTTTAGTTCCTATCAGATTTAGTAAGCATGTTGTACTATTTTAAAATATCTAATAATTTAGCTAAGCGTGGAATTAGTTTTACTCAACAATAGTAAATAATGTTCTAGAAATGAAAAATCCCATTTTTAAAAATTACCACTGCAAAAATATGGTTTATTGAGGCTTTGATATTATTCATAAGGCTCATTTCTCCTAGTTAGTTTTCTCTTTTTGTAATTTTTCATTTTCTAATATTCTTTAAGGGAATGGAATAGTTTCCTATTTCTGTAAAGTTAAAAAAATTTTTTAATAAACAAAATAGAATAATACTAATGATAAGTGTGAAAACGAAATGATTTCTATCTGGAAATAAGTGAAATACATGATCACGATGTAAAAATTAACATTGCTAACATAAGCAAGTTAAGCTTATGTTTATGACAAAAAACATAGAATTTTTTACACTACACGACCTTTATATTAAAAAAGACACACACACACACACGCACCTAACTTTTTCCTCAGCCATTTTTTTTTTTTAAATATTTTTCTATCTATGCACACACACACACACACCTTCCACATTCTAGGGTCACAGTACCTACTACTTTTTACGGTTTGATCGTTTGGATGCGGCCTTGAAGACAGTTCTAATTTTTTGATACAGACCAGAAGTCTAACAATACCTACCAGAGATATTGACTCACTTGGACTACTTTGTAACCACGATATATTTAACGTGCTCCAGTCCTTATTAACGAACACGGATGATCTTCGACCGGCTGGAATCGAACCCGCGACCCTTCAGTTACGAGCCCGACACCCTGTCGATCAAGCTACAACAACCTCACATACACACACGCGCGCGCACATTCATCGTTATTATTCAACTTCAATAGGCACAAAATGTGTCCTCTTTGTACACTATTTTAAGCGTTTGCATGTTTAGGTGTATTCATGTTTGAATATGTGTGGAAAGAGTTATACATGCTCAAAAATGCTTGCACTAGCATGCTTATCAAGCTTTGGTATCCACTTTAATGGGAGAAAAGCATAAGAATATTTATAACGTTGATACGATTTAGAAAATCCTATTTTTCGGAAGTTATTATATTTAGCTATCCTTTAGCTTATATTTAGTGCATACATCATAAACATTATTCTCCTTTTGACATTCAAACGCAAATAAATACATAAAATAAATACCTTTTGTCAAACTACACCATTAATCAGTAGAAATGCATCACATTAATGTTGAAATTAATCTCCGGTTCAGACCTTGAATGATGCATTCTAAATCGAATGCATAACTATCACTTACTGCCACTGGGTTTAATACAAGTTGAACAATTGTGGTGGAATTTCTGACTCAAAGCCGTGGATTAAAATTAAGAAGCTTTGGGTAGTATTTGGCTCTTAAATCTTATGATAGATCGTTTCCGAAGAAAAGATAACTCAGAACTGAAACGTTTGCTGCATTTCAGACAGCAATGAATCATTTGAAGAAAAATTGGATAAAATGGGCACACATGGATGCTGTTTTCGCTTGACAATTACTTTTGTTTGTGCGCTTACAACTTAGGAATTAATTTTAATAGCTTCTATAGTTGTAGTAATATTTTAATTATATGCATTAATTATTTCAAACAATTGGACCCTTTTTAAGAATGAAGACTTTCACGGTCGGTGTCAACGTTGTTGTGAGATTTTGGGCTGTTGTGCCGTGGTCTAAGTGTTGTTACATCAAACGTTTCGACCGCATCTGCGGCGGTCATCTTCATTGTTTACGTGGTCGAAGCGTCCAGGGAAGCGACTTCCTAGCAACTAATGTAGATTTCGAAGTGTTGTCAATATTTATGTGGGAAAAGCTATATCTCCCTTCGTTTTAGGTCAAGATTGGCTGATGAACGTTCGTCCTTGTTTCTTATACTTTTAGTAATGGAACCCATGACATAAATTCAAAGAAACAAAAATACGTTCAAGGACTTTCCATTATTACGCTAGATTAAGCAGAGAAGCGATCGAAATTTTCAAACATGCCAACAATTTCATCAAAAAGGAAGAAGGAGTTCAACAAACTCGGGCGTTTAGCACTTAGACGGATTTATTCCGAGAGATACTTTTAGCCAACTACTAGAAACAGTGACGGACGTCCAGCAGCTAATCCTCCACCAGAATGAAGGCAGCTAAAGTTTCAGTCAACCAGAAACAAGGACGAACGTTCATCATCTAATCCTGGCCCAAAATGAAGGGAGAGATAGCTCTTTCCATATAAATTATGACAACATTTCGAAATCAGCATCAGTTGTTAGGTCGCTTCCCTGAAAGCTTCGACCACGAAAACACTGAAGATGACTGCCGAAGATGCGGTCGAAACGTTTGGGATAACTACACCCAGATCACGACATAACAGCTCGGAATCTCACAACATCAATTGAACTCTTTCTTGGGAATACTACAGCTGTTTGCCATTTCTAGGTTTAATATACAGGGTGTTTGAGAAGTACTAGACGCATTTAAAAAGTCATTGAAAAGCAACTAATTGCCTTGCGAATATACGCTTTGCAAAATGACACTAAGCAGGTTCACGAATATTTTATGACATCCAAGTCCAGGTCTAAAAATCAAAGGAACATCAACTGTGGTTATGTGAGAGTTGTAAGAAATTCGTGATTGCTTTAAAAGAAAAAGAACAAACTTTCAGATTTTAATACCGTGATGTTTTATTCAAATGAGTTAATTTCAGCAATGTAGCGGAATGAAAATTTTCCTTTTTTAAAAAATGGGAATTTCTGAATTGAAACAAAATTAATTATTAAAAACTTGCCCATGGTATAAATGTTTATGATAACTTACTTGAGCAGATTCGATTGCCACAATCATAATTTATGTATTTATTTATATATATACGTATATACAAGTGTAAAAAGTTTTTTATAAAAGCAGATTACAAAACTGATACTTGAAGCATTCAGATAGATTGACAAATATTATTCATATTAGGTTCCAAAGTAAGATATTCTATTAAAAAATTCTATTTGTATTCAGAAATATCATTCTTTCAATTCCCAAATGAATTACATTTGACGTTAAATTTTATTAAACATAACGATATTGAAAGCAAAATACGGAAAATTGAAATTTCAATTTAATCAAATGTCATTACCGGTGAAATATTTATAATATGCAATAAACTTGCATCAAACATTAAATGTTGAAAATATTTTTGTTTTGAAAAATAACCTAATATAGCACTTTTTTTTAAATTATTTTTTAATACAAAGAATTCTTTTCTTAAGCGTTGAAAATTACGAAAGTCTTTAAGAAACGATATTTGAAGGATTTTAGAGTAAAATATGTTTTTTAGTATAGGATTCCAATATAATTTTTTTTAAAACTATGTTGTTTTAGGGAGTCTGAAAATAAATTGAAACCGATTTATGAAATGATTCCAATTGTATTGAGAAACGTATAAAGTGGGAGTTTAAAACGAATCCTCTGAAAATTTTATCGTGAAGGTCTAAAAAGTAACTAAATATAATTTTGTGTGTGTGTTGTTTTTCATTTTGAGCGCTGCGTAGAAAAAGGTACACTATTTTTGAAGAAATATTTGTAACTTTAATATGGAGAAATAAAATAAGATTAAAAAAGTTTGTTAATATAAACATGAACCATTGTTCTTGTACATGAATTAGAAAACGCTAGTTGAAAATACATTTATGCAATTCCGCATTGTTTTACGAGCATTCATGGTAACAGAAAGTAAAATAAATCATTGCATGAAAACCAACTTTGTTAAAATGTTCTATTTTTAAAAGATGTAGTGTAGAGTACAAGTATGTAATAAATTATAATCTATGCTGTAAGAGGATTTTTAAAGCATTCACCATAGACAAAGTTTACGTGCAAAATCAAAGTGTATTTGGTTCAAAAAAAATCAATAAATAAAATACATTTGGGATATTGTTTAAATTACTTTTACGAAATTATCAAATTTTAGTAAGTATTTTTTTTTATGTCACATGTACTTAAAATTTAAGAGTGTAAGATTTGTGAACAAGGAAAGAAAGGTGCTTTATCAGAAGAGATGTAACAACTTTATGACTAGTTGATTACGGTTTAATCCAAACAAGGAATTAATATGAAGTAATAATTCTTCGTTGAGCTAAAAAACGAAAAAAAAATGAAATATTTAACGAAAAAAGCATACATTTGTAAAAAGAAAAGAAAAACACCCGCAGGCACTTATTTCAAGGCTATAAGGAAACCTTTTTACATACAATAGATTAGTGCATTGAAATCCAGTGTTTTAAATTAATTTACAGTAAGGCATAGTAAGATACCTCTACTATAAGGAAATATGTGGCAAAGTGAAATGGTGAAATATATTCTCAGTTTTTAGCTCCAGCTATCTACAAACAGCATATTATTAAAGATAATTAATTTTAACATTCCTGATTAACTAAAAGGATATTATCTATAGACATTTCTAAGTCCCAAAAATTGCAAAATTTTGCAGAAATTATTTTACGGTTAACTTTACCTACCTTGGTGGTGCACATGGAAAAATGTAAAGGAATTAAAAGCACTCGCGTGCTTTTAATTGATGCAGTTCATTTCACCGTTGGAAAAGGAATCATTATTTACAAATTTCTAAGTAAGGAATAGTATACGGAAGGAATAGTTACGTAGTTTACCAACTACGTAAAATACATTTTCTTTCTAAATTGTAGTCAATATTTCAACTGTGAAATAAAGAGTTCTAGGAAGTATTGCGGAATAGTGAATGTGTTAGAAAGAAATTAATTGAGGCCCGGTCAAATGCTACTTGCTGTCTGAATATGGCTCTAAGTATAAATATTGTCATAGAAATACACTAGATGCATATTATTTCTGTAGCATAGATAAATATGCTGCAATGTAAATGCATCATCACGATGCTACACTCTAAACCATTCTACAACGCACGAAAATGCTGTTTTTTTATTTTTTTAATGGTAGATTTTTAGTGCCGTTTTGAAGTTAGAAGTTGGACCCGATATTTGCAATATTCACCGAAAACACCCAGAAATAATTTGTACTCCATATTTGAAATAGAGAAAATAACATATTAATGTTCTTTAATGCAGCTGTAAAGCATTTTTAGACTATTTCCTATTTAAACCGTAACTGAGGAAAAATAGTGTGATTTTCATAAATCTTTATGTAATTTTTAATTAAAATTCCTTAAACGTGTAAATAATAGTGATAACGTAATGAACAATTAAAGGAATAAAGATATAAGTGTTGCTTAGTATATAAATAAATTCAAAGCAAAATAGCATAACTCAAGAAATCCACCCAAACAATAGTTTTGGAAAATATAAATGGACTGCTGGGCAAAGAGGAGAAATAGTGTGATTTTCTTTCCTTTTAAGACACCAGAATTTATGGTAAATAAACTTTTCCAAAAAATTTCCGCCATTTCCATGAGTTGTCTTGAAACACTCGTCCAGATAAAAATAAAATTTTTCGTTTTGATTTCAGTTGCAGAGCAGTAACTGGATATATTTTTGGGATTTTATATACTGACATCTAGCTTTCCTTTTCTTTTTTTAAATCGTATGCATTCGTACAGTGTACAAAGAAGATACCTATATCATTATCACTGGTGAAATTAAGTTTTCCGTTTTAAATTTTTATAAAATTGTCATTAAAAATATGCAAATGGAATTTAAATAACGTAAATGGTATTTTAATGTTTTAAATAGATTTTAAAATTATTAGGTATAATGTTCAAAGTAAGTCAACAGAAATCAAAATATTAACAAAATACTACACAATTTATGGAAACTCATCGACACTTACTGCTTATTTCAATATAAGAGTTCAATGCATTTACACTTTCAATAAAATTATATTGCTTAAAAAGTATAGAGATGTAGCTAAAAAAGCTTTTTGTTACGATGCATTTATCTTAAAAAGTTTATCGTGTAAAAAAATTTACTAATATTTATAAGTTAAAAAATGGTCATTTTTAAACAAAAATAAATAAATAAATAAATAAATACATATATAAAGGGTGTTCCGTTTTAACCTGCAGGACCTTTATCAATCGTTAGTCCGAGATGTATACTTCCAATTGCGAAAATGTTCAAAATCAGATGCTGAGCTAAGAATTTGAAGAAAAAATATGATTAAGTCAAAAAACTCAAAATTAACCTTTTTATACGGGCCCCATGTCCCCTAACTTATGTTTAGGGATATAATCCCCATTGAAAACTATTACTGACACAAATCACTTGACATTTGTGCGACCAAAACTCAAGGAGATATTCCAGTTCAAAGTTTTAAGGGACCATACAGAAGATGAGATTGGAACTTATCGCCCCTTCAGAAGAATGACAGGTCGTCAAAGTGAGAAAAACTAGGTATTTATGTTTTTCATTGCTATTCAAAAATGAATGCAAATGTTATGCCGTGATACGCAAAAACACACTACAGAACCTCGAACAGTTTGGAAAATCACACTCTATGCACACATATAATTTTAAACCCTTGTTAACGGTTCCTTTTTGTCCCCAAAAGTTGTTATTGATGGCGAGTGAAAAGTGGTGTAAGTCACAAAACGCTGCGTTTCATATCTCGGTGAATATTTATCGTACTAATTTCAAACTTTTCGTGTTGGAATTATTTTTTAATGGAGATTATTTCCCTAAATATAAGTTAAAGAACATGAGGCCCGTATCAAAAGTTAAATTTTGTATCTTTTAACTGATTTTTTTTTCACTTCAAACTTTCAATATCTCAATTCTGCATCTGATTTTGAACATTTTTGAAATTGGAAGTATACATCTTGGACTAACGGTTCAGAAAATGAAGGTCTTGCAGGTTAAAACGGAACACTCTGTATATGTGTGTACGACATGAGTGATGTTACAAAGAGGCGCATTGTAAAAATTTGCGAGATGCATTCAATCATATTTTGCTGCTAACTTTCTGTTAATGAATTTCAAGAAACTACTTGAACAGGTTACAACATCAGCAGTTCTTTAAGCCGAAGAAAAATCACGAAGTGTTTACATCTATGCTCAGAAAATGATTGTCAAATTTTTAACACAGTTTTGTGCCAACGAACAAATACACGATACGAATAAAATCAATGTCTTCGAAACAACAATTCAAAAATTAATACGCACTTCAGTAGCGTTGAAACGAAAAATTGCTCCAACGCATATTTATTAATGGAAAAATGGTTTAGTCACACAAAGTAAAAAAAAAAAGAAAAAGAAAAACTTGCTGTTAAATGAAAAACTTTCTTCGAAAGTTTAAATTTTTCGAGCAGAATGCTGTGTGTGTGTCCATTTTGTTTTTTACCAAACAATTTTTTGTCTCTCAAAATAAATTGCATTACCGACCTGTATTTTGTAAAAGGAACAATGAACAGCATTTAATGTTATGTTCAAATTTTTAAAAGAAGTTTTTAAAAATATGGTGAATTCCGTTGTAACGGACGTTACATTCACACACAAAATCAATTATAAAATGATTATGAGATGCATATAAATGCTTCCAAATAGGAGCAAGTTACTTTTTCTTGATCAAACCAAGACTGAAGATTACTTTGATCAGGTTTCAAAATTTATTTTTTTATTTAAGCTGCAGAAAATAAATAATATTTAACTGTAACGGACGTTACATAAAGTGGAACATCATTTGTGCTATGGCATGATCAGATTAAAAAGACTGTGAATATATTATGTAAATTTGTTCAAATTTTTTTTATTTAACATCACAAAACATGCCTCTAATTTATCAGAACCTTGGTATTAAAATTCACTTATTCTCTTTTGCGATAAAATTTTTTGAAATCTCTGTAACGGACGTTACGGGCTGTAACGGATGTTACACTGTATGACACGGACATGTTGTATGCATGTACTGAATGATAAATTAACTGTTGAAAGGTGATACCTTAACTTCTTATAGACCATATAATAAAATCACAAAGTCATAGTCAATCATTTCATACAATAATTGTAAAAAGTTAAACCAATAACTTAATTATAATATTAAAAAAAAATACCTTTGACAAACACTTTTGCGCACGAAAATATTTTTGTGACATTTACTTCACCAAAAAGAATGTTTACATTTCATGAATTTAAAAACATATTTGCATTTTATTCAGATTAAATGAAAATAACCCTTGAGCTGAAACTAGCCTCACTGAAGCGCCGATTTTTCCGGAAAACTTTATTTACCTTGTACCATTCTGCATTTGTTTTTTCCTGCTATTTGAAGTTCTTTTCAGACCAGTGTGGAAAAGTTCCCGGTCTGTACCCTCAATTATTTCTTGGACTTGCCCAGGATATATCTCAACATTAAAAACAACTGTTATTAATATAATTCTTATAATATAAATGTTTCTGATGTTTGGCAGACAGTGGCGGATTTAGCCGGACCATTTGGGGGAGGGGCATTCTTAAATTAGCTCAATTCTCATGGGTGTCCATCCTCCCAAGAGAGCCCAAACCAAAATAGATAATTAATACCCTCCCCCAAAAAAATCAATGGCACAATCTGCACCATTGATCTCTCCCCCCCCCCCATGCATGGCCAGAGTTAATACATCTAGTCAGAAGTCGAGTTGAATGAGCCTCTAAATTGATATCATGAAAAAATGTCTGAACATTTTTAAAATAAAATAAATTTTTCTGTTTCAAGGGAAAGGAAATAATTCTGCCCTGACTAGGAGTTAAATGTATTCAAAGTAAAACACATCTGATAAGATTCACTATTTTTTTTTAGTTTTTGTCATTTTTTAAAATATATTTTTTCCTCTCCGAAAAAAATTCTAAAGCTCGTAAGGTTTGGAGGGAGGGGGACATGGATCCCCTTTTAATCTGTCCCTACTGGTCAGTAGTTTTGAGTTTCTCCATCTTTGAAGGGACTGAACAATCTCCTAACCTTCAAACTTGAGTCAATGTGACTAGATTCATGGATGGTACTAAGTTCACTACTCTTCAAGCCCTGTCGCCAGAGTTTTTAAGCATTGACAACCAACATTACAAAAAAATAGTCTAAAATTGGGTCAGAATTTCAATGTAAAAACATTTCCAGGGAGAGAGAATTTTGAACGTTGTCCTTTTCCTACCTCAAAAATGGTTCCTACAATTGCGTTTTTAGAGCTTCAATTCTAAAAATGTGATTGGGGAGAGCTCTCACACTTCCCTTTCCATAGCATCATATTTAAAACTGTGTAAAATCTTGTTTTTGGTGTTTTAATGCTTGTCGCTCAAGTGCTTGAGGAAGAGATCACAAATCCGTCTCCTTGACACTACCAAAGATGGCCAACCATCATGATTTAAAAGACTTCAGTTAAAAAAAATCCGAGTAAGAGCCTCCGAAATTCTCTTCCCCCACCTAATATCATCAAAGATCATCAGAAGCTGTTTTCAGAAATAAAATTTTGCAAAATTTAGCTAAGGCTTAGAGCCCCTTAGCACCCTATTTATGAAAGAAAATTAAACCGCTTAATCAAGTATTGAGTACATCACTATTTATCTTCAAACTGTATTTACAATTTTAATCTTTGTAATGATCTTTCTCTCTGCTTATTTCATCACATTTGATACGAAAACTGGTAAAAAGAGATGCAATCTTGATTTTGCATATTATCTTACAAGGAAAAAAAGGTACTGGTAAAAATTCTTTTTTTTCCCCATTCTTTTTACTTGAAACACTTCCAATTACAACCCCTTTAATCACGATTTAAAAAATTAGGCGTACCTCAATTCTACATATATATATATATTTCGTTTTATGTTAATTTGTCATTAGCTATTCGCTCCCCAAAAATGATTGTCTATACCCCCCCCCCCCAACCAATGGCATGTGCCTTTTTCAAGACCCAGTCCAACCCTGGGTACATGTTGGCAACCATGGACTTTTTGAACTGTTTGATGTGTTGAATACACATTTTTATAATTGGCATTTAAAAATGTGTAACGGATGTTACATTCAAGTTGTAACGTCCGTTACAAACTTATGTAACGTCTGTTACATGCCTGTTTCTGCATGGTTTTAATTATAATCATTTAAATTTTGGGAGTTATAGTTTCTTCAACCTAAAAATAAAGAAAATAATTAAGAACAAAACTTTTTAAAAAATATTTCACAATGCGAGGAGAATTTATTTACCTTTTTGTAACGGACGTTACATGTAATACATGATGTTGTAATTATGCCCCTAATTAGACTATTTATGTTCGAAACAAGCCCAAACATGGTTTTATTTTACTTTTATAGTTTTTATATCAATATTAAATTTACTCCATTTAATTTTAGAATCATAATTTGCATTACTAATAAGGTACAAAAATGATCATTTTACTTGCCAAAAAAACACAAAAAATAGACATTTTGCCATCTCCTCCTCCACTAAATAAACCTAATATGAGAAAAAAGCAACACTAGATTCTTGTTCTAGGGGTTATAAGCTTTCCAATGATATATAATTCTTAGGGATTTGTTTAAATTTATTTTCTGACCTCTTGGTTTCATGTTAGCTGGAATTCACCATATACACTCTTGTTTCTTTGACGTATAAAAATCCTTTTTTTTCTTTCTTTTGTATAACGCTGCAAAAACCAACTTTGTTTAGTAAGAAAACGAGAACAAATTATCTTTGCCTTTTTCGGACTGCATATTTATAAACACATATTGTATACAATGTACGCAAATATACTATACTACACAGATATGTGGCAGTGAGAAGCAGAGGCATATATAAGAGGACATTTAAAGTTTTGAGAAAAACACATTTGAATTTCACATCCCGTGTAGGCTTTCATTGTCTTTTTTTACCCCTAAATTCTTCCGTATAGCTCTGCCGTGGGCACTTAAAGGGAAGTAACTTCAAAATTTTCCTCTTTCATTTTTTTCGAATTTTTGCCATTGCTTATATATAGCTTAGCTTTAATGTACAAGCTTGCTTATTTGGTTTCCGCTGAGTAAAAAAAGTACGAAGACACGTCTTATTCCAACATTTCTCTACTGTTAGTACTGAATCCAAAATGTTTTTTGAATAATTTGTTTCCCATTGATTGTGAAGAAAAAGGGAAATTACTGCCATTGTTCGAAGCTTAGTTGCTCAGACAGTAGAAATTTTAACGGTTATTTGAAAGTCCCTTGCTCGATCCTTATTTTAAGCAATTATTCATTTTCGATTTGAATCGTCAAATTTAAGCAGGGAATGAAGACCAAAAAAACGTCAGAATTACTTTTTCAGGTCTAAATTTTCTCCAAGCGTCGCTCTAGATGTAAGTGGTAAAAAATAATTTAAAACCAGTTCCTAAAGGTAAATACAGCCAAAATCTGGTGGTCTTTGAATGAAAACTCTAGCACTTACAGTTACAATGCTTATACAAATTAGTACGGGGTTTTAAACGTTTGATTTTTAGACTTATTCCTTTCCTAAATTTGACGATTCATTTACTTGTTCACGTATCGTCAGCAATTACAACTTGCTACATTTCCATTTGCAAAAGATTGTTGTAGTGTAACAATAATAAGAACTGTTACTTAGTCGAAATAATATTTTTGATCTTTATTAAATCAAAGTAAGTTTTTAGATTTTCGAATAGTTTTGGTGGTTATTGTACATTATTACGAGCGATTCATTAGGCATGGATCCACCAAACAATTGTATAAAACAACTCCTCTACTTGAACTTGGCATAATTCTTCTTTTGGTGATAAAATTTGAAACTGAAACTTTTGAAATCCTGCAGTAATTTAGAAAAAATATGTACCATCAGATTATTGCAGCGCGAAATACTAAGGAAAATAGTATTTCGCGCTAGAACTAGTTGCTTCCAATTTGAACTTTGTAGAAGAGTTTTTCTCACTTAGTTTCCTATATTCTTGATTATAACTGATGATCGGATAAAATAATTTCCTAGGGTAGCAGTTATTTATTAAGAATATATATATATATGTGAAAATTTATGTAAGTACAAACGTATTCATTGAGGGTTTTTTTCCGGAGGGGAGATAAACTGCTAATTGTTAAATGCTGAAAAAATAGTAAAATTTAAAAAAAGTTTTAAAATCTGAAAGTGAAACATGACTAAATGTTTATTCAGTCCTAAAAACTTAAGATACAAGGAAAAGAAAAGTAAAAAAAAAAAAGACAAGACAACTTTGAGCATTTCTGAACTGGATCATTTTTTTACAATATCTCATGTACTTACTGTTAACAGCAAGCATATTCTATAGAATTATTTAGGAAAACTATGTTACTTTTTATATGAAAGGAACGGAATATTTGTTTGTGCAGTGTAACAGAGAAAGTAGATGGTAGATCAACATCTTTCTTTAACATAAATATCACAAACGATGCAAATAAAAAATGGAAAATACAAACTGTTTCTCTCGATATGTGTACTAGTGTGTAAAATCACAACATGTTCAGAAAAAAAAAATACTTTTATGCATTTTCTAAAAATATTCAATCCAAAGGCAGATAAAAATTGTTTTTTTTTTTCTGATACAGCATTTTTCGCTGCTTTCATCTTTAATAAACGACCGTATCTCTCCTTTTTCTGCCTCCGGTGTATTGATGGAACTACCGAAATGTCGACTTTTAAACAAAATAAAAGGAAGATGTTGTAAGAGATTGTGTCTTCAACAAAGCGGAGCTGTTCTGTATTGTATTTTGTTTGAAAATTCGCTTTTCTTTGTTGTGAGCTTTAATTAACGTCTTGACATCCGTTCCCCCCCCCCCCCCCGATGAAATTTTACTTGATATATAATCAAAGTTAAACAACATCTGTGGTCTCAGTCTTCTTTTCAAACCAAGTTAATTATGAGATAGTTATACATTTATGTTAACATATTTCCAAAACTATCCATTCGTAAGTAATTACAGCAAAACATTTAGAGTGACAATTATAAATTTCACTTCAAAATGATACTTAAATGCAGGATTTTTAACTGGGCGGGGGGGGGGGGGAGGGGCGTAACAGCATCCTTTTGAGCGGAGCGTGCACAGAAATTTTGGGCCAATCACAAATGACTTTATGACTTTTCCCCCTCCATATTGTTTACCCCTACTTCCCTGCATATATTCCCCCCCCCCCCTTTCTTTTAAAAATTTTAGGTCCTCTTCAAACTCGGGCCCTGGTCAACTGATCCCCCCCCCCGCTGTGCACCCCACTGCTTTTGAGTGCAGTTGCTTAAATTTTACGGGTAGGGGGAGTAGGGTAATGTAAGGATGTGGAGAACCGGGGCAAAGTGAGGAGGTAAAATATGTTAAAGAGTTAAAATCGCCACCAGTCTGGCAATAACTTAACTATGTATTACTTGCGAAGTATGGTCTCGAGGAGGATTCATTGTTTGTTCGCTGTGCGGCCAAGGGTGTGTTGCAGCTACTTTTTATTTGGCCACAAGGTGAAAACTTGGTAGGATCAAATTTGTAACTAACACATATGAGATCTCAGAAAAAGCCCCAGATGGTATCAGAACAACTACTTTAATGGAACATTTTTATTTCAATTACTGTCTCAAACACTCAACAGTTCTAGAGAAATGAAACCATATTAACTGGTAGTCCTTGAGCTGAATACGATATTACCTGTTTCGACTCTGAGTGACAGGTCTGAGAGGGGGCATGTCTTTAAAAAGGCGGACACATGAGTACCCACTTTAATATTATAGAAATTAGGAACTTGGTTACTGCACAGTTGAATCCACTAACAGCGATGCAGCAAAATGCGACAGTCATATTAAGCTTTCCCTATGGATATCAAACTGTCAGATATGGTTTATTTATTTGTTTCTAGTGACGTTACAGGGCAATCGACAAATCACGGTCTACTTGGTAATTTTTTTTCATTACAGTTATTATTATTATTTTTTTTTTGTAGTACAATGAAGAATTTTTTTTACCAAGAATACAGTGATTAGTTGATTGCGGGGGTGACGCCACTTGACACCGTCACTACAAGCTTACAAGCTTACTTTTCATAATAAAACTACAGAACTTTAAGCATGCTCAGAGAGTCTACTAATTTTTTACTGCTGTCGAAACAGGTGCAAACAAACCGTTAAAGAAATATAGCTACCTGTATAGTCGACATGAAAACAGCAAGAACAGCTTAAAAAATGCGACTTGAAAAGTTTGAAGTTATTTAATGAAGTTCTTCATTAAACAACTTCAAATCTGATGTCTAAAAGAGCTGCGTATTTATAGGGATATTTTATAATTGGATATGTCCATCGTAAAGCTAAACCTGTATGGTCTTCCTTCGGTAATTACAACCTTCTGAACTTTCTCTCTCTGAGAAGAGTTTTTTCTTTTTTAAACACATAAAACATTTATTGAACACGTAGGTCACACATAAACATTACCAGGGTAGAACTAAAAATCAATATGATAAAACAATATTTATTTGAAATACACCGCCAGCTCAGTCATTCCAGCCGAGGACTGATCAGCGCTAATAAGCACAAAACTGCAGTCCTCGGCTGGAATGACCGAGCTGGCGGGGCATTTCATGTATTTCTGCCTTAGCCCTGGCTATAGGGAGGTAACTTACTGAAAATGCCTTGCCTTCAATCTTCCAGTTGAACCGAACCATTGCTTCGGTCACTCGTCTGGTCAGAGTTAATTCTTTAATTAGCTACCAGTTTGACACTCTCGGCTTCCTTAAGAAATTTCCTACCTTTAGCTCAGTCACTTCCTATGCCGGGGCTGATGAGTGCTAATAAGCACGAAACTGCAGTCCTCGGCTGGAATGACTGAGCTGGCGGTGCATTTCTTGTATTTCTACCTTAGCCCTGGCTACTCGGCGGTAACTTACTGAAATATTTATTTGTAAAATATTTCATTTAGATCTTTCCTGGTTTGAAACTACTTTTTTCCCCCAAACTAAGTTTTATTAAGTGGTTTTACAAAGTGAAAATAGTTTTTTTTTTCTGATCTAAACTGTTGGAGTTTTTCTTAAAAAAGTTTATAGATTGTCAGAAATATTGTTATCGTTTCTTTTTCTGTATATAAAAAACTTGGTCTTTGTTTCAAATTAAATTCTATGTCTGAAGTTTTCTTTCTTTAATAGCATATTACATAAAAAAGTAGAATAAAATACATCAATTCAACACCCTATGGCTATGTTTAATTCTTTTTGAAATTATTATGTGACAGTATTAAAGTTAAATATTAGTTCAACTTTTTAAAGTCAAATACATAAAAATATGTAGAAGTATACAAGAATGAAAGCAATGAGATGTTCAGAATTTCATAAGCAAGGGAAGAGTTTGGAACTTCTTCAAATAAAAGCGTATTAAGGTATTTTATGATAAGAGGACTTTTTTTTTCATGCAAGTTACAATACTTTGTCTTTTTCGTTTTATTTTCTATTCGACATTGTTTTTATAGCGTATTTCGAGCAAAAAGGTCGCGGAAAAAATGTAAAGGACTTTTCAAAAGCGCATTTTTTTTTTATTTTTAGAATCAAGCATTTTCAGAGATAAATAAAAAAAATATATCTGCTAGCTCAAATATTTTGAAAATTAGGCTTGAATTATATTTTGTTAGAACTTACTAATAAAAACACCGTATAGATATACGTATAGTTAACTGATTCGAGTACCTATTGAAATTTTGATCAAAATGCTTGATCAATGAAATGGTACCTTGATGGAATTGTGAAAGACCAATAAAAATGCTAAGGGGGGAAAATAAATGCCAGAGAACAGAAGTCAAGTTCGATTTAAAAAAATAAATTAAAATCTGATCTGTCTAAGTTAAAAAAGAACAAAAAGCGGAATAAATTCTGAAAATTGGGAATTATTTTAGGACTATGTCCATGAAGACTAGATCAATAAATAAACCTTCTTGTTTGCATTTTATTGCATTATTTATCAGAGCTTTGAATTGCATTTTATTTCATTCCATTAAATAAATATACTTCGGTTCAAATCCAGTTTTTCGTTCCGCCAAAAATAATGGTTTTCGGATCAGTTCCAAATGCATGTATTTTTTAAATGTATTTTTTAATGTTTGTAAATTGTATTAAAAAATTCAATCACAAACAAAAAAAAAATGTAATCTTGCATCAAACTGTAGTGGATGTTGTACTGGTACAATATGCGAATTTATACCATTAACCAGCACGTACGATATGAGTGGTGAGTAGTGAAGAGCAAGCATTATTGCCAATTTAATCCATTATTAAATTCGCATTTGACAACTATGTTCATGGTTACAATGTTCATTGAACTAGGTTCATGGTTACCAGGTTCATGGAACTAAGTTCATGGTTTTGCGGGTTATGTTACGTCGCTTTAAACTTGTCGTTCACACTGTGTATTTGTCTTTGCAATAATTTGTATATATTAGCAAAAACTAAGGTCAAAGAAATTGTGAAATGATGTCTGTGGCGGGTCTGCGTCCAAAAGACTCGATACACAAACAGCCTTGAACTTTTGTACAAAATTACTCCGAATCCCGGGAGAGTTTCGATTTTTAGTTAAATTTTTAAGCTGAAATTTCGCTTAAATTGCATGTTTAAGGGATGAAAGATTTTCCGCACCCCTTAACATTCTTTGTCATTCGAAAGAAAATTTTTCCTGTATCAAATAAAGCTTGTTCCAATTTTCTCAATTAATTGGAACAGAGGATATAAGGGTTTATATTTTAGCGAGAAGTCCACTCAATTCAAGCTCGGAGATAAAGCACAAAATATATTTCTAGATCGAATTTGAAAACGACTTTTCAAAAGTGCTTGTGATGCGCGAAACGGAACTTGCAATGTGTTTTTTTCAATCTGATTCTTGATCTAACTGTTTGAATCTCTGCAAATCAAATAAGATTGCGAAGGAATTTTCGGCGGTTGGTGAGCACCAAAGAGCAGGGGACGGTGCCCCCTTGTTATGTAAAAATGTTTTGTTTATTTCTTTAATATACAAAAATTGCCTGCGATTATGAATATATCTCCTAACGTGGTTTTGCTGATAGAATTTCTGTTGTCTTTAGAAACCAATTTCACACTGGAAAACGCCATTTCAACGCTAATTTGTGTAGCTGTAGTTGTCGAAACCACCTTTGCATTATACAGGTGTGGATAGGTAATTTTATTATCTTCCTAGAAATCTAAAATATTATCCTATATATATCGCACCTTCGTAAATTTTCAAAATTATTAAAAGTGAGCAGATTCAGTGTCAATTTTGGTAGAAATAGGGAATTCATGTGTTATTATTGCTAATTATTTTCTTTTAAAAATATTGTCTAAATGGTTTTAATTTTCCTCGCATTCAGTAAAAGATTGTGATGCGATTAAGATGGATTTTTCCAAAAATTCTAATTTGTTCTACCTATTCTTTAAATGTTGCAAGCACCCTGAATTTTTAATAAAGTTTGAAACAAAATTTGATAACAGGGTCCAAATACGTTGCTCAGTTAACAATGCTTCTCTGTTAAAAAACTGACTGCATGGAAATGTCTGCAAAGAAATTTCAAAATTTCGTAACTTTATTTTAATATCGGTCTAAATTCCGTAAAAATGCTTAAACCTAACTCTTCACCTAGTAGTTTCATAGTTGCTTCCTTTAAGGGTCATAGAGTATAACAACTGATTTTAACTTCATCCATTTACTGTCTGCCCACTAATAATTTAAATTGCTTTCCGTTAAACGTGATACAAAATCCCTCCATTACAATGGAGATTTAAACATATTATGTGTACTATTCTAACCAAGAAGAAAAACAATTAGAACCAAAAAAGAAAACAAAATAATAATAATTAAAAAAATCCGGTTCTGTTTCGGTTTTTGTTCCGATTAAAATAACGGTTTTTTACGGTTCTCGGATTTCACTTCTGTTTTGGTTCGAATCCTTACTTTTTATCCAGTCGTGTAAATAATGCGGATACAGTATTCCATATACAGGCGGGGTGACCACCTAGTGCTAGGGGGGAGGAGGTCGTGGCGCAGACTGCGGCATTGAAATTTTTCGGAGTGGTTAAGGGATATTTTTCCCTTTTTGGGGAGCTCTTCGCGATGTTTAGGCGGGGAGGGGTGCGCCCTTGCCCTTAGGAGAGGTGGGCACCCCTGCCATATACTATCTGCAGCTATTTTTTTTTCACATGTTTGAAATTTTAAGCATAAAATTGATTAGACACTAGTTATTTTTTTCTGCAGTTACGAAATTAAATGATCATTTGCCGCTGAGGCATTGGCTGATACCCCGTTTTAGGTAAAATACTTTAAATAAGTTTCCGTTTTAACTCATAGTTATTTTGATGATAGTAAAAACAACCATACGGTTCAAGATTATGTATTTTATGAGTTTAGGCAGTATTTTTCAACCTATTTTGATGCCTGGATCGGGGAAAATGTCGCGATGAAAGTTCGTGATTCGGCAAGTAAATTATTCTAATGTATTAAAATGTCATTTTACATTACACAAAAGTTCTTATATCTCTTATATAAACCGATATGTTTTTTGATTTCCTACTTTTTCTTTTTTATTTTGTTATGCTCTGGTTTTAATACTGTTTTCATCTGCTGATATTTCGTGGGTGCGTTTTGACTTAAAATGATTTTTTTTTCTGTTTTCAGACTATCTTGATTTCATCTTTTAATCTATTACGCTTTAAATTACTTTCAGCAGCGCACAATTTCTGAATTTCGTAACAATATTTTATTGCACCTTAAAACCTTAAATCATTAACAAAGACTGTCATCTTAACAGATTTGAAATTTCTGTTTAGATAAAATGAGTAGTGTTTCAACAACACATTTTGATTATGGGTCTCAACATTATTTTATATAGCCTAGAGATTTTCATTTTACGCAAAGCGATAATTTTTACTACATCCTTGCGATATGATTTGCCCTTTTGAATTTTATTGACTGATTTTGATTTAAGTATTAAAATTTCTATCATGTATTTCATAGTTTAAAATAAACTAATGGGTTTAAAAAGATAAGAAATTATCTTAAAAAGCAATGATTGAGGCTACTTATATTGATCAGTAACTCTAATCTAGCACTGGATTACGGATCCAAGATTTTCTCTGTGATGCTTAATTCGTGTTGTAAAAGTTATATGACTGATTTGAGTGTTTTCTCTTTGAAACCTATTATCATGAATTTATGTATTTGTTTCTAGATATTCAAATTTCAGTTTCTAGAAATTTGTGGAACAAATAACAAAATATTTGATCAGAATTACTCGCATCATTTTTGAAGAAGTAATGCCGTAAGATTTGAATACGCGTTTTTAAGTGTGAGTATTAAATTTCAACCTTCTACAACTAGCAATTTTTTTCTGAGGCAAAGACTTTTTTTCCTCCTGTTCTTCGTTTTAGTTCTGTTTGTATTTTGCCAATTTGTCAAGTTCTCTGCCATTTGAAATAAAAAATAACTAGCAATTTTCGAGCTTTTTGGTAATTTCGCGTGCATACTCACGCAACTAGCGACAAATTCAAAGAAATGGGCACGGTGGTTGTCAAAATGGAAACTTTGATCGCCCATACGTTCGCACTTTCATAAATACTTACACTGTTAAAAATGTTCCGGAAATTTTACGGTAAAAAGTACTGGCATTCATGCTGTTAGTACTTTTACTGTAAAGTCCAATTTTACTGTAGAATTTTACGGTAGAAAAATGAGAATGTTATGGCTAGTTAAGCTGAGTAAAAAGAACGACACGCCCGCAGCTTGGTTCGAACCTGGGCCATCAGGATTCAATCCCGCTTCGCTATCATTTATACCAGGTGGGATGCGGTAGGTGAGCGAGTGTCGAGTCACATATGCATCGCACGATAAATCACGTGATGTACAAACTGGCGCTGCAATCGCTTATTTTTCCAGGTACAACTTAAGGTAAAAAAAAAAAAAAATCTTCACCGCAAACACTCCATTTTGCAGTAATATCTACCTGAATTTTTAACCGTGTGCATATGACACAAAAATATAGTGAAAGTTGTCAGGAGAGAAATTAAAAGTGGATGTCCTTGTTAAAATTTGAATGAAGATTTTTTTGCAAAAAAAAAAAAAAAAAAGAAACGTTTTTAAAACCATTGTATGAATAAGTAATAACTATAAGAGAATTATTTGCTAGACGTTCGAACGAGTGAGTTCTTACAATAGCAAGATACTTGAAAATAATACCATGTCTTGTTCCTTTAAGCAAAATTTTAAAAAGTAATTAACTGCATGCATTTTCAATCGCATAAGAAAACTACAAATCCAAGCATTATTAACGGAAACTACTGAAAGTCGAATGTTCGAAAAAATATAAAGTTTCCTTTTTCAACATTTTACAAAGAGAAACATGATTAGATTTTTTTTTTTTTTTTTTGATAACAAAGAATAACAAAGCATGGAATCTGATTCGAATACATCAATTGGAACATTTTGAAAGAATTGGAAATAGTTTTGATTTATTGTGAACATGAAATTGTTGAATGCATGTGAGGAACTATTTCTGTTATTTAGCTTGGAGAAAGTCTTCTGAGTCATTTACTTTCTGTCGTCACATAAAAGAAAACTTTTTTTTTTACAAACTATTATTTCTTTATACAGGCCGTCTAGACATTTTGAAAAGCTTATTAATTTTAAATGTTAAAATATATTAAAATGTATCACTTAATTTAAGATGATGATTTCGATAAAATGATGTTATGTACACCAAACGTAGCCTATATTATTCTCCTTAAATCTTATAATGATCCTTCAAACCTAGTCTACATTACTCTCTTCAAATCGTATAACGACAATCCAAACTTACTACTAAACGGAATGATGTTGAGGATCTCGGATCTGGATTCGCCTTTGATATGAACACAGGTAAAGCGGTTTGGCTGCATAGGCCCTAGCTTGGCCGCAATGAAGGTCCAAAGTTGCTGTTTTACATGTAACGGTTTTTCCTTTGAAATTAATTTTTTTAACCATTTTCTTGCTATTGCATTGCAGTATCACCAAACTGCTATGCAATACAACCCCAATACACAATTTAGAAAAAAAACTCCACCTCTACTACATAGTACTAACAAGAGATGCAAAGGATATAAGGAGAGCAATTATTGTTTCAAAGTTTCAAATTCCAAGAAATACGCTTTTGCAGTTCTGGCGTCAAACAAGATAATTTAGACCCTTCTTGCAGTCGAACTAAAGTCTATGCACTTCAACAATTTTACTTCGGCACACATCTAGTGCAAATTGACTTAAAGCTAGTTTATTCAGACTAATAACCCTCAAGTTTTTGCCGTCTGTACCAAAATGAGTTCCGGGACTCCAGAATTGCAATGGTGTTGTCATTGGAATTTGAAAATTTGACACAGTATTTGCCCTCCCAACACATTCGTCGTCTCCTGTCAGTACAATGTAGGGGAGGGGATTTATTCTGCGTATTTATTCTGCGTAGTGAATGCATTCAGTAGGATCATTCTGCAATGCAGTTGAAAGAAAAAGGTGAAAAAAGTTTAATTTCAAATGAAAAACCATTGCTTTTCTGAACTCAATAAGCAGCTTTGGACCACCGTTGCAGTCGAACTAGGGTCTATGCAATCAAACCGCTTTACCTGGTTTCGTATCTAGTGCTAACTGACCTAAATCCAGAATTTCGTCCGGATATGTGACCCTAAAGGTCGTGCCTGTTGGCAGTTAGCCTTCACTGCTCTTTTTAAATGTTATAAGGACTAGTATTAGCATTCATAATTAAAGGTTACAACCGTTGTTTGACAAATTATCTATGCAAATCGAAATCATTGACTTTCAGTCAGCATCATTATTCTGTTATCTGTTTACTGTCTACAATCTATCTCCATTTAACTTTTTATGCAAATATTTTTATTCATGAAAAATTTAGTATTTCCTGAAAACGTATTTTCACATTAGAGTTAAAATTTTGATACTATTTAATTCGTAAAATACGGATATATAGAAACTGTTCCACTTATCTATCTTTATCTTTACCTCAACCATCTCCCCGTATTTTTGTAGAAAACTTTAAGATCATGATAAAGCAAGATAAAAGTGGTGGGATTCCCTTACCGGGGATTCAAGATCTAGTCGCTTTGGTGAAAGACATCACATTACACTTCAGGGGCCCCCGTATCTTCCACTATTTGTGGTTTACCGGTTGGATGGAGTAATGAATACTAGTATAAAATCTACATAGATACGTACATATCTTGACATATCCATTTATGTCTGTGTTGTTAAGTCACTAAAGCATTAGTGGTGAAAGGCTTCCGATTACGCCTATTGAATAATTGCATAATAATCCAGCTTAAATTATAGAAAAAGTAGGAAGTAACTAAAAAACACTCAGTAAAATTCTGAAGTGCTTTTCAAAATTTTTATTAATACATGCGCACATAATTTACATTTTAAAAGATGCGATACGTTAAATTATCATAAATATAAGATTTAAATCACTCTATTTGAAATACTATTTACTGCCAAAAAAATTAGACGCTTGTAAAATTTAACTGATGCATTAATTATTTATCTTTTGTATATATATATATATATATATATATATATATATATATATATATATATATATATATGTGTGTGTGTGTGTGTGTGTGTGTGTGTGTGTGTGTGTGCGTGTGTACTCGTTTATTTGATTATACTGTAGGGTACTTAGCCACTGAACTGATGCAAATACTCAAAAACTATGTATTTTTTAACCTTTGGACTTAAAGAAATCCTAAATAGTAGTCTGTAAAAATAGAAAATATATAGTATAAAATATACACTCAAAAGAAGTTTCTTCAATTGTTAAGTGGATAGAAGTCTTCATTGTAAGTAAAAAAAATAAAATAAACTTGTTTTTTAACTAAACATTTGATTTATTTATATTTCTTTAAGATTTAACACGTTTCTTTTTATTTTTTGTACCTTTGATTCAGGTTTTTTTCTGTCGTTTTGATAATTAGTTCTTTGCTATTTCTTCAGCTGCGTAATCTCCCAAATAATCAGAAAGAGAAAAAAGACCCATTTTTTTCCTCCAGAATAAACAAAGCATTTTTTGGAGCATCAAGGTAATTAAACACTCCAACGACCTGGGAATTCCATTTTCTTACGCGCAATTTTTTTCGAAATAATCTAATAGAAAGCTTTTTAACTTAAAAGAAATGTTAATTTTGTTTAACTAAAACAAATTTTAGCACGCAATGATTTCTCTGCTAAAGGTATCGTGTGCAAGTAAGTTTTTCTCAACATGTTTTCAGCTGTCAAGTAAATATTTGTACAACATATTTGTACTATTTTGTCACAAAGTAACTATTAGAGTGTTCAGAGCTGAAATGGAATTATCATCTATATGCTATCATGGGCTTTCCATTGTATGCTCTATACCATTAATTTGTCTAGTTCAACGGTTCCCGACATTGCCGAGTTCTGGCCCTGTTAGGATTTGAAATTATGTCATGACGTCCTTTTTATTTTTCTCAATCATGTGTACATGAGAATTGTGTGGGGAGGGAAGGGGAGAGAAAGAGAGAGATGGGGGGAGGGGGAGTAAAACAAACATCCTGCTTATATATTTGTATGCTTTTATAGGAAAGATAAGAAAATATGTATTTTAATATTTTAAGGGGTTTCCCTCCAATTATTTTCATTACTTAAATAATTCTCTTAATAAAAGTGCGATGCCACTTCTATTTTTTTTTCCTTTTTGCTGAAATTAGACATCATGAACCAGCTGAGATTTTGATTTGTAACTTTTATTATTTTTTGTACCATTACACCCAAAGAATTGATATAGAGACTTTATAACCCCCCGACTGTCCCTACGGCACCTCAAGGTACCGTGGCACTCACTTCGGGAACCTCGTGTATAGGCTCCAAATACAGGGTGAGCACAAATGATGACCCAATTGAAAAAAAAAAAAAGATTTTTGCGAAGCAATGCACATATTACAATAAGTGATATAGTATGAATAATAAAAAGAGAAATATAACAAGATTTTTTTTTTCAGTTACAAATTTTCGATGTATGACCCTTTTGTTACACGAAAAACGTCGAATCTAAATCCAAATTCATTCCACATCTATATAATTTCTTTTATTGTGGTTATGTCACACAAACTGCTTATTAACTCCCGATGACGAAAGTACTACAAAAACCTTAAGAAAGCATTTGTTTGCGCAACATTAGGATAATTGAGAGGGCTGGCATTGAGCATTTGGAAGTGAACATGTTGCACAATGTGCTCATACATTGCACATACGTGTAGTTGAACTTAATCGAAAAAAAGAAACTAGGCCAATGTATTTATGTAAATTTATGCATCACTTATTGTAATATTCACAGTGCCTTTACAAAATCTGGTTTTTAAAAATCGGTTGCACTATTTCCGCTCTCACTGTACATTGAAGCATACTGTTTTAATAGTTGAAATGTTTAGAAAGAAAACGTATAATGAGCACTTAATCAGCTAACACTAACACTCACATAGCTAACACTAAATGAGAAAGAATTTAAACGAAGTAAATAAGAATAACACTCAGCGAAAGCTCCCTTTGGAATACATTGCAACTCAAATTTTTGGGTCAACCAAACAAATAAAGGATTTAGTTATTTATTTACATGATACCACGTCTCTGCTGTAAGAGAGACGAAATTCAATAACAGAAAGTAATTTTTGCATTAAGACTTAAATGCCTTTTAATTGACTTTTAATGAGTTCTTTGAGTGCTAAGCTCATGTCTTTAGTTACGTTTTTTTATATAAATTATTCGAGATAATGCAAGTAATAGACGTAATCGAATTATCAGATAACACTATAATTATTGCACCAATTTCTCGCGCACTTAAAAACAATCTTACCGACTTAAGATTACTACAATTTACAACCTTATATAACTTACGTAACTGCACATAAAATATTGGTTGGAAAAAACTTAAATTCCTCTCAAGAAAATGTAGTCCAGTTTAGTAGTGTTTTACACTGGAAGTGGTTGAGGTGAACTAAACCACTCTCAGTGCCTTTTGTGTTTAATATTTATTTTTTAAAAACGAGTCATCGTCGCAAGCAATGGTAGGGGAAAATATGGCAATTAAATAATTAAACAAAAAAAAAAAAAAAAATAAAGGAGAAGAAGGAAGTAGAAAAAATTATTTTTTTGTGCAAAGTATATCACACGTTTAAAACATGCTGCAAAATTTTACTGACTTTTACTATTTAGTTAGATCTTAAATTAAATAAGTGAAACTAAAATTCGGGAATTAATGTAATGCACTTAAAAAAAACCGCTTTGTCAACTATTGAGTTTTACTGGATTTAATAGCCATATATTCTACAAACTGAAGTGTAGAATTGAATCCTCATATGCCTGAACTTAATGAAATATCTCGTTTCCCGCTTTAACGACATCACATAAAAGCAGTCTTCAAGTATGCAGTTCGTCTCGTGCATGCAATTTTATTTCCACCGGAAAAAATCACTTTATTGAAATTACTTCAGTACATCATAAAGGAAGACAGCTTGATGAAAGAATTGCTGTTCAAAATAAGCCTCTTTTTGGAAGTTTTTAAACTCGGGTTAGCAATACTTTAGATCTAATACAGTAATCTTTAAAGCTTTTTGTTGCAGAGAAAATAAGTTTTTTTATTAAAAGAAAATGTTTGACGTTTCATCAAGATTGATGATGCTTGATATGGGATCTTGTTTCTGTGAAATTGAAAGTTTACGGAGTAAAAAAGTTTTAACTATTCGCTGCCTTCTGATATTTTCTTATATGAAGAACAAAATGTTACCTTAACTGTAACGAATTGTACTAAAAGTTACAGTAGTTTATAAAATTTTGAATGATGCTATGCTATTTGCTTCGGAGAACAAATTCAACTTTTTAATGTTTAATAAGTTTAAAAAATGAAGCATTCAACCATATAAGGTTATTTTTGTTCAAAGTTAATGTTTGATAGAAACAGAATAAACAAAAAAAAAAAAAGAAATAAAATGGCAATGTTCCATTTCATGCTTTGTTATATTTTTTAAGTGAATATAATGACCGTAACATCTGTGAAAGTTATTCTTAGATAAAGGTAAAATTTTTCCTTTGCTGTTTTCATTCTTAATTTAATCTGCATAATTTCTCTAAAAATTTTTTTTTTTTTTTTTCATTGAAAGTATGTGAAATTATTCTTCAGTATGTGTTTGTGTGCATTTTTGTGGACTGTATCAATATAATTCTTATGAATTATATTCATACAGTCCACTAATAGATCGAATCTTATTTAAAAACCTTGACTGAAGTTCAGTATGGAGAATTATCTACTTTGATTCATTCTATTCAGTGATCCTTTTTAAACTTAAAAATCTGATCTGATCAGAACTATATATATACAGGGTGGTTATAAAATAAAGTGTGGTATTCAGAGCCTTTTAGCGAGTGAAGTATTGGACGATTCGCGTCCGTCTGGGGCGCTCGTTTGGAAGATCCACGTAGCGGTCGTCCACCCGGGTGTCACCCGTCTGGGGGTTGATATCCATAGTGGAATTGCAAGTTTTTGATAAAAATGAATCTAAAATGCATTTTTAAGACCACAAATTTGAAAATGTTCAGGGGAGAAACCCCTGAACCCCCCCCCCCCCTTCTCACTCCACATCATGGACTGAATACCATACATAGGAATACGTTCATATTGTCAAAATTTAGACCTGGTATTGACTTTCTGTTATACCAAAGCACTAAAACCCGTTTTCTTTGTGTTTGTGATAGTTTTGAAAAATTAAAGGGCCATTAATTTCATACATCCTCTTACTTTTTTGAACTTGACGTCCAGATGCGTCTAGGGCAAGTTACGTAAAAGTGTTAATTGTTTTTATTTGTCTTTTGTACTTTATCCCAGTTAAAATTTCGTAAAACACAAACGTAATTGTTTCTGAAAGTTGCTTGAAACCTTTTTTTTTGCGTTTGTAGGGGGGGGGGGGAGATGACACCACTAATTATCGCTCCGGTAATCACCCATTATAGGTGTTATAAATCAGCAGTGTTATAAATCATGCAAGTAACTTTTATATTTTGTTTTTTGATTTTAAATATAAATATGCTGCAATAAAAAATAATTACCTAATACAGCAATGTTTTTCTTAGACATTCGCACACGTTTGAATTTAACAGTATTTTGGAAACTAGAATTATTTAAAGTGTTCGAGAAATTTACTGTTGAGCTTGTAGTGAAGGGAAAGAGGAGGAGGATATAAATGAATAAATAAATGGTTGCCTTCGATGACCTAAAAGTGATAGTTACCAAAATGTAGAGTTCAAGAAAGGCTGACTTTGGCTAAACGAGGTTTCGGTTAAAAAAGTTTCCGATAATCAAGGTTTTACTCTAGTTTGTTGGACTTCAGATTTAATATGATAAGGATTGCAAAAAAAAAGAAAAAAAAAAGGGAAAACACCATTGAAGTTGTTACAGTTTTATTTATTTTAAGTTTCAAAGGAAACAATATTTTTTTTCTAATTCTTGATTTTTTACGTTAATGATGAATCTGTTTAGAATTTGTAAGCTCTACCTAGAATATTAGAAGTATAATAATCTTCCAATTATGTACTCCATGGTATGCATTTTTGTATCGTTTCTGATGTATCACTTTTGCTTAAGTAAGGAGTTTTTTTGATTAGTAATGATAACACGAATATTGAAAGTCATAATATCATAATAAACTCAAAACACACACCTATGCTCCGGCGATTTTATAAATTAGTTACTTTAAGGAGCACAGTTAAGAACAGCAATTAACCTTAAAAAAGTTAAAGTCAATGCCTACTCAGAATAAATTAAATTTAATTAATGAATTGATGTTCGAAAAAACTGTTAACATTAATTGTCATATACTACACGTTTTAAAAAATGTATTTGAACTTGAGTGGATGAAAAAAAAAAAAGATTTTACTAACGACTGAAAATTTGCCGTGGTCAGGCAGTTTGTTTAGATTCATTTGATTTTAAATGTAATACATTGTGTTCAAAATGTAATTTAACAGTTTTTCTTCCTTTTCTGATATTCTAAGCAACTTATAAAATTTTTATAGTTTGATGAGTACATTGACCAAATCAATAAATGCTTTCTGTTGAAGTATTACTGAATAAGATACAAATAAGTATCATAAAAGCATTGGTTAAAAGAAAAACAAGTAAAACATAACACAGCATTTAATAACAGGAAGATAATATTAGCTTATTGTTAGATTTAGGAAATAACCGATAAGTAGAAACTGCTAAATTTTAACTGTTTCATGACTTTCTACAAGTACATATCAGCATGTTTTTGTCAATTCATGTAGAAAAACATATATTAACATTACCAGATTGTTTGAAAACCCGGGAGATAGAATATTTTGCTGTGTTGATGATTTCCGTTAAAAAAAAAAAAAAAAAAAAAAATCCTTTCCGTTTTCTATTTTGGAATACGTAAAACATCCAATTTTTATTTGCTTAAAATAGTTTATTAAGAAAATCTGGGCAGTTACAATTTACCTCTAGAATATTTTTCCTTTGGTCTATTTTAAAAGTTAAATTTACAAGAAGATGAATTTCTAGAACCAGGTGATTTTAAAGAAGGTACGACGAATTTTTGAAAAGAGATGCTTTGGAAATTTTCTTCCTTTTTAGTAATTGGATTTCTTCACACCTCAAAAAGAAAAAAAAAAGTTTAAGAAAAAATGGAAAACAGAATGCAAGCAGTATTCCCTTTTTTTCCTATTATTTTTTTAAAAGGTGCTGAGTCTTATACTGTCAGTGTTAGTAACAGTATTATAATCGCAGACAAAAATGTAAAATCAGGAGCTAAATATTAAAACTCGTCTTTTGAATGAATTTTTAATAATTCATATTGTTTCATAAAAAAAGAAAAAGCACATTTAAGTTACTTTTTTTTTGTGAAAAATTATACTTCATACCGAATTTAATAGAATTAATTTTCAGTACAATATAGTTGCAGAATTACGATTGAAATGCAAATTGTCCAATCTCAAAATCTTCACTGCTTCAGTTTTGCTTACATTCATTATTTCAACTGTGTACTTTGTCGTTTCATAACAAAGTAATATCCATTACGATTTTTATTATAATGTCCCTATTGTAATCCAATGAAACCACTTCTTAGTAAATTCTCCTGTTAGTTGTTGCTTTGGAATTATCAACTGTACGTTATTTTCAAAAATGGCTCTTATGCGGGATTTTTTTTTTTTTTTTCAGAAAAAAAATCGCATTGGGCAAGTGATTTGGACACGCGCATTTTAAAATTGCCGACACATTATATATATATATATATATATATATATATATATATATATATATATATATATATATATATATATATATATATATATACGTATAGAATGTATATATAATGTATGGTGACAATTTGAACTGTATGACACTTTTCAGTTTTTTCCCCTGCTTGAATCTTAATGAATAGGGCAGGGTGGTCCAAAGCGGGTCGGTCTTCGTATCCCCCCCCTCCCCATGGTGTGCAAACGGCCATGCATACGTATGGCGTGTTTAAATGAACAGCCCCGAGATTTAATCAGTCACAGCGAAGCAGCAGTGAAGCAATAGGGCGCAACCAATCTTAAAATTAAAAAAAATGATACATTTCTAAAAAACAATTAAGTTTTGTAACTTGTGATTTGTCGAAGACCAGCTTATTTTTTTTTTTTATTTTCAATAATATTGCGTTATTCTGACACCATCCACCTTCAAGAAACGATAGCCATTTTGTTTGTTTCTTCTTTAAATTAATGTTATAATTATTGAAATAAAAAGCGTTCCTTCAACAAAGAACCTTCTTTTAAGTATTAAAATCATTTTATTGTATTGCACTTTTTTGTGATTTAAAAAAAAAAAAAATAATTTATAAAATCTTAATATTAAGCTACGAAAATTCTGATTTCAGAAAGGAAATGATAAAAATTAATTATACAAAAAATATCAATGTGTTGATGTCCGAGTAATTATTTTTTTAATCATTTTATGACCATGTATATGATTATATTAATTACATTCCAAGTACTGATTGTTAAAAGAAATTTGAAAACAAGGCCGAATGTGAAGAAAAAATTAACATTACTTTTTAGATTTTGTTTTAGGCTACAATGAGCTTAATTGAAAACGTTTTCCCAGATTCACTTTCTTTATTGCTCTCTCCCCCCTTTTTTTGAGAAAACACTCAGTATTTCTGCATTCCCGTACCTTTAAGTCAAGTTCAGAATAAAGAAATTTAATTTAAAAAGATTGCCTACATTATAATTGCAAGCATCTCTCTCCTTAACCTTCGTGATGGTATGCGATGTTACTTTTTAAACAGTGATTATTTTCTCATTTTTTAAAGTAATTTTATTTCCAAGTGAAAAAAAACCCGTTCGAAAAGATATGGTATTATTAGATAAAGTTTATTCAAGGTAGACGAATTGGAGATAAAAAATTGAGTTAAACCGGTTTTTTTTTTTTTTTTGTTATCCAAGATTTGGATCTATTATTTTGTCCTGGAAGTTTTGCTTTTTATTTTTCTTCTTTGTCCTTACAAGTGTGATTAATCTTGAAATGAAATTCAATTAGTAAGACGTTAAACGTGTTCTAATTACATTACTATGTATTAGAGCATATGCAACGAACAAATTTATTTTGAAGGCATATAAATCTCTAATAAGACTTAAAGGCATTTATTCTATTGCAGTGCAGTAACAAAGTTGAAGAGAACATGCCCGAAGAAATTATTTTCTGCTATTTTCTTCTACTTACTATCTGAACTTGTTTTTTACTTCCTTTTACAAAAAAGGAAGTATTGTATTTGCAAAAAAAAAAAAATTCACTCTAAGTTCGGCCTTAATTTCCATTTTGCTCACCCCCGAATAATTGTTGAGTTTTGTTTTCAACCCGACCACACGCGGATAAGTGCCGAGAATCGTATAAATACCCGAAATATACATTTTGACATTCCCCCGAGTTAATTACAACGACTTTTCTCGTGACGTCCGTATGTACGTATGCATGTATGTGCGGATGTAAGTCGAATAACTCAAGAACGGTGTCCTAGAAAGTTGACATTTGGTACGTAGACTCCTAGTGGGGTCTAGTTGTGCACCTCTCCTTTTTGTTGCTTTCGGGTGTTTTAAAATGGGTCTTTTGCTCCTTTTTGGGGGAAATCATTGTTAATTTCGATGTATACTCAATTGGTGTTATAATTTGGCGGACACTTGGCGAAATATCCGCAGTCTTTTGGTCGCCAAGTTTTGTCGCCAACTTAAGATAAATTTGGCGATTTTTTTTTTTAAAATCTGGTTTTATTTTGGCCACTGGTAGTAAAATTTAGAGAGTAAATTATTGAATCACATTAAAATTGCCAATAATGGGAAAATGACATTAAATTGACGTAAAAGGAAGTGATGTGATGCACACATCAGCTCGTTAAAATAATATTTTAAATTCAAATTTAAATTTGGCTTTTAGAATCGTTTAGGGATAAGTTTTCGATTTTTACTTCCTTTTACAAAAAAGAAAGTATTGTATTCGCGAAAAAATTTTCACCCAAAAATCGGCCTTAATTTCCATTTTGCTCGCCCCCAAATGAATGCTGAGTTTTTTTTTCAACCCGACCACACGTGGATATGTACCTAGGAACGTACAGACACCCGAAATATCCATTTTGACGATCCCCGAGTTAATTACAACGCGTTTTCTCGTGACGTCTGTATGTACGTATGTATATGCGTATGTGTGTATGTATGTCGCATAACTCAAGAACGGAATGTCCTGGATAGTTGAAATTTGGTACGTAAACTCCTAGTGAGGTCTAGTTGTGCACCTTACTTTTTGGTTTCATTTGTATGCTCCAAAGGGGGTCTTTTGCCCCTTTTTGAGGGGGGGGAACATTGTTAATTTCGATGTAAACTCAAATGGTGTTATAATTTGGCGGACACCTGGCAATATTTCACCAGTCTTTTGGTCGCCAAGTTTTATCGCCAACTTAAGATAAATTTGGCGATTTTTTTTTTTTTTAATCTGATTTCAATTTCCCACTGTTGGTGATTTAGAGAGTAAACTATTGATTCATATTAAAACTGCCAATAATGAGAAAATGACGTTAAATTGGAGTAAAAGGAAGTCATGTGATGCACACATCAGCTCGTTTCCCATTTAGAGTGTACAAGTTAAAAAAAATCCTTTTCGATATCAGGAGCATGTTTAATTATGAATAATTTTTAAAAAGATTTTCCCAAGAGACCGGAGTAGTCAAATTGGTGATACGTCGGTAATACCCTACCAACCTATTAAGCTACGTGTTAATTTGGCAGACACTTGGCAATATATTGGAAGTCTTTTGGTCGCCAAGTTTTTGACTCCAACTTGGCGACAAATTTGGCGATTTTATAAAAAAACTGGTTTTATTTTGGCCACTGGTGGTAAAATTTAGAGAGTAAACTATTGAATCACATTAAAATTGCCAATAATGGGAAAATGACATTAAGTTGGAGTAAAAAGAAGTCATGTGATGCATACATCAGCTCGTTAAAATAATATTTGAAATTTAATTCAAAATTTGGATTTTAAAATCGTTTAGGGTTAAGTTTTCGATTTTTTTCCATACATGCAGGAATACATCACAAGGATCTTGAAGTGTAGGGAAATTTAGTATTTCTCTTTTTTAATTACGTTTTCTTACACGGTAATCTGTTTTCGTTCAAATTTTCTTGAAGAAAGAATATTTTGCAGCTCTATACTTTACAAAAATCATGCATACTTTGCAAATTTGCACGGAGTTAAATACCTGCTCTGAAAACGAGGCCTGCTAAGACTATACATATTGCCAAATATTCAGTAAGTTACCGCCCTATAGCCAGGGCTAAGGCAGAAATACATGAACTACACCGCCAGCTCAGTCAATTCCAGCCGAGGACTGCAGTTTCGTGCTTATTAGCACTCAGGGGGGCGTACCTCATATAGGGCAGTAACTTACTGAATATACCTGCCGTTCCTTCAATATTCGAGTTGAACCGAACTATTGTTTCGGTCACTCGTTTGGTCAGTGCTAATTCTGTATTAGCTACCAATTTGATCGGCACTCTAGGCTTTCTTAACAGGTTTTCTACCTTCAGCTCAGTCACTCCTATGCCGTGCTGATCAGTGCTAATAAGCACGAAATTGCAGTCCTCGGCTGGAATTGACTGAGCTGGCGGTGTAGTTCATGTATATTGCCAAATGTTTTAAGTTTTGAAAAAGAACTCTTGAACTGCGGACTAACTGTTCTATGGGATGCTTAAAATGGATTCCTTATAAGAACAATGATTTAGCATGTTTAAATATGCTAGTAAAGTATATAGTTTATATGACGAGTAAGTGTCGATTTCTATTAGATGTTTAGTGTTGACGTTCTAATTATGAATAATCATAAAAGGTCACTTGTTCTTCGCTTTATGTGGGGAACGTAGCCTAAAGTGGGTTATTCAATGCCTGACTAATTTGAAAAAATAAGTTTTCAATGTATATTTTAAAATCAGTTTTGGTACATTTTTATTTATTATCGATAGTGAAAGATTGGATTTGATTTTGATACTACTACAAAAATCTATCCACTTAGCCCACTGTTGAGGTTAAGTGTTACAGGTAAACACATTAATGCATTTTACTGTTAGTAGGGGAAAAGGAGGCACATGCGAACTTTTTTTTTCATTTCTTAATTTCTCAGAAAATATTATCAATTTCTCACAGAAAAACGGTCCCCATGATTGAATAGTCTTTTCTTTATGCCTTGGAATTTTTTCAGATAAAAAAAAATATTTCTATAACTTATGGGGTGTTGTCTTCAATTGTTCACATGTGCCCCTATTGAAGGGCACATGTAAACAAGCATGGGGCACATGTGAACACGATTGAAAAATGCAGGAAGAGCATCCTATTTAAACGAAAAACTCGTTTTGATGATGCATATACGTACATTATACTAATTACATTCAAGGGTTTGTAACCTATACTCTGTTAGTGTAACTGTCATTAAGAAAATATTTTTTTCCCGAATTATGTTACTCTGCTCACTGTAAAATTTGAAAGTTTCACAGCATGCTATAATCACTGAATCGACAAGAAATAATTTTATGCGACTAAACAATTTAAAAAATATTTTATTGTGTAAAGTTTATTCCTGGTTTACAATACATTTAAGCTTCATACAGAATTTGATGATGAATTTTGAAATTATTCTAAACTTTAGTTTTCAGTTAAAAGAACATATTTTGTCTTTATTTTCCTTGCAAATATTATGTACCACTATATTTTGGGCAAATATTTAGTAATTAAACTATTTAAAATGATAAATAATTAAATAATTAGTAATTATAAATCTTTACGTCTGTTTTAACACTTAAAATAAGCCTACACTAATATTTATATTGCGGAGAAGATATTTAAACTGTTCACATGTGCCCCTACATGTTGTGTTTACTAGTGCCCCGCCATCTACCATAGAACTATTTTTCAAAAAAGAAAATAATAGTAATAATAATAATGATTACAAAATTCAAACATTGGCATAAATTTACGTGAATGTTAACATAATGGTTTGCAATAATTAAACTCAGCTTATTAGTTAGTTTAAAATATGCATTTAAACGAAAAAGACAGTGATGAAAGTACATCAGCGTCTGCTAAAACAAAGAAGCTGTCACCACAGGAACATAAACTGGCTCCTCGCTCTGAAAGTTTAGTTAAGAAATAGGGCTGGTACTGACTGCCATTAATTGAGATTTTTTAAAGATTTTTTACTCGACGTTATTCTAGTAAAACACATGAAAATCCACATTAAAACAAAAGAAAAAAGCACCAGCATTTACTGACAAAATATAAAGGAGATCTGTGTCATTACCGATTATGACTTTTGAGATTTTTAGTAATTCAAGCTCAATCCCTATTTGGCTACAATTCTATCTTACATCAGCAAAATACTGGCAAATATCGCATTATTAGTTTAATATCAATGTTTACAAACAAAAGATATTGGCGGAAGACCGTATATTTTAAGTTAATTGCCTGTGAAATTCAATAATCTCTAACTCTGGTCATTCAGGGTAACATAGTGTATACATAATTATTTATTGTTTTACTGATTTATTTATCTTGTAAAAAACATTACAAACCTAATCTTATTTCTTCTACTTTCGAGTTGTCTCGAATCTAAAAGGATTTTTTTTTCCTTCGAAAGCAAAAGTGAAATTGAAATTGCCTGAAGCAGATGAAGTTCGACAGATAAACGAAAAGTAAATGTAATAGAAAAGTTGACAAGTTAAAATAAGTTTAGAAAAGAAAAACAGCAGAGGACATGTAGTGGAAAATTTTCTAGTTATATCGGTAAACAAGCCTAAATGGAAAATTCTTTAAGCTGCCAGGAAATTCCCTACGGCTGAAGTAATTCTTAGACTGAAAAATTGCTGTGTCCAAGTTGAAAGAATCAATTAAAAACTTTTTTTTACGGAAAAAGAGGAATTTGATAGCTACACTAAATCGAATTGTTTGGAAAATACTATAATTTTGAAGGGGTTTGAAAACTATTACATTTGTCGAAAAGTCAATATAAATTGAGAAACTGACTTTATAGTTTGTCTTTTTAGCATATGTGTGCATTTAGAGATTCTTATTTTATTTTTTCAAAAGCGTGTCGTCAACAGCCAGTCATGTTGCTTACGTATATGAAACGTTGTATAACAATGTTCATTAATGTGAGAAATATCTTTTGACAGAAGAAAATAGAATTTACGTCTTGAATACAAAAGCATAACATGAATGAACTTACTTCAGCTATGAAAACTAATCATGAGCTCTAAAGTGAAAAAAAATTGTAGACGCATTTCTTTGAAAAAAACCTTTTTTTTTCTCCATCATATTGAGCAACATAATCTCAAACATTATTATTTTACCCTTTAAAAAACATTTCTTCTCGTAAAGTTGTACCCTGAATCCCCAATTCGATATCCTTTTAGATTCTTTATTTTATCATGTTTCATATTTTGAGACATCTGCTGCATTCACTTTTTACTTCATTGATGCAATATTGTATTCCAAGTATAATAGCTTTCTCCAGAAATGAAAACATAAAGGATTAGAAATCAAATCCCTTTTATTTTCAAGGAAAATTCTCTTTTAGGCGAAAAATATATTTTTTTTTTCAACATATGTTAAGAAAATGGGAGACATTCGGTGAACTTTTTTTAAAATTAGATTACAAGACATATGATGCGTTCATATATATGTACTACATTAGTTTTTTTTTTTTTTGTCTTTGCAAGAAAATGTATCATATTTTTTTAGTTTTCCAATTTTTAGCGCTTTTTTTCCAAATTGTAAAGGTTTGCTAAAAAGTAAACATATCTTTACTATTTCCGCTTTGAGTTCTACACTAATCAACAAAGAGGAATAAATGAAGGGAAAAAAAGGAATAGGGAGCGAAAAACAAATTAATAAATAATTCAATTGTAGTGTTTTCTTTCCAAGAAGAGGAAGTGCTGACAGACTATAAAGAAATTCCTTTATCAAGCAAACTTTATTCTTATACCAATTTAATTCATTTAATTTTCTTTAAACTGGTTTTTTATTTATTTTTGCATTTTTTTAAATTTTTTTCATTTGCAGCTTTACTGCAGTTTACTCTAGTTACGGTTACGTTCATTTTTCAAAACGAGATTGTAGGCACGATATGATTCTGTTAATATTGACCAAAAACCATCTTAATGAATGTATCTATCTCATATAAATATTCACGATACAGTTAAACGGGAGAATAATTACAGGTAGTATTTTCGACTAACTTCCTATAATCATTAAAAGTGATTATTTTGAAGACGATAGAATTTTACTTCATGTGCAATGAAAACAGCCCTTTTTTGAACTCAATACTCCCAGATTTAAGCCGGCTCATTGAATTTCCTTTTTAAAAATGCTCTATGTGCTTTTTAGCTGAGACAAAACATATTTTCATGGATTTTTTTCAAAGAAATACTTATGCAATCAAAAAGCTTATTTGGCTTCTTTGGGTGGTTTGGTGGGTTTTTTATAAGACTTTTAGTTATTAAAGTTCCTAGACACAGAACTAAAATGCATTGTGCTGTAAAAAACTTTTAGTATTCCTACTTTATTACTACTTTTAGTATTCTTAAGTGTGCAAAAACAAACCATTATGTGTTTTCTTCTGTGCAATTTCTATCTACACACGAATTTAAGTATTTACGTTCTGTTTAAGCATTTGAGATTTAGGATCATTTTTTCCTCTTTTTTATGTACAAATTTCTGGAATTATTGTATGACAAATTTTGTCAGGAACAATACAAGTAAAATTCTAAGTTGAGATTTCTGTGGGAATAATATTTTATTTCCTTTTAATATCTTATTTAAATTTCGCGTAGTCCCCTTATCTTCTTGTGAATACCTTTTAAAAAGCTAGAATAAGTAAAGAAATACAAGCAGAAGATATTATTTGAAAAATGTGATGAGATAAAATGTTTCTGGGAAAGAGGAAGACGGGAAATGCGTTTATCGGGATGACGGGTTAGTGAAATATGTTGCGGTAGTTCAATTTCACTTCCATATTTGCATGATAACATTTTCAGAAAAAATTGCCTTTTTGACGTTCCTGTGTTTATTTTTATAGCCTTACCAGTAAAGTGTGTCACCCTCCTGGTATTTTTATACACTAGGTAATCTAAAAATAGGAAGTCGTTGGTGTATGAAATCAATGTTATCAAACTCAGAATGTTGGTTTTTTCTATTTTATTTTACTTATTTATTGCTTTTATTAGATTGCTTTTGCCCTAGGTCGTACTTTTTACAACTCTCTCATATCTTTTAGTAAAAAAGGGTGTTACAAGGTTATTGAATGGAAAGTTTTATGTTATAACTTTTTGAAAATAGCCCACTCTTATATTATCTGATTCAATTTTATCCCCGAGAATGCAAAATGTTTTGATACCATATGTGTTTTTGCTACCTTGCTCCATAGTATTTTTTTTTAAATTTTTCAAGGGAACTTGGTACTCACAGACCTTTAAAATATATTTTATCAGGTTTTATTTATTCAAAATATTTAAATTAGGAGCTTTCAAGAGACACTGACTCAATCTTTCAGTGTAGATAAAAAGTAACTCAATTTAAATATTAATACGACAAAAATACATTAAAATGTTCGCACAATTATACTTATAAACGCGACTTTCTCAAACGTCAATTTTAAAAATCATGTCTCTTTTCTAAAATACTACTTTACAAATTGCTTCAAAAATTTCACCACATTTCATTTATATCTTAATAATTATACTGAAGTGAGACTTTTGTATTGAAACTCCACTTTTTCATAAATAGCTATTTTTAGGGTCGAAAACGGTCTTTTTTTTTTTTTTGTTTAAAAAGTGACTACTGGTTAAAATTAATAAATTAGAAAATAAAATAACTGCCTTAAAAATTTCACTTCTGCAGATTTTAAGATATTTCCTGAAAGCACTGAAAATTGCAAGTTTCTATCAATAAAACTTTTTGAGATAAAGGTACACAATGTTTCGCAATTTAACATTACGCGTATACTGGGTACCTCGACGAGAATCTGAATTGAATTAAATGAGCCTTTGAAACTCTGTATAGTAACTGAAAGGTACTGCACTGTGTGCCTAGTAATTGCAGCTCACGTGGTTTGAAAAACTAGAATTTTGATTTGTAACACTGAAAATACCGATTCACGCGAGTCAATCTCGCACGCCGCCGACGAAAAACATCTAAACAATGGGCCTGTAAACTACGCTTAACAGTAAAATTAAGGGTGTTGTTTTTAGAGGTAGAGAACTTTAGGTTCAAATAAAACACAGTTAAATGTTGTCAATTGCCATGAATGTTGCTTTATTCGAAAGATGATTCTTTGCCAATTTTATTTATTATATGATTTCTGGCATATAGCCACCTCGACTGGCTCAGAAAAAGTCCAATTGGAAAGTCCAATTTTCTCACTTTTTGCAGCAATAGAGGCCGTATGTCAGTAATAAGGTGGCAAATGTTCTCTTCCTAGGCGTCAATCGTCTGTTGCTTATCGGTGCAGACCAGAGACTCCACATAGCCCCCAAAAAGTAGTCCAGCTGTGTTAAATCGCATGATCTTGTAGGTCAATTCACGGTTCCATTACGCGAAATTATTCGTTCGCCAAACGTTTCTATCAATAAATCAATTGTGACACGCGCTGTGTGGTATGTTGCACCCGCCCTTGTTGTGTATTCATGATGAAATGGCAAACCGAATTGACACAAAACAAGTGACAGCTATTAAAATGACACACATATTAAACAGTGTTTCCAACTTAAAGTTCTATACCTCTAAAATACACACCCTTTACATAATCTTCAGCACCACCAGTATAGCAACAAAACGTGTTTGTTACGAAAATATAGTTTAAATGTCTTAAAGTATGAACAAAATGTAACTTAGGAACTGTAGACTAAAATGGGAGATCAGATTTCACGTGACAAAGCTCAAAAAAGCTTCACGTTTTTTTTTGTAAGGAGGGGGGGGGGACAAAGAGATTCAAAGACAGCATTTTCCATTCTTAAAAATAAATTCTTGTCTCGTCCACGAAACAAAAAGTATCCTTCTGAATTCTTAAGCGTTACATATTGTGTTACTAGACAGACGCTGATGGAACAACAATATTTCTCTTGTTATTCAAAATGCAGTTACAAACATTTATCTTCATTGATATGTCCAATTAGTAATTAATGCATTGTCATGGAAGATTCGATTTGTAAAGTCAGGTTTTTAGGTTTAGCCTTTGTCTGTCTTTTTTTGTTTTGATATGAGTCAAAATGGCGTTTTCCGTTTATAGCTAAGCTGTGGGAGGCATCTGGTTTCCCACAAAACATCAACTCACTTCAAAGACATTTTAACTCCAAAAGGAGATTATTACCCTTGGAAAGCATTAACGATAACAAACTTTAAAAAAATAATAATAACTAAATTAAGTTAGTGTTTGAAATTTCGCATAAAGTTTGCATAAAAATGTGACTTTTTTTTTTAATTTAAGTAGTTACTAAATTTTTACATTTTTCAAAAATATGTTTTTTAAAGAAAACCCATTAGCTAATGTCGAAACGAAAACGCATTTTAATGGTTTTTGACTTATATCTACCATTTTGCGACTTGTAAAATGTTCATTGGGCATTTTTAATTTTTTCATTTGTGATTCCTTTTTTTAAAAAACTTATTTCTTAATTTTGTTTTAGTTTTTTTCTTCGATTTTTAAATGCCTCATTTTTTCTGTTGAAAATTATTTTATGTTTACCGCTCTTTCTTTTAATTAAATTATTTAATATGTGTTATTATTATTATTTTTTGTTTTAATGTGTACAGATGCTTTTTTCTTAAATAAGAAAATACAGTAAACCCTCATGAATTCAGAGCCTATTCAATTGGACTTTGCTTAATCCTGGTCCGCCATTTAGACGTAAATACTGTATAGTTTAAAGGTGAGTTCGCGCATTCATGTACTTTAGAGTACCGTATTTTAGATTTTTGTAATATTATTTATGCAGATATATATTTCATTCTCTTGAACACAAAATACAATTTTTATTGTGTACAGTAGCTTGTTTCTGTACCTTAGCTCAATTAGGTTTTTTTATGTTTAATCCGCGCTTTATTTATTTTGACGTCCTTAACATCCTATTATTCTCGATTAATGATATTCCACTGCAGACTGAAAAGTATTGATAAAAAAGTTAAAATCAAAGCAAAACCTGAAAACAATTTTACATTTTAAAATTCATTTTTAGCATCAATTGTATCTTCATTAACTAAAAAGGAAATTTTTAACTTTAAATAAAGAATAAAGGAAACCAATAATTTATCTGTAATTTTAATAGAGTAAAAAATCGGCCGTCAGGTACGACGGATGAAAATTGCTTCTACATTTTTACGAAGCAATTGCCAGTTTTGAGACATTGTAATAGTTATAGAAATTTTAACCCTAACTAAAAGTTGATTAACCCTAAACTCCGGTTGATAAAGTTCATTGTTGACCAATTTTTCGTTTCTTTCTTCTCCTAAAATTAGTCTTGCCAGTAAAAGTTAAGTTAACGAATCCAGTTCAGCCTGATTAAAAAAAAAAAAAAAGAAAACATTTCCCCGCATGTAAAACATCACGAAAATATTATCAAATTATGATATAGCGCGAGTTTCACTGTTTATGACGTCAGAGCGTTACTCGATCATTGATTTCGCTATATATATACGAGACTGTTAACGAAAAAACTATTTTTATGCTTTAAAGTTAAACGTAACAAAACGGCGTTGCCGCAAAACTTAAATTTTAAAATTATATGTATATGTTTTTTTTCCCTTACAAATTACTATTTACTTATTTTCGAACCTTAGATTGTTTCAAAAAAGGGGAACATAATTCTACTGTGCGTTTTTTGCTCCTTTAACTTTTGCCGCTTAGATAAAAGAGCAAAATGCAACTCGCATTTAAAGGTTAGAACTATACACTTCGAAACAAAGAACCTCAAATTTTGCCTTGTTTCTCTTTGGAAACAAGACATAATTTGGAATTCTTTGTGTCTGTTGGGGAAACTTTTGCTCTTTCGTTTCATTTAATAATCTTTCACTCTCGTTTCCACAAATCCCTTCTCTTGGCGCAAATAGACATCCATTGATGTTAAAACAATTTCATTTCATCTAAGGGAATACATTCAACGGAAAGAGCTCTCAGCCCCAAAAGGATTCCGACTGGTTTCCTTTCCCGCTCAATTCACTTTAAGAGTTTAATATACAAAATTAGATGTCCGTGTGTAATAGGCTGTTTTATAAAGTCAGTTGTTGAGAATTCTAGTAATGTGTTAGACGTTTAAAACATTGTTTGCTTTGCGAGGGAAAAGTGTGTTAGAAAGATCCGGTCTAAATAGAGTTTCAAGTACTAACTACAAACTTGCAAAAAAATTGTACAGATTTGGCATTCAAAATATTCTTTCGAGAATAAATAATTAAAATTTTAGCGTAAACTTTACATCATTTAATGCTTGAAATAACCTTCATGCTGCCGATTTCAATATTGTTTAAAATCCATTTTAGAGAATCCATTTTTTTGTGGACATTAATGCTATTATCTATCTATCTGTCTCCATCTATCTACCCAAATTTCTACTCACACGCACACACACACATACAGTGGCTCCCAAAAGTGTTCATACACCTACGACTTTCAATGGAATAGGCCCCTATCCATTGGTTAGAATTAATATTTCGGAATAGGTACTTAATTATAAGACTTATGATCCATTTTTAACAAAACTGCATGAAAAATTTTAAAAAAATATTAAAACTTAATTTTTCAAAAATCAAAAACCAAAAATTACCGGTATTTTTATTACACAAAAGTCTTCATACACTTAAAAAAATGTCTATACACTATTGAATAATCTAACTTTTTATTAAGTTTTTATTTAGTATAATATCTTGCAGTATCTACAACACCTATTAAACGTCTGGGAATAGATTTCATTCTTTTGTCTTTCTTTTTTTGCGTAATTTCTGAGTAAGTGTTCAACACACTTCGAGTCTTAATGTTTCTAGCTCCATTTTTGCTTCAAAAACGTATTTTCGTAATCTAGCCTCCAAATATCTCTAAATATGTTTCATTAAGTCCAAATCTGGAGATTGAGTGGGTATTTTCTAAACCTTAGGACAATTTTCGAGGCACTAGACGCAAACGTTGGATACTATGCTTCTTATCGTTATCTTGATAAAAAACGAAGTTGTTTCCAATAACCAAATTTTTTGCTAAGAGTTTAAAATTGGTTTTTAAAATATTTAAATGAACAGCATGATTAATTATTTTTTCAAAGCATTTCAAACTGCCAAGTCCTGATGCTGATATGCCCACTCACACAAAAACACCTTCACCGTCCTGATTAACTGATCCAACTAAGTTCTTAAGAATAAGTTCCCAATATTTTTCTTCTATTTACAGTTATACAATAATTTAACCAAAAATGTTAAACTCATTTTTATCTGTAAGTAAGACATAATTCTAAAACGTTGAGCTTATTTATGATTGATTTTGCGACTAAAAGTGTAAGCTTTCTGTTTTTCGCACGACCAAGAAAATTTCTGTGGGAAGAGGTCCCTTTCAATTCAACTAATCAGAGAATTTGGCGAACAATTTTAAGTGAAAATTAAATGTAAAATTTTTCATTTAACTCTTCAGAAACTTGCACGGCACTCAAATGTGCATTTTTCATATTTTTTTTTAACTTTAAATCTCCGAACACGGTTTGTCAACTTTGCAGGTTGACCTTTTCTTATTTTGTTTTCAGTCCGATTCTTTTTTTTTTGAGCATTTTATCTAGCACTTTACTATAGAATGGAATAAATTAACTAATTTAGAGATGTTTCAAACCAATTTACCGCTACAGTGAGGAAAAAATTTAAATTTCGAATTGTTTTTGTTATTTTTTACGAATACCAGCCATTTTAAAGTAATAAGCACAATATTAAGGAATAAATAAACAAAAAATTAAAACCAAATGACTTTTAAGGGTCAACACAATACAAAAATAATAAAAAAATGACACATGATAATTTTAATCATGAATTTATTCGAAAATATTTGAGTATACGATGACTTTTGTGGCGCGTTATTTCTTTGTCTTTTCGCTTTTTGACCCATTTCAAAAAGGAGATCCGTTAATATTTTGAAAAAAGTACTTGGTTGTATTAAGAATGACCTAGGAACGATGTGAAAAAATATTGTACTTTATATTCGAACTCTGTTTCGCGTTATTTTGGTTTTACTAAAAAACTTCAAAGTGTACGAACACTTTTAGGAGCCACTGTATATATATATATATATATATATATATATATATATATATATATATATATATATATATATATATATATATATGTATGTATGTGTGTGTGTGTGTGTGTGTGTTTGTGCATTTATTTTGATGATGAGGCAGAGAATAGTTCTCTTATACAAGAGTATTGATTAATATTTGTTAATTATTAATAATTAGGAGATAAGCTAAAAATATAATTGCATAACACATCATAATTAAAAATGTCAGAAAAGATATTCTTCTGAAATTCAAATATTAATGAAGCCGAATCTAATCCTTCTTAGAGAAGCGAAATACTTTTCGCTTGATTAAAACTGATATTACTCTTTAGATTCTTTCGTTTGCTAGATTATGATAGGTATTGGTAATTTCTAAAAGACGTAAAAATTTGGCTGGCATCCAAGTTTGCATGGAATTCTTTTTGAGAATGAGATGCTTTTCAAATACACATTATTAAGGTATCCATAATCTTCGCTAAGTAATTCCCTGAAAAGAAAATGGTTTTGCAATTAAAATTCCTCTGGCTCCGTTTTCAACGAAAATGAACTCATGCAATTTAAATTCCTATCGTTTCCCCGGGATTAAACTCTCGGTTATAAATAATTTCGTGTTTTCTTCGAAACTTCATGCTGTTTTATTTTAAAGACTTCTGGGACCGTAAAGTGGTAGGCGAAACTTTAGAAGGAAGAAAATTCAATTCAGGACGCATATTCAGGACACATAAAACTTTATGTAATAAGAGTGCTTACATTTGACTTTCTCTTTGTGTTAAATATTTAATATGTTTAAGTTTATGTAATTATTGCAATAATTTCATGGTTAGAATGAAAGTGGGATAATTTATCCTAACTTAGTTTCGAGTAACTGTAGGTTTTATAAAAATATCAGCAAAAATTCAGGACTGCGTTGATTTGAAGAGAAGTATTTATATTTAAATATAGGTACTGTCGTCGCCCCTTAAATAACGTCAGTTCCAAGAAATATCATTAAAATAAGTGGGGTATTTTGTTAAAACGGAATTTTTGCAATAACTTTCAAAATTGACAACATTTACTTGAAAATGTAATATAATAATAAATCAATCTCCGCATGAAAGAAAATTAATGTTACTGACAAAAAGTTTTTGAAATAAGCCTATGTAAGCTACAAAATAGTATGTTCATAAAATAAACATCTTGTTAGAATGAAATTTTTTAAAAAGTTACTTATATTTGATTCATAAAGTCTTTGTTTTGGCAAATATTTTCATTAGATTATTATTATTTTATTATTATTATTATTATTATTATTATTTTTGAAAAAGTCTATAATAGTGAATTGACTGCTAAAGATCTTTTAGGAAAAATCTTTTTTTTCTTCTTTTGCCATGTTTTTTATTTAATATTTATCATTTTTCATTGCTTACAGTGTTTATATTTCTTTGTTGCTTAACTTTAATTATCGCCAGGGTTGTTTATTGTTTTTATAATTATATTTTTTTAAATTTAATTCATATTTATTATTTTTTTAGCGGGACTGACAGTTTTTTTTTTATATTGTGCATCAACGTCTAAGCAACGCTACGTTTGACTTATGTTAAAGTATCATTAAAAGACATACATTCCTGCCATTTGAAAATGTACGATGTATTTCCTATCCCTTTCAGACCTGGATTCTGGCGTACTGGAAATGAGATTTAAACAACTACTATTCTTTTAATAATTGATAAAATTACTTGACATTTTTTCTAGTTGACTTTTTGGATTATGCTTATTACTATCTATGCAGGAATTTTTCGTTTTGGGATTGCCAAAACTAACAAATAGGGATTGAAAGATCAAGGGTCTCATTTTTCCAACTGTTTTTAAATCAAAACTTTCTGACCTAAATAATCGTTTTCAAGATATTGCTTTCAAGTCATTTTTCTTAAAATAATTGAAATTCTTCATGACTATATGCGTGCCTAGTAATGTCTTTCATTTGATTACTTGTACTGCCGTGGGCAGCTAAAGGACAGTAACTGCAAATTTTTAATTTTTAAATTTTTATTTATTTATTTTTTTTTTTTTTGCATTTTTGTCATTTGTTGTCTGTTAGATTTATTGTGCAAGCTTGCTTATTTGGTTTCCGCTGATAAAAAGGCTCGAAAAAGAAATGGTTAGTATTGAATCCAACTCACATTTCTTCAAATATCTCGAAAACTCATTTCTGCAGATACTGCCGTTTACCTACCCACGGCAGTATAATACTGTCGTGTGCAGGAAAAGGGCAGTAACTGCATATTTTTTTTTCTTTTTTTTTTTTTTTTTTTTTTGCATTTTTGTCATCTATTTTACGTTAGCTTTATTGAACAAGCTTGCTTATTTGGTTTCCGCTACAAAACGTGCTGATGTGTGCATCACATGACTTCCTTTTACTCCAATTTAATGTCATTTTCCCATTATTGGCAGTTTTAATGTGATTCAATTGTTTAATCTCCAAATATTATCAACAGTGGCCAAATTGAAACCAGATTTTAAAAAATAATAAAAATCGCTAAATTTGTCTCCAAGTTGGCGATCAAAAGACTGGAGATATATCGCCAAGTGTCCACCAAATTATAACACCACTTGAGTTTACATCGAAATTAACTATAATTTCCCCCAAAAAAGGGGAGTACGTATCAAATTTCAACTTTCTAGGATATACCGTTCTTGAGTTATGCCACATACATACGCACATACAGACGTCACGAGAATAGTCGTTGTAATTAACTCGGGAATCGTCAAAATGGATATTTCGCGTGTCTATACCTTCTTAGGCACTTATCTACGTGTGGTCGAGTCGAAAAAAAAAAAAAAACTCAACATTCATTCGGGGTGAGCAAAATGGAAATTAAGGTCGGTTTTTGAAGAAAAATTTTTCGTAAATACAATACTTCCATATTTGTAAAAGGAAGTAAAAAAAAAGTCCCATTCCAACATTTCCATATTGTTAGTATTGGATCCAAGACACAGTTCTTCAAATATCTCTAAAACTCATTTCTGCTGATACTGCCGTTTATCTTCCCACGGCAGAATAAGTTACTATCATAGTCGTGTAGTTTACATCAAAACTACACCAATGAAAACTTTCATTTTTAGAAAACATAAGTTGTTTTTGAGCAATCACGATTGCTTATTGCTTTCATTTGACTGTTTTTGGCGTCGTATCATTTTATTTTCCCGCCGCCACCCTCCGCACCATCACCGTCGACCGGCTCCTCACGATGCTGCTCCTATAGCGAAAGCCGTCTCCAGTTTGCGTCGATGTCCTACACACACGCGCATACATGCACAACTACATACACACGCACACATACACACACGCACACATACACACACAAACACAGACACCTACACATACACACACACACAAAAACATACATACAACTACCCACACATTCATGCCTGCACACAGACACAAACACATATGCCTACACACAAACACATACCCCCCACACACACATTCATAAACCCAACTACCCACACACTTATGCCAGCACACAGACACAAACACACATGCCTACACACACATACATATACCACCTACACACAAACACACATTCCCCCCACACACAAACACACACGCATACATACACACACTCGTGATTACGAAAAACATAATTTGAATTGAAGATATCAAAATTCAAAATAATTTTTCTTTTTTTTAAATAATATTTTGAAAATTGTATTCCACTTCTTCAGTTATTTGGACGAAATTAAATGATAACGCTCTCTCTCTCTCTCTCTTTCTCTCTTGCTCATTGCACTCTCTTATTTTAGTCCTTTTTTTTACATACGTAATACCATTATATATTTGGTATTTACTTTATTACCTTAGAGTCATCTTTATATTTTCGAAGAATACTACGTTTTTAGTTTAAATAAACGCGAACTACTTTGTTTCATAAATCTGCTTAGAAACACAGAAAATAAAAAGAAAAAGACGGACTTTCTAAGCTTCTCGGACTCCTAATAAAGACATTTATTTGCTCCAACATGCAGTACCATGGTAACAAAGGATTCCTAATCGGGGATATATGGTAGAAGAAATAGGGCGCTTAGTCATGGATTCAACCGAAATTTGTCCTTTTTCCAAGCTCTTTTCGAGAAAACCATTTCTTTTAGCATTTTTTTATGCATCGTAAAGAAAAATCTTTTGGACTATATTGCTTTTGTGAATAGATCTTTATATGTTGAGAAGTATATTCCATATGCATCTCTTGTCTTGGATTATTCTCTCAACATCTATATTTGTACTCAGGGGAACCCCGATGGATTGTGATTTCAAAAAATTTAGTTATTTGACAAACTTTTGTCTGACGATTCGGCAAAAAGTCCCATCATTCGGCAAAATTTAGAGTTATATCTGGCGAAATCATCGTCATTTGACAAAATAAGTTGTTCCCTTGGCATATTGTTGGGTCTGCACCATTGGGTCTGTAGTTATCTTTATTTAATCAATGCACATTGCATGTATTTGAGCTGCACGTTAACGCTCTGCTGATCTAAATTCATTTTCATTTACTTGTTTGCGTTATTTTATTCGTTACGTGCCTTTTTACTTCCTTTTACAAAAAAGGAAGTAATGTATTCGCGAAAAAAATTTCACTCTAAAATCGACCTTAATTTCCATTTTACTCACCCCCGAAAGAATGTTAAGTTTTTTTTCGAATCGATCACACGTAGATAAGTGCCTAAGAACGTATAGACACGCGAAATATCCATTTTGACGATTCCCGACTTAGTACGAGTTTTCTCGTGACATCTGTATGTACGTATGTATGTGCGTGCGTATGTCGCATAACTCAAGAACGGTATGTCCTAAAAATTTGAAATTCGGTACGTAGATTCCTAGTGAGGTCTAGTTGTGCACATTCCCTTTTGGTTGCATTCGGGTGTTTCTAAGGGGGTCTTTTTCCCCTTTTTTCGGGGAAATCATTGTTAATTTCGATGTAAACTCAAGTGGTGTTACAATTTGGCGGCCACTTGGCAATATATCGCCAGTCTTGTTCGCCAGTTTTTTTCGCCAACTTGGCGACAAATTTAGCGATTTTTTTTAAAAAATCTGTTTTTAATTTGCCCACTGTTGGTAATATTTAGAGAGTAAACTATTGAATCACATTAAAATTCCCAATAATTTGAAAATGCCATTAAATTGAAGTGAAAGGAAGTCATGTGAGGCACACATCAGCTCGTTAAATAAAAGTTTAACACATATTAGTATTTTTAAATAAGTGTATCAGGGACAAAATACAGCCTTTTTTGGATTATTTCATTGTAAGGATCTGTGATTTGTTGTCCAGGCGTTTGATCGGGGGGCACGGCAGTGCCCCCGCCAAGTCTAGCGCGAAGCAAACACTGCCGTACCATCCTTTACTGGAACCATTTCGCCGCATTTTCAGGCCCCTATTTGAGAACCTTCTGATCAGACCAGAACGCAGAAATTTTTGTCATCCAGTAAGCTATAATCACATACTTAAAATCCGAAACTTCAAGTCTGTAGGTCATTTAGTTCCGAAGTTAAGCGGAAGCAAAGTTTCGCATTTATGACACTCACTCACTCACTCATGATCATCAAAATAGAACTAGTACTTCCCATAAACTCAGAGAGTTGAAATTTGGTACAGAGTTAGGGTTTAATGGCCACATAAAGGGAAAACTATAAAAACTAAGATAATCGAAGATCTGGAGTGACCCTGATTAGAAAACACAAGAGCCCAACCAAACTATTAGAGATCGACATGCCGCCTTTACAAAAAATATTCAACTTGGTTGGCCGCTTCATTTGATGTCAAAAATCGAAAGTCTGAAGTATCTAATGAAGAACCCTCAGCTGGTCTCAGCTGTATTAGAGATATGGTAATGCCCCCTTCTACTATTGGTACATAAAAAAATCGACTGTCATTGCAAAAGTCCAGCGTAGTGGGACATATCTTCTAATTTAATTTAGCCTAACTTTAGTCTACTCGAATATTACACAAATTAAATGTTTCTACAAAAAGAAGTGAAATCCCACCAAAAACATTCTGTAAAAAACTAGCCAAGTCTCGATGGAGCTGTTTGTTTATCTCTAAAAAGTAATGAAATCTAGACAAAGTCATGAGAAGTCGAAGGTTCCTTACTGCGATTTCTTTATTGTTATAGTTAATGTTGTGTGACTTGGCCGTTAAAGGGTACAAAAGGGTACAAAACCAGGTGCTCCATGACACGATTGCACCAATCCTTCGCCAGAACCGCTACCCATTGACGATGGAAAATTGCCACTTGGAAAACGTGTAAACAAAATTGACTTGTACCCACTAACGTATAAAGAATGTTTAACGGCCAAGTCACACAACATTAACTATAACAATAAAGAAATCGCAGTAAGGAACCTTCGACTTGTCATGACTTTGTCTAGATTTCATTACTTTTTAGAGATAAACAAACAGTTCCATCGAGACTTGGCTAGTTTTTTACAGAATGTTTTTGGTGGGATGTGTTTTTCCAGATTTGTCTTAGTTGTGAGTAGTTTCGAATTTTAAAAAGTGGGAGTCTTCCCCCGCCCGGAAAAATTCAAGAATATACAACTTTAGGCCATTCCGTGTGACAGAACGGGATTTTTGGAGTAGTTTTATCAGTATATATTTTTTTTATAAATCCAAATAAAACAAGCTAGAACTTTTTTTTATAGCAACAGTAAGAATATTTTATAAGAATTCCGTAGATCATTAAAAGTTATCGTTTTTAAATAAATAAAAACGAGCTGATGTGTGCATCACATGACTTCCTTTTACACCAATTTAATGCTATTTCCCTATCATTGCAATTTTAATGGGATTCTCTCTCTAACTCTTTAAATATCACTAGCAATGGCCACATTGAAAGCAGATTAAAAAAAAAAAAAAAAAAAAAATCGCCAAATTTTTCGCCAAGTTGGCGACAAAACTTGGCAACCAAAAGACTGGCGATATATCGCCAAGTGACCGCCAAATTATAACACCACTTGAGTTTGCATCGAAATTAACAATGATTTCCCCCCAAAAAGGTGCAAAAGACCCCTTTAGAAACACCCGAATGCAACCAAAATAGGAGGTGCACAACTAGACCCCACTACGAGTCTATGTACCAAATTTCAACTTTCTAGGACATACCATTTTTGAGTTATGCGAGATACATACGCACATACGCACATACACACATACGCACATACATACAGACGTTACGAGAAAAGTCGTAATTACCTCGGTGATGGTCAAAATGGATATTTCGCGTGTCTATACATTCTTAGGCACTTTTCCGCATGTGGTCGAATCGAAAAAAAAACTCAACATTCATTTGGGGGTGAGCAAAATGGAAATTAAGGGCGATTTTTGAGTGAAAATTTTTTCGCGAATACAATACTTCCTTTTTTGTAAAAGGAAGTAAAAAGGAATAATAGGCAATAAAATGCTCGTGACGAAACGGGACTCTTATGATGCCCGTTCCGCCACGGGCATTTTATTGAATGTCGTTTAATTATTTTTGTCAAACTGACTAACTTTTGATGTTCTACATGGTTCTTATGACAAATTTTTACTGCTGCTATCAAAAATAAAAATTTTAGCTTGTATTATTTGCATTCATGGAACAAAATCTAGTGAGAAAACTACTTCAAATGTTCCGTTCCGTCACATGAAATGGACCTTTGAAATGGATTTTGGAGCTTGTCGTGTTTGCCTTGATGCTACTCCTAAATACAAATAAAAACTATTCGCTCTTGATTAGGGTAAACAATCCCATTCGTGTATCAATCTCACTGATTCAAACGCTCAAAGCAAAAAATGAGTCTTTTCAGTTTTTTTTCTTAGTAAGTGCGATAACAAATAATTTTCATTCACCGTCACTTGTAAGCCAGCTTTCCTTGACATACACAAAACTTGTAAATTTCTGCCTGCGGTGCACGGTTGAAAATTCACATTTTATATTTTGTTTTAAATTTTACTGAACAAGTTCCTGGTTAAATGTTTTTCACACAGAAAAATTACAAAGTGATTGATTTTTTTGCCAGTTAATAAGCATTAATAAACTGCAGCAACACAGAAAACAGTTAAACGCATATGCCATACCATGTAATTTCTACACAGTATAACTAAGCTAATTACCTTGATTCCAGTAACAGATAACCATCGGTTCATCCTTGTATTATTGACTAATGTAGAACTATTCTGTGCGCCGTTGGAGATCGATTTTCCATTAGATTTTATGCACCCTCTCTATTTGGCTTACCTATTAACATGCAAATGGATTCGATACGAGTGGGTAGTCTAACAAGAAACACACATTATAAAAGGGAGCATAATCTTCATAATAGTGATGAAAACTGACTGTTTAAGTTATCTGTTCACCCGACAGAACGCGCGTCTCCTGAGCTAACTTTAAGGCTAGCGGGGTTCATTGAATGATCCCGGATCAAAATATAATCCTACGCAGTTGAAAACATTATCTATTTGCTCATTTATATCATAACGTTTAATCATGTTATACAGTAAAATTTATTTTGAGACATAAGTGTGATGGGTAAATTTGGCTCTTTTCGATTGAGCATTTCAGCAATTTACTTTTAAACAAAGTTAATAAAAAACATAGTGGATAGCAACGCTCTATGTAGACTTTTCACGTTATAACATGTATAATGCTGTAACTGGCATCTTTAATGCTTTTCTAACATAACTGCGCTTTTTGTCAGTGTACAAAAGGAACTAGTATCAAAGATACTTTGCTAGTATGTTGTGGCCATTACGAAACTTTCTTCTATATCTTTCCTTTTTTGATCCCTCCTCATGCTTGACGAGGAAGCAATATTCCTAACAAAAACAAAATGACACATGCAAAAACTTGACGACCATCCCAATGTCTGAATTATTGTAAAAGCAAAGCAAAGAGCGAAAATTGAAAGTTATTTTAAAAGCCTTGCTTGAATTAATTACAAATATTTTATTTATTAACAAACATAAGATGGCAACAGTTAAAAATTTTAAATCATTGAGATAATATTTCCGATCATTTCCATACAATTAAAATCACGAGAAATATGCAGACGACAATCTATTACGATTTATCTTTCTTATTGTTGCATTAATAAAGCTATTTTGATTCGCAAAAAAAAAAAAAAAAATCAACACCTCTTGGAGCGATTGGAGTCAAAATTGAACCAAAGCCTGTTTACGTATGGATTCACATATATTCCAAATTTGAACCAGAACGTAGCTTTACTTCTTGAGATAAGGCACTCACAATGGAAAAAAAGAACGGGCGATTGCGCTACCCCCCTTTTCAGTTGTTGACACCAAAATAAAATGAGCTTTTATACCCACTAAGGGCTACTTGTCAAAAAATTTTTGTTTGTTTCCGTTCGTTATTTCTTGAGATACAGCAGTCACAATTGACAACAAAAAACGTTCTATAACTCAACCCCCGTTTGAGCTACTGACACCAAAATTGAATCAACATCTGCTCCTGTTAGGGGCAACATGTGGACCAAATTTTGTTTGATTCCGCCAGTTACTTCCTGAGGAATAGCAAGCACGTGTAACTCAAAAAACGTCCCATTGCTCCACCCCCCTTGGAGGAATTCGCGCCAAAAACCAATGGGCACAAGTTCACATAGGGGCACATATGTGTACCAAATTTCGTTAAATTTCATGCGGTAGTTTTTGCTGTAAAGCGGCCACAAAAAAACTGGTCACTCACAGACGTGACACACATACTCACACACATACACACACACACACATACACACAGACAAACAGACATTTTCCAAAAATAGTCGAAATGGACTCAGCACACCTCAAAACGTTCGAATCCGTCAAAATTCGAAATTCGAAAATTCGACGAATCCAATACTTTCTTCTATATATTAGATATAGAAGAAAGTAAAAATGACACAGAAAGTTCCTGACGCCGATTCCACCAAGAAAATATCTTCTGATCCTTTATTTTTAAAAACAAATTATTAACTGCTTATTCTCTAGAAGCTGTTCATCCAGTGATCAGTATATCTTATTCGTCAATACTAAAAGAAAGAGAATGATTTATGTTTTGTTCTAAAGTACTAGTAGTTTGCACTAATGAAAAAACATTAAGTAACAAGAGTAACACAAGCACCAAAATATTAAAACTTGTCTTTCTGTGTGGCATATAGTTCTCTCGTGAGGGAAATGCAAACTATCGTGCCTCCAAGTATAACGACAAGGTTACCGCGATCGTCTGATGACAAGAGTGCATGATTTTCAATGTTTTGGTCTACTTTTCTTGAGGAGTTTGCATAGACTGAGCTGAAAATTAAGAGTTACAAAAGTATTAAACATTTTATAATTTTTCTAAAAAAACCGGTTTGATTATTTCTTTGGCCTCTAAAATGTATATAGATTTACTTAAAAAAATTGGCTCATATCAAAAAAAAAAAGGGCTCAACGTTTTTACGCCTTACGGTTTTTTTTTTTTTTGCAAAATTCGTTCTTTACCTTTTTTTTCTTCCAAAGTCACAATTTAGAGCTAGTATGTTTAGCAGCATGTGTTGGCAAATCTTGTAGCAACATATTATTAGTCATCACTTTGTTCTATCATCCCAAAATATTGGTAAATTCACTAGAATTATACGAAAAGTAACGAATCATTTATGTAGGTATAAGAAATGTATCATGAGCACAAAAAAACTTGATTCAACAAACTGAATAAATACAGAAATTAATCCAATGAATAAGTTTGCTAACAGTTTCAGTTAAACCTCGAAAAGCAATACGGTAAAATCTAATTAACTAAATAGACCGAAAATTCACATTGTTGTAGTGTGATTTCGTTGTAATAGGATTCAAACAATTTAATGACAATTAAATTGAAAATTAAGTATTAATTTCGTTTGACTGTATGTTTCGGTGTGTTGGTACTCGTTGTACCGGGGTTTTACTGAATTTCAAAATCCAGGAAACGATTTTAAAAGTAACTTTAATTTGTGCGAGGATTCCGTCCTTGATGTCAATAATGTTCAAACAGTCTTTAAAATAATAAAGATAAAATTTACTAAGGAATTCGTAACTATTTGTAAGACTGTCAATCTAGCGATTCAAAGGATACTTTTAACTCCAACGGATCTCGTTTAATTACTGAAAGTAGACAGGCAATTAGTAATCTACATTTTTTAAAGAAAATCCCCTTGTCATTTAAAGTGTCGAAAGACATAATTAAACCCTAAAAGAGTGAAAGTTTTAATTAATACTTGAAATAAGAAAGCGATTTCACATTACTTAATTAACAGACATTTTAATTTGTCTAGCATCTAAAGTTAGAAATAGTTTGAAATTAAATTGAGTGTAATGCATGTGTTTAAAGGTATTGTTTTGAATTGTAATGTTTTTTCGCTTATCAACGTATGAGTTTTTTAAAAGTGAAATTAAGTTGATTTACATTGGGGAACAGTTGCAAGTATAAGAATTTTATTTAAATCCCAAGGAACTGCTCATAAAATGTTCTCAAATTATGGCTAAAATTGTCAGCGTGAAATAGATGTATAACCTTTAAAAATAAGTTATATTTCATAAATCCTCCTCAAAAATGCTCTATGCGCCTAAAGAAGTTTTCAAAAAAAAAAAAAAAAAATAATAATAATAATAAGAAGAAGAAGAAGAAGAAAAAGAAAAAAGGAAAGAAAAGCAATTTTTTATGTTTCTTGGATTATTTCTCTGAAAATGCACGGAATAAATGGTGAATTCACAACCTTGAATAGATATTACGAAGACTAAAAATGTTCACATTGAAGAAAAGAATTTTTTTCCCTCCGGACTTGTCTGATTATGGTAAAACAATAATGTGTTCTGTAGTTTAGAATAGTAGTAGTTTTATTTTTCTACTGATATAAGCATATATTTTATTTTCCAAGACTTTTAACTCAGTGGACGTGCATTTGTCTGCAGTAACATTTAATTTTCAAGTGTTCAATATATTTATTTTCCTCTTCTTTCACACGTAAACAATTTACACCTGTTAGGCACACAAGGGCTGAGGAGGGATCAATTTACCAGAACCCTTAGTTATAATACATATCGCATTGCTAATTTCAGTGTGGTACCTTCTATACTTTTACATAATAAACACTTTTGTTGGTTTTCATTACATAGAAAAGACAAACAACTTCAACGTCCCATGGGATACTGCTCAGCTGAGATTCGAAACCTAGTACATTATGTGCACGATGCTTCTTTAATGTGCATTAAGAAAAGTACCGTCTGAAGTATTAAACACGCGATGCATGCTAACGGGGTCTGAAGTGGTGTCATATATGGATGCTTCATTTGCCAAATCGATTAACTCCATAAAACAAAAAGTCGAGAAAAGTGATGAAGAAGATAGTGTTATCCATAGGAGTGAATGGGCTCTCGTGTTACATTTTCTGCCATCGCAGGATCAGAAATGTACTGAACCAAAAGTTTAATATAAATTCACATTCTAAGCATTGATTAAGCACTATTAAAGCAGAAATGAGGATTTTTTTTAAAGGAGTTAATCGATTTGGCTACTGAGGCATCCATATATGTGGTCCATTTATTTCCATTGGTACCAAACCAAAAGTGTAATAGCTCGTATACAGGTCTCACGAATTTCGGACACAATACCCAAATGAAAATATAACCTGTGTTCCCGGTCGATCTGTGGTAGAAGCTTTGGTTCATATGTCGGAAGTCATGAGTCCAAAATCCACCAGTGCTCTGAGCTGTTTCCTCTCCTTGGGCAGTAAATATGCTTGTGATGTCTCAGCAGTAAGAAAATTAAAGAAGTTCAACCTCTAGAGCCAGTAACAACTAATCTTTCCGTATTGTTTACAAATTATGGGCTCGTAAACAACTAATAAAACCTAAAACTTAAACCGTCGTGCAAAAAAATTAAAACAACCCAAAACAACTTGCTATTAACCTTTCCCATTGGTAAACAATATTTTGCTACGATCAATTTGTAACAAAGATTAGTTATAAGCAGTTAATCATTCCGTACTGTTTTTTTTTACTATGGGAACGTAAACAACAACAAATAAAACCCAAAACCTTAACCAACGTGCAAAAAATTTAAACCAACCCTTTCCTATATGCAAGACATATTTCCTGTAACAGACAAGACACACGAATGAACCGTTTCAGGTTCTAAAACGAATATATTCAGGGAAAAATGAAAATTTCGGAGCTCAAGTGGTAAAAAAAACGAAGGCAAGGACTTGTGCAATGACTCACAGAGGTTTGTGCCAAAACAGTGAAGAAGTCACGCACTCTAGCGCCTGCAAGAAAGCAAGCTTGACGGATGGATTGCTACCTCTCTTTTTACTCGGAACACGAAAGACGGCTGTTTTTTCTTCGTCAATAGTTTTCTCGGCACATTTCTTATACTCATTTATATTTCGTCCGTGTCTCCGAAACTCCCTTGGATCTTTTGCTTGATGCAAGAACGATGGAAGTAGTAGAAAACATCCGGAGGTTAAGACGTTTGTAGAAATATACCCTTCGGGATACTAATGGCATACATTTAGTAAAGTAATGGTATTTTAAAAGTTCGTGGTGGCAAAATAAAATTTATTGCAAAAGAACTCTTCTCGTTCAGTTGTACAATCATGAATCAAATACTTTGCGGTTTTTTGCAGATTATTTGCAGAGTGCATCAGACTTTTTCAAGGATTGTATTTACAGGAGCTCCCCTTTCTTAAAAAAAAATTTAAATCAAACCATATAATTTTAATTAGTCAGAAAATAACAAATTAGCAAAAGACTTTTTGAAATAAAACCATAAAGCTTTGAGCAGTTAATATTAACAAACGACTTTGAGAATACGAAATCAAACCACCAAGTTTCACGAGTTACTTGATGTAAATTCAGCAAACTATTTTGAGAATAAGATATCAAACCATATAATTTTGATGAGTCAATTAATAATACATTTGTCCCCAAATGAGTTTCAGAATAAGCAATCAAACCACGAAGCTTTGACGGGAAGGCTAAAAAAAATCGAACAAACGATTTTTATTCTTTTCTTTACATCGTGCACTTTAAAAACTCAACTTTCTACAGTGCTATCTGACAGTGTGATCAAAATTTTCAAAAAAATTTTGTTTCTCAATTTTTGAAGGTTTGGTTTTCCGACGTAGCGAAGATTTTTACAGTATTAATAATAGCGTCAACAATTTTTACAGAAACTAGATTTTTTTTCATTGCTAGCACAAAATTTGAAATTAATGGGAAATATCTATTCTTGCTGGAACTGTAAAATTTACATAATGGAAGTATTGTTTATAATAAGTTTCAAATAATATTTTTGCATAAATTAAAAAAAATTTGTATGTTTCTATAAAAGCATGCGCAACAAGTTCTGTACAAATCAAATAATTAATTAACTATGTAAGTTAGTTATTTATTGATTCATTTATTTTGTCTGATATAGCCTAAAATATATTTTCCCTTTTGCAACAGATCAGAGAGAAAAACAAAATGAAATCGGAGCACAAAGTTTTTTCCGACACTAAATAATCTTCATTTTAAGTGGCTTTTATTTATTTTTCTTTAAAAACAAATATTTCAAAACTATTTTTCTTGCGGCGCAATTCATTTAGGAGACAATTGCCAACAAAAAGGACATATGGCGTGACTCGTTCAGAGCAATATCACTCAATTGTTTTTTCCTCACAGATATTGAAAAAGTAATCCTGAGCACGTCACTAACGGAATCTTTCGAATCGATTCTTAGTTTTTCTTTTTTTCTGTACCTTTTTGAAAACTAAGAAAAAAGTGTGAAGGAGATTGTTGTGTTTTGTTAATATCTTTTGCACCAATTATTTTTAAAGAAGAATTTGAGGCACTCTATAATCTTCTTTTTTTAAATTTTAAAGGTTGTATGAACGAAGTATTTATAAAGACTAAATATTAAACTTCTCTGGTTCTCTAGCATTAACTATAAATAATCTCTTAACAATACCTAAAGTCACTATTTGGAATGTGTTATAAAGGTTGTGGGGGAGGGGGGGCTTACACTTAAAATGAAAAAAAAGGCTTAATTTGGCTCTTTTGTTGCATCAAAATGGTTTCGTATCGAATTGATTTTTTAATTTAAAATAGATTCATTGTACTGTAGTTATAAAATTAGAAAACATAAAAATTAAAGAAATAATTGACAAAAATTACAATGAAGCAATTGGGAATGAAGTGATGAAGGAAGCTACTTTCTCGTTCGGATTACTGAGAGTAGGAAAAACAGGTGCATTTTATACCTCTACGATTACCTCAAAATGATAGGTAAATTAAACGTTCTTTTTCTAAGTTAGGCGCTGTAAGGAAGAAGCCATTTTCTTTATATTTCCTGCGCATTATTATCGCAGCATTTTTATCTAAGTTTCCTTCTTTTAAGAGCTTTTGAATGAATCAATCTTTTCACATTTTGTTGTAATGCACAAATACAAGATTTTGCTGCAAGGCAATATTAATGTTGGAGAAAAATCAATTCATTTTTCATTTACTGTACAATTTTATTCTCCAACTTTTACCGTTTAAATTCATGCTTATTTCCCAATAACAATGGCGATTCAATGTATTTCAAAAACACCAACAAGACCCTGAAATGCTCAGTGATGTGTCTAAACGATAGGATATTGCTTTTAACTTTCACAAAGTTTCAATGAAAATCTAATTGATTTTCAGTTTTAACTATCAATTGTTCATGAAGCATTTTGTACAAATTTCTTTAACTAATCGATGCCCTAGATGCCTTTAATTAGAAAATCCATGAGATAAGTGGCCTTTCACGACTATTTTTGCTGTGTGAATGAGCTTTTTCAACTGATGAAGAGGCTTCTTAGTAGCCTCAAAATAAGTTATATGATGTATTTTCTTGAGAATTTGTGCTTTATATACGTTGGTGTTTCACTTAAGTCACATTGCAGCTCAAAACGTATTTGATCATTTTTTATTTAAGAGTAAGTTTACTAAAAATGTTAATTTTTTTAATACGTTTATTGTTTTAACTACAAATTTACTGATTGACAGTAAAGTGCAACCTTAAGGAAATTAAATGCCAAAATCAATAAGACAGTTTCCTAGGTATTGTTACACTTAACTCAGTCTTATTATTTATCTTCGCTTGGTAACAAAGTAAAATCATTTTTAAATGTTCTTAATACACTGGAAGATGGTAGTACTAAAAATAATGATTGGCAGTAAACGTTAAGTATATGAAATATAATCTGCTACATAATAACGAGTTACAATCTAATCAAAATATTCAGCTTAAGTGTTAGGTAACTCTTTTTATAAACATCTTCGTTAAAGAATCCATCATCATGAGAGAACTTGATATCTTTATTCTTCCATTATTTAACAGTAAAAATAACAATTATATAAATAAAATAATAATCAACTTAGATTTAAATTTTACATCACAAAATTACTATCAATCGTACAAACTGCATTGATAAATATGCTTGAATGTATTATGTATTTTTGTATGAAGTTTTACATGTTTTAATGAATGCTTAGTTACTGTTGTAAAAATTTAGTGTAATATGAATGCGTAATTTTATTTTCGATCTGTATGGTAAAAATTATTTTCTAAATTTATTTTTAAGTCAAATTTATTTTATAGCAGCACACAGTACATGATTTATTTAGCATTCCCGTTTCAGAACCATTTTGAGGAAGTTACAAATTTTAAACCCTTATTTTTTTGAAGCCCTCAGTAAACAACGTATGAAATTTCATGAATTATTATTCTTAAACATTACACACTAAACTATTTTTCAAATTTTTCTTTAAGAATAATTTTACTGGGACTAATACAACTGGCAACATTTACAGAAGCTCTTTCGTCGCGCAAAACAAATAGCTGCATCATATTAAAACGGAAAACATTTACCATTGCACGCATTTCACAATGTTTAAAAGTAATAAATACTGCGAAAGAATGTGAAGTTTTCCGACAAGTAAATATTAATATGCGCATTCCTGATGTAGTTGGAATGTTCCAAATGGGAAGTAGTTCCATCCTTCCGGAAATATTTCCTTTCTTCAATTAATTTTTAACTATCATTATGATGTTTTGGACACTCATTGGAAATTCTGTAAGATCATTTGCAACTTCTCATTTATATACTGAGATACCACAATTTAATAAAATATGAACTCCAAGATTAAAATGTTCGTTTTAAATTAAAACTATTATCATTTTGTTTGAAAGTATTTGCATGAGTATCTGTTTTTATTTAAATACTATGCAAAGCTTAGGTGATTTTGCCTAGCATGTAGGGAAATATCTTCTGGGTCATTTTCCCTAAACAGCGCAATTTGGACAAGGCAAGGAATGCAATTCACTGATATAGGGGAATGACAGTTAAAGGGAATAATGCATTTCACTGACGGTATTATAATTTCTGTGGGAAAAGGAAACACTCTCTTTTTATGAAATTGAAAAAGATCCATTGTTGTGGTGTGAAAAAGGAGTTATTGTGGCCATATGGTTCCCTTACATGTGACAGGGGAATGACAAAAAATAAAATTAACTTATATATTGTAATAACTGCAAACAAACAAAAAATAAATAAATGTCACTTTAAGTAAAGTGGGAGAACTCTTTGCAAAAAGGAGTCAATCACTCAATGAGTGATTATTACAAAATCAAAATAATTATCAGATACAGGGTAATAACATTCATTAAAAATACTTAACAAGATTTTACCTTAGACCACCCAATTATACTGCCGTGTGCAGGTAAACGGCAGTAACTGCAGATTTTTCGATTTTCATTTTTTTTGTTTGCATTTTTGATATCTATATTGATATAGTTTTATGGTACAAACATTTTTATTTGGTTGCCGCAGAAAAAAAGCATCTTTTTATCAGTGGTAATTAGTTGTAACTGCTTTTGTCGCAACATTTTGCGGGAAGTCGGCAGTATGTACTTACTGCTCTTTACCAGCCCAGGGGAGAAAGTTTCCGTTCTTCCGTGTGCAGGCAAACAGCAGTAACTGCTTTTATTGCTACATTTTGCAGGTAATCGGCAGAATGCTCTTACTGCGTCAGTTTTATTTACTTGCTACTAAATAAGAGCAATTTTTTAATCAGTGGTGATTAGCAGTAATTGAGATTATCGCTGCATTGTGCAGGTAATCAGTAGCATGTATTTACTGATCTATACCGTCCATAACCATTGCCCGAAGAATGGAACAAAAATGAATCGCTACCAAAATTTGCACCAAGACGCAAAAACAGTTTTCACGATTTTTTAAAAACTAAACTAAGCTCAAGCAATAGCACCCCTATTGGAGGTCATTTTGTGGCCTCTCAAAAAATTCTTTATTCGGCAAATTTAGAGACAATATTGCATTTTTAAAAATGATTCCTAGTCGCTTCTCATCAGATGTAGATATGCGTGCGGAGGTCGTATTTTATCAATCGGCAAAATTGGGAATTATCGCATCTCAAAAATTTAACTTCGGGCATCCTACAGCGCAAGAGAAACTTAAACCATTACTTGAGGAAAATAACCATACTTTATTTCAAATAAAGTCGAAGAAAAAGTTCTGTAATTTCACGGGCCTCAAACATTTAAAAAAAAAATGTTCTTTGATTCGTCATATTCGTGTTCTAAAAACAATAAAACAAAATCAGTTCTTTCTAACATACAGTTATAAAAGATAACATACGAGCAAACACAAGCAACACTTGGCAGACGATAAATAAACGTGTAGCAACAGAACGATTTTGTTCCATTTGTTTTGTTTTGTCGCAAGCGATATTTTCCAAAATTTTTAATATTAAGCGGCTGCAATTTTAGTTGTTCAATGAGAGCCATTGTTAACATATGAAGCATTTCTTTTGCCTAAATTTTCATAGAGATTTATTGGAACATTAAGCGATTTTTCATAATTTGTAAAAATGCCTAAAGAATCATGCAGTTGCCAAGTGACAACACAGGAACATAAAAGAGTTTTCGATAGTGCCATAAGCAATCAAAACATATGCCTATGAATCGAAGCAAGAGAACTCATTCAATCCATCGTCAACTCGAAATTCCATGCAGAATGCTGAAGTTCTTTCAGCGGAGATAGCAAATTATGCTGCCCGTTTTCCAAGACAGCCTATAAAAATACGACGTAGAACTCAGGCTCAACACATTGCTCGAGGTGCGTTAAAAAAAAAGTTTTAATATTCAACGTTTTATTAAAGTCAAAAAATAAAAACTAGAAATCTCAGTTTGTTTAGCAAGGACTGTTTAAATAAGCAAGTATATCTGGTATTTGGGTAGGTACGTATATGTTATTGCATTAAACTTCTATCAAATGTATGTAGGTCATTTTGTTTGATACATACTTCAGTTATATCTTTCTTAAACCAACATATATACATAAAGGCATTTATTTGCATTTTTTATGCAAGAAAATAAAATTTTCTTTTTATTTTCAAGTTACATTTAATTCATTAATTTTAAATTTATGTCAAGTGTCTACACGATATTTATTTATGTTTTAAAACAAAATATATTATTCACTTTGCAATAAATATACTTCGTAATAACGTATCTGCTCCGTATTTTGTCGAATCTGTAGTTATTGGTCATTCAATAGCATATTGTGCAGTTACTGCTAACTACCAGTCAAAAGTGGATGAAAATTACTAGTGCGAAGAGCAGGTAAACGGCAGTATCTGCATTAATCAAAATTTTGATTAAAAATCAAAATGAAACAGATTACCCAAAAAATATTTCGATATAAACATATAGAACCACCTAAAATCAAACTTTAATATTTTATTAATGTTTGTGGGAAATCAAAAACGCGTTTCTTCAAATATCTCAAAAACTCATTTTTGTAGATACTGCCGTTTACCTGCACACGGCAGTATACTCGACTGTGTGTTTTTGCAAAAGGAATCAATTAAGATTATTTCTATGATGAAACCACAAATAAAAGACTAAATTGTGGGTTAATACAACTATTATCAGATGTGAGAAACATTCATTCCATTCTATGACAGGGGAATTACAAAAAATCAAAGTACATTAAAAAAAATAGTGCAAAACTCGAAAAGTCTTTATTTTTCTATTTTAAAACATTGCATAACAGTTGTTAATAGGTTAAACAACAATTTCTTTACAAATATGCATGGCTTCCGGAATCTTTAGGGATTAATTTTGCTTTAAAGTAGAGGTAGAGACATACAGTGGAATGACAGTTATTAAGTAAAATTTTTAAATATATAATAATAATAGAGAGTTTTTTTTTTTAGTTTGCTTTACAAACATAAACCATGTTGTTAAAGCATTCTAGCGTCAGTTTTATTTCAATGCAAGTTAATTTGTTGTTTTTGGAGTAAAGACAAGAATTTAGAAGTTTAGAGAAAATTACCCTTCCCTACATTGGTCTTGAATGGTCCTAAATTTGTTGGTATGCTTGTTCCAGAGGCCATGCATCTTTGAACAATATTGTATAAGGTACTTTTGGAAGAAAAAAAAAGTATTTAAAGAAAAAAATGTGTAGTTAAAAGTGTTACAACTTCTTAAATCAATTTGATAGAGTGTGCATGTTTGTGAGTTTTTTGTTTAATTCATTTGTTTTTGAAGAGAAAAGTTCCGTCTAATGGCATATTTGTTACTTTCGTGCTATATCTCCGGTTTTGTTATGCGGCTAAGAGATGGATGGTAAATGCAATTATAGTAATTATTTAAAACTCACTACTTTGTATCCTACTTTAAGCTGTACTGCTGTGGAAAGGTAAAGCGCAGTAGCTGCAAATTTCATTTATATGATATGTTTTCATTTATTGTACTTTAGCTCTACAGTACAGGCTTATTTTATTTCTAATGAAAATAAAGCACGAAATAACGTCAAATGGAAGCATTTCCCTGTGATTAGAATGGAACCAAAACGCCTTTCTTGAATTATTTCAGACACACATTTCACAGATGCTTAACCTTCCCACGGCAGTGTAGGTCTCTCAACGGTTCAATCCAAAGAGACGTTTCCCGTCCTGCATGTTTGGTCATACATAAGTGCACAAGCACTTGGTTTGTTTGCGATTAACAAAGAACACCACAAACCAACATAAAAAAAGACAAAAAAAAAAACCTTTGCTTTCGCGGTGACTTCTAAATTGTACTTCCAACCAAAGAGGGGGAAAATGCAGTTTAATTCGTTGATAAAGCAATTCGTTAGTCTGTTTATGAAAACGTCGGCTTTTTACCTGTTACATTTGCCACCTTTTGTTTTTAAAATCTAATGTGTCTGCGGGACACTTAGGTAAGATCTGTCACGTCTTTAAAAAATATAAATGAAATAAATTTTACGCATATCCTAGTCCAAACAATTCTAATTTACCAGCAGGCGCACGGTAGATTGTGAGATGTTCTTTTCTACTCGGTCAAAACGTCAGGGTAAACCCTGAGCAGAGTAGGTACGGTAGTGTTTGGTGACTTTAAATAAATAAATGTCTTTGAAAAATCTCTAAATTGGAAATTACTATTTAACCTTTAAAACACCTCTATTAACTGAAAAAAAGGGGAAAAAAAAGATGATATAAAACAGCTAAACAAGCAAGAATATGCAATATTTTATGTTCATAAAAGACTTTTTGACGTGCAACATGCACACAAAATCAGAAACCGACAGATGCGAAACAGATCGAATTTATTACAAAAGGCAATTTGACTCGATATTTAAGTTTTTAATAAAAGTGTAAAGCGTTGTTTAAAGTTGCAGCCTTTATTTCTCTTCTAATACAGAAACTAAAGTCTAACTAAACATAAACGACAACGCCAAGGTTGCGACGGCTGGTGGGATGTCATTGTTGCGAGACTTGTAATGAAGATACTTTTCACAAAATTCAACAACTGTTTTAAACCATTCTTTAAAATTAAAAAAGTTGAAAAAAATCTTCTTTATGTCATAAATTTGAGATTTTTTCCCATTCTTCCGTTTCAGACATTGTGTGCATGTAGCGGGTCAATATTTCGTTTATGACCATAAAGTACCTCATATTCTCGATTGTTAAGATGTTTGCTATCACCCAGTAAAAACTGCCATAATGTCCATAATTATATATATATATATATATATATATATATATATATATATATATATATATATATATATATATATATATATATATATATATATATATATATATATATATATATATATATATATATATATATGTGTGTGTGTGTGTGTGTGTGTGTGTAATAATTATAATAAAAGTGAAAAATATTGAAAACACCACACTAAAATCCCACAGATGCGCAACGCAGCAAAACTAAAAAGCCAAGTAAATATAAAAAGTATACAAGCCAAATAACAAATCTTAAACATTTTATGCGAAAAATAATGATGAGAAAAAGGAATATACAAGCAGCAATTTAATAGAATAAAGTAATAGATTAAAAACTAAAAAAACACGCTTTCGTAGAAAAATGAACTAAAAAGTGAAAAAATATCTTTGGATGATAGTAGTTGACCAATCACTTAATTTCAATGTAATGCAAAAAACCGTAGGGTGCTGTCTATTTACATTTCTGCATGGACAACAAATGGAAGAAATTCAAGACAACTGATAAGAAGCCCCCCACGCTTTTTTGTATTACATCAAAATTAAGTGATTGGTCAACTACTATCATCCAAAGATTATTTTTCACTTTTTAGTTCATTTTTCTACGAAAGCGTGTATTTATTTGTTTTTTAAGCTATTATTTTATTTTCTTCTTTTTAGTTTAACTTGTTTTACGAAAAAATATTCATTTCAACATTATTCAAAATCTTTTATATTCATGAAATTTGCCCCCCCCCCCCTTCCAAAAAAGTACTCAAGGTCTCGGGTGGCATTCGAAACGTGGTCTCTCTAATTTGAAAAATAGCAACTGTACCCCTTAAAGTGTAATAGCCGAGCTCTAAAAACATCCAACTTCGCTGATAAATTGCCTGTGGAGTAATTGTCTAATCCAGCTAATCCATCTCAGTCATCGGGTGTGCGGAAATCATATCTACATTGCTTTGAAAATTTAAGATGCATTTGAATAAAAGTTTTGTTCAACAACGGTCTAATCAGCAATGAATTTCCAATTGAAGGCTCACCTAAATTTTGGCATGAAATTAGTTAAAAACAATTATATTTCATGTTCTAATTACCTTGGAACATTGGAACAAACTTTGTCTGATGCAGAAAAATTGAAGGATTTTTTTGATATTTTAAAATAATTTTTGCGAGCATTTTTAACGTATTTTTTTAAATTTTTCCTTTTTCACATTGCTGAATTTATTCCAAAATATTGATTAAAATTGGAGGAAACTAGCAATTAAAAGAGTTAGTTAATTAATTTGATTATAGAATATTGCATTATCATCGGGTCTGAGGTCACGTGCCAAATTTCAAAAGAATCCGATCGCAGGAAGTGGGCGAAATTTGAGCTGCAAAATTCTGTTACAAGACACATACATACATACATACATACAGGTGAAGCTAATAAAAGCGTGTTAAAAATACGAAAGGTTGAATCCAGAGCTCATCAACCGTGTAGGATTCAATAGTTCTGGTCAAAAGACCAAAAAATTTAACTACAAACTACAAAGAGTATTTAAGCTCCAGTGTATGCAATACAGAGTAACATTGGGCTAAACGCGCTACATGTTAAACAATAAACAAGAACTTAAACCTTAAATTAAAAGCAGGGGATTTCGCATCGACTAATTAGGAAAAACGAGTTTCACTAATTAGCCTCCCACAGGACAGTACCTGCTTAAATTATCTTACCTTAAGATCCGATGCGACCAAAACCAATCCAGTATTCAGCATAACGATAATCAGTGCTGTTATCAACATAAAAGTCAAATTAAATAAAACAAGTCCGTATCCGAAGAAATCAATCCAAAAACCACGCAATTCGTCCGTTTCCCACGTGCAAAAGAAACATCTGTGATCCAACCAAATGGTTTGTCCGAGGCCTTCGAGATAGGAAGGCCATCCAACTAGCAAATGACGTCATCGTTTGTCGATCCACAATGATATTGGGAAGTGAGCACTTCAAATAATATTTTGGTTAAATAAAACTATTTGGTTTATTTATTATTGACTTCTGTTATTTTAGTAGCATTACAAGTTCTACTTTTTCATTTGAAAACATAAAAAGGAACCGATAATCATACATTAAAAAATACACTGAGCTTAATTCATAGTATTTGACATAAAAACATTTATAAGTATTACAAAGTATTCAAATAACTAAACACGATTTTATTTTACAATCATGTTAAAACAAAGTGATAAATAAACAGTGTTATTTTTCATTGGAAATTGTTTTTTAACTAATCGCATTTTAACTACTCGTATATTGTATTGGAACATTAAGTCTTAAGAAGTATTCAAATAAATAAATGAACTTTCATTTTACAATTACATCAAAACAAAAAATAATATTACTATTGTATTTGAATAAGAATTAAATGAAATTTTAAAAAATAAATAGACATTTTTACTTAAGAAAACGGGAAACATGACTGCAATATGTTTCAAAGACATAACATCAAATTAAAGTACATAATACCATATTATTAATGTTAACTTAGCTGAGCAAATTTATGCTTTTCAAAAGACGTGAATGCTTGGGTGCCATCCCCCAAAGTAGACGGTGTCCTACCCCCTTCAATTATGAAAACTTCAAAAAAAAAAAAAAAAACCCAAAACATCTTCACCGCCTTCAAAATTTCAAGGGCACAGTTATTTATAACTACAGCCGTTGAAAAGCTATCATTACTATGAGACTATGATTCCGACCCCCCCCCCTTCGGTGGGCACTCTCGAAAAATTACACAGGAATTCAACTTGAAAAACGTTAATTAAAGAATGTATAATACAACATCATGAATACTGTATGTTGTACATCCAAAAAATGTATTCAATATCTAAATAGCCTTTTTTTTTTCTGGAATTCGGCTATTTTTCCATTTTCAGCTTTTTCTGCTGCTAATGATTCTTGTGTGTGTGGGAGGGGGGGGGGGGGCTTTAATAGTTCATCATTTTAGGCTTTTGAAAAATTATTTTAAAAAGCATTAATTGATGACAAAGTAACCTTTTTCAAAAAACTTTTCATACAATGACCATTTTAACAACTTTCTTTAATACTTAAAACCTCATATATGTTAAATTTTGATCAACATTTTGCTGAGTATGCTCTTTTAGGAAATCAATGTGACAGTTTTGTGACAGGGGGAAGGGAGGGGATAACAAGAAGTGTGACATCACGCGTTGTTTATAACAATATGCTCATGTTGAACAGCGTTACATGTAACAAGGAGGAGGGGGGGGGGGAATTTGTTCAAAAGTTTGCATAATACTTTATAGACAGCCCCTTAATTCAATTTATGTTACAGTTTCAGAGTTCCTGAAAGCTTATTAATAGAACACCCAAGGAGTTCAAAAAATATGTAGTTCAAGATATTTTGCCCTTTTTAAACATAAACAAACAAGCACAGAGCATTTGGGAAAAACACGTTGTGTATCCACTGCTCAAAACTAATCTTTCGCAAGCCCAGAAATTATGAATACCGTTAACTTAACCACAATGTGTGCATAAATATCATAAAACTTAAAGACAACAGTGAAAAAAAACCGTATATATTTTTTTAATTTACGCACAGAACCAGCTTGTTTGAATAACATTGCAGGGGCGTAGTTGGGGGGAAATGTTTGAGTATCGGACCCACGACCTCCGGCGTTCAAATCTAATCTTCTATCTCAGAACTACGGAAGTCCATCAAGGAATGTTTTTTGATCAAAATAACACATGCTAGCGTATGAAACAATTTAATAGAAACGGAAAATATAAGATTAGTTCAGTTAAAACCCTGTTTCAATAAACTTGCTTACATATTAACTGAATATCAACACCAAGTTACGTTGCTTCTGATAGCAACAAGTATATCTGCAGAAAATTTTGATATATGTATATTGTCAGCTTGGAAAATCCATTTCGAATAAATGCGTGTACAAAGTTGAAAAAATAAAGAAATAAAAAGTTGCAAGTTAACCGTTTCAAATATTAAAGCAGTATACTAAAATTACAAATTACAGACAAAGATATCAGAAAGGAAACTGACAATTGTTCGTGTAATGGAGGAAAACGTAAGTAATCTTAGCTGCATAAAATGTAAATTTGTTTATCTGAGAAAAGTACTTACCTCCGAACATTAAAATTTATTCCATGAGACGCCCAGGTTTTTTCTTCACATGCAGGTTGTTCGGAAGCGGAAATCGCTGACTCAAATTCACTCAGCAGACACTTATATTATATATATATATTTTAATTGCCTCTACATTCCGGTACGTGGAAAGGATGAGATAAATCCAACAGTATTGTATTCAAAAATGTGCAGCCGAAGTTAATATTTCCTATTTCATCTATTTCAACCAGACCAAGAAGTACTATTGTTTAACTGGTAGACTGCACTGCTTTTTAAAGTTTCGCGCCAAATTCAAAGATCGACTACTGGTGGCGTAACGAAGCGGGGGGGAGGGGAGTTGTCTGGCCTGTTATCACGTGGGTCTCGGTTTGTCACGGTTGTATCATACATTTACACAGCTAAACGGTTTCAAGAGAAGCGAAATGTTCATCGAAGGCTATACTTGAGCAAATGTTTTTAACCAGATTTTTAGATTTTTAGAAAAGTTATTGTTTAAAAAGTTTATTTTTGAGAACAGAAATTTCTTCATTAAAAGAGGAAATAGTATTGCAAATTCTTTTTATTCTGTTAGCTTATGAAACAATGATGCCAATAAAAACCTTTTTACTTAGCAGAATGAAAAATCTTATAGGCTGTTAACTTTGAAATTAAATTCACGCCTTATATATATATATATATATATATATATATATATATATATATATATATATATATATATATATATGTGCAGTGGCGTCTTTACGGGGGGGGCGCCCCGGGGTGTCATCCATCTGGACGTGCCACCCAAAGTGAAATTGCCAAGTCTTTGAAAAAACTGAAACTAAAATGCATTTTTAAGACGACAAATTTTAAAATAAAATCCCCCCCCCCTTTCTCTATTTATCATTCTACATCATGGTGTGAATACTATACTCAGGATTAGGTTCATATTGTCAACACTTAGACCAAGTAGGGAGCTATTTCGATAATTGGGAATCCGGCGATCTTTCTTCATTGGCGTCAATTTTTGGCTCCAGCGCCTGCGCGAGAGGTATTTTTCTTCGCAAATCAAAACAAAGAGATCGGAAACATCTATTGACGTTGGGTTACTATAAATCAGCAAGGTTGCCAAAATAAAATTATTTACACCAAAAAATGAGACGACCGCGCCAGATTCCTAATTACCGAAATATCCACCAAAGTAGTGAACTCTCATACCAAAAAACTGAAACCCATTTTCTTTCATCTGTTTGAAATAATTACAGGGCCACCAATTTCATACACCCCCTAACTTGTTTGAGCTTTCAACGCACATGCACGTAGTACAATTTATATAAAAAGCATTCAGAGTAGTTTTTTTTCTGAAAATTGTACGAATTTTATGTTTACGTAGAATATTATTTTTATTATCATTATTATTATTTTTTTTTGCATTTGTAAGAAGGAGGGGGGCACACCAGAAACCGCCCCGGGTGTCACACATGTTAAGTTTGCCTCATTTATATACATATATATATGTATTTTTTTATTATTTATTAAAGAGTTCAAGAAAAAGAACAATAATTTAGGCTAATCCTGACCGCAACTCTCAAGCAGTTTTCTTAATTTCCTATATTGTGACCAGTCTAGTCACGTCAAAGAAAGGCGTGGTGCTCTACTCTTTTCTCATCTAAGGTTAACCTAATATAGAAGCGTATAGATCGATAAATGTTCTTTTCGATCAATATCCATTTGAAGGTACAAGAAAATATTTTGTGCTTTTCTTGTATTGGATAATTTCGTTTATTAGTTTCGAAGCCATTTTTACGTTTCATGGAAGCACAAATAAATTATTTTTACTGTGTGCGGAAGAGATTTTAGTACTTGAAAGTATTAATATTTTAGAGTCAGATGCACTGGTTTCGATTTTAATCAATTGCATGTTTAGTTTTATTTTATACAGTTGTCCTTTCTTTTCAACCACTTTAAAATGGTTTTGTTTACCATCGAGGCACTGATAAATTAAAGATGAGAAAATCCCAGAAACCATCTTCGAGAATCTGCACCAATTTTTTCTTAAGAAATCTTAAATCAATTTTAACAAGTAATAAAGTAGAGTTATTTACTTCAAACTTAAATAAATAAACGAAATGTAAGTCATCATTTGACTTTAAAAGTACTTTTGGAAAAAAAAAAAAAAAAAAAAAAAAAAACACGGCTGCTAAAGAACTTTTTATGAAAATATTATTCTTAAATGCTTTTTGTGGAATAGTTGGGTTTTCATTATCGAAATCTATGGTACCTCTGCATTCTTTCTGTATATTGATCATTTATAACTTTACTTGCTGCAAAAAATTAATTTTTAAAATATAATGAAATTCCACCTTTTTTTTTTTTTTGCTTCAGGAGCAATGAGAATTATATAAATGTTTTTGTGTGGCATACATTGCCTCCGTGTAAGAATTCTTTTACTTAATTATTCGCCACATAATACACTCCTGTTTGTGAAAATTGCAACACCATGAAGGAAGCATCATAGTTGAATAAAATTTAATACACAGTTGAGTGGTAATGGTACAAATAAATGATTACATTTTCAAACCAAACAAACAATAAAAAGAGATAGAAAATAGTATTTTGTGTGACCACCTCACGAAACAATAAGAGCTACTACACGACTCGGCATGGAGTGAAACAAAGTTTGAATATCTGCCTGCTGAAGAGTCTTCCATATTGTTTGTATACGCAACCAAAGTTCGTCTGTTGAAGCAACAGGACGAGGATCACGAGCGAGACGCCGCCCAACGAAATCCCACACATGTTCAATCGGTGACATATCCGGGGAATATGTAGGCCAAGGAAGAAGATATACCTGCTGCGAATCAAGGTAGGATTTGACAGTCTTGGCGACATGTAGACGGGCATTATCCTGCTGAAATACAGCCACTAGCAGTCCTTGCAGGAAAGGAATAGCTTCGGGCTGTAAAACTTCATTTATGTATCGGGTAACGTTCAAATTTCCCACAATTCGTAGCAATTGTGATCGTCCATGATATGCTATGGCACCCCAGACCATAACTCCAGGTGTTCGTCCACTGGGGCGTTCGATAATGCACTCCGGAATGTCCCGTGCACCGGCAAAGCGCCTGACACGAATTCGGCCATCATGGTGCCACAAATTGACGCGGGATTCGTCAGAAAAGACGACCAGCTGCCAATCAGCACGCCAGATCCTATGCACATTGGCCCATCGTAGCCACAGGCGGTGATGATTTTGCATGAGAGGAATCCTGTAAAAAGGAATCCTTGCGCGCAGCCCACGCTGCAGCAGACGTCTCCGAATTGATGAAGCACACAATGAAACACACCTGCAGCTGTTGACCACTGTGCTGCCAATTGTCTAGAAGAAGCTGTGCTGTCCGACAGTGCCACACGCACCAGGTGTCTGTCATCGCGAGCTGACCTCTCATTTCGGGGTCCACTCCCGGATTTCCAAGCTGTCCGACCCTCGTCCGTCCACTGCTTCCAAGCACGCATAATTGTGCTGCTGTTACGCTGCACACGAGCAGCTACTGCACGATAAGACAATTCAGCTTCACGATGGCCGACGATTCTGCCCCGTTCAAACTTCGAAATTTGCTCAAATTTCGCTTTCTTTCGTCGAAGAGGCATAGTAAAGATTCAGTTAACGTTTATTCTAGCATATAACCACCGATAATCACACACACATCGCTACAGCCGTCTATTTATATTCGGTTCGATCCGCCGTTCAGAGAGCGCTGTTCAGCATAAGCATTGTCTACCGGTGTGCAATTCTAATCATTTGCATATCATGCCCTACTTTACATTTGCTGCAATTTTCAGCTCACTCGCGTAAGTGCAATTTTCACAAACAGGAGTGAGTGTATTACAGGGTATTTTGACCCTTAAATAGGATGATCTGTGGGAGACCCCAAATCACAGATTCTAGTGACTAAACGTCGCAGGTTTTTGATATAAGGTATCAAAAGTCAATCATAGTAGAATTTGCAACAGTCACTTCCATCTATAGTTCCAAATAGGAAACAAACGTTTCATGTTTATCTAGTTGTTGCATATGTTCACTTACTAGAATACTGCATAAATTTTTATTTATACCCTTCCCTCCTAAAAAGAAAATATATATATATATATATATATATATATATATATATATATATATATATATATATATATATATATATATATATATATATATATATATATATATATATATATATATATATATCATATGTACAAATATATCCTGAAGCATTACCATAAACGTTTCCTGAACTTTGTTTTTAAATTATTACACAAATCATTTTTTATATTTTTAGATCATATACCAAATTCTGCTCATTTTTGTGCTAGAACGATATTGTGGATTTTTGAAAATAAAATTAAAATTAGGTATTCAACAACTAGTCAGACAACCTTACTAACAGTCTAAACAATTTCTTTCAGGCGTGGAGGCAGCAGCACCACTCCCAGCACCTGTGACCGCAGGGATGACCCGCGTAGGAAACCACACAAACAGCAGTGACCCACAGTCGGTCAACAGCAGAGTATTCGTTGGAAATCTGAACACATACGTCGTCGGAAAGGAAGAAGTGGAACGAATTTTTAGTCGCTATGGACGACTCATTGGCATATCCATGCACAAGGGATATGCATTCGTACAGTACACAGACACGTGGGATGCCAGGAATGCTGTGGTTGGAGAGGATGGAAGAACTGTTGCAGGACAACTCCTTGGTGAGTCGAAGATAACCTTTTTCCAATCAAAGCAAAAATTCTTTCGAAAATCTTTGAGCGGTAGATGCTTCGTTTAAGATCACCAGGCATTTTTTTCTTGAGCCAACTGACGCATTTACAGTTAGATGGGCTTTAACAGCTAGATTGGGGGGGGGGGGGGGAACTACCACCAATAGGGCCTATGCTGCTACTGCTTTTTAAAATCATCAGTTTTAAGACTGTATTTCACCATGAACTAAATGCGTCTTGATAGCTCACTAAGCTTTGTACTTCTTAGAAATGTATCATTATTTATTAGTTTGCGCGCTTAAGGGCATCCTCAATAATGTAACTGCTTTTCGGGTTTGTATACTGTTGTCGATCCAGGGTTTTTCTGACTAAAGTTTAACCTTAAACGTCTCAGGATTTTAATGTGTACAACTGCATTAATGAACCAACGAGGATAAGTAGATGTACCGAGGATAATCAGATTCCCTTCACATACCAAAAGATAATAAGCCATATAGAATTATTTTAAAGAATAAAGAAGATAGGCCAATAATACGATATAGTATAAGGGCTGTGATTGGGTCGTCATCCATTCAGGATGGACATCAAGATCCACTTCTTCATCGAGTGATCTTACTCTGTAGCAGTTCTGGTGAATTGTTATGCACGAACATCCGGGGTAGACCACGACCTATGCGTTCGCAAAGTAGTTTCATTACTATTATTTTATATCCTACTTTTATTATGCAACATGCACATACTTGCACATGAAATAACTTTTTTTTGTTTCGAATGTGCTCGGTCACCTCTGACACTGAGCTGCAATGAAAAAATAAACAATTACAGCATTTTCTTTTTTCACATTTTTGAGCTTTAAATATCAATTTCTAAAACATTTCGAAGCCATTTTTCCGATCACATTCAAATAATTCAATCGTATAATCTGTTCTATTATAGTCATGCCGCTCTATGTCTTTCTCATACCTGTCTGAATGGGGCTAAAAATGGCTTTACTGGATAAAAATTTAGCTTAAATGATTTTTCAGGAAAGAAAATCGCTTCAAATCAAATTATTCAAAACATGTAAAAGGAATTTTTCAACATCTTAAATTGTATATCCATTGTTCTTAAACGAAACCCAAAGTTTTTGTACTGGTGGACGTAAAACTTCAATGACTTTACAACATTTTAATAATGTTTCCATAAAGAAACAGTACACACTGGTGTGCAAAAATTAAGGACGAGACGGTTTTTTCAATATAACTTTGTACAAAAGCTTTCCAAATCAACACATTTAATACCGTAAGATCCCCAATACGTAAGGATATTTTTAATGTAAGCAACATTTACCAAAAGAGAAATCAGAGGGATAAAAAGAAGCTTTATTGAAAAAGTAGCATGGAGCGCAATGCGACTGAAGGCCGAAACATCCCTGTCATGGGTGTCCAGCAAGAAATATCTGATCTTTAGTAGGGGTTATGATCTCCCCCGACTGCTAGGCAGGTTTCACAGCGTCTGCCCATGCTGAGAATGAGGGTGTCAATGAGTTGTTGAGGCATTGCTGCCCATTCGTCTTGCAGCGCCAATCGAAGCTCCTGAATCGTTACTGGTGGTAAGGTACGAGCTGCCAAGCGTCTGCCTAGAAAATCCCATACATGCTCGATGGGGTTGAGATCCGGAGAGCGTGCCGGCCAATCCATACGTTCAATATCCTCACTCTCTAAGAGCTGTTCGGCAGCTACTGTGCGATGACATGGTGCATTGTCGTCCATGAAAAGGAACTGCGGACCCATAGCGCCTCTAAAAAGACGCACATATGGAAGAAGAATCTGGTTACAATAACGGGTTCCGTTGACTGAACCTGCGTCGAAGATGTGAAGATCTGTACGACTACCAAGCATGATGCCTCCCCAAACGAGAACACCGCGACCTCCATACCTGTCCCTTTCAATGATTTTCGAGGGATGATTGCGGCTTCCCCGCTCTCTCCAGATGAGTATGCGATGAGAATCGCTACTCAGATTGAATCTGCTCTCATCTGTAAAGAGTATTCGTCCCCATTCATTGTCTCTCCAATTCCGGTGTTCCCGGCACCACAGAGAACGCCTTCTCCGATGGACAGGCGTTAGAGGTACACACCGCATAGGGCGTCGTGCAAACAGACCACCACCGTGCAGTCTTCTGGCCACGGTAAAACGCGATATCGGTCGTCCAGTCGCCTGTGTCGTGTGTCTAGCGATTTCTCCCGCTGTCTGCCGCCTGTTTCTTCTGGCCTGTAAGACAATATACCGGTCATCTGCGGGTGTGGTTCCTCGTGGACAACCACTACTGAACCCCCGGATTGATGTTCCTGTAGTTTGAAATTGTCTCCAAAGTCGTGAACCGATGCTGTGAGCAATTCCGAACCCTGCAGCCACACTTGTCACACTGCGGCCTTCCTCCAACTTCCCAATAATTCGACCTCGGGTAAAAGCATCCAGATGTCGTCTAACAGATCGATTATTCGCTATTTCTCGCTGAGGCAGCAACTCGATGTGATTTTAACTGCTATACGGCGTGCAATCTCTTTGTCAGAAATACTGATCTTACACCGACAACATGCTTTATACTACTCAGACACTCCCCCATTTCGTCTGCCTGCATATTTGAGCATGTGCTACCGTACATCACCTTACTTAATCTCCTGATTGGTCTTTCTGTCCGCTCTGCCTCTTCGTTCAGCTGATATGCTAATTTTTCTACTTCGTCCTTAATTTTTGCACACCAGTGTATATTGTTCATTCAATACGTTCTTTTAAAACATATTTGAAGCAGAAAATGTTCTTCCAAGATTGAACCATGAATTTAATTTCAAAGTAATATTATCGGAATTTCACCATGTACAGAAATGTTATGGTTTTGTCAATTTTTTAGTTTCGAAGAATTTTATCCTCTACTTGAGTACTCTGAAATAACTAACTTTGAAAAAAAAATATTTATTCGATTTGATGCAATGCAGGTTTTTTACTAAAAAAAAGGTAGAGAAAGAATGTGGGACAGAAAATATTTCCGATTTTCAAAAAAAATTTCTGAATTCTCGCAAATGTGTATTGCCTAAAAGAAGTTTGTTATCCAAGACTTTGCTACAATTTTTTGCGTAAAGCAATAATAACGCGTAAACATAGTACTTACTAACCAACTGAAAATTACAAGTTAAAGTTGATTTATTTTGGTTGGGGGAGGGGAGGAGCAGACATAAGATAATCTTTTCGTTTCTTATAATCTTTTAATCTAAAATTATGAACCATTCAATATTGCTGAGTGTAGAGTAAGCAAAATAAAAATAAAAAAGCTGTATCAAACAGAAAACATATTTAGATAATACATTAATTGTTATAAGCATTTTCACAGGACTAAAACAATTGAAAAGTTTTATACCTTTAAAATCGTGTATATATATATTTTTTATTTTGTTAAACCATTATTGACCATTTCCACGGAAAGTGGCTCTGGTACACTGAGAAAAGGAAGTTTTTCATATAAAGTGAAAGAAAATCATATGTTTAGCTGAAAAATGTATGTTTTTTACAATTTCAGCATCAATTCTGATTAAAAAAAAAAACATTTTTTGTGCCAGATGTGACAATACGGCGACAACGGCAAAAAAAAAAAAAAAAAAAAAAAAAAAGCTAGATGGATTCAAAAGCCGTACTTCCCTAACATTAATTTGTTCTCAAAATTTCAAAAAACTATGAAATACATTTAAAACAAATATTCCGATATAATTATGTGTTGTAAATTTATGTAAAAAGGTTTTGATAAGTTCTTAACCAAAGGAAATACTATGCCCTTTTTTTTAGTCCCGCAACGTAACGCATAAAGTAGAAAAGTTTTTCTCCAAAGTTAAATTAGAACACTAAAAGAAAAAATCTTGTATTTAAAGTTAACTTGATACACACACACACACATAAGAAATACAACTTAACTTTTATCTTCATACATTTATTAGAATATATTTAATTGACTTGAACTTTTAGACGCTAATTGGGGAAGTTCCTCGATTTAGATATTTTTATAGTGATTTCAATAATGTCTTATAGATCTAAACTAAAAGACGCTAATTGGTGAAATTTAACGATTTTACTCCTACAGATTAGAGGAATTACTTTTTTTAAAGAAAAGCACAGGAATTAAACGAAAACATAAACGCTTGAAGAAAATTACTGTATTTTTGCTAAGCATACTTTATGTTGGCTACTGCTTCGGAAAAAAAAAACAATAAATAAAACCAATGTTTAGATTGTTGCTACTTAATTTCAGACAAGATGTAAAATAACTTTATAGCCAATTTTACCACGTGTAAGCGAAAGAACGAATGCGTTGTTTTCTGTAAATAATCGTTTTGCATCTTGCACAAGATTCAGATTTTTTTTTTCGTTTCAGGAGTGTTCAAAGTTCACTTATGAAGTAGCTACATTAAATATCTTTTTTTTTTCTAATTAAAACTTTAGTTTGAAAATTTAATCACGTTTGAAAATATAGTCTACGTGTCTCATTAAAAGGTAATAATTTATTCAAACTATCAGTAATAATAATGAATTAATAGGGAGCAGATTTTTAGGAATCTGGGAATAAAAACTGTTGCTATATAAAACCATATTTGTTTCCCTGGAGTTGATAAATGAATAAAATAAAAGTACTTTCCATTAATTAGTCAAATACTACGATTTTCAATCTTCAGTTTCGCGTAATTTTGCCAAAAGAAATTGTTGGCATTTTACAAGCTTGCCAAATGAGTTCAGCAACTGTTAAGAAGTCTAAATCCGTCAAAATTTTTAAATCGAAATAATTCACGAATTTTACATTGCTTTTCTATATTTTAGATGCATTTGAAAGTAAAGAAAATTTAAAAATCTATATTTGTAATTATTTGAAAAAAACCGAAAGAAGTGAAGAAAGTAGAAAAGTAAGTGCTGGTGACGATATTTAAGAACTGAAAAATAAAATATTACATATTTTCTTCAAAATAATGTTGTAAGAAACTGAAACTGAAAGTTCCGGTGACTCAAGATTGTATCGGTAACTGCTCCAAAAACATTTCCCAATTTTGTTTCACTGCATCAGCCCCATTAAAGTTACTCTACTGATGCTTCCATTACTGAAACTCAAAATGTATAATTTCTGAGCCATATAAATAAAGAATAAGGTAGAACGAAAAAGTTACCAAACGAATTTAACATTTTTTTAAAAAATAAATTTGAAAGACCAGAGTTAAAGCAAAAAGTCATTTTCAAAATCATTTGCGCCTGTTTTTATTAATTAGCACCTCTTTTCTTTTTATTTTATTTTTTTTATACACATCTAACGTTACGTACAATACTAAAAACACTAAAAGGACAAAACACTTTTTGCATTAGATATTTGTTTAATGCTTCAAAAAGCGATGTTCTTTAAGAAGGAAAAAAATTGAATCTTCTCCCTCAATGGCAGCACTTTATTGGTTACAGACTGAAGAAAATGTGTTATTGATTTTTTTTAATAAAGGGTTTAGTTTTTTTTTTTTAGCGACATCTAAAAACAACATTTGGTCACGTTTAGTTCTATCAACCATTTGTTTTCATTTCGGATACAAAAAACGTAATGTTATCAATCGAGCGGCTTTTCTATTTTTTGAATGCATTGAATTATTTTTTTAAAAGAAATCAAATTATATATATTTTTTAAATTTTTTCATAAACTAGGCTGATATTGAGCAGTAAGCTGAAAGCGAAACAATGAATCGAAAGGCTGAGAATTATTTAGACACTATAAACTAGAATTATTTTCCACAACAGAAAGAGGATATATTCACGCAACTTGTAGAAATTCGGGAGACTCTTTCGCAAATATACTTGGTTTTTATTGGAAGCTGGTAGAAACATGTAACGATCCTGGAAGGTTTTCGGGAATACTGCTTGATGTTTTAAGTTTTTTTTACAACGTAAACACGTTTTTCTGTAATTTTTATTCACTAATTCCATAAACGTGCAAAAAATATCGTGGATACTGATATCAATATTGAAGTTTCATTTTTGTCTTGTATTCGATCTTGCTGTTTTTTTCTACTAAATCAGGCATATATTCCTCCATCTAACATGCGATTCTGAGGATAACGGTATGTATGATACCCCTTTTGGGGTAGAAATCAAGGATATGTTACAAAAATAATAGTTTGACTCCCAGTTTTCCAACAGATAAAAGCATCTGGTCACTTACGGTGATTTCCATAGGAATTAAATTTAGAAGTAATTTAGAAGCACGTGTCTGAGCTAAATAGACGATAAATGGATCTTTAACCAACGCCTTCGTAATACTAAATACCTGTCGCATTTGCTTCAAAAATGAACTACACTTGAATGGTAATATTCCAATAGACAGCGCTAAGGCCGGCTCTAGTAGTTTTGCCGCCCCAAGAAATGTATACAAGTGCCGGCTCCTTATCTTAAAAAAAAAAAAAAATATATATATATATATATAAAATATATGAAAAGGAAAAAATTTATATATATATATATATATATATATATTAGGGTGGTCCTTATTTTTGAAGTTGTAGATATTTTACGCGACGCCCCCTCAATTTGTTCCGTTATACGAATAAATGATCCATGCAAAATTTTACGTCAATCCTTGAATATTAACACGTGCCCCTAGGGACCCCCCTTTTTTGAGTTTCGAAGAAAAAATTGCGGAATTTCTTATTTTTATGTAAAAATATTCTTACGTTTCATATTTAAAGTAATTTTGAACCTCAATAGATGTTGCTACTTCCAGATCAACCATTCTCTCACTTTAATTCTGCAAAATTTTACATATTACAGATGGTACATGTACACCAATGGCCTTGGGACAGGCATACCGCTATTCGCGCTCGTTTCAAACTAAGCGGCAGGGGAACATTTCTTTCCACCAAGATGGACACAAGAGATTCTAAAGGCCATTAATGAATGACCTAGGCCATTAATGAATGATCTTTGACAACAACAAATTGCCTCCTCCAGGCTTTCGAGGTGTTGATTTAGAAAATTTTCTGTGTATGGTATGTTCTAATCGGTGTGGAAAATAGACTCGCTAGGTTTGAATGCTGTAAATATAAGTAATGGAAATTATATTTTAATTTGCTGTTCTTTAGTTATAAATATCCTTAAATGTTTATAAATTCTTAAAATATAAATTTTGAAAAATCCTCGATAACTCCACCATAAAAATATACTCTATTTTCCATATCTAAAACATTAATTTTAAAAAATTACAGCTGGGAATAATGTAAAAATCTATACTTTAAATTGTCTCCTTTTTAGTACATAGCCCTTGATTATCATCAAATTCTTCTTGCAATTCACAAGATTTAGAAATCGAAATGGGTATCTATCTTAACCTGTTGAACCTTTTTTCTATATCTGGTCTACCACAACGCAAAAAAGCTTGGCAACTATTGATATCTGCTCACATTTCATCAATGTTAGACAAATGTCATGTTAGGGACAAAATTAGGGCAGTAAATTTAATTCCAAATGACCTTATGATCAATCAGAGGTAAAATCAGATGTCATGAATTAAAATTTAGATTTTTGTGATATTCACTGGGATACAAAGCTACATCCAGATGAAGCTGGAAAAAAACGCCGATAGGCTTACCGTGATAGCTTTAGGTCCCAATGTTGAACAGCTACTCAGAATTCCTGAGATATTTCTTCAGTTCTATATGATATCTTACATGATTGCTCTTTACTGCTAACTGCTCAAGCTGTATTGTTTGATACAACGGCTTATAATATCGGACGTATAAATTGTGTATGTAATTTTTTAGAGCAAAAGCTGAACAGTGATATATTACATTTGTATTGCCATCATCATGCACTTGAAATCGTACTGCAGAGTGCCTTTAAAGAAGTTCTTGCCTTTCTTAATTTTAGATCAGATATTCCATTATTTAAGCGCTTCGAAATTTTGTGGAAAGATCTCCATCAATCAGAACTAATAACATTTCAATCAAATACACATACCACTTAAATTCTAAAAGACGAAGTTGATAACATATTATTGTTCGTAGAAAGCGGAATTGAGAAATATTCCAGAGAATTCTCATAACTTGTAATAATATTTCTTGGTGAAGTCGTACCTCTTACAGGGATATGTTTTCGGCAACTTGGAGCCTATGCCTGAAACTGATGGATGGCAAAAGGAATTTATTGTTTGAATATTTATATATTTATTAAGCAATTTAAATTGACCTTACATGAAGAGAATGCCCGTAAATGCTGTTTTACATATAATGTTGCATGAAGATATGGGTTTTCGCAGCAATCCAATCTAGGCCCTTTAAATTAATGTGTCTAAAACACTAGCAGTGTACAAAATGATGACAAACATGCAGTAGAAGCAGTCACTGGAGTTTTCAAAAATCACTTATGGTATTTAGGGAATGAACTAGTAGCTTTGTCCGTATTGGATGAAAGAATTAACTTTGAAGATAGGAAAAGACTACTCCAAAACAATGCTTGCTGAAAAGGAAGACGGGACTGATGACTGTAAAAAAATTTCAGATAACAGTAGATGATTTGGAATACTTTCTTAGTAAAGCTCTTCCTCTTTATAGAATCAATTACAAGTCAATAAAACTGTTTGATAAGTTACAAACACCAAAAGATGTTTTCCTATTTGATCCTGATTCTTGGCAAAATGAAGGAAGCTATTTAAAGGGAGGAGATATCGCTAAAATGCTGAAAGTTATGAATGATACAACTGAAAGAGGATGAAAGAGGAGCACAATTAATTTAAGAATTTCCCAATCAATTTACCAAATGTGAGTCACAAAAGCAATTTAGTATTTTACAGACAGTCCATTATTATCGGGGAAAAAATGCACACGATTGCGATATATTGAGAAAAAATACGATTAAGGTTAAGTTTCTAAAGCACTATTTCATTCTCGTTCATTTTAAAATCTTTAGATGATATGAAGAAATTAAAAAGATTAATTTTAGTGCTACCTCTCTGTAAAAATATTTTGCAAACCTAGGAGAAACAATGTAAGGGGTCTAAAGTAAAAACTCGAAGATTTGTGAGAAAATTATCAAAAGTGTTAAAGTTCAACGTCCTAGGGCCACGTGTTATTGTAACTACACCGATCGAGTTCAAATTTTGCACCGATTACTTTTTATTATAGTGTCACAAAACTAGGGGGCGTTACTTCTTAAATTCCGAAAAAAAATTTTCCCATATAAATAAGGACCACCTAATATATATATATATATATATATATATATATATATATATATATATATATATATATATATATATATATATATATATATATATATATATATATATATATATATACAGGGTGTTTCGTTTTAACCTGCAAGACCTTTATTTTTGAAACCGTTAGTCCTAGATGCATACTTCCAATTGCAAAAATGTTCAAAATCAGATGCAAAGTTAAGATATTAAAAGTTTGAAGTAAAAATAAAAATTAGTCAAAAAGTACAAAATTTAACTTTTTATACTGGCCCTAGGTCCCCTAACTTATATTTAGGGAAATGGTCTCCGTTGAAAAATAATTCCATTACAAAAAGTTTGATATTAGTACGACCAATATTCATCGAGGTATGAAACGCAGCGTTTTGTGACTTACGCCATTTTACGGGCCAGTTTAGCGGCACAGTCACAGTAAGTATCATGGAGCTCATCTCCATACCCCATACCCCATATATATATATATATATATATATATATATATATATATATATATATATATAATGGTTAGAAACAAACAAAGAATTAAACATTTTAAAAAAGGGGGGAGGAATAAAAAAAATTATAAATAAAGAAAGAGAAAGAGAAAGGCTGTTTTGAGATTGAACTCATCAGCATTGGAAATATCAAAGTATAAAGTACCATAACAACAAAGCAACACAAATGGATAGTTAGGCAAACGCACTACAAATACAAAAAATGCATACTTTGAAGCGGTAGCCAAATATTGAAAAGATAACAAATGGGGAGAGAATGTAATGAATATACAAATGCATGGCGTGGAAATATTCATTTACCACCTGGCAAAGACAAATTCACGAAACTTATATCAAAAAAGAAAAAAAGAAAAACAGAAGGCATTGTGTATATTCATTACAAATGAAAAACAAAAAAGTGAGTGGGATTTTCCAACGTTTTGCTACTCCCAAAAGGATAAGTGCAGCAAAGCTTCCTATGGACATACACCATCTCACATCCAAGAAAGAGCATTTACTTGTAAAGTTCATAGAAAAAGTCAAATCCGTATCCATCTGTTCTATTTATGTCCGATTGTCAACGAAAAAAGCGAGAAAGTCATCTATGAAGAAAAAAACCAGGTAAAGAAATCGAAATCCAGGCAGGGTCATCCTTTAAATCATAATAACACATCCACTGGCTACCTTCACGTGCACGTGCTTTGAGTAACTTGTATCATTCGTTAAACAGTTAAAAGGGTTACAGTTAACAAATCTCAAAAAAGCAATCTTGAAAATGAAAATTCTTTAAAATGTTTTCCGAAAAACCCAAGTAAAAAATGTTGTGGTGAAGAAGAGTTTTCAGAACTAGAAGTTTTTTTTATTAAAAGCAGATTCAGTGTTGCTAATTCTGGAAATTCTTAATGCTTGTGAAGCAATGATATTATTAAAAACTTTTTTTACTGAGGCATGAGTCCCAGTTTTTAAGACTGTTAACTCGGAAGCAAAAATCTCTCCTTTTGTCATAAATTGAAGTAATGCAGGCAGAATTTAAAACAATGCTAACATTAAGAAAGTTGGTTGAAGACAAGGAGGTATTTTCATGTTTCAGGTTCAGAGTATTGGGGTAGATGAAGTGGCACAGTTTTACAAAGTCAGGGGAGTTGATGCAAAGCAAATTACAGTCGAATCCCGACTTACGCGAGGGATGCGTTCCAAGACTCCTTGCGTAAGTCGAAATTTCGCGTTGTGGAAAAATATATACATTCAAATTTTTTAAAGCATACCGAATACTTTTAGACACTTTAAAACATCCCTCAAACAGCTCTAAAGCATTACTTAAGCATACACTACAGTTTCTTGCCTAAGGGTTTGAACTTTTACTGTATTTAAAAAAATTAAAAACTGTTATTCAACATTTGAAGTGCACAAAATGAATGAAACTAAGTTCTGAACTTTAAAGGATATCTTTTCGTTTTGACTTTGACTTTGTACGTATGGAAGATTCGCTGATACTGATTGTTCTGCTACCGTTGACGTTTTGTAGTTGTTCAAGCATATCGAGAATCTTAGCCTTTAAAAAAAAAATATCGGAAACTTTTTTTTCCTCCAGTCTTCACAACTTTAGATAAAGGTGACACTAAAGTGCCATCATATTTCATCAAGTTTTATGTTTAGAATGAAAAAAATAAATAAATGAAAGATGCTGAGTAGTTATTTGATACACTAGACTAGTTTGGTGTGGGAACTTTGGCTGTCAGTGATGCTTAAAGGAATGTAATAACATTAATGAAATCAATATTTAGTAACCAGTAACGAAGCTGATACTTCCTTGAAAAAAAGTTCGTGTTGTGGGTAAAAAATTCGAGTTAGCTCTAAAACTCTTTGTTCGTGAAAAATTCGCGTTATAGCCATTTCGCGTAAGTCGAATCGCGTTGTAGCGGGAGTAGACTGTATCTACATATCTGCAGCAAAGAGGAAGCGGTCCAAAATTTTCAACACAAAATTTCCTTTCAGAGTACAAAACTCAAATTAGCGTTTGCCTAACTATCCATTTGTGTTGCTTTGTAGTTCTCGTAATTTATACTTCGAGATTTCCAATGCGGATGAGCATTGGGAATCTCTCAAAGCAGCCTTTCTTTTTCTTTTTTTCTTGACTTTTTTTGGAATTTTTTTTTTCATTCCTTCCCCTTTTTTAAATGATTAATTCCTTTTTTGTTGCTTGCCATTATTGTACTTGACTTTTGCAATTGCTGCTTTGCACATTTTTAAGTTAAAGTTGTGTTTTTTCTCTCTTTTTTGAATTTTTAATCATGGAGCATAATCTCACGCATTGCTGCAATTTATGATGCAAAGAAGAAAAAACTAAGGAACAATTTTTAGTTTTCTTTATTTATCCTTTTTTTTCCAACTAACTTTTGCCATCAGGAAGTTTTCTGACCCTAAAATCCTGAACCCCAGGCAGTGAAACGTATCACCTACCTCAGGAGCCAGGCCTGGACAGCGCCATCCAGTGGACATCCACTGATGGCGCTGCTATGGCGATGGATTAAATAATTCAAATTAAAGTGTTAATTTTCATTTTCTCCGCTATTCATTCCTTTTCTGTGCGATAGATGATAGTGTTAACCGTGAATTTTTCAGTTAAGTTTTACCCTATGTTAAAAATGTGAAAGTGCTGTGCATTTAGTATTCTATGGACGTGGCTTCAACATGCTGCATATTCATGCGACAAAAACGCATATGATTTTCAGCATTTTGAAAAAAAAAAAAAAAAAAAAACGCTTAGTGGGGATGTGTTAAAATTGCGACCAACTTCTAACCACTTCTAAGGCCAATTTCTATGCCACCCAGCTGCCGACGCGAAATAATAATATGTCATTTCTAGGAGAGCCGACGTTTCTCCCTGTAAGTAACATCAGTGGTTTAAATAGGGGAACAGACGCGGGGACACGACGTTCCCCGAAAGATATGTTTTATTATTGTAAAATAAACGCAAATTTAATGTATATTTGGGATTGAACTACCTGTATTTAGATGGATGCTACCAGTTTATAAAGTGAATGAATATTTGTTTTGTAAACTAAAGCTGGTTAGGAAATCCAGAGTGTCCTTTTTTGATCAAATGAAAAGATGTCAGCTATTACATCCACCCTGTAAAAACGTGAATTTTCGCTAATTATTTTCCAACTGCAGTCGAGACCGCTTTTTAGAATATCGGTTGAAATAATATCTTGTTTAATATATAACATTTTCAATGTACCAAATCAATGTAATGTCTTATTTTGATCCCGGTTAATGAAATATCCCGTTTATTAGAATATTTTTTCGTGGAAAAATGGCTATTCCATTAAGCGGGTTCGACTGTGTAGAATTCTGCGATTGCTAGAAGAGCTCATCAAAAATAATACATTAAAAAGATAATGATTAAGAAATAAAAAACGTAACAGCGTAGTTTCTTAAGCAGCGAACTTTGTTCATTATTGTTTTAAGTTATGTTTTTCTTACAAAGCAGAAATGGTTTTCCGTAGCCTATAACTAACTCAATACATATCTTATAACAGTGCTTATCAACATTTTCACTACTCAGGCTCCCTTGGTACCCTTCCAAATACTAAGTAGACCACATACAGTTGAAATAATATTTAAAAAAAATTATATTAGGTGAAATAAGAGGAGCCTAAAAGTTTTTTTTAAATAAATTTAGTTACAATGGTAAAAATGATATAGATTTATTTTCACTATTTATTTGCGGACCACATGAAAATTGCTCTTTTATCACATGTTGGGAATCCCTGTCTTACAACATACCTGTTACTCACTGGAATGTCCTATTTAATTCAATCCACTTTCGTTACATATCCCCCTTGTTTAAATGCTGAAGTATTTCTTTAACAAAGCTTCATAACATAGTTTAAAATCAAACTACCTTGAAGGTTACGAAAAAACTCTATTTTATTTCGTTGATACATTTGTATTTGTTTCAGCATGAACTGAGATGACAAATGATTGCGGTAATAAGTTTCTTCATACTTCATTTCTGTCAGTGTAAACATTTATGTATGATTAATTACAGCATTTTTTTCCATTCGTATTACTTCTTGTATTAAAAGTTGGCGCGATACCACTTAATTTACGTTGTCTTTTTCATATTAATGGAACGTCAGGTACGATATTTTTGGCTTTAACTCAATACTCATTTCCTCCTGTATTACTACACCGTTTGGAGACAAATGCTACAGTTGTGTTGATAAGACGAGAACGTCATTTTCCTGATCGTTATCTTTTACAGCAAAGTAGTTGTTCCACAATCTTATCGAATAAGTTAATTTATATCATCTTTCAAAATTTAAGTGTGAAACAATTTTTGACGCAGCCATGGACGAAGATTTTATCGTCTATAAGCTCACCCCTTCTTTGTTGAAAAATAGGTTTCTTGTACACCAAAAAACAGTGTGATCAATCTTTTGAAAACTTTATATTTAGTAAATGATAGTTTAATATTTTAAACACAAATGTTTTGTTTTTATTTATTACATTGATATTAATTTTAAAGACGTACAAAATGAAAAGAAGCAGATTGTAAAAATATATTTATTTAAAAACTATTCCGAGAAAAACAGTATTCTTTAAAATTACACTGCAAGTAAAGGTTTTAAAATCCGCTGTACAAAAATAGTATCCCTTCCTTTCTTTGTGTATGCAGGCTTCCCTTTGTTACAAACAAAACTTTCTCTAGCTTATTTAAAGTTTAATTGAATTTGTTTCCATGCTTTCAACGTCTCGCACACTTCTATTTGCATAGGCATAGTTTTCTTTACTTTTTTCATACGGTGAACTCTTGTGGTATGTTACTCTATTTTCAGTCATACAAGACATTATCCTTTGATTTGAAAAAAAAAATCTAAGTCAAGTAACAAATAGATCAATATGGTTAAGACTAAAGCTCAAAATGAAAACCAAAGTTCAATTTCTCTTCGCATGTAAACAAAAAGAGTAAAGAGAAGGCGGCCATTTTGAATGTTCTTTCAAAATCCACTTACAGTGTAGTCATAAAGAATAAAGATCTTTCTTGGTGTACTGCGCAAATCCTGTTAGAAATGCATTTCCTTCTATCTAGAGAATAGACCATAAGATGAAACCTTCTTTTTCCTCTTTTCTTTGCATTCTTTGATACATTTGATTCTTTGGCTTAACTTCACGATAAAAACTTTTTTCCAAAGTTGTTCTATATAACTTCTAAAAATAAAAAAAAGTCAATGCTACCTTTCTTTAAAAATATTTTTTGAGTGGTGGCTCAGATAAAATCCAATTGAATGCGCAGAGGTGGTTTCTGTTAAAATTTATGCATTGTGGAGGCGAAGATTAAAATTCTTTTCTGCATACACTTTTGATTTCAATTTCGAAACTTCGAATGAAACCTGACAATATCTATGCAAATATTGCTCTAGCGTTTTTGGAATTATTTTTTTTAAATTGCATGTTTCAAAAAAAAAAAAAAAAAAAACTGTTCTCAGAAATTTCGGAAACCAGATTGAATCGGCCGTTTTCCTCCCAGAAGGAAATGGGAGTTTCGAGAAATTTTTGTCAAAAAGTACTGTACTTTACAGGATATGTCGTAACTCTATCCCTTAGAGTTTTGTCTCTAAAGAGTGTGGAGAGACAGTGAGACACGGAGCTTTTGGTCTTGTTCTCCCCAAAATAAAGGACGTAAAACTGTTGCAATATCAAAACCAAAACTTCAATAAATTAATGAAAAAGTTCAAACTACCACAGACCATTTTCAAAATTATTTTTTTTTCTCTTAGCGAAAAAAAGAGTTTCATTGAGAAATATTTGCTACTTTGAGTTTTTTTATTTATCGAAGAAATTGTGGTGAGCCTTGAAACGAAAGGAAATAGTTATTTTCCAATTTTAAGAAATTTGTACTTTAAGAAACTTGGGAAAACTTTTAATATTCAATTTTTTTTAATGATTTGACTGAGCTATTTCAGGCAAACCCCTCTGTATCTGAATCTTTCATCTGTTGTATTAGGTAACCTGTACGCTAAGCTTTTACAGTACTTTTATGCTGTTATATAGTTTTAAAAAGTTAGAAAGTTTTTGTTTTTACATAATTTTCAATTGCTTATAAATGTGTTATACATTTTATTTGTAATGGAACAAAAATGTCTGTCTAGAATTCACTTCAGGAATGCTAAATACAGGGGCTCCTAGATATTCGTTTCCTCTGGGCTTTATATGGTCTTTGACGAGCCCTGCTTGTTTGAGAGAAGCATTACAAGCATTGTACACATGTAGAATGTTATTTAAATCAGTAAGATATAAATAACTATTATCATAACTCTCTAGTAGCTCTTTCTCAATATGAATGCAATAAGGTCTGGCATGATGATAAATAAGTATGACATTTGGTCTCATGGTACCTCCTAATAAATATAAGTAATAATACTAATTGCCTTAAAAATGTTTTTAGCATGAACGTTGCGTAATAAGATCTTATTTTTCATCTTGATGTCTTTTTTCCTCTATAATTACCATCAAACCTTTACCTCACAGTGCCACATTTTTTTTTAACTTACTGTGTCATGTGACAACACTTAGAAGAGTAAAAGGTAGAATTAATGTAAGAAAAGTACTGGAACGTGAAATTTCAAATACGTCGTACAAAAATTTCTCCTAAGACCCGTAAGAACATTACCAGAACATAATCAGAAAACTACGATAGGGCTCTCTGCAACTGATATAAGTTTAAATGTCTTACAAACAGCTCTTGTATTATGTAGTGACCTATTCCTCTGCAACCCCATTTGGTACCTAATTAATTCTACTAATGTAATGACGTGCTTTAAGTTCATGTGATGTCTTAGTACTAAATTTGATATATTTACCCTTTTTCTTGTCAACCAACTTGGGATAGGAATAAGGGGCAAAGAGAGGTAGCAAAGCAGAGTAAAATCGTTAAATATTTTACTTAGCTTGCAGCGCCAAATTTCTGGTAATAATTGTGTTAGGCTATTAAGCATGCAGTTGTTTCCAGTAAGAAAATATTTGCCCAACGTAAATCGAAATCAATGTATTCAATTACACAAATAATTTTAAAATCTAGATTATCAAAAAGTAAAATTGCGTGGTACACTTGTATCAGACAATTTATGTTTTTATAAAAATGATAAAATTATCTTTATTAGCATTTAAATAAAAAATTGATATTGATTTTAAGGGCAAGTATTATTCATTAAAATTTAGTCACGTTTTGATTGTAAGTGCTTTGCACAGTTTTTCATGTGCATGCGGGGCTGAGTGAATATGGAAAAGTGAAATGGTTTATATCATTATTTACTTATCGGTTTATTAAATCAACTCTTCATTGATAAATGAGATAACATTTACACAATTTTCTTATTTCTTCACTTATTTATTCACGTATTGAATCAATCACGTACATAATCAATGCATTTTTTAATTCATTCACTATTTTATTTATTCATTTTCTTATTTCTCCTCTAGTTTACTTACTTATTTCATCATACATTAAATAATTGATTAATTTGTTTATTTATTCATTTGTAGAAAGAAGGTCATAGTAAAATGAAAAGTATTTTATTAGAAAAATTATTAAACTTACTTTGTCCTATTCATGGGGGAAATAATGATTTTTCACTTTTATTTAATCTAACCGATTCAAATTCCGTTCCGATAGTGAAAATAACGTCTCAATAGGTACATTTTCTATTATAAATTACATTGTTCTATATTTACGTACAATTATTCTGAAAAAAATCTAATCAGTTAAAAATGTAAGTTTTGTGAAATATTTCATTTTTCCTCACATTTCCAACCTCACGTTCATTTAGAAAAACGACTTTTATTGGGCAATGATCACGTTCAACCGTGTAATTAACTTTGTTTTTCCATATGTATGCCGTTATAAAAATGACTAAAACATGCTACAAAGTTTATTTATTTAAATTTTTTAATAATAACTCAACAATTAAAAATGTATTTAAAAGTTTTAACAAGTAAATTTTACGGAATAATCGTTACATGCATCGGCGAAACTTTATTAACAAAGTTGAATTTTATGTTTCATGATATGATAAAAAAAAATACGTAAACTATATGAATCAAATGTAAACTTGCAGAGAATGTGTTTATAAATAGCTAATGAACCCTTTTTGTGTTTGCTTTGATTTCTTAGCAATTAATGTTCCTTTTCCACGAGAAAATAAGTTAACGATTTCTCTTCCTTTTACTGATGTCTGAAACTTTTGGATGCCTCAAGAATCTTTAAAAGCTCTATGCATAGAAAAAGATGCTATGCTCTTTTTATGATGAAACCACATTCCGTGTTAATGGTTAGTCGTTACCTAAACGAGTCGGAAGTTAAAGAGAACGTGATGCGCAAGCTTCTTTGCCTCTCTTCTTTTCCCATTTTTTGGTTTTTGCTTAAAGATTTATTTTAGTTCAATTCTTTTATCCAATCGAACTTTTTGTTTGTATGAGAAATAAGATTTCTGTTTTCTTTGCTTTTAATGGTCTTCTAAGAAATGGAAAATGTATTTTTTAAGTGTGTGTGTGTGTGTGTTAAAAAATAATTCTTAGCTGTAAATACTGTCCTTTTAGATGCGAAAAAATCATTGGTTTTGTTTTGGTTGTACATAAATCTAAACTTTGGTTCTAGCTTTCATTCAATAGTTTCAGTAGCACTAGATTTTACTGCTGGCTTTGTTATTTGATTAAGTAAAAAAAAACTGAACTCTATTTTATAAATTAACATTTAAGAGAGAGGCAATTAATGTAATAAGATAACTACAATAATATGCAGTTAAAAATACAAAGCATTTCAAAAGAAATTAGTTCAGCCAACTATGAAAGTTTTCGGAGTGCTAATAGGTTTTTTTTCTTTTCTTTTTTTGTAATAAAACTGTTAAGCGGAGAACATAATTTTAGGGATTATAGAACTATTAATAAAATATAATCTGCACTTACTCATCTGTAATGGTTACAAATTAAATTAAACCTGATTATTTTTTAAATAGTTTTTCTTATCAAAGTAAGAACGTAAAATCAAAGAAATCATTTCAAAGCCTCTGCTTACTTATATTTATTTCACAAATCTTAAAAAAGTTGAAAGCTCAATCGTGTGTATTTAATCTATCCGGTAAAAGCATACATGCAGCTGCGTTCAAATTTGAAAGATTAAATTTTGCGTTGTCTCAGTCCCGTAAAGGTGAAATGAAAGAATTGCTTCAAGAGCAATGCAATAAGTTTTGTTTGAATAACCTTTAAAAACGCAAATGCTATTTTTAAATCAAGCATTAATCTGTATGATTTTTTTCTTTTTTTTTTTGTAAAATAGGGAGTGAAAGTGGTAGTTAAGAAAATAATAATTTGTGAAAGAAAGAGTATAGGGTCTGGTGGGGGAAAGTGGTTAATGGGGTAAAGTGGTCATACGTCAAATAAGTGGCTATAGCTTAGAAAAAAATGTTCGAATGAACGTGAAAATTTTATTTTAGAGTAGGGCAGTTAGAAACTACATTTTGAATACAAAATCTTACAACTGGCAAAATGTTATTTGGTTAAAAAAAAATATTTTGTGTGAATATGAAAATTTTTAAAAATTAAACACCTGTTTTAACTTCCTTGGGAAATTTTGTTTGTTAGGTTTATGAACAGATTGACTGCACAGGAAGCTTCCTACATGTCTCAAGAACTCTTACTCCTTAGCATATAGCTGATTCCATTTTGGATAATTTTTTAGAACAATTTAAGTAAGATGGGGTAAAGTGGTCATAATATTAGGCTTAACGAATATTGTGCTTCTAAAGTCACTTAATCTTTAAGTATAAGGCATATATAAATTAAACATTAATTTCGCTTAATTTGTATAGTTTTTACAGTAAACGGGGTTGAATATACGATTATATGCGCATGCATACGCGTATACTCGTGCAGGCACGTTATGTATACTCATGCACCAATAAATTACGTATGTGGGTATCTGCAAGTATTTTTTTATCTATACAGATAGACATTCAACTGTACACGTATATATTCGCTTATATTCGTATATATACAAACACTTGTATACTCAAGCAGACACGTATTACGCATGCGTACTCGAGTAAACATTTGAAAGCAAGTCTATGATATACATGTATACGGCGTGAGTTTAAACTCTTCGGGAAATTATTAAAAGTGTTAGAGGGGTGGATAAGAAGCAAGAATCATAAGGAAAATATGGTCACAAACACAATGCTGACGCGCTACATGCACACAAAGCCAGAAAGTGATGGATGCAAAATTGGTCACAAATTTATTACACAAATAAAATTTCATCCAACGTTTCAGGTCTTAAGAGAGTTTTAAAGGGATTAATGAAATTTGTGACCTGCAGCTGTGATACATGTGCGTTACAATCACGAATCACTCTCTGTTGCAATAATGATACTTTTGAAGAACTTTCATCAGTCGCTGCGCTTTTGTTGCGATGCATGTATTAGAGCTACTATAGACCGTAATTTTTAACAACTGCTTTAAATATTTCTTAACCCGGGAAAACGCGCGCTATAACTACATACGTTAGAACGCGCGGTGGGTCTCCCAGACCCGGTTACCTGTTTTTGTAAAATAATACTAACAAAAACATTTTAAACCACGATTGATGCAATTTTAATGAGAAAATGATCACTGTATGAACGTAATACAAATAAATATTTACAGAAAATACTTACAATTTATTCACATTCCTTGCAAATATAAATCGTGTGCTCGCTGCAGATATTTTTATTACACCTGGTACAGCAAATTGCAGATTTTCTGTCCTTTTTGCTTGGGCAAATGTGGCATCTTTTCTTTTGGCTACATTTTTGTAGTTTTTTTGGTGGCTCACTATCCTGACTGGGAGAACAGTGCTCGATGAGCTGTTGCCTCAGTTTTCGAGGAACGACATCAACAGCTCCCTTCGTAAGATTGTAAAAGGTTATGATCTCAGGCTTTTTTGCATCTCCAGTTGATGGATCTATTGAATCATCATAGTGCATTGTTGAGATGACATTTACACATTTATTCTTTTTGGGAACATACGAAACTAATTTCATGTGTTTCTGGAAGCCGAACAAAGAGGAATGTACTTCTCTATTTTTTCCTGTGATAAACTCCTTGGGTAATTCTCGTTTATTTTTTCTAATTGTTCCCACAAGCGTAATTTTTTTCTTTAGTAGGTCCTTGGCCAAATTATAGCTTGTGTACCAGTTATCAACGGTTAGGTTTCTTCCAGAATTTGCGAGTTTTTCTGTTAGTCTCTTTACGATTTCATCACCAGAATTATTTGTCTTATACGGGCCATCAGGTTGTTTACCCGCATAAATTTCTAAATTCCAAGTATAAAAGGTTCTGGAATCTACAAGAGCAAATACTTTTATGCCATATTTGGCAGGTTTGTTGGGGATGTATTGACGAAAACTGCATCGTCCTCTGAAAGCTTCAAGTTTTTCATCAATTGTTATGTATTCAGTATAGCAATTTTGGCAGTTGCTTACAAAACTTTCAAACATACCTCCTATTGGTGCGAGTTTGTCTGTCTGAGTTCTCTCTGCACGGTCTGTAATATCATCAAAACGTAAGCATCGTAATAGGAACAAAAAACGCTTCTAAGACATGGTTCGATGGAAAATGTCCAGGCCTGTTCCATCCGTAGCCCAGAGATCTTTGACATTCACATGCGAGGATTTGTGAAGGCCTCCAAAGTACAAAAGACCAATCAGTGCTTTAATTTCTATTATTGAAGTTTCTTTGGCATCACGATCTCTGTCAAAATTATGTGCTATAGTCTCTATAAATTTATTTGTGCAAGCTACGATATTCAATAGGATACTATCATCAATCAGCAGCTGCCAAAAATCTAATACGGAAGAAACTTTTTTTGCATCACCAATGTTTCCTGGTAATTTTAGAATAACATTGTGAGAAGGGATTCTTACATTTTGACGGTTTTTAATTTTGCTCCATTTTGTGCCGTCTTTGCCAACGTAGCAGTTTTGAGACAAAATGTCTGTGCTTTCATATAAATCTTCATCAGAATCAAGATCATCCTCTGAAGAAGAATTGTGCTCGCTAAAGATTTCATCATCATTTATTTCTTCATCCTCTTCATTTATTGATTCCTCATCGGTTGGTATATCTCTAAGCATATCTTCAAGTCTTTTCATTTCATCCTTATAAGACAAGTAGCGCTTCATTTTACTTTCAAAACTCAAAAACAGCAAAAAAGAAAAAATTGGGACTGAATGCACGAGCAGGCGCGTCGGGTCTGCTAGACCCTAACATCAAAAATACCTACAAACGTGAAATTCTACAATGTGCAATTCTCAACCCTCAGAAAGTGGTTGACCTTGACTACAGCTACTGCGGACTTGGACCACTTTCAACGAAAGGGGGGAATTCTACGCTTTAGTTTTTGACAGAGCGGGTCTCTCAGACCCAACGCGATTGCTCGCGGGTTAAACTAAAAGGTTGGGTAAAATTATCTTTGTGCAACTAGTTTGTGACCTGTTTTGCATTCATCAGTTTCTGACTTTGTGTGCATGTAGCGCGTCAGGGACCATAAGTTCTTTATGATTGTTTGCTTCTTATCATCCCCTCTCACACCCCTCAGTTTTTTGCTCAAGAGCTTGGATTCACTCTGTAGGCATACATGTATAGAAACCTATATTCTCGTGCATACATGCATGTACTGGTACATACACGTAAATGTATATATATATATATATACATCTATACTGGTACATAATCGTGTTTACACGTATAAATACGTATATACTCGTGCTTCCATACATATATACGTGAGTAGACACGTACAAACACGCGTAGGATGTATCCCCGAATTAACTCGTGTATACATACACTTATATATGCGTAAATACCTCTACTTTACTCGTAAATACTCAAGTATTCACGTATATACTCAAGATACATGTGCATGCACACCTACACTGTTAAAACCAGGAGTGCCACTGGGGTAAAGAATTTCACCCAAGGGTGAAAAAACGGTGCCTCTGGGTGAAACAGAGGCTAGGAAGTGTCGTTAAGGTGCTTTTGCGGCTCCTCAATGCACTCAATGGGTGAACGACGTCAACAAAAGTGCTAAAAGACCATTCAATAGGAGAGCGACTCCTTGCGCATGCGCTCTGACTTATTGTCCAACGACAACTTCAGTTTGAATGGCGAACGAAGGAAGTTGCGACGAAATTTACTTTCACATTGAATGAAGAACAAAACTGAAAATTTCGTGGATTAATCTTCGAAATCTCGCGTAAGTAAAGGCATTTGATCATATTGTAACTTTTAGAGCTTTCGAACATATTTAAAGTGATTATAGTATGTTGACAACTGCTTATTGTTTCGTTTACCTTAGTAAGTAATTAATATCTTGCTATTTATATCCTGCAAAACTGTTACCTAAAACTATTTATCAGTACTATCTTGAACAACAACAACATTAAAAATGAAAACGTTTAAATCAGCTGATAATTGAATTGCTAATTCCTGAATAAAAATGCATCGACGTAAACAGCCTATATAACAATGTCTATTTCTTCTCAATGAATTAACTACGTAGTGGAAACGAACAGAGCAGCAAAGGCAGAGAGAAAAAAACTGCGTGAAAAGAAATCTCTCACTCAGCGTTTGACTCATGAGTTTTTTGGTTAACGTATCTTTCTCAGCCGTTATTGCATGAAGCGAATGTAGTTATCTACTCGTTTTTATTTTTAATCAGACGGAAAACTTCACATTGGAAAGAAGGGCTTTTAAATTAGTATTTATCTTGTACGCATAAGGATACTCAACTATCGAATCTTATAATAAGTATTGATAGCGCTCGATTAAAATTTTGTTACGCTCGATTAAAATTTTAACGTTTATGAAACGCTTTTATTTTCCTATGATTCTAATCTAATGTTACCTAATATTTCTGGTTGTTCCGGCAAATGATTGATAAATACCTTCCCTGTTCATTTTCGGCACAGATTATAGTAAAAATTGTCAACAACATATTAATTACTGAGCAATTCAAGTGTGAATATAAGAAAGTTAGTACACGAACAGACAAATTAAAGTCATGAACACTTCTAAACTATGTTCGAAAGTTGAAATGTGATCAAATGCCTTCGTATATATAAATCAAAATAAATAAAACACAATTGTATTCAAAAACGCACACAACGCGGGGGGGGGGGGGGAAATCCCTATAGGAAGCAATAAAGGTGCCATTTTTCTCACCTAGGGTACCATCTTTTTACCTACGGTGCACGTTGGGTGAAGGGAGCCAGTTTTTCACCCTTGCTAAGGGTGCAATTTCGGCTCTCTATTGGGTGTCGCTGGTGAACAAGCGTTTCACCCCTGACAGGTGCCAAACGCAACCTGTAGTTTTAACAGTGTATGATGTTCCTTTATACGCGTATATACTCGTATATGGACGTGACACGTATATACTCGTGTAGACACGTATATACTTGCGTTGGCACGTGCATGCATGTATCTGAAGTGTACATGTATCTATTGATATGTGAACGTGTTAACTCATGTTTACACGACACGCATATACTCGTGCATACACGCATATACTCGTGCATACAATTTTAACTATAAAAATGAAACCGAAATATACAATTATTGGGTTATTTATTATGTTTTTGCACCTCTTTTCAACTATGACCACTTTACCCCATGCTATGATCACTTTCCCCCACCCCATGGGGTAAAGTGGTCATAAAAACATAGGGAAAAGAAAGTGTTATAAAAGTATTTAAATCGATAATTTTTTTCCTAAAATTCAATGTACCGTGTTCTTTAATAATGCAATGTAAAAAAACAACAAAAACAGTTGAAGTGTTTAAAACATTTATTGTGTTCATTATCCGCCAAAGTGGAAAACCTACGATTTTATGACCACTTTACCCCACCAGACCCTACTTAATCTTCTTTTTGTACAATAGTAACTTTTAAATAAAGTTGCTTTCGTTTTAATAGATGTATTTTAATTTATTTCTAACATGCATTTTAAATTCCAAAGTATTCGCACAGTTTTAAAAATGTCAGTTATATGATTGAAGTTTAAATTGAGTTATAGGTACATCTTTGATTGTAACATTTTACTTGGTGGTGAATACAAATTATATATTTTACAAAAAGCAGGACGATGTTAAAAAAATGTAATAACACAGAAATTGAATATAAAATTACATTGTAAAAAAATAGGTTCCGTAGAAAACAACGGTGATATACTTGATTTTTTCTAGTGCCTGATAAAAAAAAATAAATACGTTTTTAAAAAAAATCTATTTCTGATTTACAGAAGACAAAATAATACATAATATTACTTACATGTAATATGCATTATGTACACGTATTATCATTAAAAAAGCAGATTATGTTAGATCACAATACGTGATTTTTTGGCTAATTTTCAACGTTGATTTATAAGATGCTATTATGCATCATAAGATGCTGTAGACGCATTAGTACCATCTGATAATAGTAAGTAAAATAAATCATTATTTTTTCGAATCATAAAAAGCTCGAATAAATGATGAGCTTGTTGAGAGGAATTTTGTAATCTTACTTTGCTTCCACAATTTTCAGAAGCGATTCAAATGACGTATATGTTTTAGATTTAGTTTAAATAATTTAGATCTATTGTTATTAACATCGCGATGGCCACTATGTCTCAGAGCAACATCTTGACAATTCTCACGAATGGAACATTTCGTGATGCAGCGCAAAGAGATCTAAATGCATTCTACACGAGTTCAGACAATGGAATGATGTATATTAAATGTCTCACATCGAACGACCTATATGTTTCGAAGTCCTGGCACGCACGGTGAGATGTGGAACGGCTAATTCACATACGATTGGTATTAGCTTTTGATCTACTGTGGTGAAGTTTTATTGCTTTACTTAATTTGAATTTTACCGGATATGCGAATGGTGAAATGTGTGTAGATATATGATCAACATTCTTAATATACGTTTGTAGCACTTGTCCTTTCAAATTAATGTAGTAATGAGAGTAAATCGAAAGGGTTTGAAATTTCTAAAAATCCAGACGTTTTACTAATATGTATTTAAAATATGTATTCATTACGAAAAAATATATTCATGTCCATCGATCTATCCATCTATACCTGTGTGTTTATGTATATGCATGTCTGTAAGTAAACCTGTCACTGACAATTCGTTTACTGGTAAATTTCAACAATAGCCAGTAAATATCAAAACTTACATAAGAAAGACATCGCAGAAAGATTAAATATTTCCAATGAATTACCGATGAAAGTCAACATTCTCCAATTTCTTTATTTTACAGTAACATATATAAATATATGTAAATGTGAAAGACCGAAGGGATAAATAGGATATCTATTTTCTGTATTTTCCTTTCGAGTTATATCACGTAACTTTAAGTACAAAAAAAAAAAAAAAACGATTCCCAAAACCTTAGAAGAAGAATCGGGGCAAAGTAAAAAAAATCAAGAATACTTACTTTTTTTCAAAATGACCAAGTTGGAAATTTGTTTCAAAATGGGCTTATAAAACTTTCAATGACACATTGTTTCACTTTTTTTTAATCGAGCAAAAAGAGGGGAAAAAAATATCTTCTGAAATATTTTTTTAATTGTCAAAAATATTTTTAATCAAGTGGATGGGTATATAGAAGAATAAATGAATAAAGGAATAAGGAAATAAGTAAATAGATGAATATTGAAGTAACGTAAATGAGTGAATAAATTAATACCTAAATGATTTAGTAAGTGTTTGAATAATTGAAGGAAATTAGCTATTTCACTTTGTCCCACTCTTTCGCTTCGCATGGACTTGCTTAATCCGGCAAAACACTTGTAAATATATATATATATATATATATATATATATATATATATATATATATATATATATATATATATATATATATACGCTTAAAGTTAAAAAATTTTTAAAAATCTCCGAATATCAGTATCAATTAATATTTGAAATGTTAATAACAAGAACTTTATCATTTAAAAATATTAATAGTACTTTTTTTATTACAACAAAATGTTACAATATATGTATCAATTTTAAAAACTTGCTTCCATTATCACATGCTTTGATCTTCAGAGGAAATTTTTTTTCTGACTGAAATAGACTACACGTGTAAATAATACATGTTTACATAGTTAAAATATCACCAGATAAGTGGTGGTAAAATAATACTTCACTAAAAATAAATATTTCACCATTCAACTTTGCCCCACATTTCTATAAATTTTAACTTTATTAGACATTTGAAATTATAAGCAAAAGTGTACGAAACATAATTGAAGTTATCAAACGAATCAATATGTCTGGATATGCGTGACACTTTCAGAAACAAAAACACTCATAAATGCAAAAAACTAAAATTCAAATATAAATTTCATTTTCAATTCTACAACTTACCATATGCGCAATGTTTGCAGGGTAACCCTCTGCATTGTGACTTCTCAGTTCAGAAGTATTTGTTTTTAAAAATGAAATAGCAGTTGTTGCATGTTTTTTTATTGTCTACGTTGAAAAAAAAAAGTCAATAAATAGTATTCCAGGTATTATTAACTTTTTACATTATAAATTATTCACATTATTTTGTCCATCACCTGTATTTACAGCTTTTGAATTCAGCGTAAACAGATAAGTTTACAAAAAAATTTTTTTTTTTAATAGTTTTTTTTTCCTTTTTGAACATGATGATCCAAGTCGTTACTACTGAGCACAATTTATTAAACGTAGGGAAATGTGGGAAAAGGTTAAATATTTTGGAGCTCCGCTTATCTAACATTGTTCTAATTAAATTCATAAACTTTTTTTTATTCAAGTCAAGAAAACAAGGAAAGAAAAACAGTTCTACACACCAAGGAAAATGATAAAAATAGTTATTTTCAAAATTTCACGCATATATTGTAATCTATATTATCGTAATATTTTGTGGTTTGTCAAAAACAATTCTTGTTATTAAAAAATTATAAAGTTTTTACAATCAACATTTTAAAACTAATAAGGAGTTACCGACGTCGAGTTTTTGACTTATTTATTACTTTATTTACTTAGAAAATCAGTTCATTTTGTTTACTTATTTGTTCATTTATTGAATCATTTAACTATTCATTCATTAACTTATTTATTGAAATTTTTTCATTTATTAATTCATTTGCATATTCGTTTTTTGTTTATTAAGTCGTTTATCTATTCATGCATTGAATGAAGAAAAAATTAATAATGAAAAAAAAACATTTAAAAGGAAAAATTTTCTCTATGCCCCCCACGAAAAAATTCCACTTTTTTAAGGTTAAAATTCACTGCCCTCCTACCCTCAAATGTTTTAATGCAAGATTTTTTTATTAAATACATTGTTCCTTCTTTATGTACTGTAACATTGAAAACAAATTCCAGTTTGTTTATTTCGAAAAAGATAAGTAATTTTAACTATTTCTTTTGACCCACATTCCCCTACCTATTAATACAAAAAAGTATTTTTAATGACTATTAGCTAAATTAAATATCTGCTTGCAGCTGCAAACAATTTGAAGCACTATCGTTCCGTATCTTTTTTTTTCTCTCTCACCACAATGGGAATCCAAAAGACATTATGTACCTGTTAGAACATTGTCCTTATTGTCATTGTATATTAGAAGCAACGAAAAGCAATTAACTTTTGTTTTCGTAGGCTGAAGTAAGCATTTTTCTGAAGTATAAATAGATAAAGAGATGATTATATCAAACAATTGTTATTTCATGAAATGTTCTTCCTAATGTGATCATCTCATTTTGTAAGCTAAGCATTCTTGCATTATTTTTTATGTAAAGTATTTCCTTTTGATTCAATTTGATTTTGAAGACTCAACGGCACTACTTACCGAGTGCTAAGTTCACTCTCATGCGCTTCATTTTTTTTTTAATTTTATTTTGATCAAGACAAGAAGAACCAATTTCGCTACTTACAAATCACAAAAACTCAGGTATTTCAATTTAGGCTTTAATATCTAAAAAAAGTATGGAAACTCTATATTCTGTAAAACATGTACTGATAAGTAAATTGTCTGAATTCCGACAAAAACAAAAACGAAGTACTGGAGCACATCCAACATAATAATTAAGCAATCTTCCCTCCCCTGGGGTGTTCCGTTCAACTTTTCAGCACGAAAACGTTTGATTTTATATTATAAAATCAAATGTTTTCAGAACGTCAAATGCATAAACGTAAAACCATTTCTGTATTTGAAGCAGTGGTCAGCTTGATGTCATTTACACTGATTTTGCAAAAGCGTTTGATGCGGTTGGCTTCAGTATTCTTGGGGGAAATTGAATTACATTGGCTTTTACATCCGTTTTACTGACTGTTTTTGCTTCCTTTTTACAAAAAAGGAAGTATTGTATTCGCAAAAAAAATTTTCACTCAAAATCGACCTTAGTCTCCATTTTACTCACCCCCGAATGAATGATGAGTTTTTTTTTTTTTCGACTCTACCACATGTTGATAAGTGCCTAAGAACGTATAAACACGCGAAATATCCATTTTAACGATTCCCGAGTTAATTACAACGAGTTTTCTTGTGACGTCTGTATGTACGTATGTATGTGTGTGCGTATGTGTGTATGTGCGTATGTATGTGTGTGCGCATGTGTGTATGTGCGTATGTGTGTATGTGCGTATGTATGTGTGTGCGTATGTGTGTATGTATGTCGCATAACTCAAGAAGGGTAAGTCCTAAAAAGTTGAAATTTGGTACGTAGACTCCTAGTGAGGTCTAGTTTTGCACCTCCCCTTTTGGTTGCATTCGGGTGTTTGTAAAGGGGTCTTTTGCCCCTTTTTGGGGTAAATCATTGTTAATTTCGATGTAAACTCAAGTGGTGTTATTATTTGGCGGGCACTTGGCGATATATCGCCAGTCTTTTGGTCGCCAAGTTTTATCGCCAACTTGGCGACAAATTTGGCGATTTTTTTATTTTAATCTGTTTTAATTTGGCCACTGTTGGTAATATTTAGAGAGAAAAGTATTGAATCACATTAAAATTGCCAGTAATGGGGAAATGACATTAAATTGGAGTAAAAGGAAGTCATGTGATGCACACATTAGCTCGTTTTTTTTTCATATTTAAGCGGTCGTATGTTATATGCTTTTTTCAATGGTGCTATTTCTGAGGATTTTATTAATACTTCTGGTGAGCCGCAAGGCAGTAACTTAGCCCTTGCTTTTTATTTTATTCATAAATGATATTTGTAATATTTTTAATATTGTGGCTACCTTTTGTTCGCTGATAATTTAAAATTATTTAGAAACATTCACACTATCTCTGACGCTACCCTTGTTCAGATTGAATTGGGTAACCTGCACCGGTAATGCATGGAGAATAAGCTTTTTTTAAATATTAGTAAATGCAATGTTTTGAGTTACAGTTGTAGATCTGAGTTATTCTTGCATCCTTAAAAAATTGACAAACAGTGTTTATCGCGTTCTGATTTTGCTATGGATTTGGGTATCACTTTTGGAATCAGCTTGATTTTTTGCAACATATTAACTACATTGTTTCAAAGGTCATATAAGGTTCTGGGTTTTATTAAACGTAAGACTAAAGATTTTTGTAATGAGCAAGCATTTAAAACGCTTTTTTTTTTTTTTTTTTTTTTGTCTTGTGAGCTCCAAACTTGAGTACTGCAGTCTTATTTGGGATCCCCACTACAATAATAAAGTTAAAACTTTTGAGCAGATTCAATCCAAATTTGTTTATTTCTTGTCTTACAGAACTAATAATCAAGATTTTTTGACTTATTCTTACTCTCATTTGTGTAATATTTATAATGTTTCCACTCTTAAATCACGCCGTGAACTTTTGTGTCTTCTTTCCTTCTATAAGATTTTACATAGTTTAATTGGACTGCTCCAATATCGTTAATTCGATACAGCTTGCTGTCCTAAGTAGGACTATTAGGAGTTCTTCTTTTAAAAAAAATTTTTATCAGACGGAACAATGTTGATAATTTTTGTCTTTTAAATTTTACAAACTTTTTATTATTCACTGTCGTGATTTAGACCTTTTTAACTTGTCATTTTACAATTTTAAGTCTTTATGTTTTAATATTCGAAATATATAATTGGTTTTAATGGCTATTTTTATATTGTTTTTGCCACTGTAACTGGATTTTTTCTGTTGTGTGCAATATTTTTAATAAATAAATAAATAAAGGACTGTAATTCAAACGGTGGTTATAAAATAAAAAAAAAATCCTAAAATCCATCGCATTTCGTTGGACAAGTGACATAAATGAATTATAAAACAATAAATATTTGAAGTTATAATAAAAAATAAGTTAAAAAACGAATGTAAAACATAGTTTGAAGAGAGGAAAGTTGTCAAAGAAAAGCAGTACCGTTTCGCATTTTCAATACAACCTTTAGAGAACTACCGCATGAGAAAAAAATGACCAATTATGATTAATAGCGGCCTTCCTAAAGGTCAAAATTAGAAGTCCTCACTTTTCACAGGGCGATTAAATGAGGAAGCAATTGATTAAAAATTAGTTGTCCATCGCCACTCGAATGCAAAGTGATCTTAAAGTGTGCAAAAGGCATTAAGCATTTGGTAAAGTATTTTCCAAGTAACATCCTTTATAAACTTATTTGTTTAAAGTAATTACTTTCATTAACTGACATATTTATGATTATGACTTTAATGTTCTTAAATACATCATTAGTCTAATTGAACCACAACTTAAAAGAAGTGTCTACCAATGAAAAATTTTACTACCTTAGATTTTTCATTATCTTCTGATCCAGAAGCCACAGAAATTGAAATTTACGACGTATCGCGAAGTGATCTGGCAACGGAAGATCAAGAACAAATAGAATTATCTGGCTCTAACTAAAATATTTAAAGTTCAGATTTTTTTAGTTACCTGAAAACAACCAAAATAATTTAAACGTATTTACAGGAAAACAATCAACCTACTAATGGTCTAGACGGCTCCATCAAGATATGGTAAAATAGAGAAACTTCAAAAAAAAAATAAATAAATAAAAAGAAAAAAAAGAGCATTTTCTCATTTTTTGCAATTTTTGGTGTCGTAGTTATAGTCATCCTTTTAAAGCCTAAGTAACGAACTTAGAAAATTATATTTTTTCCCCATATTTTTAGTAGACAAAAACCGTTCTAAACCCTTAGAACATTTACCTTTTTCTTTTTCAAGAAGGCAAAAAAAAAAAAAAAAAAAAAAAGCTAAAGAAATTAAAAAGTGGTCATAATTATTTCAACCCTCACCCTACGCTTACAAATTATATCGTCAGAGAAGCAAAATTCTGACTGTTTTTATTACTTTAC